>NC_143014.1:65398447-65998447 GCF_055824585.1 Amblyomma mixtum
TATCGCTCTGTCACGAAGGGAACCCCTCACTGCTTGCCGTCACGCTGAGGTGTCAAGGTTGTACCGTTGGTTACAACTTGGTTTGGAAAAAAAAGCGACTGATTACCAGCAATTAATTACAGGGAAAAGTCATTGAATTACCCGTAACGTTACCTTTCGAAATAACAATCGATGAATTACAAAATTTGAAGAAAATGTAATAGATTACAATTAATTGGTTCTTGGTTCTAGTGCTTAGTGTCCCAAAGCGACTCAGGCTATGAGGGACGCCTGTAGTGGAGGGCACCGGATAAATTCGACCACCTGGGTTTGTTTAACGCGCCCTGACGTCGCATGGTACACGGGCGTCCCTACACGTCACGACACGTCCCTACACGGGCGTCACGGTACACGGTACACGGGCCCGAGTCGCTTTGGGATGGTAAATACCCGTAAACAAATATATTATTCCCATTTAACGTGAACGTTTCGTTTATTTGGTACTTTTTCCCTTTTTGAACTTTCAATCCTGTTCTTTCTCTCCCAGGTAAGCGATTTTCTAATTTCTATGCGACATTATTTTAATATCTATGATGGTTCATGGAATTTTTCCATTTTGCTTTTATGCCACCAGTACTCTAGCCATATTGCTTGAATCAACTGTTTGATCTGTCAGTTTTGCTTTCGCTATCCCTAAAACCCAAAGCTAACGGAAGGATCACCCTGCCTTCTTTGATATCTGTATGTGTACTTTGCAGTCTACCAGAATGCGTTTAAAGTTTTCTGCACTGCTCCCGCATGCTGGACAAATATCAGCTCTTCGTTCATACTTGCCTGGTTCTGAGACAACCTGGTCTAGTCTGAAATAGAAGACCACGGCCTCTTGAATTATCCAACAGCTTTCATTTCTCATTTCACTCCTCTGTCGAATGCGTATTCACGCAGTGATTCTTTTGCCCTCATAGTTTGCCTTCAGACAGCAGTCTCGATTTCGCGTACTTCCTTTTTGATGTCAATGATAACTGCATTTTCCCTGTTGTTGCCTGTGCATCCTGGCGTAAGCTCTCTAGTCCTTTCCCTGCATCATGTGTCCTCGTTTTCACTGCACAAGACCTTGAAAACTTAGGCTGTCAACCTATCCTGACCCATTTTTCTTAGTCTCACCTCAAACGATATATTGACATGTTCTTCTTGCGCCTCAAAGGATGACCAACCCGCATTCCCCTGTATACAGCTTCGCTTGTTGTGTTTTTGTGAGCCCAAAACCCAAACACATCATAGCGGCAGTGGTGCAAACGAGCGTGAAAGGGCAAAATAGGCCTTCACTCTTGGGGCCGCACGCTTTGCGCCTACCTCCACTTATCATAGCGGTAGCGGCATCAAATAGCGAAAAAGGAATCAGTGGCGACCACCAGAATAAAAGGTGCCCGAATCCGAAGCCGTAGCATGGATACTGAGAATGCCCAGGAAGCGACAACCGCCCTCCAGTTGGATCGGCTGACAACGTATGCCATAATCGGACGTCTGCACGAGGCTATTGCTCGTGCTTTTAACCAGCAGTGATACACATGAACAATATCCATGTGTTCCGAAGTAGCAGTGCTACAGCCGCTTGATGGATCTGGATGATTCGAGAGCCAGCAATCGCCTTCGGAACCTGGGATTCGACGCGTCTTCAACGCACAAACAGACGAGCTCGACTGCTCCGTCAAGGCAGCATCGTGCGGCCGCACGCCATAACACGCGATGGCGAGAAGCGGACCGAACGCGTCTTTTACCCTTTCAGTCCCATATACCCATATACACACTACCCAGGAAGCTCAAATTTCTTCACGCAGTTATTGCTATCTATCACCAAACACTAGAAAACGAAATTCTTAATTTAGAGAATGAACCAAAACATATGGGTGGGTAGGGTTTTTGCTGACGAAACTGTCACCGCACCAAAGATTAAGGATACATCAATTTGCAGGAAACTTAAACTTTGGTATAAAAAAAAATGAAGACCAATTTCCTTCACATGGTCAAACACAAGTAAGCGCCACACTGCTCGCAGTGTGCAAGGGATCGTGAATCCCATCTGGGAAGTGTTCAAGTCTGCGCCATTTTTATGAATGCATGAGCGGCCCTCTATTGAGTGCTTTCCCGAACTATCTAAACAGGTTTATTTCATTAACCCTCAGAAATAATTGGGTTGGGCCGGAAGACGTGCAGCCCCCGTCAAAAGTACACAGCCCAAGAGGTTTGCTTCTTCAAGCAGTCCAAACCATGGGAGGATTGAGGATGCCAAGCCATTCCGCTTTCGAGAAATTACTGTCGCCGAGGATGCATAATGAGGCATACAGCAGACTTCACAAGCAAACCCCATGGGCCGTTTGCTTCTGACGGAGGGTATACATTTTTTACCTTTGGGTCCAAAACAGACTTTTTGCTACACCCATGCGTTTGTGTGGGCAGGTCCATAAATTATTACGATTAAAGAATAAAAGTGGCCGAACGCCGCGATAACCTGACCAGTTAAGTGAGTGTGGCTGCCAGGATATATGAACTATCTCAGAATGATTGATGGCCGCAATTAGAAGGCTGGGCCATCACAGAAGTTCTCACAGATAGCGCTGTCCAGCATCCTAAGTTTCACTCAGGGAGCAGACATTTTATGCGAAGCATACTACTTTAGCTACCACTTCAGCCCTTCACCGTGGTTATGCGCCTCCAAATCACGTGATACATGACGTCACACCACGTGACACGATGACGTCACGACAGTAGAGAAACGGGGGCCCACCTCGCGCCGTCGCTGTGGTTGTGCGCCTCCAAATCACGTGATACATGACGTCACACCACGTGACACGATGACGTCACGACAGTGGAGAAACGGGGGCCCACCTCGCGCCGTCGCTGTGGTTGTGCGCCTCCAAATCACGTGATACATGACGTCACACCACGTGACACGATGACGTCACGACAGTGGAGAAACTGGGGCCCACCTCGCGCCGTCGCTGTGGTTGTGCGCCTCCAAATTACGCGACACGATGATGCTTCGCATTCTCCAGGCTTAACCAAGTTAAGCCTCAGACTTTTTTTTTTCTTTCCCAGAAGAATTTTCGAAACTGCTGGCAGACCATAAGTAATGAGATGGCTATATCTAATTTTAGTGGTAACGTTTCAACCGCCATAGCCTGAACTGTATTTTTCATTATTCAAAGTTGTCCGTCAGAGAATGCGTGGGATTTTTCAGTTTGGGTTATTTTAATGCCGGCGCGTCAGGAGTCAAACGTTGTGCGCCGATTCCTTGGGTCGCACTTTTTTCCGCTCAAAAGCCTCTTAAAAAAGGAAGGGTTGGTGCATACTGCTGTGAACACCACGAGTAACCAGTTCTCGTGCCAAGTACCATGGAGCCCCTAACGGCTGAGCCACAGCCGATACAGCAACGTCGCTGACAAATCCGAGAATTGTGTGAGAGAGAGAGATGTGCGCCAGGAAAGAAGAGAGGCAAAGCGCGGAGCAAGCGGCCGACAGCGAGTGAGCAATGCCCGTTTTACAAGGAGCGCCGCCCTAGCTCGGCCCACCCGAGAGCTTGCCTTCAAAATAAAGACGCCGGTGCCGAAACCGACGTCACGACCGCGCGCGAAACGCATCGTATACGCGCTGCGAGGTGACAGCAAGGTAGCCCGAAGAAGTGATGGAGGTTAACGGCGCCGGAGGCCCGTGAAAGGAGGGTCGCCTGCTGGGATCCGCTTTGAATGGGAAAGCAGTTTCCATGGCGGCCGCAGCGCGCCACTAGCGGCGCGCTTAAGCGCCGGGCGGCGAAGCCCAACTCGGCCGCTGCTCTTTCAGAAACGGGCCGTCTCCTCTCGGGAGCAGCTGAGCGGAGCCGATTCTCTCCCGGTGCAGCGAGCCCGCTCCCCAGGCCCTGATTGCGTGGGAAGTTTGAAAAGTGCGCCGGTTCGCCCGCCCGACGGAGTCGCTCTGCTCGAACTCCCGCACAAAGGAAGCCTTCTGCCGCGCTGCCTGTCTCGAAAAACAGGTACCTAGAGGGCTGTTTGCTCGACGAGTGAGTTTCTCAGGTTTTGAGACAGGCGCGTAAATATTTTCTTGTTGTTCGCGTCACCCCTAAAGTTAATATATGTAACGCACCGTGTGCTGCCGAACTGCGGGTCGACAGCCCGCCTCGTAGTGACGATGCGGCTACTTTGCTTCAGGCTCGGCTTTGGCGCGTGAACATTCTGGAACTGTGAACACTGCGCGGTGGACCGTACCAGTTTTTGGTGGAATGGCACCGCGCGCTTCGGTGACTCTTGCACAATGGACTTGTTTGCTACTGCTCGCCAATCTGGGAGGCGCCGGCCGTCGCTACGAAGGTAAGCATAGCCTGATTGAATGTCCTCTTCTGCAGCTGCGACAGCTGGCGCGCTCCTTTCTTCGGAAAACTTCTGGACTGTTTCCTTCACGGTCACAGTTTCAAACCAAGTTTTGGAGCTGTGACAGTGTTTTTTTTTTTCTTTTTCAGGAATGGTTTGCACTGAGTGGCGTACGGTCGTTCCACGAACCTTGAAAAAGAAATCAGACTTCCGTTTAAGTCGGAAAACAAAAGAAAAAGAACACTGGGGAGTAACCTTCGAAGGTTTGGTGCCTCCTTTCCAGGTTCACGTGGCTACATTGAACCCATCACGCTTTTCCGGGATAACGCAATGGCTGTGCGAAAAGATAACTTAACTTGGTTTCCACTTACTGTGTTAAACACTCTCGAGTGTGCGTACACTATTGTTGTCAGGAGCATTCCTTTGCTTCCTTGACAGCAGCTCCTAAAATTAAGGAGAGTTATTTGCCGATAGCATAAAGTTCGGCCAGTTGCGCTGGTCATTTAGCTTGACAATGCGCATTTAAGTCATCATTGAAACCGGCTCAACAAGCGTGAAAGCAAACTTCGTCAATCCGACGTTTGCCAACAGCTCGCCATACCAGAAGAAAACGCTAGTCTACTCCTGCACACATACCCAGATAAGTTGATCACGATGTGGTAGTACGCGTGCTTAGAGCATGAGGGAGGCTTTCAGCTTCAGATTTCTTTTATTTCTTCTCCTAGGTAAAGGCTCGAACGTACGCATTGGTAGACTGGCGTGCCAGATTAAATATGAGTGAACGGACCACAACACATGCAGGGCCGCTAAACAAAGGAGTACTAATCACAGACAACGACGGGCGCGGCGGATAGGCCGCTAAGTGGGTTGGAATGTGAGTAATTGGCTCCCAGCTTTGGTATCTCAGTCGTGCAGCGTGTGCTGTAATTGTTACTGGGACAATATTGTCGCTCTGTCGCGCAAGTTAGGTTCAACCATTCACAGTTTTCAGGTGTGTTCTCGCTAATTAACTCCCTGCAAAGAGCGCAGTTTTTGCAAAATGGTTAACCCTTTTACTGTAGCAAAAGGACGAGCCTCTGACGTTTAGCTATCGGTGTATTTGGGCACTAGTGTTCTTCAGTACAAAAAGAAGGTAAACAAAAAATAGTAACGCGACTGCGCTGACGTCGCTTATTTTCCTCAGCTTTAGCAACTCTACCACCAATCTTTTATTGGCGAGAAAAACGGAACGCTGCTTCATGCACAAGTAATGTTTGGCTACTCCTACATTGATTCCGGTCCCGACAGCGGCGCAAGCGGAATGAATAATGTATAAATATAAAACAAATACGAGTTGTCTCAAGTGTCAAAGGTACACAGCATGGTCATAGACAGCAGCAAATGATTTGTGGTAGTTTGAGACCTTCAATGATTAAGGTTACCCGATACGCTGTCTCATAACGAAGATGAAAGATTCGGGCTTGTTCAGAATTTACGGCAGTTATGCGAGTTAAAATGGCAGGCGAAAATCGCCGCGAAAGCAGCTTTTGATGATCGCAACCGCGCGGTGTTGAACACTTCGTACTGAAGCACCAAGAGTAGTTCGACGTAGCAGAGAAAGAAAAAAGGTACCTTTCATACACTGCGCGAGCAGGTGACGAACTAATACTAACCTTGTGAATAATACGGCGCTCTCCAGCGTGAATGATTTCTGGAGAATGGCGAAAGAACCTGAGCGAGTTACGAAACATTTAATACGATACCCCCCAAATGCTAACGACATTTTGTCTCGAACTTGTTTAAGCAAATGGAAGACAAAAACCTTTATGATATCGTAAGCATACCCTTTAAGAAACGAACAGTGAGTAGAAAAGGTGAACGTAGAGACAGTACTGAGTTATAGCTGGTTAGAGTGTCGCTTGGGCATTTGCTGGTTTTTTAATTATTTTTCTTTACATATTAGCAGAACTGGCTCTGGCTATAGAACTACGAAAATTTCGCACGAAAAAAAGGCCTGGATATCCTCCACACCAGCCCTTCTCTTAATGTGTTTCCCAAGAGGTCAGTTAGCCGAAGATTTCGACACTCAAGACGGGACTGTGAAATGAAGCATGGGAATATCCGTCGATGCAAGAAAGATGGCCAACGTGAAGGGCGTGAAAATAGCTCAATTTCTCAAAGGGAAGTATGGGAATAATAACGTTGCTGTAAAGCAGCAGGCTTGGGGCTATTATATTTGCTGGACAGCTGAAAATGAAATTACTTGCATTTGCGTTTGGAACTGGAAACGGTGATGAAGGGAAACAAGTCAAGACTCGAAACAGATGTCTCAGCCCCCACCCCACGAAGCGCGACTTAACTACTTCAAAAAATGGGAGCTTTTATTATAGGTGGTTCCTGGAAAGGGGCGTTTAAGATATTGTTAATAAATTTACAGCGAAGTTATTGTTACTGAAATTGTTCTCATTTTCTTGGAAGAACAATAACAAAGAGTACACTGTGCATCAGAGATGCTAATTTTTGGCTTTCTATGTAAACTTTGCCACAAGAAGTGCTTTACTGTGTTTATGGTCTGTTCTTACCGGGAGCATAGAAATTGCTCAAGCCAACGCAAGTAGAATAATTTGGCAGTAGTTTGTGAAAAGTCATTTTCGTAATGCTACACTTCTTTGGGGCTAAAAATGCGTGGCATCCTTTCATGCTTTGGCTGTTGGTAAAGGGCTCGGTACATAGGTATGTTTTATAGCGATTTCAATTCGACTCATTCTAATTAAGTTCACTTTGTTTCGCATGTTTCCAGCAGCGACCAAAGCATGTCAGCGGGGCGCGCTCTTTTAACGTTTCCACATTGTAAGCAGTAAAAAAAAAAGCGGGGGCCGTCTGCGTATGAGTGCTCCTCGTATGAGTACGTCTCACTCAAGTCGAGTAGCCCGAAAGCCCTTTTCCTCCGCGCATACTTGAATAAAAGGCGACGAGAAAGAAATGACAGCAGTGAAAAAAATGTGGCAGCAGGGTACGCTGTCACCTTTTAATTTTTAAGGCTGGCACATTTCCAGACGACCTTAAGAAAGGCAAGATAATTCCCATCTACAAAAAGGGTGACAGATTACGGCCACGCAACTACCGACCCGTTTGCTTATTACCTTTCTTCAGCAAAATTACTGAAAAATTAATTGAAAAACGTTTAACTAACGACCTCAACAAGTTTAGCATCCTCTCGCCCATCAATTTAGTTTTCGTGAAGGTTTCTCTTCAGAGCTTTCCCTTATTACACTTACTGACTAACTAAAGAAATGCATCGATGAAGGGTTTTACGCGGCGTCCGTTTTTGTTCATCTAACAAAAGTCTTTGTCACAATTAATCCCAATATTATTTTTGCTAAACTAGAGGAAATAGGCATCTGTGGACCAACCGCTATTCTGCTAAAAAGCGACTTACATGATAGAAGCCCAACTATTTTCACCTTAAACACCTTTCTAAGCCACAGATTACTAATATAGGCGTGCCTCAAGGATCTATCCTCGGTCCACTTTTATTTCTCATATATATTAATGTTCTACCCAAGTATCTGTAATCATCAAGGTGCATTTTATATGCTGACGACACTACCATCTTTTGATCCCATACTGGCATTTCATGTCTCATTTCTGAACTTAACTGTGATCTTCAAAATGTCCATCGATAGTGTAACAACAATATGGTTCCTATTAACCCCTCTAAAACAAAATTCATGTTATTCAGCTCACATCAGCGAAAGTTATCCTCTATTCCGTATATACTATTGCAAGACAAAGCATAATACCATCTGACAGTTCTACATTCCTTGGTGTTCATTTATATAATCATTCGAAGTATCATGACCATATTGCTTATGTAAATAAGGAGATGACACCTGGCATACTTATTCTTATCAAAGCACGCCCTATACTTTAGCATTGACACATTGATCGCGCTGTATAATTAATTTAACCACAACCACATAACATACGGCTTAACATGTTGGCGAAATACGTACCGCTCTCGCCTTGCTTCCACACAGGGAACTCAGAAGAAAGCCGCAAGAATTATAACGTTCAGTCCGCGCATTGTTGATGCTATATCTCTACCCTATATGAATAATATCCTAACTGTTTGACAGCTCATTCAATTTCATTTGGGTATTAATTTTCTTCTTCAAGCTCATGAACAACCAATTACCACCTGTTCAGTTCTTGTCATCTAACCTCAACAATTCAAACATTACCCGGTTCACTTCTTAAAACAATTTACTCCTATCCAAAGTTCGTACTAACTATCGTAAGCAGACTGTTCCGTTTTCATCAGTAGCATTATGTAACACCTTACCTCTGAACATTAAAAATTCCCGTACACTACCTAATTTAAAAAAAAAATACACTAAAACAACACCTAAGAGCCATTAGTTAACCATTAGCTTCCTCCATTTTTGAAAGTTCATGTTCAATGTGTCCGATTGTGTGTATTCTGTTCCAAACTCACCTTTCATTCCTAAACAATGCTGCGCATCGTTTTAGTCACCACAAGGTTATTCTGTAGAGGAAGTCCCCTTTCAGTCGTCCACTATGGGACCTCCTTCAGCATATCAATCTGTACTCATAAACTGAATGACTAGTAAAAGAATTCTGATACTGATTCCGAGATGCAAGTTGGGACCCGATTCTGGAACAGTTTTCTGCGACATTCAGCGCAGCGGGTCCCTTGCTTGAACCGTATTTGTCTGCGTTAAAACCGGCACTGAGGCCGGTTTATGAAACAGTGCGGCCGCGGAAAGTGCATACACCCTGATTGCATCTTGGAGGAGAGGACAGCGTATACGCCTCGCCAGATTCCGTCTCGGGTTACGCTCTCGCATGTAATCAGGCGCAGTGGAGCGGTGACTATCGAGTATCTTGCTACCGTCCCTGAGATGAGATCGCGAGCTTGATTGCTTCGCGCGACGATGTCATTACATTGCAAAACAGGGACCGAAGGGGTATTGTGATATCTGTCAGCACATTACAAAACTCTTTGGGGTTATAAACAGTCCGTAGGAGGATTTCCTTAACGGACCCGTGCTTAAAGGGTCAGTCTACTCACCGAGATGAGTGTATAAATAATGGCATATTCTGGTAGTTGGCACCCTATAACATCAATAACGAGGGGTCTGCGCCCGGTTTAGGCAGGAATTTATATTTTATTTCGGCGTTAAAAGTCGCGTAAAAAAGCATGGTGGCGACCCCAAACGTTCATTTTGTTCAAGAAAGTGGTAGTCTTTTTTTGTAGAAGCATAAGTGAATATACTACGTACCATTTGTATGCCCCAATGTCAGAGAAACGCACGTTTTGTTCTAGTAAACTGTAGAGGGCGTACCGCTCGCTTTTTCTGTAAATCACATGAATATTTATAGTTACACGTACGCAAAACGCAGGCACATTCCCACTTTTAGTTCAGCGTATGCTAGCAGAGACGCAAAAATAAACAGCCTATAGTGGCGCCATCTGGTCGTCAGGACGGGAACCATTGCTGTAAACAAACCGACTCTCCACTTAAGCCTAGGAACGGCAGAATCGTCACTCTAATTATTAAAATAAAGCAAATTTATCTCTTATATGTTTTCTTATAGGCGAGATGAGACGAAGCGAAAGACAGGCGCCCCATTTATGGCCAGTGAACGCACTGAAAAAGGCAGCAACAACGAGAATTCAGTCCGAAGCGAGAGGTCCGGCTTCGACGGGCGCCGCCATGTTTGTCGCCGCGCGGCGGAAATCCAGATGGTTGCCAGATGAGACTACCATCTCATACAGATGTGTTCCCACATTAATAAATTCTATTTTAAAATGTTCTACCGCACTTCTTGGCACCACAGCTGGCTAAACGGTAATTTGAGTAAAGAGCTATCGGTTGCCGCAAAGAAAATATGGTCGATAAAATTCAGTAGACTGACCCTTTAAAGCACTGATCAGCTTGACAGGTCCTTGTTGTATAGGCTAGTGAGCTCAAAGTAAGCGGCGGAATTGATTTCTAAGGCAGGACATATTCGTTTTCATGTCGTTCGCGTTTCATTCATTTTCACTTAGCTGTCCTCCCTTGTACTTCTAACACCCGGACTGTTCGGACGCGGAGCGGTGGCTTTACCTAAAACCGATGTGGAATGGACTTCCCGCACAAGTCAACAATGAAGCGCAAATTTCACGCTCGGAGGTGCACCATGCTTTGCAATGGTCACGCACACCGTGAGAATTCGCCAATGTACAGTAACGTCACAGAGACCTGTCACATCGTTCGCCGCGAAATCTTTAACGATGATAACTTAGGCTTAACGATATACGCAACGGGACGCAACGCAACGCATGTTTAGGGAACGAAGGCTGTTCGTGGGTGGGTTCCTACTAGTGAAATCGATAGCCAGTCTTGATATATACGGATCCGGAGGCAAAACATGGTGGCTGCGTCGTACTTGCGAGTCACGCAATTCGTCGATCCACTTGTGTGGTCATCACATAAGCCTACCCGCAAATGTCGAATTTATTTGTTTATTTACGTACCATGAAGGCCCTCGGAGAGCATTACACAAGATGGGGGGGGGGGGGGGGGGGGGGGGGGACCAGCTTACATGAATGTGGCATCACAAGAAAGAACAGTCAACAGTCTACATGTAATAACACTGAGAATCAATATTTTTCACAACGAATACTCAGTTGTTAATATGGGAATGTTTCAATGGCGTTAACGACGGAGGAATGGTCAGAGATCGTAGCTAGCAAGCTGTTCCAGTCTGAAATAGCAAGAAGAAGTAGCGAATATTTAAACGTTGGTGCGTGCAATGATAGAGTTTATCTAGAAAGCATTATCCACATGTGATGATATATGGTATGCCGGGCGCAGAAAAGGTCCACGAAAGGAAGAGGAACCATAATACAGTTTATGCATTACAGAGAGGCGCGCATAGCGCCGTCTGGTATGAAGGGGTAATAAATTTAAACGTTCTGTCATGCTTGTGACGCTAGACAGAAATGAGTAGTTGTGGGCGTGGAATCTAACTGCCTTGTTTTGCTGTGATTTAATGGAATCGGTTAAACAAGTTTGATAGCGATATCAAATGATGGATGTATACTTCAGTTGAGACCTTACAAGCGTAGTGTAAGCGAGAAGTTTAGTTTCGGTGTTAGCTTGGTGGAGAGTTCTTTTAAGGAAATCAACAGTTAAGATGCTTTATTAATAATGTGCTGAAAGTGGGTGTTTTCCCCTCATGGCATTAAATTACCTTAGAGGCTTTCAAATGGCTTGCACCGTTAAAAACCAATCTGCTGGCAGATTTTCTGGAAAAAATGCACGAAATTTATCTTGTGTACATGCTTCATGATTAAATCAGCGCCCGTCTAGTTGCCCGTTACAAGTAACCAGTACTCATGAGCTGGTCAGTCACGAAATGTCTAGGTTATCTTACGCTTTTATGTGATGGCATTTCGAAGAGCACGAACTACTTCATATTTATCATGCTGTCTTTCCTCTTTTTGTAAATTTCTGGGACACCATTCTACTGGGAACTGTGCAAGCACCATGACAACCCCGTCGAAGAATCTCGAAAACGCTAATAGAAAACAACCTGGTGACAACAGGAATGTGAAGCGCATAGTCTAGAAAGCAGTGACTGGCTTGCTGCTCATTCACAAAAAGAAATCCATAGATATGGATAGAATTCTTCATGTATATGACCTCCCTCACCACAAGTGTGACTTTGCAGTCTTTCGGAGGCGTTATTGTGCTGTCACGTTTGAGAGGCAGGAGCTATCTTTCTCACATTTATCGCGTGCTTATTTATCTCATTCCCACTCGCCAGCAAACGTCGTAGCGCTCAAGCAAAAATCACTTCTTTTACATGTTAATCACACGAAACAAGCGGACTGAGAATTTTAGACGCATGCTTCTTACAAGTTGATTAGTTACGCCAAGCCACCAGCACAAATGGGCCACTCCGCCAAATGGTCATATAACGTGCACAGACGCCACCCTAGCAGATGTTTACTGCCTAGGGGAACCTAGAAGTGATACTAAATTTAAGGGGCTTCGTTCTTAGAAGAGCCAAGCACTGTGAATGAGCACGGCCAGCATTATTTTGTTGACTTCTGCTAAAACCCATTCGATTTTTCTACCCCGCGCCGCCGATGTCCGCTTAAGGCGTCTCTTGTCGTGTGCTGCCTTTATTTTCTTGCTGGGCTGCCTTGTTTATTGCCCAAAACGTTCCTGTCTTTGCAGTCACTCGAAAAGAACCGCCATTTAACGCGCAAAGCGTGGTAGCCATTTTCGCTTGCACAACTCACACAGCTTCTTAACCATTGAATGTGAAACTCGCACTCTTTGCATGATACCAAGACTACATTCTGCCATTTACCGGTGATATTTTTACACCACACGGAGACTGCTATTTCTATCTTGCAATATTTTGTGATGGACCAAACGTGTTAGGTACGATAATTTCTGCCAAGCATTTTGCTTAGCCGTTTAATACTACAGAAGTTGCGGAAGTTTCCTAGGTGGTCTACTGTTGTGGCCTCCCCTTGTTGAGGGAGCGTGTGTGACTGGGAATAAAATGAGTCGTGTATAATGACAGCACATAACTGTGACATCTGGGGATATTAAGGCGAGAGCCTTCAATGGCTCATATTGTCGTCCGTTAACAAAGCGTGTCACATGCGTTTAACTCGGGAACTAAAAAAGGTAGAAACCAATGGTTGCTTCAGATAGAGGAGGAAAAAATGAACCTAGAAGCCAAGTTTGATGATTTTAGGTTAATTAGTTAATTAATTATAGGCAAAAATGTCCAAATTGTGTCGAAATAGCGTGAACGTCGATATAGCCACGGGAACGGTGTGAGGTCACATCCAACGAAAGTCGTCACGGCATAGTGAAAATTGTCACAGAATGGTCGGGAAAACGTCGGATTTGTGTCAAATTAGATGTAGAAATGTGTAATTAAACGTAATTAACACTTAAGATTCCCAAAAGATGTACAATTCGAGTATCAATATAGCCACGGGAACAGTGTGACGTCACATCGACCGGAAGTCGTCACGGCATAGTGTCCTCAGCTGTCGACTCTCAACACTTTAGTTGCCAAAGTGTCCGCGATATTTTTGGGGAAATGATTGGCGCTGCGCAGCTGCGACACGCGAACATAGAGTTTCGCGTGTAGTAGGGGTTATCACTAGAGCCTCCATGCCGGAAAAATCTTTCTGAGCGTCTGTCCCTCCGTCCAGTTTCAGAGAAGAGGGGAGGGGGGGGGGGATGGAAGACGAAGAGAGGGTGGGAAGCATAGTTTGGCGGACGGCGGAGAGTGAAGAGCGGGTACCGCATGTCACACTGTGACTGCTGGATTGAATCGGGAGAGTAGAGCGGTGGTGTGGCGTGTCACACGCTGACTGACGTACTGGACCACGTCACCCGCTTGCAAGGTTTGAAGCTGTCACTTGCAGCGGCTGCTGCGTCCTTGTGGAATTTGAATGCTAACGCATACCCTATCGCATCAGTCGTATTGATCGTCTATAATTTTTTAAATGTGCGGTGCCCGATATCTATCTTGATCGATATGTTTCTCAATATCTTGATCAAGCTTGAGGCGCTCGATGTGCTCCCCCTGTGGAAGACAAAACAGTCAAAGTGCTGGATCCTTACGACTCCGATGTCACGTGCTAATAAAGTCTTCGTAAAACTAACTGTTGTGCGATAGACTCCAACACTGTAGCACGTTCTCTGGCTAAAAACTATCAAAGAAACATGCGCTGAATTCGAAATGTACGCACCATATTTGCCGAATCGAAAGCAGCACCAGAGTTTTAAACTGGCACAACAGTATTGTTAAACGGCATTCTGGTTTCAATAACTGCTCGTACATGCATACTTACGTGTGATTAGCGCCGTAGCCCACGCGTGCTATTAGTTCAGTCCAGACCATGTGGCACGAACACCATCAGTGAAATATGCATCCGGAATGCACTTTATAATCCATTTCTTTTGTACGATGATGGCGATGACTTGATTTTTAATGGCGCAAGGGCAACTTTGGCCAAATATCGCCATGTCAAAAGGCGTTTTTGTCGACTCAAGGTTAGGTCAAGATTACTTTTTTTTTTGTAAATAACTCCCCCTAGAGAAGCCCATACAGCATCAGACCAGGGGAAAGCCACAGTGAAAGGCAGGGGAGAGCGGAAAACCGATGAATCCCGGAGGCACTGGGGTTCGAGCCCTCCACCTGCTCCATACGAGGTAGATTTTCACATGACCGAGCTATCTCTGCGCCTTTGTTTTTAAAATACGAATTGTTATGTTGCAATCTTTCCTTCCGTATTGCTGGAGCCCTACAATCGGCAATGTTGCCTATACGCTGTCTTTCCAAAGCTTGGCAGCATTATGAGAGGCACAGCCGACGTCAGCAGATCAGGCGCCGAATTTTCAAAAGTAGTTTTACAGAATAACCGTTCACGCCCATGAGTGAGCAAATGCGGCGGTCACGATAACCGCGGGGTACCACGGTGGAAGTAACGACCAGCCATGGACCATCCTGAAGTGGAATGAGTTCTAAAAATTCGGCCCCTGATGTGCTGACGCCAGCTGTATAGTTTCTACAACATTGACAGAGTAATATAATAAGGTGTGGTGTCCGGAAGGTTAGCACTGTGAATTTCACGGTACGTGCATTACATAAAATGTTTTCGAAGTTGGGCAACGTACAGGGGCCGGTAAGATGAATGCGCTGTCTAATATAACACTATAAAGGCCACATCCGCTCTTCGAGGGCGCGGAGAGGTGGTGCGCGTGAGAAATCTTTTCATTTGGGAGCGAGCCATATGTTCGGTAGGCAGTTTCGTAACAGCGTTTGCTTGTGGTGACAGAGCAGGACATCGCGCACAAGAATGTCCCAACATTGCTGACATCTTGCGTCCCCAGAGCGCGCACACACACGCGTGCGTTGTTTTAGGTTGCGCCAATACGTGACGAGTGCTGCAGCTTGGGTAACCCGTCTATATGCGTCTTATGAAACGGCGTTCTTCAAGCTAAACGTTAGAGCAAAGTATATTCGTATCGATATCCTTTCTTTCGGTTGCTGACCCAGTACTGTCGGGCGTTGCTGGCGCAGATAAACAAACCAGCGTGAGGCTAACCATTTCCAACGCAACAGCAAGAGTGAACTCTCTATAGAGACAAGTTTGTATCCACCTTGACACGAGGAGGCCTTGCTATTGTTGCCAACGACATGTAGTGAGTGAGAGGGAAAGAAAAGCTGCGCTTTTTGTAAAGTCAGACGAGTCCGCACACACCCGCATCGCTTGCACCTCTGCCGCTTTTTTTTTTTTTAAGCCGCCACTTTTTCACCGCGCAGCCGTCCACCCTAGCGCCTACAGCTTCAAGTGATCGGCTGGAGCGCGAAACGTATGTCTCCGCGATTCAAAAAATACACACCAAGAGGAAGCATACAAAGAAAGCGAGCGACGCGTTCTCTTTTCTCGTCGGGGGCGCTTTTTCTTCTGCTGGGCTCAGTGGCGTCATTTATCAGGGTCCTCCCCCTCCAAGTCGGGAGGCGGTGGGGAGGGGCGTTTTGATCAGCGACCGCATGTAGACGCATGGCCAGTGCGCGCCATTAGCTTTCGCCGCGGCGACGTTGGCAAAGATAAGCGGCGCGGCTCGAAAAACTCGATGGGCCTTATGGTCTCTTAAAGCCGTAGACCGTCCCGTTATCTCGCGCGCTCGCTAATTGAGGCCACTTGTCACTGCGGACATTACGGTCAAGATCGCGCGTTAAAGCACGGCGCGGAGGCACCACCGGCGGGGGCTTTGTGTAGTTAAGCAGCACGCCATGGGAAATACTCTCCGCACAAGCGGGACGATTCGAGACGAGCGCAGTTTGCACGAAAGCAGGAAGGAAAGCAAGCTGTCCTTCCGTAATTGAGATGTGGACACTTTCGGGCGAAGAGGGCAAGACATGCAACGCTTGCTGCCACTGTGCGTAGGTATGCGATGCTTTGAGTAGCACGTTGCTGTAAGCCTCTCAAGACGGATCGGACAGCATTTCCCTACTTTATCTCTGGGGCAAAAAATTCGGACGAATTTTGCAATTAATGCGCCTTGTCAGCCGGCTTGACAGGCAATAGGTGTAATATTAAACAAAAAAAAGTGCTCTGCAAATTTACCGTGGCTGGAATTAGAGCGTGCTTTCATATTGCTCGGAAATTTCACGGATTGTAGTTTCGCGCATATGCGACGTAAAGGACCTACTGGGTGCAACTCATGGCCAACAGCTGGTTTAAAGGGATATTGAAGATGAATTAAAGTTGCCCTGTATTGATAGATTAACACGTTCTGATAACAAAGATGCTGTAGTTGTCCCGAAAACGGAGCTTTTATAAGCCAGAAAGGGTAAAAAAATAAATAAATACCGGTATCGTCACCGGGATCACACACAGGGGAAAGCAGAGAGCTGGTGAGAAGGCGAGAAAGGTGGAAGAGAGGTGGCGCGACGGGGAGCGGCTGCAGATGGACAGCAAAAACATCATGGTATCCGGGCCAAACCCATACAACCGCTTACTGCGCTAGCACTTATAATATCATTCCTTAGTGGCTCATCTAAGCCATGACCGCGCTGTACTAAGACAGGGAGCCCTACAACTAACGTTGACTGTGCACTATGGTACAAGGCAGTTATTGTTCACTGATGACAGAGGTTTCGGTTTATAAAACCAGCACTGTCGAGAACAAACGGCCAACATTACAAAGTTCTTCGGCACGAATATGAAAAGGCCCTGTCGTGTGAAAGGCAGAAACCCGACTGCAAACGGGACGTGGAAATTTCTTAGCTGCCGGTACTTTTACAGCGCAGCTGTTATGGACAGTTTTTTAGATGAGTGGCGATCATCGTTGAAGCCTCGAAGCAGATGAGGGGGAAAGCAGAGGCGGAGTTAAGTGGGGAGAGGAGGATCGTTAAATAGTGAGGAGGGGGGGGGGGGGGGGAGTGTGTCTCCGAGTGGATGAGATGGCACCCTGCCAGTGGCGTTCCACCCAGCTGAATTTGGTACTATCGTAATCGTTGCCATTTCCTTTAAATCTAATTTTCTTGGCAGTATATGCGTATTGTACTGCCAGAAAAACATCAGCATAGTCAGAAAGAGGCATAGAATAAATTTTTACGCTGCTGAGAAATTGAATGGGGGTGCCCTCAATGTCCCTACTTAGGCACTTTCTGTTTTTCTAGAGCACAGCTATTGCATATTGAGCGACTTGTTGATAAAATTAATGATAAGATGTTTCAATAAGAACAAAAATAGGCACTGTCGTGTTCTTGTTTCTTTCTGGAGAGTGCGGGGAGGGGTGGGTGGGGAGAAGAGGCGGGGATTGGTTCATTAAAAAATTAACGATGATCCAGTGCTCAGTGCACCGGGTAAAACTTATCATGCTGCGTTTCTGAAAAGAGTGTTATGGCACTTGCAAGAGTGATATCCGTTACCCTATAACTATTAGCGCGCCCTCGTCTGCCCGGGGCAGAGAGAAAAGTCCTAGTTCTTTAAGAGATGTAGTGCAGAAATTATGGTGCACTTTTTTATTTATTCTTCGTGCAACCAATAATAAAGCCTGTACGAAGGCGAAAAGCAAGTGTCCGACGTACGGGATCACTACCGTACAAGTTTAGGCGAGTCGCCATGGCTTATATGGCATGGCATGAAGGTTCCGAGGCGCACCCCATTTGGTCTAAAAAAAAAAAAAGAGAGAGAGCAGCGAAATAAATTAATAACGTTAAAAGGAGCAACCTTCATGAGCGAAATTCAGCAGTGATGTGACAAAATGTACGAAAAAAAATTGTTCCTGCTTCGCATATACTTTTGTAACCACTGTAACGTGCAGCGTAGCTATCACGTGAGCTCAGACTTCTTTTCTTCGCTTCCATGCATCTGAATCTCATGCCTTTTTTTTCTTTTTTTTTTCTCAAGCTGTCGAAACGGGCAGGAAGAAAAGCACTAACAAACGTAATACCCGAAGATGCCGTGTATGCCGCCTTCTGCGGTGCCGAATCGTTCCGCGTGGCCGGCAGGGTTACATTAGCTCCATTACTGGACGCACTGTTGTATCCATCGCGGATGGAGCACTGCGGCTAATGCCTTTCGCTTTCCAGTATATTTAGCCCGAAAGACGAGGGACGGTGCTCTCAGGAGGCGTAATCATTCCGCCTGGCATGTGCAAGCTCGTGAAACGCGGCGTTTGGTTAAGAGGAGGCACGCTCTCTTTAGGCTAGGTTTAATGGCTGATCTAAGGAACCTTTGCGAGCGTCTGTTGCATTGGACCAGCGCTTGAACTCAAGCACCCTATTGTTCACAGCCGCGTTGGAATTTTGCGAGAAATCTTCTCTATTAATACTAATAAAAACTTAACAACACTCTGAGTGCTCCTTTACCTCCAGGTTCAGCCACTTGGTTCACATATCTTATGCGTTGCAGCAAAAGACCACTGGATGCCTTGCCTGAAGGCTAGGGGAATTTACAGCCCACTTGAGTTAAGTTGTTTTGTTCTCCCGCAACCTGTTGCGCTTGTGAAAGGTCATTGTCCCCGTGGTGTTTATAATATTTGCTATAGAACGACGACGACGCTCCTGCAGGTGCACGAAAATAGAATAAGAGTTTAGAAAGCGCCTGAGAATAGAAACCCGGTTTGTCGCAACTATAATGTAGTGGCGTCATTATTTATTTAGCTGCGTGATAAACAAGGATTATTGTGTTTATATAAGTTATGCTGTACTAATGACAGGTATAATATACCCGAAGCCGCCACTGCCGGCTCTGCTTTGCCAGTGCCTTGGCTGCGTTTCATTTACTACCCATAATGCATCGCACTACAAGGACTCGCGATTACGTCTGGATTCACCTGCATCTTTCTATTGAAAAGTGTCTGCGGCATTACCGAGAGCTTTCAAGCTGCAAATAAAGTTTCATCAGAACCATTCCAGGCGCAAATGAACACATGTATGTTGCTTGTCTGCGGAGAGCCTAAATAAATCCCGCGTCTGGCGTTGAAGTGGAGCTTTATTTCTAAGAGTATACTTTCCCAAGTGCTCGCTGCGAAGCCTCCGTTCGCCTACTCAAAATTTTTCGCAGAATTTTTTCGTAGTAGCAGCTGTTTTTATCGGCTTGAGTGTTTATTAAGCTTTTCTTTTCTCGAAGTTTCTTTTTTCTTCCTTCTTTCTTCCTCCTAGCAGCGCTGTCTCTCTTTTCCTGGAGCCGAATCGAAGTCCTCAAAGAAGTTTAATGACTTGGCGCTTGAGGAAGAGCTGTTGATTTCGTTCGCTGTTATTACGCTCGCCCGCCAAGTCTCGAGCGAATCGAGACGGCAGAAGGGACAGTGCTCTTTGAACTCACGGTAGATTTCTCTCTTTTGCAGGTAATTGGGGGACATGGGAATTCGAATGGCTAAGACGACGTGAGAAGCTACTCCGGAAATTCTCGATTTTATTTTCTCGTTCGCCGGATCCGATGTCGCTACCTTTCGATCGCTCCTTGCAAGCACCGTAATGATGGAGAAAGACAAGTGAGCGAAAAAAAAAAGAAATCAGCAGCGAACAGTAAAGGAGCAGCATAAAAATGCGTCCTTCTAAGGTTGCTTAAAATTTGGAGGCTGAGATATGCAGTTTCTTATCTAACGTTCAAAAAGACAAGCGGAGGTGCAATGCATTCTTGAAGAAAGAAGTTATTCGCGTTGGACGTTGCATTAAAACGCGGCAGAAAATTACTGAGTACGTACGGTAACGCAGCTATAGGTTGTGTTTCACAAGTGCCCTCATTAGGCGCCACAGTGAAGCAGGCACAATGTACACGGAAAGTCAACAGTGAGCGTCACTCTGCAGTTAAAACTTGTAACGTGGCAGTGTGGCAGCCGCTGTTGGTGCTTCTAAATTATTAGCAAAAATTTTTAAATAGTGTGGAATGTTGAGGTCCAACATGCTCGTAGCGTGCTCGCGGCATTTCCAGTCATACAACTAAAAACACAGCCAAAAGCCACAGTGTGACGGCCACAACTCAATGAACCAGAAAACCCGATAAACCGACACTGCAACCTCAAGAAGCCTCTACATGGGTAGTAAGGCCGACCACATAATCCTTGTTACAAGCCACAACTTTTCACTTGTATGTTAAAAAAAAGAACTGAAATGGGCTTAGCACTTACAGGCCGTAATGGTGCAACAGTGCACGGCGCAGGAACCTGTTTATAGGGCGCTACTTTAAAGTGCACATGCGATACTGTTGTCGTGAAGTTTTCACTCAAACGTTGCGTGCGTGAAGCCTTCATGGAATCCACTGGGAACGAATACAGTGAGAGATAATGGGGAGATACAAAGGCGGGGATGTTAGCCACCCCCTACGGATGCAGTACGGAAGGCTGCTTGGAGGGAAGCGGACGCTAAGAAGTGATGGATAGAAGGATGAATTTGCGCTCAAAACGCAAAAGGCTTTTTGAAAAGCGTTATGCGCGCTTGCACGCCAGGAAGGGGCCTGCGTTGTCAAAACAGTGTGAACGCACGCTGCGAAGTGAATATTCATTTCCCTTGGTCACTGAGTTCGGCTTCATCGAAAATTTGAGGTGCTGGACTGTGGAACATTGAAATAACATAGTTTCTGAAGAACTTTTTTTTTCTAGTACATACTCTTAAACGTTAGTCTTAACTGTTTGTTGTAAAAGAAAAAAGAGACGCAGAGGGTTACTTGCAGTGTTTTTAGAATCCGACGAGCTTAAGGGTTCGAATGTATGAAGCCGGTAAGGCTTATCCACACAGCTTAGTTCCAAGTCGGAGGACGGCAGTTGCGAACGGCAGGTAGTGATGATGTCGACGACAAGAGCGAAGACCCGCGTTGCGTGTCTGTCGTTAAAAATGTACACTTTGCACTACAAAGGTAACCACATCGACAGCCCAAAGGAAACCGAAGCTAAACGACTCCACCCCCCCCCCCAAAAAAAAAAAAATAATAAAAGATTTAGTATTTGCAGTTTACGGCCCCCTGAACTCGAATAAAACTCTAAACTTGGTCACAAATAACCTTAAACCTCTATTGTAACAAAGAAACGTACTCCAAGGCTATCTGTAGCGGTAGCTCAGTGTTTAAAGCGCTCGGCTACTCAGCCTCATTCCCCGATTTCGAACCCGACCGCGGCGGCCGTGTTTCGATGGAGACAAAACGCAAAAGGCGCCAGTGTGCTGTGCGATGTCAGTGCACATTAAAGATCCCCAGGCGGTCAAAATTTTGCCGGAGCCTTCTACTACAGCACCTCTTTCTCTCTTTCTTCGTTCACTCCCTCCTTCCTCCCTTCCCTTACGGCGTGGTTGAAGTGTCCACCGAGATATGTGAGACAGATAATGCGCCATTTTCCTTCCTGAAAAACCAATTTTCAGCTTTTACTCCAAAGCTGTGCGACGATGTTAAACGAGCCATGCTACGTGTTGCGAAGTGCGATCGCCTTCGTTTTGCTAAATGTTGAATTACAACAGCGGAAAGGCTTGCAGAAAAGCGCTAAGTCTGAATACGAAGAAAGCGAACGCAAGCTAATGTTGGGGCCCACGCTGTGTTGCTTGGCGTCTTTTAGCAAGACACATCAGTGTGCGGACGGAAACAGCGAAGCTCCTGGTGTTGACGTCATCACCGGCGGTGTGCTGTGCAGAGAAGCCGGAACAGCGTTATCGGCGATTATGTCGCTGTTTCCAATGCTCGAGCAAAAAAAGAAAAAAAAGTCTGGCATGATTTACTTGCAAGCTTCGTACGTTTCAACCTCTGAACCTCATAAAATTCTCCAAAATTCGGTCGGCTGTAATTTACATGAAGAGAGAGGCAGCGCTGAATGTATGGAAAGTTCAGAGAAGCTCTAAGGCGGAAGGAACCCGAAGGAACAGGTTGCCAGCTGGCTCAGACACGAGTAGAATGGCCAGAAAAGCTTAGGAAAGCATTCAATTAACTGTTGACCTCTCTTTTTTCTTTAGGACAAAAAACTGCCGTATTTACTCGCGTAAAGAACGCGCTCGCATAATGAACGCACCCGCTACTTTTGTTCTAAAAAAGGCACAGTTTTTTTCCGCTCGTGTAATCAACGCCTCCTTCCTTTTAACATTCCCCTTTGATCATGATAGTGAATGCTAGCATGCACACTTTTCTGAACGCCTAAACAACTGCAATACTAAGCACCATCTGCTGAATGTTAATGCTACAATACCGCACCTTAGGACGAACAGCTAATAAGAATGTTCAGCGAGGAATCCGGAAACCGATAAAAATCACGCCAGGTCACTAAGGGCTTCTCTCTTCGTTGTATCATATTAAGGGTCGTAGTGAACTTGTTGCTGTTAGGCTTCGCGCTGAACACTGAATTGTGCTAGAGTGAATAGTGGTGCTCTCTTTGGATTGCATTATGGTTCGCTATCCGAGTTAGACATGTGAATTTGAGATAAAGGTTGATGACTGTGCTCTCTAGCATGAAAACCGTTTTGAAGAGTGCGTTTTGTTTTATTTAGAACGTTAGCCGTAGCTGATAAAGTACTGTATATGCATACATTCTACCAGCCTACTTTTTGTCCTGTTTTTACCGGTTCAAATTTTTTCTAAATATTTCACCACGCGAAATGAACGCACTCGCAGGTTTTCACGTATATTTTGCGAAAGAAATAAATTTGTCCATTATACGAGTAGATACGCTATCTTGCCATTATTATACACAGAATAAGGCAGCTGTATTAGACAAGAAATGTACATTTTTTGTAATGCATAAAGTTCGGAAAGTTTGAGGAGGAAAGAAACAACACTACAAACGATAAATAAATAAGCAGACACAAAAATTCACTTATAAATTTTACGCTTCTGCGACGGTGGGTGCGGAGTGTAGAAACCGATGTAGAACCGACTTTCAGCACAATGGCAGCACTGTGACGAAGTATGGAGAAAAAATAAAGATAACAAGTTTCATGACGAGACAACTCTATCAGTTTTTAGCAAATCGGAAACATTTTTCTTTTACCAGCTCAGGGAGAGGAGATCAAGATAGCCAAAGTATTTATAAATAACGCGCTTGTGTTTCTCTAAGAAGCGCCTTCAACTTTCCAATGTATACGTTAACAGCGGCCAAGGATACGTCTCTCCTCCCAAGCTCTCTCTCTCTTTATATATGCAAGGTGTTTCCCTTAACACTTTCTGGCGTTTTTAAAAACAACCTTTTTGAGTTTGAAGAGTGCTTTTTTCGGCACAACATTGTCTGCGGTGTAATGCATAAGAATACGGCTAAGATGTGCTGCCTAGCATGCTGGTTAACTAATATTGAATAGTTAACTTCAAATATTACTTTAGAACTCCTTAATCATTGAGAGGTGTGAAGCCCACAGGAAGTAATATCCATGTGAGCTTTGAAAATTTCGAAAACGCGGTTACCCTCTGCGATGTGGCGGCGCAACAAATTTGATCGATATTGATGAGTTACTTGCACTAATAAGATTCCTTTTCCAGCAAGCTTCTCGAAAGCCCATGTATTTTGGCGCGGTGTAGCCAAAATTTGTTGGGCCACAGCGCCGAGGGTAACCGCGTTTTATAAATGCTAAGAACTCATATGTATATTACTTACGCCGAGCTACACGCCTCTCAATAATTGAGGAGGCTAACAGCAATAGTTAAATAGTCGACTAATTAATCAGCCAGCTAATTAACACGTCTTAGCTGTACTTTGATGCATTATACGGCTGACAATGCTATGCCGAAAAAGCGCCCTTCTAACTCAAAAAGCCTATTTTTAAAGATTGCAGAAATTCATAGGTGAAACGCCCTGTATATACGTACAGTATATACACACACGGTTTCATGAAAAAGTATACAGCTGGGTTCTGAATCTGTGTCTCCAAAGCAAAAGAGAAAAAGAAAATAATATGCAGAGTCCTTACATTCGAGAAGAGAAGGATCGAAGTTTACAATTACGCAGAGCTTGTGAGAATTCCCGTCGAGTGCTCACGGAAGACATGAGGCGGCATGAGGTCGCCCGTTTGCGTGCACCGACCCGCGCACGGGGTACAATACTTAACGGGACCGGCTTTAAGTCCGCGTTAACCATGAAGACGTTTACGTCCGTTCACGCAGACGCCTCGTTCTGGTTATTGCTTCGCGTGCTTGCACGCTAGCCTGCAGCCTTATTCGTAAAGTCGTTTCCAAAATTGAAGTTTTTTTTTATAACCAACTTCCAGTCATAATTCCGTCTGCCTCAATACTTTTCTTCTACATAAAGACGGTCTGGAAAGCTTTACGAGCTATATATATAGATTTGGCAGGCGACACTCTTCGGAGACAGGCGTCGATTCCCCCGTTTTTCGGTGCGCTAACCGGCTCTAAACGAACAGTGAATATTTCCTAGT
The DNA here is from genome assembly GCF_055824585.1 of Amblyomma mixtum. Taxonomy (NCBI): domain Eukaryota; kingdom Metazoa; phylum Arthropoda; class Arachnida; order Ixodida; family Ixodidae; genus Amblyomma; species Amblyomma mixtum. The sequence continues at coordinate 65,423,173 of NC_143014.1, forward strand.
CATTCCATTTCTCAAAGGCGTACCACGAGCTACAACTAGCGAAATCAAACACAATCCGCTCCAGACTATCCACGCCTGCTGCTTCAGTTGCATGCGAATTGCACATGCCGGAACGCTAGCAGCATCTGCATTGGCTGTTTAAGCCTTTCGCGCAGCCAGCAATGTCTTGTTCAGCAGCAGTGCTCTTCGGGAAGAAGCAGGCCATTCCCGAATCTTGTGTCCTTTTCCGCGGAACGCCGCTGTTATCTGAATAGCATTGTTTCTAAAATCAGCCATTGTATCTCCTGTTTATACTGCTGGGGCGCTCGATGGTGCACGCCTGGCTGCAAACCATTCCTGCAGGTAGTTCTATTTTGTGCACTTGTGTTTTTTTCTGAATCCTATTTGAAAATGAAAAAAAAAAAATTTGATGGTGAAGCGCAGGCATTCGAAGACACCATCATTTTAGGGATAATTCTGCCTAATTTCAAGCTTTGAGGAATAATATCGAACAACGTAGTACTCAATGCAACCACGTTACAAAAAAGTACTAAGTCGTACAGGGCCACAAAATAACACGAAATGCATAACCTGGTGACTCGCTCTTCATTCACGCTGCACATATATGCGCATGTTCGTTAACGCATCTTCCTGATGGGGCAGTGCAGCAACAGCCACGTTACTACGTGATGTGATATGACATTGCCTGCGCACATGATGGATGCATCATATGAGTAGCCTGGCACATGATCTTCAGCTAACAGTTCAAACGGAAATGTACGGGGTTGGTCAAATTTTCCAGGCCACAGGGTCTGCTTTTCATTAGTACATTCTGGCAGTTAAGACGCCTATGAAGCTACCATGGTTTTTAGAGGTGAGAATGATCCTTCTCCTACCTCCTACAGAAATTTTGTGGTTCGGGGGTGTCGTCAATGCCCCACTCTATGGCTCAAAACCAGACCCTGTGGCCTGGGAACATTTGACCAACCCTGTGCCGTCTTCACGAGACAAAGGTTACGAACACTGCGCTTATTCGAGATCTTGAGACTCACAAAACACCTGAAAAACTATACTCTACCAGGGGCCGTAATTTGTAGCGATCCATTTTCCCGATTTGCCCTTTTGCATTCGTAGTTGCGGTATGTGACGTCGTGTTTGAGAGAGAGGGAAGAAGGAAAGGCGGGGAGGTTGACCAGAAGGAGGTACTGATTTGCTACCCTGCAGTGGGGGAAAGGGGTAAAGAGGGGAAGATGAGCTTGATATCATGACTGACAGCTAAACGAATGATGTCATTCACCAGGCTATGATATCAAAGGCGGAGCTGACCAATGGCCAGGAAGCGAAGAAATAAATTGAATCAAGAAAAGAACTGTTACGGAATGATCGATGTTTCAGGGTTCGTACCCTTGAAAGCGCCAACGCGCAGGGGAGCTGGAACCGGAATGCAGGCTCTCGGAGGAGTGCATATGATAAATGTAAAGGCAGCACCGTTATAACGCCTTGTCTTGACTCGATATTTATAGCCATAAAGAGGTTTCCAAACTAGATTTCTAAGAAAACGCCTTTCTAGCCGTCATGATTGCAAGGTCTTGCCATGCGTTTGATCGGTAAGCATAGAGGACACCGCGCGGCCTTTGTTACGGCGTGGATGGGGGCATGGGGCGCATAAGTTTTCCTCGTCCTGGTTTTGTTTTCTCGGGGCTCGCTTCGTCCTCCGCCTTTTTCCGCCGCCTCCCTCCTTTTCCTTCGTCTAATTGCCGAGGCAGGGCTCGTCGGGGGTGGCGCTTTTCGTTAGCCGAGCGCGCGTCCCACAGCTAGCGCGATGAAAAACGAGCGGGCGGCGGCGGCGGCGGCGGTGGCGCGTTTGTTTGGCGACAGCGATCACGCCGACGCCGGGTTCTGAGCGGAGGGGAGGTGTGTGCCTGAAAGAGCCGTCTCATCGACAAACTGGATCTCTCCGAAGAAGCTGTCTCAGCGGAACGCCTCCACCTCGTCTGGCGACGGGAGTCATCGGCGGGTCCCTCAGTGTCCCTGCGCCTGTAAGCGGCGCCCAAATATTCTGGTCTCGCCGGGCCCCGCGCACAGACGCCGGCAGCCTAAGCGGGTGCGCGCGGCGTTCCTCCGGCGTGCCGAACGGAGCGATAAGGTGCGGGTCGACTCTCTGAGCGGCCCGGCCGAGGTGACGGGAGGAAATTTGAATAGAACCCAATCGGTGTCCTGGGAAGGATCCATCAGCGCGCCGCGGGTCGTTGGTTGCTGTTTATGCATCGGCTGGCGTCTGCCGATTTGGCCTCCTTGCATCCCGCGAAGCAGGGAGGCCCCGGATGCTCAGCCGGCCGACGTGGCTCACCAGTCGCCAGGAGAGAAGAGCAGGAGGAAGAGCAAAAGAAGCAAAAAGGTTTTTTCCCGCTATCTCTTCTCCTTTTCTCCTCTCTGGGAAGGGGGAGAATGGCGCGCGTCGCAGGTGGCGACCACGCGTTAGGTCACCCCGCCGTGCATATTCTGTCTTTCCTTACGGCGAGGTTCATCTCCCAGCGAACGCGCGCTCTTACCGTGGGGCTCACGACGAGCTCTAGGGTGAGTGAATCCGCCCTCAAGGTTGCTTGCTGTCTACGCGCTTGCAGCGAGCTTTCCACACTCCCAGAAAAATAAAAATAAAACCCGCTTGTTACAGAGAAACGCGGGTACGGAGCTGCAAGAGCGCTTTCATAAAACAGACTTCGAAAAACGTAGGCGTTTTATTGCGGATTCCGGGCCTGCCTTCTTTTTCTTTTCCCTCGAAACAAATCATATGTCCCGTTAGCGGCCGATATTAACCCCACCATGTCAGAGAAAAATGGAAAAAAAGTTAAATGCTCAAGATGCTGCTGTGTGCTTGCAACAAGCTTGCTACCCAGAATAACAGTGAGCCAAGTGCGGTTAAGTGAAGCACGAAGAGGGAAAGAAGATAGTGTAAAACGTAAAAAACAAGCGATTTACGCACACATTTACCGAAAATAATAGGTCAGCGCGATCCGAGAATTCCACGCAGTGCCTGAACTGAGAACTCCAGGACGGCTTCGATCGATTTCAGATGATATGAATCTGTGGTGAGCGCCACACAATATTGTTTTATTGTGGCTGGCTGTGACGTATGACACTACATTCATCGAAATTTCTCCGGATGTGCTCAACGGTGGAGCTTGAAATACTGACTGAGGTCCGTGAATACTGCTCTCTGACGGTCCGCAGCTCATGGTTTCCCGGTCAACAGGTTGATCGATGATTGTCTGCACGCATAAAACGCCCGTGCGTGCTCAAACGTGTTCAGACAATAGTGTTATACGATATATTCGAATGTTAAAAATGAAAGAAAACGCGTCAGTGTTGTCAGTTTCTTGCGTATTCCTGGGTATTCCTGGGACGGCAGTGGGCAACCACAGTGGGGATAGCTTTCTCCAGAGAATGGAAAGAAAAGGGCACTTGAAAGTTTGGGGGAGTGGGAGAAAATACCTTGATTGTGATCGCCTTTAACCGGAAGGTATGTTGCTTGTGAAACCGAGTGGTACTTCATGAAGCCAGTTTTATGATAGCATCGGGTTCCCTGCCGTGTGTAAGGGGATCACCGAAAGGTAACAAGAGCAGTAAACTAAGGCACCAAAGAACAAGGGTTTTTATATTAAAAATTCTCTTTATTCGCAGCTACTCGCACGCTCACCAATGCTGCCGTAAAAAGTAAGAGCCTGCAGTTTTCACCCAGTTTAACGTTCGGGGTTCGAAGTGTTCTTATGATGGCCCATTGTTTGTGTTTTTCTGAACACCTACATCCTTTCTCTGTTCGTATTTTGGGATTTAGAGGGCCTTCGGGCATTTCCAACCCCCCACCAAGGTGAGCGCTTAGTTATTGCTCTGGCTTTGCTGATTACTATGGAGTAAATTAAAAAACAGCGAGCGTGTTACATAGTAGAAACGAAGGCATATGTTGTTTTTTTTTGCGTCGCTAGCTTTAAGGCCTGAATAATAGCAAAATTCATTTCTGCTTCGCGAATCACTTCCGGCCATTAATCAGACCTTTTGCGCCAATTGTTCGAGCTTCATGCATTGATCGAACGCCTTTCACCCAGCCCCAACATTCTGCACCAAGCACCACTTAAAAAACGCGCGCCTTCCCTTTCGGGCATCCAGGACAGAATTCTTAATTGGCGCCAGCTGAAGCGAAAGGCTCGTGAGATACACCGACAGGGACAAAACGAAGGCCATAGGTCGTCCGCTTTCTTCTCCCCCCCCCCCCCCCCCCCCCTATTTGTTTTTTCTTTAAGCGAGTGCGCTGTGCTGTTTCGCACGACGCGAAGGGTAAGGTGGGAGAAAAATCGGCGCAAACGCTAGGAGGCCGAGGACGGGTAGGAAAGGTGTCTCGGAAGCAGCAGGCATCCAAGAATTCCTCTCAATCTCGGCTCACAGCCTAATGACCGGTCGTGCGCCGGTGGGGAAGACGAATAAGGAGTGGTCACGTGCAAAGCTGTTAATTGTGGCTGAAGGAATTGACGGCTGATAAGAGGGACGGCGGCAATTTAGGGACCGCAGGACGCGATTCATGGCCGGTTTGTTCACGTAAAAGAAAATCGCTTTAAGTCAAACATTCCTCGCCGCTTGTGCTGCTGATGGAAGCTTCTGCAGGTTTCGACGAGGAGGCTGAATTCGGCAAGAAAGTTGTCACGTTCTAGATATGAGCGAAAGAAGGGTGAAATAGCCATGTTCTGATCATGAGATTAGCGCTTTTGGTGATCAGGAAGCACTTTGCACCCCGCTTAACAGTTTGTTTACAGTGGCGGAAAGTCCGCTGTCTTAACGGCAAAAAAAGTACACGAGCGTCTGGAGGTGCATATGCTTCGTAGGATGCACCCCTAGCTAGGGGTTCGGAGAATAATCACGTGATTTTGTCATTATGCCATCACCTCAGATGGGGATACATAATAATGTTACTGCCATCATACAGAAGGGTCTTCTTCTTCTTTGATGATGCCTCCGCTTTGCAGTGACATATACAAGCCTATGTTCTCATAAAGCACTCGTTTAACCTTGTCTGCAACGCGTTAAGATTGCACGGCACCTTCCTAGTAAACGCTGCACCAAGCTGAAAAAAATGCGAAAAAAAGGTGCCAGGTTTATCTTTGATATATGCTAGCCTCCTCCCCCTCCTCCTTTCGCCCGCCTAATCATGTTCCAAATTTCTGAATAAAGCAGGAAGGCCAATTTCACAAGACCCGGACCGAGTTTCAGGAATAAAATTCATGCTACTAGCACATCGTCTGAAAGAAACGATGCCCCGAAGTTCATTTTTGCGCAAACCAGAGATGCATGATCACATTGATTCAAACTCATTCATTTTTATTTCCTGCTGCCAATTACAATTGCAATTGCAATTGAAATGTCAATTGCAGTTTTTATCACTATTAATTGTGGCTGATAGTTTTATCACCATTAGCAGACGGAGTCCAAGCTCTGGCGTCGAAAATTCGAATAACATTGGCTTCCGAAGAATGTTAAAATTTAAGTCACCAGTGATGACAAGCGACAAGTTTTCGAACCATACAAGCCCGTCGTTCGTCTGTCTGCATCGCACGTCGCTGCCACTGGTCTCCTTCCGACTTACAGTGCACGAACACGCTTCGCCCGAGGCAGTCCACGAACTGAAATTTTCCCTCGACGCGAGCAGTCGGTTTTTTAGAATTAAGTCTATTTTACTTAGTCAAGTTATTTTACTTTTGCAGCGCATCGACTAGTGTGCCGTGCCTGTGCGCGTGCCCGTGCTGACTTTACCGACCGACTTCTTTCATTCCGGTTAAAATCCGTATAACGCTGTCGCAGAAAAAGAGTTCCGAGCCCCCCCCCCCCCCCTCCCCCCCCCCCCCCCCCCCCCCCCCCTCGCATGCAATCCCTGCCCTTTTTGTATTCCTCTTCACATCCGTGTTTCGTATTGTCAACTGCAGGGTTGGTTTTTCATCACATGAGATATAAGTTTCTACCCGTTATCGTCCACTATAAATCTGAAAAAAAAAGTAGTTGAAGTGCGAAGAAGTTCGACCTCTCCACAAAATGCGCAGCAAAAAAACGCAGAAAGCAGAAACCGTACCCTTGACGAGTGGTTACGCTTTTACTAGTCCATTTTGTCTGTGAAAGCCTGTTTCTTTTTCCCGGGTGAGTGAGTGAGTGAGTGAGTGAGTGAGTGAGTGAGTGAGTGAGTGAGTGAGTGAGTGAATGAGCGAGCGAGAGAGTGAGTGAGTGAGTGAGTGAGTGAGTGAGTGAGTGAGTGAGTGAGTGAGTGAGTGAGTGAGTGAGTGAGTGAGTGAGTGAGTGAGTGAGTGAGTGAGTGAGTGAGTGAGTGAGTGAGCGAGTGAGTGAGTGAGTGAGTGAGTGAGTGAGTGAGTGAGTGAGTGAGCGAGCGAGCGAGCGAGCGATGGAGCGAGGGAGCGCAATCAAGCCAGAGCTCACTGGTGTTAGCCACAGGTTTCTGGTATTCCATTAAGTCCGTGATTTCAAAGTTCAGATGATTTCTGTGAGCCCAACTTAGTACAAGCCCGAGGGAGTGTAAATTTTTTTACCTTGCCATATCACCAGTGGCCGCACACTGCCAGGCGTGCAGACAAGTTGCAACATGTCCGAATGACGCGAGCACGGTAAATAATGCAACGATGCTTTAAGGATGACAGTACATAATCTCTGTGGCCCAGTTGGCAACACCATCGTGCACGCACCGATAGTTGGTTGCGTCGAATTTACGCGAAGTAAAACTATGTCAGCTGGAAACGGCGAAACTACTTAAACACGTAGAGAGTGACAGCAAGCGAGTTTTGTGCAGCCTGAAAGAAACATTACCACTCCACAATAAAGCGCCTCCTATACCTTTCTTTTCATCACCGCCCAACCACCATTGAACTGCCAATTTTGGATTTTCTGCCGGGAAGAGACTCAAGGAGCTTACCCGAAAATGAATTCGCCACTTAAGTATTTGCCCTGCTTGCACCGGTTGTTAGTCGACGGTGGCACAAAAAGGCCAACAGCAGACACGCTAGCTCGTCATGTTGAGCGAGAAATAAATTATATGAGAGTTCTGAAATCTCCAAGAACTATAAGCCACGGAATCGAATTGCATGAAGTACAAACTAAATGTCGCGAACCTCCTTCGGAGACAGTTCGCGTCTTGCTGAGGTGATTGCTTGCGCGTTAAACGAGAAAAATAAAATAAAACGTGTCATAAATGCGCGTGGAGAAACAATAAACAAAAATCCAACAGAAAGCAAATTCCAAAGAAATGTTGGGAAGCGTGGAACAAACAAAAACTGCAAAAAACGCGAGCGAAATACAAAATAAACAACCAAACAGGACGGGGTCCGTCTCGTGGTTATGGCCGAGATGAAGTAACATGCGCGGAGAAGGCCATGGCTGCTGCGGCCATTTTAAGCGGCGAGGCGGACGACGTCGCCGCCGTCGTCTGCCCGACCGGAGTCCGGGCGCTGCTTCTCGTTACCGGCGGCCGCTGAGCCGAGACCGAGTCCTACAGTGTCGACTGACAGACGCTGGGCGTAATCGCGCGCTCGGCTGGATCCCCTTCAACAGTACTCTGATCCGCTTGGGCTGGCGTAATCCATACGTTTCTGTCCGAGTTCCACGCCGCTTTATATAATTGGTTCACTCGTACGTGTTCCGCACAAGGGAAAAGGAGGGGGGGGGGGGGGGGGGGTTGCTCTGGTGCTCCGGCGAAACCAAAAGAGGGGTGTCGTCTGGTCTTCGTTTCTTTTTTTCTATTATTTCACGAGCGGCGGCCGACCGCTATTGTCGTGCGGGGAACGAGGACTCTGCGAAGGACTTAAGCTGGGCTGAACAGGGAAATCGAGGAGCGAAGCAGTGAAAAGAAAGCACAGAAGGCCGCTCGAAAGGCTGGGATTCCTATTCTTATTAGCTGGCTGCGCACTGCTCAACCGCAACAGAACGAAGAGAAAATGCGGCAACGTCGATAGGTGGCGCAAGCAAGATGCGCTACGGCCTGGCTAGCTAGTGTCCTGTCCCGTAAGCTTCTTGGGACGGATACTGTGTATTAACTTGCAAGTTTCGTGGAAAGCAGTCATTATTTTTTACGCGCGTATTTCAACCCGGCCTCGCCTTTTTTTTATTTAAGAGGCAGGTTCTGAAATTCGCACGCGACATCCTTCAACCAGACTGGCTCTCTCTGCAATTTTTTTTTTCGGTATATGTTTGACCCAGCGTCGTGTGATGTGTATCCCCTGAATACCACGTGTGAATGCTGACAAAAGTGCTTCAAGAGTGTTTATATCGGCGCATTTCGAAAAATTTTATACCAACAATTAAAGCCGCAGTCCCGCACCTCGAACAGCACAGTGAGCGTTGAAGAGAATTTGAAGTTAGGTCGTAGGTCTCTGACCCTTCCTGCATCAATGGCCATTATGGAGGCGGCGGCATGTGACGCATTCGTTGACATTCGTAGTGCGCTGAAGGCGGCCCGTCAGCGGTACATGGAATACCGCCTTTCTGGCAACGACTGCATTCATTAAAACTAAATAAAGAAGCCAACCAACCAGTTGAGCTTGCCATGCCTGCTGGTTTTATTCATATGTAAATCTGAATGGCATCAAAATTTCCGACAAACAAATCTCAGATCCATTTCTCTAGCCAGCATTGAATGCGGCTCCATTGAATTCGCCAGAGCAATTTTCCTACCTGGAAAACGCGGGTGCTCCATTGCGTCATCCTCGTCTTTGCAGCACCTGTTGCCGTGGGAGCGCTGCCCGCTGATATATCGAAGCATACAATTTGGAGCGCATATTGAATGACGCGCATATTCGGGGACATTGCTTCCATTTGCGACGTTCACCCGAAACCAAGTTGGCGCAACATTGGCGCTTTCTTTCTTTCTTTCTTTCTTTCTTTCTTTCTTTCTTTCTTTCTTTCTTTCTTTCTTTCTTTCTTTCTTTCTTTCTTTCTTTCTTTCTTTCTTTCTTTCTTTCTTTCTTTCTTTCTTTCTTTCTTTCTTTCTTTCTCTCTTTCTTTCTTTCTTTCCTTCTTTCCTTCTTTCCTTCTTTCTTTCTTTCTTTCCTTCTTTCCTTCTTTCTTTCTTTCTTTCCTTCTTTCCTTCTTTCTTTCATTCTTTCTTTCCTTCTCTCTTTCTTTCTTTCTTTCTTCCTTTCTTCCTTTCTCTCTTTCTTTCTTTCTTTCTTTGTTTGTTTCTTTCTTTGTTTCCTTCTTTCTTTCTGTCTTTCTTTCTTTCTTTCTTTCTTTCTTCTGATGACCACGAAATTTCGATCACTCTTGAGCAGCGTTCTATTCACGTGCGCTTCCATAGTAGGCCCGAAGGGCCATTGTTTCGCCGCCTCTTTGCCTCTGATCACTGGCGCTTTCGCGGAGCGGTGTTACGTTTCCCTTTGTGCATCCAGGTGCGTCGGGGACGCACCTGGTTGTATTGCAGAGTTGCTTAACCTGCTGAGGAACTCTACGCACTAGGTAGGCATGTGTGTACAAAAAGGGCGGGAAAGTGGGTGAGGGTTCGGCTCCTTTTCAGGTGCAGAAGTACAAAGCACCAGTGATGGATGCACATGCTACGAGTCCGACGTGATGGAGGGATTCGTGTAATTGACGGACATTACGTGCAAGATGCTGCGCGCTGTCGCCCGGATGATGACAAAATGGCCAGATTTGTGGAAAAATAGGAGCCAATAATGCCCGTCGGTTTCGATCTGTCAGCAAATGGGCGTCGATAGCGGCCGAGTCGTGTTCTGTCAAACTAAACAGGATAAACGTGAAAAGCCAGACATCGATCGCAAAAAAAAAGGAACACAAAAACAGGACGTTCCGGTTCCCGCAAATGGAACAGGCAGCGATAAGCGTTTACATACTTTTGAACAGAGGGCGCAAGGAGTGCGCGTAGACAAGGGTTAGATTTCAATAGTTGCGATTTAGAGTGTGACTTGTAGCTGGTATGATTAATGACTCGAGGTGAGGGTGAAGAAATAATTTCGTTTAGGTGGCCAGCACGTACGCCCTGCTCCTTTCGATGTCATGGCTTGTCGACACGCAGTGTTCGGCGATAGCATTGGAGTATACTTTTTTTTGTTTCTGACATCGTTAGAATGTTGTTTTAGGCGCCTCTCAAAGTTGCCTGCCTCGCCAATGTGGATACAGTCGCAGCTGGAACATGGGATTCTGTAAACGACGCCACGGTATTTGAAGAGTTTTTTTTTTCTTCGAAATCAGCAGACCCACCTAAACAGGAACGGAGAAAAACGCGAAAGTTTACTATTCGCATAAACAGCTGTGCTATTCAAGCTTTAATGTGATATCCTTTACGAGTAAGTTTGAGCGACTCTACTGAAAATTTTACTGAAAAATTAGGCAAATAATTTGGTCAATGTCAGGATGTCAATTTTGGATTTGGCTCTATTCGATTTGAAACTCTGGATCTGATCCTGTTTTCTTGCGAAAACGTAATTCCTACTGTAATATTTTTGCTCAGTTCATGAAAATAATGTCTAAAAATGATAATAGTCTCAAATCATTCAAAAAACAATGATAACATTGATTGTGCGCAATAGGGGCACTGTTGTGCTTTAGAAACAGAATCAAGTAATTGTGAACAGCAGACTGCCTTCAAAAGCACTGACGTTACAGCCTTCTTTTCTCGTGCTGCCACTTCGGGAACGGCAGATAAACTGACTAGAATTTTTGGGATCAAGAATTAATTCTACTTCACTGTAGCAGCCTAAATTCACGACAAGTAGCGAAATGTTAGACGCAGGCAGGACACAAAACTGCAGGATAACCGCTAGCCCTGTCGTTGCTTGTCTGCGTCTGCAATTTCACCAGTAATAATGAGTTTAGTAAGTCAATACCGACTACCCCACTAAACACATAAAGTTCAATGTTGCAGAGGCTCATCCTTGGGTCCATGGTGGCGGGGCTAATGATCCCTTCGTTGTTGTCGTCTTTTGGGTTCAGATCTTCCGCCAGTCTCTTCAGATCCTGCGCAGTCGATTGTAAAGTAATGCCGGAGAAGGAATAAATGAGACCACGCTCGAAGCAGCCCAAACTGTAGGGTTGAAGCTGACAAAGAAGTTTCTCCCGAGTGGATCAGCTCATTTTGATCCGCACATGCGCAGGATCTGTAGCTCATTGCTTTTTTTAAATTCATATAGGATTTTGTGCTCAGGTTATCTATAGGAGTTGCGGGGCAACTTTCGTTGTCATGGCTTTTCTGAAGAAGACGTGCATGGATTCGCTTGCCATTAAAGTATTTTACTTAGTTTTTGTTTCAGGATGTGGCTCGTTCCGAAAACAAGCTACAAATTTAAAATGAGTCATTTTTCGGGGGAAGGGGGGGGGGGGGGGGGCTTCTTTTGCATTCACCGGCGCATATCATGATCTAATTGCAGGAACATGGACAACATGCACTTTGAATGTGCACAGAATGCGAGACAGGTCCTCGATTACGATATCGCGGCATGTTTTAGGGGAGTAGGACGTGTTGGTCGAGATAACTGTTTCTCTACAGATGCCACAAAAGGTGCGGGGTACGCATTACGTGCCAGCTCTTGCCGCACAGTCTCAAAGTCAGATGCCCGGTCTTCGGGAGAGCTGCAAATCCTTTCTGCTCACTGGACCCAGGTTGTTGCGAAATGTTTCTTTTGTGTAGCTGGATGAATAGATTTGAGATAAAGCAATTTTTAGTGTCTGCTTACTTCATTATTAAGGCTGAACGAAAGGTTTCTGCCATCGCGTTTTACTAGGATGTCCAGAAGGGCAACGCACCATTCGCTTCCTCTTCAGTGATGAAGCCAACTGTTTCTTCTGTGAAGTTCAAATGGACCAGAAAGGCAACTAAAGCCTTTGCGGGTTAGGCAACAGCAGTTGTCCACATATCTGAGAAAAATTAAAGTTCCTGTTACAGAACTTGCAGGAGCAAGGCGTTCGACCGATTCCATAGTAAGGTTCGCGACGGTCACATAGGTGGAGCCACCGATTGAAGTGCCGTGAAGTTGCCTGTTTATGATTGTCCCCCACTAGACAAGGTTTCGTCCGCTGCTATACTAACACTAAGCGAGAGTTCAAACTTCCGATTGTGTACAAAAATTAACAGCCTGTTTACAAGGAATGTGGAGCAAGGCCCATATGTGTGCTCCTGAAGCACAAACGTTGCCGTTTCATTACAATAAGGCATATAAAAGCACAAAATAGGATTAATATTCTGCTTTCATTATGCACTGTCACTTTCATTATGCACAGTCATTATGCCCTGTCAAAGCATTATCACTCTCACATATCAAAGTGAACGTGCAATAATTATCCGGTTATGCACACGGATTGTAGGGGCAGATAGACGGAACCACACTCAAAACAGTGCGGCAGCGGACAAGAACACCTCACGGATCCCATTTGAATGCCAGCAAAGTTTTCAATTCTCCAAAAGAGCGCCGCAAATTTCCGCTTTTGAGGCTTGCAGTTAACGGGCAGCTAAGGTAGGCATTGCCACCTACTGTTAAAAAAAAAATCGTAATAATAGAGGGTTACCTGAAGGGGATCTAATCAAGCAACATTAGCAATACAAACACAGCAGTGGCCGACAGGCAGCTCATCTGCTGTGTTACTGCAATAGAAGGTTATTTTGATGACTGATTTCGTTCAAGAAATAGCACATGGCAGCGAACGACAGCAAAAACGGCGCCACTGCAGGCTACTTACATTTAAGAAGGTTGAAAATGGCAGAGAAATTTCCCCTTTTTTAATGCTATTAAAAACAACCAAGATCAAAATACTGCAAATATTGCACAGTGCTCCTGCGCGCTAAGACACCCGGCCTCGTTTTGTAAGCTCCACGAAGGCCAAGCCCTACACATTAGAGCGTTCAGCCAGGGCCCAAACTGTTTCCCACGCCAAGACAATGAAGTACTAATCTATTAAAATTCCCGCGTAGGACCTGGGCGCGCTTGTTGTCGCACGCTGCTTCGAACGCTCCGACGGCTTAACAGCGCAGTGGCCGGCTTAAGTGCGCCTCTCCAGAGCCGCTTCTTTCGTCAGCGTGATTACAGAGGGCCCTGAGAGGCGACCTATCAAGAAAGACTGCTGCCCGGGCAGACGCTTGACGCCTCTCCCGCTCAACTGCGGGCACGACAAGGGCCGGCCAAGGACCCGAGTTAAATAAATAAAAAAAAAATAGAGAGAGGAAAGTACTCGGCGCTTCTTCTGCTCCAGCGGAGATATGAAAACTTCTGACGTCACTCGCGTCGGCTGGCCAGGCCGCATGCTTCCACTGTAAGCCCCGGTCTAGTCCTCACCGAGCGCACGTAATCTCTCTCTTAAGCGCACGCGCGCGCACGCACCGCTCTCGCCGTAATTACTGCAGTGTGCGCTGCATTTGCTTCTGCGAGCTTGCCACGGCATGGTGACCGTATTAACAGGGCAATTAGCTGCGTAATGAATGTGAACCCGAAGACGCGCTAGCCGCCTTGTTTCGTCCGGCACAGCGGCTGGCCCCGTGAGCACGCAGGCGAAGCCGACTTTCCCTGCCTGGACGCGTAGGCGGCCGCAGGCGTTGCAACATTTTTTTGAAATCAATGGATGGGCCCGCGGCGCAAGATTTACGCCCCCTGTTTTCAGCGGTGATGCGCCTTCTGTTTTAGGGTTTCGCAACGCTCCTGACAAACCGGTCCCCTGCGTCGAACGTTAGCGCGCCGATTAGAATGTATGTTTCCCTTTTCGCTCTTCTTTTGCGCAAGTTCCAGAGATTAACCCTTTCGTTGGAGCGATTTGTCTTGCCCTAAGCGACTCATTACGAATTCTTTCTCGACTTCACGCTTTGCTCGACTTCGATCTGTGATTCCATTTTTTTTTTTTATTTTATGAGCCCGGACAGCGAATCGCGGCAGTGAAGGGAACGAAAAGCGGGTCGCGTGCGAAATACCGGTCACGTTTATTCGCGAAATCGGGAACTTGAAAACGCCAAAACTCGGGCCTTCTTCATCGCCGACACAATTCTTGTTTTTGTCGCCCCTCTATCCTTGGCTGTACTCTCTACTTTCTCCGTTGCATGCATATGTGAGTAGTCTCTCTCGTTGCCTTTTTTTTTTTTTCGCAAGGTGGGGTTGCTTTTTTTTACAGCGAGAATTCCTTCGAATGGCACAGGTTTGCCAATCTCCGTTGAGAATCTTTTTATCCGCTGTTCGCTACGAAATATATGGGCGACAAATGACTACATTATTCAGCGCGCATTAGAACGCTTCAGTTGACGAGAATCAATTAAATTGACCTACATCCTTGTTGTTATTTAAAATATGCAGCTTGCTGTCATGCTGGCGCATGCGTCATCACGCCAGGGGTGGTGATTACTCTGCGATACTCTATAGGGACAACGCTTCTAGCACATGGTTCTAGCAAATCACAGTGCGAATGCACCACTCTCATTACGGACAGCAATACAGCCTTTTCCTAGGTTTGCTAAACCAATGCGAATATTCGCTTCTTCACCTGCGGCCCGTTGTGCGTGCTCGCTATGTTACCACAACTGTATTCCTTCGGTGCGTATACCACCCACGAAGAACAGTTCAGAACCCGGTAAAGAGTTCGGGAGAAAGAAATTACTGACGACTGCGGCTGTTAAAAAGTGGTGACTCGTATAGAGTCATCTTCCCGACAGGGAAACGTGTCAACGTGCTGGCTAAACCAATGCATTTATAGTTCATATCAGCGAAGAAAGACGCGTATAAGTAGTGACTTATGAAACATTTGTTGGCAGTAAGCTTGAATATGCATCCACCCTTTGGAACGCACATCAGTCTTATTTTGAGCGCCTTTGTTTATTCCAAAAGGTTTATTACAATTTCGCCTACCTGCGCTGCTCACTTATAACCCCTTCCATTTGTGCATCACACCGCCTGTTTAATTAGTTGCACTAATAGTTTTAATAGTCTTTTTTCCCAACTGCTATTGAGAAGTGGAATCTGCTGTCTGAATTACTCTCAAATGAGTGTGACGCTTTGAGGTTTAGGGCAGTGTTGATGAGCCATCTCCTAGAATGACACGTTGTCTGCCTCGATTTATATTTATGTTTACGTATTCTTTTTATAATTGACCTCTTGTTGGGTATGAATTTGTAATCACCATGAGATATTCTTTTCTTCATTCGTTTTGTGCTGATATAAAGTCGTTCTTTTAAACTGCCCTTATGTTCTGTATTCATGTTGTAGTCCCCCTCCTCCTTATGTAATACACTGACACGGGCCCTTAATTGTTAATAAACGATGGTGATGATGATGAACTATGCAGCCCATGGTATCACTAGCCTCGCTTTTCACTGGGGCACAGATCTTGCGATTGGCTGCACGGCTTAAACTGCGTCAAATTGCCCAAGGTGCCTATCACAGGCTGGCGTTTCTTGCACCCATTCGAGGCTCTGCAGACCGTACTGAGGACTACTCGACACAGGAACGGCGAAACTGCATGTGGCAAAAATAGAAAAGCGCAACAAGCGGCCCTTGGCACGGAACAAGTTATCCCGCGCTCTTCTTGTCTGGTCTTAGGAAGGGGTTTCCCAAAGCTTACTGATGTTAATGACCCGAGACGTACTCGTTACTGGAGCAGCGCATCCGGAAAAAAAGGAGTAGAAAGTGCAGAAACTCGTTTTATGCCTTGGCTTGCGCAAGGAGGTGGAGAGGGGGGGGCAACTGGTCATGGCTTTCCGTGACCCCTGTTTCTGCCGTTTCTCCTAATCACCAAAATTTAAAAAAGGCGGCAAGGGCAGGGCAGCAATGTTTACTAAGCTTCCGCAGCTCTTTATTGCTGACCCTTAAATGCCTAAGTGCCCAATGAAAACAAGGAACTAAACAAAGAAGGACTGCCCGAAGGGGGGGGGGGGGGGGGGATGCTCTAAACACATTGGATTAACCGCAGTGTAAATTTTGCGCTAAAATTCATGCCGATTTAACTCATGAAACGGTAATCAACGCCAGCGCCAAAAAGTTGATTCCAACAACTGGATTAGCTAGCGCAGTTGGCACAGGACAAGGTTAACTGAAGGGATATGGAAGAGACCTCTGTCCCGCAGTCGACCTAGCTGATGGTGACGATAATTTTTGACCATCCTCCAAGTGACAGCATGACCATGACACCGAGAAGAATTTGAAGATTGATGTGCAGCCTTGTGATTGCGTTTAGTCGAGCTAAAGCTGAAGAGCGCTTATCAATGATCGCGTGCTCACAGACACGCGCAATCGTGTTATGTAGGGTGCTTGCCGACTCACGCGTGTTTATGGGGAATGATCAGCTCGCTCCTTCGCTGCACGTGCAAGACAAAGCCACGCGCCGAGCCGAGCCGTCTTGCTGATGCACTACTTGTCAGCACGCTTTTTACAGGGAGTTTCAACTTCGGCTATCGTCAAAATTTGAGAAAAAGAATTTTCAATTTGAAGAGCGCTTCTTTGCACATAGGATTTCCAGGGGCGTAGTGCATCAGAATACGGCTAACAAGTATATTCAGTGTGGTTAATTAATATTCAATAGTTAACTTTTATTTATTACTGTTAGGCTCCATTTTTTAGATGCTTGTAGCCCACCCTAAGCAATATTCATACCATTTTTGAGAATTGTGGAAATGCTGTTCTTGTCGTCGGTGCAGCGCTATAAATTCTGGGCCGCACAAGTCGGAAACCGCGCGAGCAGAAAGAGCGTTAGCCACGCCTGCGCACATGCGTCACAGAGTGATGCGACGGTCACGTGCTCATTTCGCAGCACATATGGAGCAATGACAGCGCCCGACTAGGGCCCCTAGAAACACTTGCAAGTATTTCTAGGGACCCTACCCCGACTGGGAGCAGCGAGCGGGCGGAGAGCACGTGACAGGCGCATCGATTTGTTACGCACCCTGGTAGGCGCGGTTAGCACTCTTCCTGGCCGCGTGGTTTCGGTTTCGGCCATGTGCAGCCCTAAAATTTATTTCGCTCTGAAATTCTAAAATCTGATATTGATATTATTTATGGTGGGTTACAAGCCCATCAATAGATAAGAAGCCTGACAGTAATAGTTATGGTGGGCTAAAAGCCTGTAAAAAATAAGGAGCCTAACGGTAATAGTTAAAAAGTTAAATGTGCAATGTTAGTAAACCGCCCAGCTAGTGAGCACGTCTCTTAGCTGTATTCTGATGCATTGCACCCCTTACAATGCTAAGCCAAAAATAGCACCCTTGTAATTGAAAAAGCCCGTTTTTAAATACTGACTTCAGTCTTAAGTGAAGCACCCTGTATTTAAGCACGGGGGATACAATGCGCCTCAGGACGCGTGTGGGCGGACGAAGACAGCCTAAATACATTTAAAACAAATTCTATCGAGTAATAAGTGCATACAATCCTGAATAGTTGGTAGTAGGAGAGATTTGCTACAATAAACATAAAAAAATCAGGGGGGCGCTTTGTTGACCTAAAGCGCGGAGAGGCGAAAGCCTTAAGCGCGGTGTTGCTGCTAGTGTCACTGATGTGTGGTTACGATGTTAAGCTTCGCATCTGAGTATGGAACGCGATAGCTTCTTGCAACGCTGTCAGGGAGTCCACAGAACGCCATCGCCCGTTCGGCTCTACATCTTGCTTGTCGGTAAATTAGTTTTTGAGGAAAGGAAATGTATCTCTCTCGCATATCTCGGTGGACACCTGAACCTCGCCTTAAGGGAAGGGAGGAAGATGGGAGTGAACGAAGACGACGTATTCACTAGACGCGCCTTTGTTCATCCCAAACCATCGAGCTGGCATGGCGGAGTGGTTACCGTGCTTGTCAGACACTCCGGATACCGGGGTTCGATTCCCGAACTCGACCGAATTTCATCTTGGTTTTATTTATCTGGTCTGATTAGAAAGGTTAATTAGGCTAATTGGATAATTAAGCGATTAACTAAACTCAGTCCCACTTGAAACATCACTATACGATCCCTTTAATTGGTTGCATGGTTACTAGCCAAAGTACAATTGGCCCATTTGAAATTCGCGCACTGGGACGTCACGACCGTTTCGACCAATTGAAAAGCGTAACATTTCTGTGGGCAACTTCTGCTTACAACGATGAGGAATTAAAGGCTTCCGCCTTAAAAATAAAAAAAAAATATGGGCGCTGACCATAGATATTGCTGCATTTACCTCGAGCACCTTATCCGCGTTCTATAGAAATAAAGGCATTGGTTGAAAGGTAGGTAGTGCTGAAATAGAGATGGAAGGGAAGGCAGAAAGGACAACGGAGAGTAAATATATACAGCTACATGCAACTAGCTCTGAATAGTTTGTTCGGATATGTGTTTGTTAACGGGCAGCACCTGTTATCCACCACGCGCGACATTTCCAGTTACATGTCCTGCAAAAGTTCATACTTATTTTGACTATGCCAGGGCTGAAGCTCACGGCCTGCACAAGCTTGCTTTTATCCCTTTGTTTACGGCACCTCGTGCTGAAAAAAATAACGCCGGGCTTCCTCGGATAAAAATAGTGAGCGGAAAGAAAAAGCCGATATATCGGGCATCCACGAACACGAAGTAATGCGCAGCTCGGGGCAACGGTGCCGTTATTTTTCTCGGCATGCGCTTGCCTTTTCAAAACTTCCCGTGGCCCTAGCGTTGCCGGCTGGGCTCACGCGCCCACGCGAGGGAACCCGCGAACGAGCGAAGCGGGCCCTGGCGCTGAAAGCAGGCAAAGCTGTCCGCCCTTTTTGAGGAAGTGAGAGCAGCGCGCGCAATTCTGCCTGCGCCCCCGCCTGCCGGGCGTGGGAAACCGCATGCGTTCACTGAACTGAGTGACATTTCGTGTTTTCCAACCCAGTATGCGCCGCTACCGCGTCGAAATGCCCAAGGCGTCAGCGCTGACAGGAATGGAGCGTCGCGCTTCACCTCTTGAAAGCTGATGGCTCGGTAACATGCTCTTCATATTTCTTGGATAACTGCGGTGGCGTGCGTCATATCGTCATAAAAGAGTCGCTACAAGAATCACGCTGTCGCAACTCGGATATTAGGTTGTGAAATGTCCTGTTCCACGTTTCGTGAAGCTATTTGCTTGTTTGCTGGTTCACGAATGCGACACTTGGAAGGGCCATTGCAGGAGTGGGCTCGCAATTACGCGAAAATACAAGGGAAAAAAAATACGGGGATTCTCATACACATGACGTTCTCCCGTCATATTAAACAAGAGTTAACAAGACAGAGTACTTTGTGGGTGACCAAGACATTGCAAAAGTATTATGCAGTTAATAGAACAAATACCCTCTTTTTAGGCGCTACGTAGAGCAAGAAAATGTCAGTTATAACACTACATATCACCATAAACAAAACGACCGCCTCGGTGGCTAAGCTGTTATGGCGCTCGGCTGCTGACCCGAAAGACGCGGGTTCGATCCCGGCCGCGGCGGTCGAATTTAGATGGAGTTGAAATTCTAGAGGCCCGTATACTGTGCGATGTCAGTGCACGTTAAAGAACCCCAGGTGGTCGAAATTTCCGGAGCCCTTCACTACGGCGTCCCTGAGAGCCTGAGTTGCTCTGGGGCGTTAAACCCCATAAACCAACCACACCATAAACAAAAAAAAAAGCGATCCTCTAGATCTTTTAGGAAAAGTAATTGACTCAGAAATAAACGATCGCATTCGTCGTTTCTGTTTGCCTCTTTTTCAACTAATGTACTGAATTTATCTATCCGTTTACAGAGCAACCTGCTGCGCCAAAACATCACTTCGGTTAGAGATAAGATTCTACATGGCAGTGAAGTAAGCAGCATGTACGCCAGCTTCGACGAGGCCCTTCCTCAGTATGGAACTACTCCCCTCCGAAAGAAACATTTTGCATCCAATTCAGCCATGGTTAGAGCGGAGGCGCTGGTAGAGCGCAATGTCTGAGAACTTTCGCGCGGCAAAGATTGTACAGAAAGCACAAAGAAACCTGCTTCTGCAGAGACCAATACAAGTTGTTTTCAGAAACAAGCCAGTTGCACTGCTATGCAGCGAAAGGAAATCATACTACAGTCGAATTGTTTTGAATAATCACTAAAACTCAGGAGTGCAATGGCAGATATAATTAACTCGGTCATTATGGGAATAAGGAAAAACTGCACCTACAGAAACTCCCAGATTGTTCCCTGTATGCATATCTAAAGTCAAAGCTGGCAAAGGAATTTAATGACTATTTTATTAATATTGGCAGTAATCTTGCCCCACAAATTTCTCCAATTAGTCATTTTCGACTACCTGTCAGTGCTCTGAAATCATTAATATTTTTTGATACCATTTGCCCTAAATTACTTATTTGGTGCTCTTATTCCCCACTGGTAAAGCAGCCGGTTGTGACGCTGTAACAGCAAAATTTCTAAAATCGAATATAGACATGTTTTGTCCATTTATAGAAAAGATATTTGACACTGCCCATCACTCCAGCACGTACCCTGATTTTCTTTAATAGGCAAGAGTGTCTCCTGTACTTAAGAGTGGAAATCCAGCTCCCTTAGAAAATTACCGGCATATATCAATCCTACTGACAATTAGTGCATTATTTGAGAAACTTCTAGCAAAACTAATGTTAAGTTGCTTTTTAAAACACAAAGTCATAGTACCTAATCGGCACGGATTCCGGCACCACAAATCAACAAGCACAGCTGTTACACCTATTCTAAATAAGATATATAATGCTTAACATCTCCCTGACATCGTGCGTTGGTAAGACCCTTGAGCGAATGGCCTTGACTCGCCTCTCTAATTTTCTCGAGGCGAGGGAGTTCTTCCCCCATTCTCTCATCGGCTTCCGACGCCGCGTCTGTGCACAAGACATGTTTCTGATTCTCCAGCACACCTTTCTGTCACCTACCCCCACTCAAATTCACGCTCTTGTGACCGTCGATGTTCGCAAGGCCTTCGACAGTGTTTGCCACGACCACATCCTTTCCCAACTCGACTCCCTGGACTGTGGCCCCCGCATGTACTCTTATATTCGTTCATTTCTCTCTGAACGTGTGGCTCGCTTTCGAGTAGACACCCATCTGTCCGACCCCCACCACCTCATCCGTGGCACTCCTCAAGGTGCTGTCCTCTCTCCTACCCTTTTCAATCTTACTATGGCCCCTATCGCCTCCCAGCTAGCTGAAATTCCCGACCTGCATCATATATTTTACGCCGATGACATCACTCTGTGGTGTTCGTCGGGCTCTCCCGGTCACGTACAGGACACCCTGCAACGTGGCCTAGATCTCATTGACTCCTTTCTCACCACCGCTGGCCTCTCTCCTGCTCCTGAAAAATCCGAGCTTCTCCTTCTCAACCATTCCGCATACCAGCGCTCACACAACCACTTCGTCTCTCTCCACCTTTCTGGCTCTCCCATTCCTGTCGTCACGCAGTGCAAAGTTCTTGGCTTTCCTTTGCATGCGGCCAAGAACGTGCAAGCCCTCCACCACGCTGTCACCACCTGCCACTCCGTAACTCACCTACTCCGGCGCGTGGTCACTCGGAGCTCAGGTCTCCACGAGGCTCACGCGTGCCGAGTCGCCCACGCGCTGGCCCTCAACAAGGTCTTGTACTTTGCACCTTACATTTCCTTCAATCAGACTCAACTTAACACTCTCGAGACTGCCCTTGTAGGCCTCTACAAGGCAGCTCTCAACCTCCCTATCACTACCTCTACCGCTAAGATCTTTGCCACAGGCATCTTTCATCCTCTCCGTTCTCTTCTCTCTCTCCATCGTGACTCGCAGCTTGCCCGCCTTTCCCTTACCCGTCAGGGTCAGTGGTTACTGACTCAAGCGGGTATCTCGCCCATTCCCATCGCCCCTTTTACCTCTCCTATTCCAACCCCTGCTCCCAATCTTCGTATCCTCCCCCTCCCGACCAACATGTCCCCCGTCCTGCACGCCGGCCGTCGTCATGCGGCCGCGCAGCACCATTGCCCTCTCTTTGATACCCAGGGTGTAGCCTACACGGATGCCTCCTTCGTGGCTCCTCGAGGTTCCTGCGGCTACGCCCTGTACCATCCCCACCTCCCCGCTCCTGAAACCCACACCAGCGGGCCGTATTTACACCCTCCGGATGCACTGTCCCTCGAGGTCCTCGCCATTGCACATGCCCTTCAGACATTTGCTCTCCTTTCCTCTCTTCAAGAGTACACAGTCTATTCAGACTCACAAGCCGCTATACACCACATACAGAAACGCACCCTAACCCCTTCTCTCCAACAGGAGGTCGAACGAGCGGTCTCCGCATTGCAGCCTTCCATCGTTTTCCTCCGCTGGGTCCCTGGGCATTCAGCGATTGACGGCAATGAGCTGGCCCATCAGCTCGCCCGAGACACACTTTTCCGGGCACCCTTGATCCCCTGGCCCAAGCCCTCGGAGGACGGTGGGAGACTCACCCTTCGCCGCACCATAAAGGAGGTCTACCTCGAGCTCCGCCTAGACAAACGCCTTTACCCTCCCCCTCATCCATCGCTCACGGTGCCGGAGGCTCGCCTTCTTCGGCACATCCAAATGAATGCAGTTATCACCCCGTCTCGCCTCTTTCTCTATCGCTATCGATCAGACCCTTCCTGTCCCAACTGCCCCTGTATCTATGCGGACCTGGCCCATAGCCTCTTTTATTGCCCGGCTGCTCAGCAGTCGGGTTCCTACCCCCCACCTTCTTTATCCATCACCACCTGGCTCGACTGGCCTGGCGCTGAAGGGGAGGAAGAACAGCGACTTCTGGTCGCCCAGGCGGTCGACATGCTCGGCCTGTAAATTATGGCCGAATAAAGGTCTCTTACTACTACTACTACCAAAGAAACAGTGTTTGGCATATTTTTAGACTTAAAGAAAGCCTTTGATACAGTTGACCATCAATTATCATTAACGAAGTTAGCTGGCTAACGACTTCGTGACATAAAATTAAACTTTTTCTGAATCTATCGCACAAACAGACAACGAAGAGTACATATAGAAACCGACACTTCTGATTTTTTCCAGTTTCACATGGGGTGCCACAAGGATCGGTGATAGGGCCAATTTTGTTTTCCTAGCACATAAATGATTTCCCGAACTTCATTCAAGAGGTCGACGCCATTTATATGCTTATGATACAGCGGTACTCATTCCCGGTTAAAAATAATGAAGAAATAGAAGCTGCTAAAAAAACTAAATAATATAGCTAAATGGTTTAGAGCCAATGAATTGACGTTAAACTGCACCAAAACAATGACATAATCTTTACACCCTCAGGCAGAAAAAATAAATCAAGTAAAACTTTAAGAATCGGTAACGAAGAAATAGGCTTACACTAGACTCGTCATTACACTTCGAAGAGTAACTCCTGCTAACAACTAAGTCATGCATGTTTTCTACTGTATCAGGCATATGAGCACTTTCCTCCAAAAACACTAAGATTGATATACTTCGCAATTTCTCACTGTCATCTTACATACTCCGTCGACTCGTGGGGCTATACCTATCCTTCATATCTAGAACCATTCATCCTTCTGCAGAAACGCACATTGCGCATTTTAACCTTTTCATACTACGGAGAACATACCGCACATCTTTTCACCAACTTGAGATTATGCCATTCAGAGTCGCATGTGATCACAAAGTAGCACGTGCTGTGCCTACAATTCTGTAAAATAATAACCCACTTCCCTCTACCATCTTCATACACCCCAAAAGGCACACACAAAATGAAGATAACAATTATTTTAACATTTCGTCCGTTCAGATTTATGCACCAGCCGATTCTTAGCATATACAGGCATATAATATGAAACAGTCTCCAGTCGCAGTAAAAAGGAGCCACAATTTTTCTCGCTCAGTAAACGACATTATTAACAAAAATAACTTTTAGTTTTTGCCGAAATGTAGTGCTATGCTAAAACTGTGGTATTTGGTTGTGCATACTAGAATGTTGCGTTAACTTTTATTACTCTTGGCATTATATTTATGTTTTTTTTTGAAACAACGTCCCCTGTTGTTTTTCGTTTGTTTTGTTGGTTGCCTGTCAGGTAATGCTTATTCCACCTGATTACTACTTTTATGTAACATATCTAGAATATATCTTGAATACTTGCCACGGTATTTATGCAAAGCTACGCACACTTTGTAGAAGCTCTATACACCTTACATTACGTTACTTGTAAATTGCTGAGTGATGAAACGTTGCAGAATGACTATGATCATGAGTCACGACTATAAAACTGCAAGTCGTGACTTTCATAGGTCATATTGCGTTACGTTTCGTCATTCATGAATATACATGTTCGCTTACATGTTGTGTCATCACACACCGGCATTCTGACATCATTCGAATTTCGTGCCATAGACGGCGACAGACTGCAGGGGGTGGCTTTTGTGCTAATGAAACATATAATGGTTTCGTAATAATAAGTCACCCGTGAAAACGTTTATGGAACGAGAATGCTATTCGGTAAATCCTTAATACAGATTATAAATACAAGCGGCTCCTTGGCTCTGGAAGGCAGGGAAGAATTTAAAGGGGGCCTTTTGCAGAGGCGTGCACTGCTCGGAGGTGCTGTAGAAAAATTAGCGAGAAGGTACTGTCACTGTAATGAAAATATAGTACACAACTGACCTCTCAATGTTTTGCAAAGTGCATTTAGTGGATTAAAACCGTTTGAACAAAGCAACGGCTGTTAAATAATTTGTTGCAACACTCCAGGCCATAGTCAAGCGTCAAAGCACAATTTTTACCCGGTCGTCTTCGGCTGGTAAGTAACGAAACAAAAATCAACCGTATGAGGAACACTGGACGAATGGGGTAAACAAGGCAGTGATTTCTGAATTTTGTAGCGAAAGCTACACAAGGGTACAATGTCTGGGTACAGTACACCACAGTCCTCAAGTGGTGCGGTTCGAAAACATACCGCCCAAAGCGGGAACCCGCAAATAACTTACCTAGGGAAATTTTTGTGTGCGTTCCAGAACCAGAGAAGACAAATTAATACAAAGCTCTTCCCTACACGGCTCAGGTGCAGCTTCCTGTCGTATAAATTTTTTGTGCTCATAGGTGATAGTCCTAGCTAAATTTATTTCGTTACCTATCCTTCTATCTGTGTTAGGTCTTGGTAGATGCCAACAGGGCAACTACGTCACTTCGAGGTGCCTGCCAAAGGCCACTACTGCGCATGCGCCGTTACCAAGGCAACCATTACCATGGCAACCATGGGGCTGCAAGCCACCGCGCTGCACCGCGCATGCGCAGAGTCGCGCCGCGCAGCTGGGATATAAGCCGGAAGCGATGCGCTCGCTCCTCAGACGCGCACCATGGAAGGAGGAGAGCGGTCGCGCTCGTCACGGCAGCAGTACAGGATGCGTGAAATTCAGTCTTCTAATACAGAAGTCGTCGCGTGGTACATGGACGGCCGATAGCGTGAAAACGAAGCGAGAAAGGCTGTGCGGGTGGCCTAGGCGCCCGAAGAACGAGAGGAACGTCTCACGAAGAGACGCCGCCAAGCTGCTGAAAGACAGCGACGGCGTGTCGCTACCGAAATGACAGTAGACGAAACTGCCTTCGCTACTTATATCCTGGCCTAGCTGAGCTAAGCCACTGCCAATTTTTTAATGTTCCATTACTTTTTAGTCACTGCTTTGAGAGGAAGACTTTATCGAAACTTATTACATGAAATACTGTGCCACAGCTTAAAGGGCCAGTGACCAGGGTCCGGACATTTTTGAAAAACAAGCCCACTGCATAGATGAGGCATCGAAGATAACCTCTGCAAAATACTAGAGCCATGCGCGCCCCGAAAAGCTGCGAAAATTCAAATCAAAGCCCGTTCGTTCTTTCCTTCCTTCAAAAACGGGCCCGGCCCACTACTCTGCACCCCGCTGACGTCAGGGGGGGCTACTTTCGCTAAAGGCACTCCATTGGTGCATCGTTCTGACTGACGGGAGAAGGTTGGGCGTAGCCTTGGCGTCGCGTCGTCTGCACAACGCTTTCCGCAGCGCCTTCTGTTCTGGCTCATGCCTACAAACCCGCATGAAGGAACAAAAAAAAAAAAAAACTGCGGAGGGAGCGTGCGGCGACAGCCTTGAACCCTAGCCATAAAAAGTAAAAAAACAGTAAAACTGAGGGAGTTGGCTCGCCCCCCCCCCCCCCCCCCCCCCCCCCCCCCCCCGCCGTGATCCCGTCACGAGACGCTCTGCGTGCGCGCTCCCTTCTCAGTTTCTTTTCTTCTATGCGAGCCCCCCAAAACAAGGTTTTAATTAGTAGTGCAGCAGAGCCTTTCCCTCGCTCGCCCACTTTACCGCTCCGCACACATACCGCTTATCTTTCGTGCATCTTGCGTACGCCTTGACTCCAATGAATGACATATGCTTTGGAGCGGAGAAAAGACACAAACACACAGAACACAAACACGCATGGAGAAAAGCAAACGGGCGGTTGCCGGGTCCGCGCTTCGCCGTGTGTTTCGAACACAACCGACTTCCGCCCCTCCGCTCGTGAAACGGTGGGGAGGCCTAAAAGAAAATGAAAAGGTGGCTCGTTAACTGGGAATGACAAACAGATGTATGAAAGGATGCGCTCGCTAACAAGTCTAGGTGGTCGAGCCGATCGCGCCTCTCGATCGTTCAGTGTGCGGAGAAAATGCAAAAACCAAGAAAAGAATTCTATTGAAGGCGGGGCCATGACGTCGCCCTGTGACGCACTCCACAGACACCACGCCTCCGGCTTACACCGGAGAAGGAAGGGGTGATTTTGCCTTGCCGAGCCTACTCGACGAGGAGCGGGAGAGAAAAATTTCGAGGAGGGAGTGGAAGGAGAGGAGGCTCGCTGAAAGAGAGGTAGAGAGTGTCTGCTGAGCTGGGGTGGTCCGTGGCCCTTTAGCCTTCCATCTTAGAGAGCCTTCTATACGAAGTGACGTAGTTGCCCTGTTGGCATCTACCAAACCTAACACGGATAGAAGGATAGGTAACGAAATAAATTTAGCTAGGACTAGCACCTATGAGCACAAAAAATTTATACGACAGGAAGCTGCACCTGAGCCGTGTAGGGAAGAGCTTTGTATTAATTTGTCTTCTCTGGTTCTGGAACGCA
Organism: Amblyomma mixtum; assembly: GCF_055824585.1. NCBI lineage: Eukaryota > Metazoa > Arthropoda > Arachnida > Ixodida > Ixodidae > Amblyomma > Amblyomma mixtum. Next base: position 65,450,210 of record NC_143014.1, read on the forward strand.
CACAAAAATTTCCCTAGGTAAGTTATTTGCGGGTTGCCGCTTTGGGCGGTATGTTTTCGAACCGCACCACTTGAGGACTGTGGTGCACTGTACCCAGACATTTTACAAAAAGCCACCAAATTTGGCGGTTCTGCACATTAGTGAAACTGAATGAGCCCTTAATGCGACACTTTTCTCTATGAAGGTTTTCTCGTGGCTGTTTAGGTGAATTTAAACAGCGCACGGGCTAAGTGAACTAGTTTAGGGGCCAGAAATTCGGCGCGCGCAATAGCCTGTGTATTCAAACCGAGACGAAAAATCAAGCAGTCTTATTACAGATACCGTGTGTCGGCGCTATGTCCGCGATAGAAATTGTGGCGCTGTGCGTGGTAATCAGATTGAGGTATAACCGCCTCACTGCTTCGTCGGTGATGCCGGATTGCCTGTTTCCTCGGCTCTAGCTAGTCCACGGGATTGCACTGTTAATATAAACCGTGGTTCCGTGTCCCCCGCAAACTAATGAGGAGCGCATACGCAGACAAAACTCTAATATGCGGAGTGTTCCGCAACAAACGCGAAATTTCGGGGAACTGAGAGATTCGCTGAGCGCAAAGCAGCAGCCGGAAGCCGGCAGAAACCGGAAGTTGTCAAGCCGAGCAGGGCATACACCCGCACGAATGCAGTCGAACGAATACAGCCATACAAATACGGGCTATCAGAACGCCGTGGGCGAGAATATAGACCACATTATAGATGAGCTGAACTTATTCGGTGCGTCCACCAGGGGCAGACGATAATTTGCTTACAGCCTGGGTCGTTGCCGGTCGGAGAACCCGACCAGCAGTCCGCCAGGTTTTCATGTGGAATCAATCCGTGGCTTCGTTTTCGTTGACGCGTAGCAATACGAAGAAAACGTTCGTTCGTTATTTTTGAGGTTAACTACTGAAGTTTCTCGCGCAAGTTTTAAATTATGGGGGCCCACAGGACATGCTCGCTCCTCATCTCGAGCACCGAAAACAAGTCACCGCTGAAGTGTTGAGAAACGCTGGTTCAGGCGTCGGCGGCCTCCAACGAGCGAAGGGAAGGCCGCTGAACAGCGGCGACGAAAGCCGCCGGTTGCCGGGCGCCCTCCTGTTGGCGTGCCGGGTCACATCGCGTGGCTGACTTTGGGGCGTTTGTTCTGATGCGTCCGTGTTCACGTTTCGTTGCGTGGCTGGCGCGCCGGCGTCCGGTATGCCCGCAATTCCGGCTACGCAAATTGGAGCTTCTCGCGTTATTGAGCACGGGCTCACGGCCCTATAGTAAAAGCAGGTCAGAAAAATAAGTATTAAAATCAGCTTACTGTTGCTGAAGAAAGGACCGCTTTCAATTAAAAAAAAAAAAGGGCCTTCAAGACAGCATCATAAAGTGCGTAATTCTTGTATTGTTTCTTGTTTATTATACTGATAAAGTAAGGACTGCGAGGATTAGAGGTAAAAATCTTTCATTGTTGGGAAATTCTTTGGCCTGAGTTCAGAAGACGCGACGTAACGCAATCCTGTCAACGTAATGACGATAGGGGGCATGTGCAGTGCTGCATACCTTTGAAAAAGAGAGTTTAAGAATGATCGACACTATAGCGGATTGGTATTACAGCTCACTTTGGAGAGGCTTTATTCAGCCCCCCCCCCCCCCCCCCCCCCCTTCCTTTCTTTTTTTGCCATGCAACGAGAATTAAGTTTTCTTTCGGCGGACAACCAGAAACAAAAAAAGTTAGAGCCGATGTTCTCGGCTCTTCACTGCATCTTTCATGGCTCTTGTAGTGTTCAGTTGTATTGAGCCCGCACTGACAGCGACCCTGGCCGTCATATGCGATTTTCTTTTATTCTCCGAATAAGAATCAAAGAGAATATACAAAGAATGGAGCTGGCTGATGCGTGTTCCAGCTCTCCTATTTAATGAACCGTCTGGAACCTCTGAGACTGTCACTGAAATTCGCGAACGAAGAGAACAAGAAAACGGCCCCCGAAGCTACAAACCGCAGCACGCTCTTTTAAAGAGCACTTCCGAGGAACAATGAATCTGTCACGTGCAGCATATTTTCACGTTCGCGCCGTCTCTTTCGTGACTGTTGATCCGTGCGCGCGGGGAATAATGGCAAAAAGAGAAAGAGACAGAGAGGGAGAGATACAGAAAGGAATAACAGTGGCACTGAAATACAAAACGCTTCCAGCGCTCTTCTCCAGCATTGCGCACACTGCACTGCGGGTCAAAAGCCATTTGTGTGTCGAGAGGGTCGGTCGTCCGGCGCGACAGGGAAAGAGAGTAAAACAAAAGGAGAGCGAGAGGTACAAACGGATGGCATTCCACTCATGTTAATGACGAAGACTGGGACGTCCCAATTATAATGCAGCGGCAGGCGCGCTGTTCCTGGAGATGACAAAGGAGCGGCGGTTCTTTCGGATCGCGTGACTTGGGCGTGAAGGCAGCGAGCGCGATGGGGTAAAAGTGAGTAACTAGGCGTTCGAAGCACCGCTGTACGTCCATGCGTAGCTTTCAAACAGGCTGCCCTCCTAATGGTGAAATTAGAGCGCGGCTTACTATACAACGGCGGAATGAAGTCTAAAATGTACGCCGGGTCTCCGTCCACTCCGGTTTCACAATTCCTGATGTTCTGATTTTACCGATACAGGTGGTAACGGGTGTTTCGCTTTTATTTCTTCTTCACTGTCAGTGAAGAGGGTAAATTGGTATGCTCCAGCCGCACAAGCGGAGCAGAAAAGGGAGTTTGAGAAAGGTAAGGCGTGGTAAGTGTCACACTCAGGGTGAACACGGGAATCGCGCCATGAGGGAAGCAATGAGTCATCGGGAATGAGTCAGCGTGAAATGAAACCCATAATGTACGGATGAAGAACGCGCACGGCCTACGTCCGGTGGGTGATCCTCCCTCATGGGCCCTCGCCCGCCAAAAGCCTTTACACTAAGGCTTTCGTGCCTGTGTAGGAAGCCGCACGTACGTCGAAGTTCAAAGCTGGCTTCGGTCGGGGTTAGCTGAGTGGGATGACGAAAACTACTAGTTGCCGAAAGAACTAACCATCGTATTTCGGTCTGATAATGTCCTCAGTCACACCGGCACAACTTCCTTGCATGCCTCTACAAGTGAGATTATAGGACAGGTAGAAATACAGCTGCCTAAAACATGAAACTTCTAAATGGGCCTAGAGCCATGAAAACGGGTATTTAGACTCTTTAATATCATGTCTGATGTTATGATGAGGAGACATATCGGCTATTTAGCGGGAATATACAGGATGCTGTAGTTTAGCCTTTGTAATTTTTATTTTAAAAACTGTGAGAGATACGTCGGTGCGGTTTGAGCTCGATCGTATAGTAGGGCGGACATTATGTGCCTCATATGAATCAATGATTAGTCGAATAATTAACTGAAATTAACTAATAAACTTTTTTAGTTCTTATTTTGGGGGCTAGGTTATATTGCGAAATTAATATCCGTCAAGAATGCAGCTGAGACCTGTTTTTAAGTTTTCTTAATCGGCAGTGCGGTTCGAAATATCGAACGTCAAAAATACGCGTTTGAAAGCTCGTTCATTTGGCTTTCCTGCATTGCATGTTTATAAAACAGTTCCTCTCGCGTCTCTCGCAGTTCTCATGCGTAAGATACAGGCGCAATCGGTACATATTATGATGTACAGGAAGTGAAATTCATTTCGGAGACGATACCACGCGCAGCGACGCCATTCCGTCCTTGCTGGGAACATTTTCTTAGCGGTTTAAAAACACAGACACTACATCTACGACAAACACAAAACGGACACACAAGGGACACACAAGGGACATCCGCTAGGGTGTCGCTTGTGTGTTTGTCGTTGATGTAGTGTCTGTGTTTTTAAACCGCTAAGAGAACGATTCCAGCGAGCAAATCCCAACTAGCCCAACAGACTGTTTTAGCCATTCCACCCATACTGCGATCGAAGGTATACTCTCTCTCAGTACACGCGTCTCCCCGCTCCTTTAATCTTTTTTTTTTTTTATCTCCTACCACACCCAGCCATCTTTCTTCCCTTGGGCGCGAAAGCAGTGCCCCCCAGCCTCCGAGGGTTAGTAACCGCAAGCCTTTAGGCACACCTGGGACGGACAACAAACATCAAAACAGGGATGTAGGCTCGTCTCCAAGGCACGCAACCCGGGCGGCGTCTCCCGATCGTCCGCGAGTTCAGGAGTGGGGTCACCTAATGACGGCTGAAGATGCTGGCTCCTGACGGATCGCCGTGACGTCCTCTCCCCTCCCCCCTTCCCCTCCCCTCCTGCTGCGCCCACTTAGCGCCCAGCCGTCGACCGGGCAGCCGTTATCTGGGCTCGCTTTTCCCTCGGATGCGAGCGATCATGGGACTCTGGGGGAGCCGACTTCCGACGGCGCAGGGCGCGCATCATTTCGTTTCTTCTTCTTTATCCTTTTGCCATAAGGTAGCTGGTGAGACGTAGGCGCAGTCGGCGGAATTAGTGCGAAAGCACTATTCCGTTGGGTAAACCCCGAGCAAGACCTTGCCATGTTTGGATACTTGCGGTGTTTGTCGGCTTGTGCCAGGTGAAAAAAAAATAATTAAGAATGAATCAAATAAATATCCGCGATTGGGATTCGAACAGCGTGAACAGGTCAGCTTCGCTGGCCACTGCGCGAGAGCACTAGGCTATCGCCGCAGCCGAAGACGCCTCGTGTTAAACTGCAACACACTCGCGCGCTGTGCAAAGCACATTTCATTTCATTTCATTGATTTACGTTAAAGGCCCCTTTCGGGGTATTACATAAGGGGTGGGCGAATAAAAAATTTTGTTACATTTTGTCATGATGATATATGAATTTCAATGTTGGCGTTGAAGGATGATGGGTAGGTGATAGCGACAACACAGTGGGAGAGGCCGTTCCAGTCTGACGCGGCTCGTGGAAAGAAGGTGGAAAAGGTTACGGTACGGGCGCATGGACGAGTAACTTGAAAGGGGTGACCAGTGCGATGGGATATGCGCGGCGGAGGTGCGCAAATGTGCAGTTCTTGGCCCAGTGAGTTGTTTGGTTTGGTTTATGGGGTTTAACGTCCCAAAGCGACTAAGGCTATGAGAGACGCCGTAGTGGAGGGCTCCGGAAATTTCGACCACCTAGGGTTCTTTAACGTGCACTGATATCGCACAGTACACGGGCCTCTAGAATTTCTCCTCCAAAGAAAATCAACCGCCGCGGTCGGGATCGAACCCGCGTCTTTTGGGTCAGCAGCCGAGCACCATAACCACTGAGCCACCGCGGCGGCGCCCAGTGAGTTGTAATAAAATTTATATAAAAAAAATTAGGCAGTGGCTTAGCTCTGGTTAAGCGCGGATATACAAGCGAAAAGCTGCAATTGTGCTTGGTTTGACGTCATGGCTGTCGCAGTGGGCGCACAATGCACTGGGAGCACCCCGATAACGGTGGAGGCGTTCGGCTGTCCACACACTGCATGTACGGAGGCGGAGGAGGAGAAGCGCGTGTAGTGAATACGGTGCTGTCTTAGAAGGTTGCTTTAGAGACATGTATACTGTGGTGTCCATTCCTTTCGGGTGTACACCAAGATATGAGAAACAGGCATTTCCAGTCCTTAAAACCAATTTTCAGTTCATTTCATTTTCTTTAAGGCCCTTACGGCGCGGTTCAGGTATGCACTGAGGTATGAGAGTGACAGGCGTCGTTTCCTTTACTTAAAACCAATTTTCTTTTCATTTCCCTCCCCTTACGGCGTGGTTCGGGTGTCCACCGAGATATGAGAGTTTCCTGGCGCACTGTTTGCCTTTTATTTATTTTTTATTTGTGCCTCATGTGACGTCAGCCGCTTTCACGCATGTGCAGCTGTGGCAAATCTTGGCTCCGACGGCTGACGCGAAGCGCGGCTGTGGTGCGGGTAGTGAAGCTGTTCGCTTCAAAAATTGGCAGTGGCTTAGCTCTGCTATGCCAGGATATACGTAGCGTGAGGTGAGGGCGAGGTGTCCACATCTCGGTGGACACCTGAACCAGAGGGAATGCGCATCACTGCCCTCTTTGGAACAGTGGGCACCTCAACCGTGCTTTAAGCTAAGTGGCGGTAGTGACAGGTGTGCGCTGCATGCGTCGGCAGTGACAACGTTGTGCTAGAAACGCCGCGCTGAAGCCATAGGCCGTCGGCGTTCGTTGTGTTCATTGGCGTTGGCGTTGTCAACGTTTTACACTGCGATCATTTTAAGGAAAAGAAGGCGAGCGCGCGCGGCGAGGCACACCAGCTGTGCGTAGTGACGTCAATTCTCGCGCATGCGCAGCACGGCTCTCCAGGAGACACGCAAAACTGCACAACCTCGGCCAGTGTAGCTCACGCTACAAAAGATATAAGGTTCGATGCGATGACGGCAAGAAAGACTTCGCAAGTTGGGCTGTGATTTCAAAGATGACACACTGAGTTCGAATGACTATTGGGAGTGAATAAAACGGGCGGCGTGATTTTGGACGGCTTCAAGTTCATCGATTAGATAGGCTTGTGGGGGGGGGACTCCAAATGAGGATACATATTCTAATTTTGGCCATACCAACGAGTAATTTCAGCTCTTTTGTTGCGTGACGTAAATGGCGTTTCAGATATTCAAGGGTTTTGTTTGCAGATCAAATAACGTTAGTAATATGTTCACGCCAAGTTTAATCAGGAATTACAGTGATACCTAAGTATCTATATGAAGGCATGTGCCCTACTGGATTGTTAGCAATTCTGCAAGGGAACGACAACGGGGTTGTCTGCGGTGAAACGAAGTAAGCTTGCATTTGTTAGGAATAAGAGTCAATAGCCAATCATCACATTATTTTTCAGTCCGGTTAAGGTGATTATGCAGAGCTTTTTGGTTAGAAATATTAGCTATTGAGCGGTAGATAACGCAGTCGTCGGCAAATAAACAGGTATTGCATGTAAGATGTTCTGGCAAGTCATTTATGTATATTATGAAGAAAAGAGGACCGAGGACCGAGCCCTGAGGTACACCTGAAGTTACGAGGGCAGGATGAGATGACTGGCTGTTAACAGACACAGACTGAAAGAGACACGTTAGAAATTCTTCAATCCATTTTATGATGTTAGGGTGCAAGTTCAGCTGCGAAAGTTTTACATCAAACGTCGATGGGAAACTTTGTCGAATGCCTTAGCAAAGTCTAAAAAACTGGCGTCAGTCTGGATATTCAAGTCGAGGTTGGCATGCAGATCGTGAAGGAAGACTGCTAACTGTGTGTTAAATAGTTCTTGCGAAATCCATGTTGTGCAGGATGAAAAAATTTGTTATCATCCAGGAACTGCATGATTTTAGAGTAGAAGATATGCTCCATGATTTTACAGGGCACACTTGATCTTGCACAACTCATACTAATCTACCAGACTAATATTCACGCTTTCAGCTATGTGGTGGCAGTGACAGAGAGATGTGCGCTCTATGCGTTGGCGCGGACAACGCTGTAGCAGAAACACACCACTAGAGCAATACGCGCTGGCGTTGATAACATTGCTACAGAAACGTGGCACTGGAACAGAGGCCAGCGGAGTGCATTGGGTAAATTGGCATTGACGATGAAAAAGTTGAAGACACGCATTACTGGCTCCTTGGGTTAGTGGACACCTCAACCGCGCTTTCAGGTACGTGGTGGTGGTGGTGTCCTACTGCAAAAAACTGCTTTCGCCAAATATTTCGTGCTTAGCAATTCCAAACCGCCAGACAATTTCCTCTGGCTACAATATCCGCAACAGCTTCCCACGCGATGTTATGAATCCAGACAGAGTCTGCAAGCGCAGTCCTTTTGCTGAAAGGGAATCAAAGGACAGTAAATGCATATGCTGAACTTTAGGCGATCGGAGGATTAGGAATGCGGGCCCTTGCATTTATTATTGACAACGAGTTACTACGGTATCATTTGACATGCGTTTGATTTCTTTTCAAAAGTGTTTGGCTCATGTGAGAGGACACCTCCTTCGCGCTGAAGGCATCGTAAACCAAGATCCTGCAAAACTCACATCCCAGCGTTCCAGCGTCTAAGGCGAACGTGAGGAACCCATCGAACTAATAATAAATGAATGGGGCGTTTTCCATCTATTAGCTCTCGTACCCTTTTATGTAGGCTCTCAGACAGCTCAAGAACCGAGGCCCAATTTTTACGCTTTCCTCAAGAAGCTCCCTAAAGAGCCCTGCAATCGTACGGCTTTGGCTCTCGAAAGTGATTTTGGCGTGCGCTGGTCAGAGGGCTACGCTGAAGAGAAATATGAGAAGCTGATGCGTCGTCTCGCAAACGAAGAAACTGTGCCGTTAGCTAACCCTCTGCAGTGAACCCTCTGCTTCCTGCTGGCTTGAACAGGCTGATAATGGAGCGCCTCCTGAAAGGCAAGCTCCGGTATATGTAGTTCGGTATTTGAGCGTCACGCTGCTTGGGTTCGGGTTCGACTCGCACGAGTCGGTACTGCTTATCACGATGATTGGGCATCGTACGCAAGCGTCGCGTGCTGATTTTTGTGAGAATACAACGCATGACAAGTTGCCTGCGGAGAAGTCCCTGCATAAAAAAAAACAAAAAAACAGTGGTCGCATTAATAGATGGTCGGCGCGCGTTATTTCGAACGTGAGGTGTGCAAAGTGTCGAGCAGTCACTCGCGATCGTGCATCGAGCCGCCATGCAGTACCGTGCGCGCTTTCACACTCGAGAGAGAGCGCCGCTTCCCAGCTGGAGGAATTACCCTGTTCGCCAGGGAACGTGCTCCAAAGCCACCAACGGAAGCTGCTTCTAAGCGAGTAAATTAGAATGAACGTGTTTACGATCTCTTGGGACGCGCTCCATAGTTGCTCTCGGCGCTGCTTTCGACAAGGGTTCGCTTGTCAGACGACGACCACGCGGTGTGCAGCGCGCCCTATACTCCGCCGCGGAAAGCAGCGGCGCGCGTCTAGCGGCCTCGCTTCCAGCCTGGCGGGCCGGAGGTGCGCCGCCGCCTCTTCTCCAAATAAGGCCGATAAGGCAGGGAAGCGCCGGGTGCAAATTAAGGATGAGGCAGCCCGCTCGGAAGAAAACGGCGCTCGCGCGGGCACCCGCTCCTAACGAGCTTCGAGTGACGGATTTGCGCAATTTAATCCGGCCTTCTCCGAGTACCGCTGACCAATCCTCTCTCTGTTGACGGTGCCTGGCGCCCGAATTTCGCGATCGGAGAGGCGCCGCCCACTCTCGCGCGTGCTCTTTTCGCGCCGTCGGGGCCGCTTCGTTGCAGAGGCTTAAAAGACGAACATAAGTCAGGTGAATTGACTCGGCGCGTCTATTTGCCCAGAGTTTTCCAAACATATAAATCCTGCCACGTGAATGGCTAAGCTTGTTTTCCCCGCGCGAACGAGAGCGCCAGAAAAGAGGCGATGGGAAGGAGAGGGAGAGAGAGTCTCGAGCGCAGGAAGTTGGCGCAAGAGCGTTTTTAACGCTTCCAGTTGGGCGCGCGCCCGTTCGAGCAGTTTAGAGCAGGCGAGAAAGACCAGCTAATCTCCATACGAGATAATTAGCCGCTTTAACGTCAATCGTAGCGCTTGGTTTTAGGGGAGGCGACGTTTATGACCGTTTTCCGTGAAGTTCCGGCGGACGCTTAACTGCTAATGGTGTCGTTCGCGGAGACCGTTAAACGCCGGCGCTCTTGTAACTACGCGCCGCTGCGAGAAGGAAGAAAGAGAAACGAAAGAGGCTCGTGGATTACTGCTGCGGGGAAGTATACGAACGTCGACCGCGTCGATCCGTCCGAGACGAAAAAGAGAAAAAGATGAGCACGCTCTCTTCTTCTCAAGACCCCCCTCCTCTCCGCCTCCCTTGCTTTCTTTTCCACCCCAAAATCCACGCGTTCTGTCGTGTCCAAGTTCTGGCCGTGTTTGTCTGCTAGGTATCTCTCTCACCTCACGTGACGACAGCTGCTAATTTTTGTTTATTTTTTTTCCAACCGAGTTTCTTCTTTCACGCGCCCGCAGTCCATTTTTATATGCTCCTGCTCGTGCCAATTAAGTTTATGCCTTTGATTTCTGTTGCAAGAAGATGCACGTACGCCGCAATAATATATTTGAAATTTACTACATAGATCAGCGAAACCTCGTGAGCTCGAGGCAAGCCGCTTCGCGCGGGTGTTTTGGTCTGTTTCGCTCTTTCTCGCACTGTACCAGAAGCTCGCTTCCATTCCCCGTTTACCTCCGAATATATATATATATATATATATATATATATATATATATATATATATATATATATATATATATATATATATATATATATATCACGATGCGTTGCGCGCCGCGTGAGTGCTTTATTTATCTGTCGACGCATGCAGAAAAGCCTGTTTTGTTGACGGAGCGAAGTCCCTGGCAGCCGCCGCAGGGGGCGTGCCTCTGCGCTGCCGTCTCCCGAGAACAGCGCCGAAGAAATATTGAAGTCGGCCGTTGGCAGATGCGCGATATATTTCAATTCCAATTGCCCGCCGAGCATCTCCGGGACGCGTGCAGGGCTCTGCGGCGTAGGTGGTGGTCGAAATTGACGGAAAATCTTGTTCGATGTGGTAATGCTCCCGGCGCTCCCTACGTGCCAGGTGTAGCGATAGGCGCAGCCAACCGAGAGCACTCCCGCAGCCACGGAAGCGTTACTCTCAGCGAGCGCGCATTTCCTGTCTCTGTTTTTCTCCAGTCTAATGTGTGATCACACGCGCGTGCCTGCCCACCGTGGAGAGGTAGGGCGCAAAACGCAGGTATCCACTTTGAAGCTTGAAAGACAAGGAGAGCGAAGTGGAGAAGAGAAGCCGCGCGTCTCTGGAATATATCTCGGAAAGTGCGCCTTCTTCGAACGAATGTCTCGGCACATGTTTTTTTTAGCGGCCTCTCGACAGTTCACTCCGTCGCTGAAAGTGCGTTCACGAAAAGGGCTCTATAGGTTTAGAAGCACCGCCTGGCTAATTTGAGCTGGAGTGGATAGAGGGCGTGCTTTCCGCGGCCGCAGAGTTGGACGCCGAATTTTTTGTCATGTCAGAAGCAAATAAAGTTATGGGTGCTGTATGGGCGAACGATTATCAAGCGAGATATCAGAACGGGGACTCTGCAGCATATCTGGTGTAAGTTGTCACTGTTCACGTGTTCACGTTCTTCACGCGCTTCTCCCATCTGCACATTGAACGCCTTACACTAAGCGGTAAGCCCGTGCACGCGCATCATTTTATACAGAACAAGAAGGCGAATAATCTCACATGCCAAAAAGTAAACACCTCCTGACACCTTGAAAATAATTGTCAATTACGACTGTATATGCCTGCTCGGTAAAAGGGGACAAAAGCAGGGCATAGAGAGGTGTGGGGGTAATTGTTTTTTTTTTTGTGTGTGTGTTGCCTCTAAAGAGAAATCGTTTTAGTTCAAATGACGGTAGCTAAGAAATGCAGTATAAGCCTAATAACGTTAGCCTAATGGTCGCGGTCACCACGATGGTGTGTTTGTATGGAGCCAACTTTCCCCGTTCGCCAACGGAAGGTGAACTGTGTTCGTCTTTCGATAACAGCGCAGTTACCAACAACCGATTATGAAGGGTGCATGACTGCCCATAGCGGATGATGAATTAGCTGACGCCAATTTACCGCTGTCATGGCAACAAGATCGAAAGGGAGATCGCATGTCGGTCGTCTTGCATGCTTTAAAGACATCATTTTTTGTCTCCAATTCATTTCAAGCGGTATGACGGTACGCGTGCTCAGAAGCGCATATGTATTTTCTTACTAGCTCCTCGGCTCGTGCTGGATGGTAGCCACGCTCCAAGTTTTTCCCTGCTGACAAAAATGGGAAATGAGACGAGCACCAAATTCTCCACACCTCTGTTCCTGGCGCGCATCCACAGATCGGGGAAAAAAAATGCTTGTGCTATCCCAAGCAGCGCGAATTACTGACCCAGTATTTTAAATGGTTCGCTTCACTCTCGTCATGTGTAGGACTGGCCTTTGCTTATACATTTCGAATATTGGGCCCGTGAGCTGTGCTGCCGGGGATACGACAGGAAGCGTATGCTGCCAGCACGCTAGAGATTACGCAGTAGTCTGAATTCATAGACGACGGCCGCCTGCTCTTTGGCGCATAGAATATATCGAATACGAAATATGGAAGTCTAGAAAGGTGCATCAACTTTAGCGCTGCGCGTGCTTAGTACTTGCTGCTGTCCTTGGCTCGCAACCTGCTTACTTCAACAGCGCATGGCATCGTTTCTGGCATCGTTTACAACAAAAAAAAAAATAGTTTATGATTCAGTTTTGCACCTTATTTTAGAATATGCCTTTTTTAGCGTAATCCGGGAGTGCTGCAATTTTAACCTACGCATAATTAAAAAATTTACAATAAAAACTCTGAATTATGAATTCCATGCGGTGACGACTGAGAGTTGCCACCGTTGTGTTATGGTCTCGTAATGAACTAAACTGTATGCATGGTTAAGCCTGCTTTGTAGTTTTTTTTTTTTTAAAGATATGTGCTTTACAGGACTTCGTGCGACTATCTACCGGCCGCAATGTTTGCCCTGCATATGAAACCTGCAGGTGGCGGCTGTGGGAATTTTACTTCCTCCTTTAATTAGTCTAAAACATTTCTAGTGCTTGACTGTGCTTCAGTTCTAAGCCACACCAAAGCCAAATAACATCGCTATTTAACTTGTAGGGCTGAGCAGCGTACTAGAAAACGAACAACGAGAAAAAAAGCTGAAAGAGCCTCACGACACCAGTAACTAAATGTGTAAGTTTATTTGGCCAGTACATTTTCGCAATCAATTAATTGTTAATTTCAATTAATAAAAACGTCAGAATTTCTCGCCGCACGGAATTTACTGCGCACTTTGTGTTCACTCAACAGCAGCTGCAGTACATGAAGGCCGTGGCCTCCTTTATGAGTATGAGCACAAGTGACCACGGCGCTTTACTCTACATCCCCACTGAAACGTTCCATATGAACCGCTCTTATGGAATTATGGAGTCTATATAGAGGGAAAAAATATGCGGGAATCCATATTTTGTCTGCACGGAGTCCATAAGCAATCCACATAATTTCTAGACAATTTCCATAGTGTACAGGGTACATGTGGAGCCCGTAAGACTCCATACATGCTTCCATATAGCCCATACCGATTATATATGCTCTAAACTGACTCTGAAAATTTCTTATGGAAACGTATGGAATTATGGAACTCGTCATACAGAAACCTTTAGTAGGAAAGCAAATAAACATACTGGTGTGAACGAACCAATATCTAACTCAAATATTTTCCAAAAACAATATTAGAAGGAAAATTTATATCCGCGGCATTCTAGGACATTAAGCGCCACCCCTACACAAACACACGCACAATGACCTCGAAGCAGGAATAAGAAGCGTGTGGAAGAAGAGCGTTTGTTTAAAATAGCCAATCTTGCTTCCTTTCTTTTTTTGCGGTTACTATGGCGCATTAGGCAGGAAGTAACACCCGCAGGGAACGGAATGCGAAAACGACGTTCCCACCAAGGGGGAAGTCAAGTCAAGCAATTTCAGTCGCGACGAGGGCAGCTACCCGGCCAAGTCTCCTCGAGTAGTGCAGAGGCACGCGCACATACAGGGAAACAGGTGCCGGAGGTGGAGGACCGGTGGAGTATACTGGATATTAGGTGTATAAGAACACTCCAGTAAGAAATCGGCCAAACATGCAAAGAGCTCACGTGGCGAGGACATGAGGAGAGCGCGCGCAAGACGGCGAAATGATATCAGCAGCGCTCTCTGAGCGCAAAAAGAAGAAGAAAAAAAAAGAAGGAAGGAGAGAAAAAAAAGGGGGCAGCCACGATCTGCCGGAGAGACGAACAACGAACGTTGTTAGGCCCCCAAAACAACTTTCTGCTTTTCCAGGCACGTGAATGTTGCCGCCGCCTTCGATGCCGGCCGGGGACGGGGAAGCTGCGGGTGCCGGATGATTCGCGTGGAAACCGTATGCCCCAAACAGACACGACTTAGCGCGTGTTTCACAAACAGCGCGCACACTGGGGAGAGGCAAAAACAAACGCACGGGTAAACAAACAGAGAGTGGCAGGGCGAAAGGGAGCCCTGGGGAGTGGACGGCTGCGCTCCCCGTGGCAATCTGCTTTAGGACCGTGACAGGCGACACAACGAAGCGCGTCGCCAGCATGCAGCCTCTGGCTGCGGCAGTTATTGATGCAGTTCACCCGACGCGGCTTTATTGCCTTTTACGGTCAGCCATTTCTCTAATGGCCTGCTTTCTTGCATTCCCGGCCTCCCCCGACGCTCTTTTTTCCCTTCTTCTTTTCCTCCCTCGTTACAACCTCCGCGCATGTATCCCCGCTGCTGCTGCTGCTGCTTTTATTTCTTTCTTTTCCTTCGGTTCCCTTTCCACTCTTCCCCCGACGCTCTTCTGCCAAATGGTTCTTTGGTTTCAGCACTTGGACGCTGCTCTCCGTTTTCTGCTTCATTGCACGGAGTCCTGAAACATTGCTGATATTTGGCGAGTAGAAGGAAGTCGCGCAGTGATCAAAAATATATTTACGGGGTGTTTGCGGCGCGGCTGAAGGCGCTGAAATGCGCGGATGGCGTCAGTAAGAGCAGTATGCCGCGGGCCTCATTTCTCGCGCTGGTATCTCTTTCCAACTTTTGATATTAGGCCCCCTTTTTTTTCCTGCTTGGTTTGCTTATTTCAGTGCACTTCACCGGCGAAGGCTGTCCTAGACATGCGCGTTCGTACTCGGAACAATTTGTATAGTTTGAGCAGCATCAATTCTGCCGAAGTGAAGTGGGGTATATACAGCGCTGACACTATTCAGCAACCAAAATTTGCTGCCTGTCACCAGTATGCTTGATTGTTTATAAGTGCTCCAGGCAGCTTTGTCGTTGCACTCTGTTTTTGTTAATATATAATGCATTATTTGCATCGTACAGAAAACAAAGCCTCTGCGACGACGTCGACAGGATGCACAATAGAACATTACTTCAGTTCCCTGTTGTTGTTGTTTTGAGACGCAGAGGCTCGAAGTGCGCTTAATGGCCACTCTAGCCTACCATTTGAAAAGTTAAGGAAATAGGTGTATTCGTACACCACAGAAATAATGCCCACTATAGGGCGGGGTGTCCACGGCGTCGATTCAGCAGACCAGTGAAACAGAAAAGCTGCGCAAAGGACGAGGACACACAATGAAGGACAGCACGACACGAGTCTTATGCGATACATCAATATTGAATCTAATCAAACTAGCCCAGCTTTCCACCTCACTGCAGCAAATTGCTTCAATTACCTTGCGCGCAAATTAACCGCACGTGAAATCAAGCATGTGTTCAGCATTGAAGTTGTCATTTGTCTCAAGAATAATTTTTCCTGTGTAGTTGTCACAAAGACAGTGTAAAAATGGCCACGATAGGTTGGCAGGCCGTTGAAGTCTGTCAGGCAGACTTCGCATTACAAAAATGTCACCCGTGGCCCAAAAACAAACAAAAAAATTATCTATGATTATGCTTACCGTCGCGGATGTTCATGCTTTTGCGATCTGTGATTAAAAGAACAGGTTCCGCTAAATATCAAAACGAAACGCGCTCGAAAGGCTCGGTCGTGACGTCATCGGTCATGTGAGCCGCGCTGGTCACGTGATCTGTTGCGCCAAAGCTCAATGCCATCGCCGACGCCGTTCACGCCACGAGTAAGACACAACAGCTTCGCGGTAAAAACTTTGTCTTTAGTACGTGTTCGCAAGTTTTTATGACAAAAAGTAGCTTCCCCGCATTTTTTTTTCTTTGCAGAAATAGATTGAAATAATGGTGGCGCTCCTGTGTCCTGTAATAAGCGGAGCCAATAGCACGGCTGCACTGCTGTTTGAAGAGCTACTCGGCAAAAGGAAGTTCGCAGCCGACACGCGAGATGGTTTGGCGTGACCCAGGGAGAGCCCTGTAGTCAAGCACCAGCTACGTGCTGTTGGTGCTCAAGAGATAAGTTCGGCGTT
The DNA here is from genome assembly GCF_055824585.1 of Amblyomma mixtum. Lineage (NCBI taxonomy): Eukaryota > Metazoa > Arthropoda > Arachnida > Ixodida > Ixodidae > Amblyomma > Amblyomma mixtum. The sequence goes on from NC_143014.1 coordinate 65,466,202, forward strand.
GGGACCGGTGTAGAGAGCGAGGCGGCCTCCTCTGCCGCGGGCTCCCCACTAGCAACGCTGCGAAGTCATCGAACGGCTGTCAGTTGGCTGAGTACGGCAAGAGCTGAGCCGAGCTCAGCAAGACACTCTCCTTTGGCGCTCGCGATAGGCGGTGAACAAAGGAGCCGGAGGCCGCGTAGGCATAAGCGGAAAGGGTCCAGGAAGTGCGCAGTGCAGATAATCTCCGGAGACCGCATCTTCATTAAAGCGGCGCGGGTTTCGCATCCGGCACTCCCTGCGAGGCACTGCAGCCCAGATTTAAGCGGTGCTGGCGCGATGTTTCCGCCGGGCGGGTTGTATGGCGAGCGATATGAGAAGTGAGACGTTGCTTTGAAAGCTGCGTCAAGTTAGACGTATTCCTCTTGGCCCTCAGGCGTTCGTTTGGAATAAGGCCAGCAGGAAACCGAAACTCACTAGTTTCCATGTAGAGAGTATAGCGGCCATGTCGCTGCCAAAATTCAAGAAATGGACAACACAAGTAAACATCGGGATGTTCAAAATATGTATTTAAAACGATTTCATGAAGCTTCCTCTGGGATCAGAAGCAGCTTAGCATTCTAAATAGGCTCTAGAGACGCGTTCTGTGCTCCATTTGTTAAACACCACACAGATACATACATACTTACACAGGCACGCATGCATACGCACATTCTCAGTAGTGTGAACGACGTAACAAAAGTCCAACATGCCAGAAAAGGAACCACAGCCCATAAGAGGCAAAAAGAGTCGAGCGGCAGCTGCGCGTCGTTTCTCGAACGACGAGCTCAGCGCGCGAAGAAACGCTGCGAATGAAAACAGCGACAAAAGAAATTAAAAGCGCTCGTTCCGGGCTCCCTTTGTCTCTCTCGCTTTCGCCCCAAACGCTACAAAAGGACGTTTTAATGGGCGGCTAAGAAGCCGGATGCGAGTCTCTATTTGTTATGCCGGAGTGACGCTTCGGAGGAGAAAAGCGGCGCGGGAGTCGTACGTCGCAGCTCGCGGGAGACGGGCTCCCGAAAGGGGCCCTTTAAAGGAAGGAGATGAAAAAAAGAGGAAAGGAGGGGGTGGCAGGCAGCGGAGGCTCGTGCCGTGGCTGGCGTCCAGCACTCGTCCTGATTCGTGGCCGCATCTCTCGGCCCTCAGGCTGGCGCCGTGCCAGCGTGTTCGCATCGCCTGTTTGACAAGAAGCGGCCACTTTGGGGCGGTCCCTCCCCGCCTCAGCTGTTGCGGATTTGAAAAGGGCGACTGATAGGGGGGCTCAGCTTCGCCCTCCTTTCGTCTCTCTCTTTTTCTCCAGCACAGACTTCTCCGTTTCGGCGCTCTTATCCAAGGCCCGGTAGACCGGTGTGCTGGGCCGCGGCGGTCTGCCTTTGTACTGCTCTTTCCTTTCTTGCGTTCCCCTCTATCCGCTCTCATCCGTCTCCACGGTCGCCCGCCGCTCAAGTTTGCCGGCCCACGCTGGACTCGGCGTAATGCGTTTAAGGTCCAATCTCTGCTATGGGTCCCGCCTATCGCGGCGCCCGAGTGACTGAACCACGTGAAAAACTATGGTTCCGACGGACGGCCTTCTTTCGTGCCGCTCCTGCAATGCCCGTTATTCGGGCCCACGCTCAAGTGTTGGCTGCGCTCATACGCACCTGTCTTTTTGTTGGTTTGATCCATACAGCATATCACGATAGGGAAGAAATGATAGCAAAAAAACGCCCATAAAAAAAAAGGGGGAGGAGGGTACAGGATTGAGGGGCAGGCCTTTCATGAACTTCACGTGAGGGATAAATTAAGCTCGCTTAGAGCTTCCGTTTAGAGCTTCTGTTTATAGCTACAGCTGTCTTGAGAGTGCTACCGCAAAAGAGGGCGTTCCACAACTATGATAGCCTTCAAGGGATAGTGGCTGCTCGGAGCGGTTCAGTGCCTTTGTTAAGTGTGATGTGCTGTTGCGTCTTTAGTGGATCTGATAAAAATAAATGTCCTCACACTTACATCCCCTGCTGGCGATACAACATGCTTATCGAATCGCGGAAATGAAAGCATATAAAAGGAAACTTAACAATTTTGTTGCGCATCGAATTATGTGGGTATCGTTTGGTTTATGGTTTAGGGGGGTTTAACGTCCCGATGTGACTCAGGCTATGAGGAACGCCATAGTGAAGGGCTCCGGAAATTTCAACCACCTGGGGCTCTTTAATGTGCACTGAAACCTCACAGTACACGGACCTCTAGAATTTCGCCTCCATCGAAATTCGACCGCCGGGGCCGGGATTGAACCCGCGTCCTCCGGTTCTATGTGTGTGCGATTATTTCCGTAACATATGATATTGGCTCCGCACATCTGTACACATCGTTTGCACATTTTTTTTTGTCTTCACACTGCGTGTGTGCCATATGATGCATCATAATGGAGACGTTACGAGAATACTTCAGACGCTTCTCTGTTTTTTCTTGGACGCTCCTAATCGGCTGAGCCTAGGCAGGTGAAAACCCGCACATTGAGCGATTGAAGGGATGAAATAGCACCTTTGCACCTTTTTTTTTTTGTAGTTCGTCAGAACCTGTGGGCTATACCTGCCGGAGAGATTATATTAAGGCGGAAGCCTTTAATGCCTCATCGTTGTAAGCAGGAGTTGTCGACAGAAATGTCACGCTTTTCAATTGGCCGAAATGTTCGTGACGTCAGAGTGCGCGAATTTCAAACGGTGCCAATTGTACTTTGGCTAGTAACCATGCAACCAATTAAAGCGATGGTATAGTGATGCTCCACGTAAGTGGACTGAGTTTAGTTAATTAGTTAATTAACCAATAAGCCTAATTAACCTTTCTAGTCAGACAAGATAAATAAATAAAACTGGGTAGAAAATTGGTGGAGTTGGGGAATTGAACCAGGGTCTCCGGAGCACGCTAACCACTCCGCCATGCCAACTCGATGGTTTGGAATGAACAAAGGCGCGTCTAGCGAATACGGTGTCCTCGTTAACTCCCATCCTCCTCCCTTCTCTTACGGCGAGGTTCAAGTGTCCACCGAGATGTGCGAGACAGATACATTTCCTTTCCTCAAATCCCGAGGCGTACAGCCGAACGGGCGATGGCGTTCTGTGGACTCCCTGGCAGCGTTGCAAGACGCTGTCGCGTTCCACTCTTAGAGGCGAAGCTTAACATCTTAACCACACATCAGTGACACGAGCAGCAACACCGCGCTTGAGGCTTCCGCCTCACCGCAGTTTAGGCCAACAAAGTGCCCCCCTGAATTTTTTGTGCTTTGAGTGACGTCTCGAGGAAGGCTAAAATGATGCAGACAACACGTTTAACGCGACAGCGTTAAGAAGCCCGTGTCGCGGAAAAGGCGGCGTCATCGTCATCTTCGTTGACCGTGAGCGAAAAATACATTAGAAATCCCCAGAGAAGCAACCTAGGCAGGTCACCTAGGTCACGTGACCTGGTGGCCTCATCACAACCTGCCCACCGGATTGTGAGCAAACTATTCATCGTGGCAGCTGGTGGCAGTTAAATTGGTGGCAGGTTGCTGGGGAAGAGCAACATGTGTCGCATAAGCCCCACCAGTGGCAGCGCCTGCCAACGCACGGCAGTGGCGCACCGCTGAACGTGTGTGCGTGTGTGCGCGTGTGTTGCGTGTGTGTGTTTGTGGGGGGGGGGGGGGGTCATGAACCCATTAATGCTACCGCGCCATACCCTTAAGGCGGAGATTGTGTCCCCCCCCCCCCCCAATCTTCTCATGGGTCTGCTTCTTACACTACGCTCTGCATTGTAATTACTTTGCGATCTTTCTAACACCAGATGGTGCAGTACACCGTGCCACCATGCTCGAGACACCAAAGCCGGCACAAAGCCGCCAACAAGAGACGATTATAACGATAAAATCCGAACATAATGTTCTGTGTGCTATGAGGACACACCGCGCAGCACGGATGAGTCTCAGGATTACGATTGTCGTAGAGTGGCTTAACGAACGCAGACAATTGTAGCAAATGTACGGAATGAAAGGACTACCAGGCAACTCGCTGGGGAAGTTGCACCATGCATTCAGTAAATGAGATTTACACGTGTGCAGTTCTTGCGAGATAACATATGGTAACTGCGTTTCACGGACTAAACCGACGGGCTAAACTAACAAAGCACCCTCTGATATGCACTCCCATTGAGTAATACGGTACAAGGGGGGAAGTGGACAAGCAGAACTTGGGCTGAATGTTCTGAGTCCTCCTTCAGCTGCTGAGCTTCTGACTGTTTCCAGATAAGTGATACACGTAGGAACGCTGCAATTATTAAAAATCGCGCCACAAATTTGTTTTCACTGCCTTAAAGAAAGCACATCTAATGGTACAAACACACCACTGGCTTGTCCCTGTGCGACTCCATTGCAGCCAGCCTCCTATCAGTGTTTCGTTATTTCTCCAATTAAAAAAAGGAGGACGGGGGGGGGGGGGGGGGGAGAGCTGCTCCGCGCGCCGTCGTGAGTGTTCAAGTGATAGCGCGGAATCCCGAGTGTTACATCAGCGTTGAGCCCCAGCCTCGCGGGACACAAACAAGCGTGCCTCGCTCATCAGCGGCGCCTGAATTAAAGCTTTTATCGCGCCCTCCTCGGGCGGGCGCTAAGCACCACCAGACACGCGGATGGGTCGTCGCCACGTTGCCAACTCGGAGCCGTGGCGCGAAGGCACTTTAGGAAAATAGAACACGGACGCCGGAGCGCGCGAGGAAAGAGAGCGCGGCCGGAGAAAGTGATAATAATCAGCTCTTTGGAATAAATGGCCGTCTCGTTATTCAAGGGCCTCGCTCCGTGCACCCTCCGCCGCCATCGTCTCTGGCACTCTTCGCGTGCCCGCGCGCGTTTACGCTGTTTCGCGGTAACACGTCATCTTGTGCGCTTGGGGGGCCCCACTAACCCTCCCTCCGCCGCCTCTCGCCACTCTAGCGTCTAGATTAGGGAACGGGCTGTAAATAAGGCTGCCGGAAATGCGTTTAAGGGGGGATGCGGCTCTCGGGCTGCCGTTGTCAATGTTGTTGCCAGCCTGCCGCCGTCTCCCGAAGCATTTTAACGCCCTCTCGCGCATCCTCGACGCGGGCTGCGCGAAAGAGAAAAGTGGCCCGCTCGGGCTTCCGCCGAAAGCGGCGCAAAGTGCGCTCGTGGGGGCCGCCCCGTTGTTTCCCGCGATCTAGTGGATTTTTGAGCGCCCTAATGAATCGAGTCCTCCTCTGGAGGCCCGGTCTTCACAGGGGGGACAGATGCACGGCAAGGGAAGCGAGAGGGTTACTGGGAATCGATGGGGGCGGCGACAGTTCCTGCAGTGCACCGCCCCCTTCAAAGCTCCCCCACCGCCAAACTGCGCTCTCTCCCTTTGCTGCGGGGCTCCTTTTGATTTTAGGCCGGCGCTGATAAACGAAACGCCAGAGTTTTCCCGTCCAGCCGCGCTTCGCTTTTTCTAGGCGCGAAAACAGAGAAGCGGGCGGGCCATCCGTGTGTGGGCGTGCGTGCGCGTGTGTGTTTGCCGTTCAGCAGCCGCAGCCGGCGGCTGTTTGTATTGTCGCTTCCTAAGCTGCAGCTCATCCGTGGGTGCGCATTTTACAGTCCGCGACTCAGATAAATGGACGCCCAGAGCAATATGAGGCGGCGGTGGCTCGGCGCTCCTCGCGTCCCCCTTTTTTGTTTCCCCGCCTCGGCTACGGGCTGCTTCTCTTCCGCGTGTGTAACGTGCCACGTGGGAACCTTAATAGAGAGAAATGCGCGGCTTTAGTTTACCACACTCGCATCCGGTATTGCGTGGCGCTGTGCTGATATCGTACATCTTTTTTTTCTTTCTTAAAACTCGCTGTTGTTTAGTTGTTCGTTTGCTTATTGTTTTTCTTTTTCGACTGGGCATAACATATGCCTTTCACGCTTCCGAAACATAAAACAAAAGACGAATACATTCAACCGCGAAAAGAAGATAAAAGTCGGAATAAGAAGGCGGTTGTAGCCATCTTGTTCGACTCAAGTGCGCGCGTGCTTTATGCCTTTGTCCTACAGGCTGCTTGCGTGCTGTGGTTACGTGCTGTAGGCTAATACAAGGCGCCTTTATTTATTTGTTGTACCCACAAGCATCGTGGATTCACAGCGGGAAGTGCGTTAAAACGAGGTAACAAAAGTTAGATAAAAGCGGCAAAGACAATGCATAAAATTAAGTTCAACGAGAAAAATAATGAAAAAAAAAACATTTAAATAGTGAAATAAACTGTTTGAAGATGGCTGAAACAATCCATGAAAAATCAAGGGCCGTTAGATTTTTAAACACTAAAGTGGCGTTCTCGCAACTAAAGTAACTGAACAAAAGCGAATTGGAAATCTGAGCCGTTTGGTGCATAGCGACGAAGTGAGAACAGAACAGCTCAGGGACGGGTCAGAGAGAGCGGACAGAAACGAAGCGCTTCGTTTGTGTCTGTTCTGTTTGCAGTTTATTACTGAACAAAGGCTGACGAATAAGAGTGTAGTCAGGGGTGCAAGCTACGTCTGTGGGACGGCAATTGCACTGAGTAGACGTGTGGGGGATAAAATTATAGAAGAAGGTGCCATAGCGCGCGCAACACGCTATGGGAGATAGTTAGGTGCGATAATGAAATGACCGCGTAAAGAACAATGATGGTAGATTTTGTGGAACACAGACGGGCAAGTTTTGTCCGCGCTGATAAGGTGGGTAAGGATAAACTCTGATTCACTGACGGAATGCTTGCGAATCGGTTATAATTTAAGAGAAACGGACCGAGTTGTTCTAATTCTATAGTTCGAAAATGTAAGATGATTGGTGTGGGTTCCAAATGGAGAAATTATATTCTAACTTAATGCGAACAGGAGTTTGGCCGCCGCGGTGCCTCTGTGGTTATGGCGCTCGGCTACTAACCTGAAAGACGCGGGTTCGATCCCGGCCGCGGCGGTCGAATTTCGATGGAGACGAAATTCTAGAGGCCCATGTACTGTGCGATGTCAGTGCACGTTAAAGAACCTCAGGTGGTAGAACTTTCCCGAGCCCTTCACTACGGCGCGCCCCTCATAGCCTGAGTCGCTTTGGGGCGTTAAACCCCTATAAAAAAAACAAAAAAAACAAACAAACAGGAGTCTCATAAAGAAGTAGTATTAATGATGACAGGTTTTACTGAAATTACGACGCAAATAACATAATGTGCGACTAGAATGGTTAATTATTGTTTTAATGTACACTGTCCAAGTTAGTGTCGAGGTTATGAACGCGCCTAGGCATCGATATGATGAAACAGTCGTAAGTGAAGCGTGAAAGGAAGAAATGTTAATTAGATGGTACTTATTAGGACTAAGTTCCGATTGCCATTTCCGACACCAGCGAAGAATATTGCTCCAATCAGATCGCAAGGACACTTAGTCACTGTTGGTGTTAATTTCGCGATAAAGTACACAATCATCAGCATATGTATGTGTACGAGGTGATATAAAATTAGGAAAATCATTAATATAAGTTAGAAAAAGTATTGGGCTTAGAACTGAACCTATAGGGGACACTTGATGGTACTTCAGTTAAGAGAGAGTCATAGCCGTTAAGACTGACTAGTTGAGAGCTATTGCTAAGAAAACATTCAACCTTGGTTTTTACTTTAGAATTTAGGTTGGTTGCTGAAAGCTTAAGCAGTAATAGAGCACGATTAACCGTATCAAAGCTTTGGAGAAATCGAGAAAAATGAGGTCAGTGTTTGGGTTTTTATTTGGGGCAGTACTTTATTTAGTGCAACATAGTTTGGCATGAAAATGAGCGTCGAAAGCCATGTTGAGCAGGTGTGAAGAATTAACTATATTCTAAGAAATCAAATATGTGAGAATACAAAGTGTGCTCCATGAGTTTGCAGGGAATGCTTGTTAATAAAATCGGTTGAGAATTCAGTGGGTAACGCTTATTTCCTGATATATGTTATTAAACCGCCTTCTTATTTTACGTTTAAAGGAATCCCGTTCCTCACGATCTGGACAGCGTAAAGAAAATCGATTAGAATTATGTAAAGTTAACGACATTTTGCAACGGCTGCTAGTTACGTACGCAAACTGTTCTTTTCCTTTTTTTGTGTTTGTGATCTCTCCTTGAGATGTCAAGACCGGTCGAAGAAAAAATTACTAAAAAATTCTGAATGCGCTTTTATAAATTATCTTTTGTGACCTGGTTAGTATTCCACACTCAAACTGCGGTGCAGCGCGCTTTAGCCAGCTTGACATTTTATGTGGACCAACGCATTCTGAAGTATTTGTAGCAAATACCTGCGATATACCGTACATATACTGTGTATATATACAGGCCTGAGTAGAAAATGAGACTGAGTAGAAGTTGCAGTCGCTGGAGTAACTAACTTCCGGACTTCAGACAAAACGGGAACAAATAGCATTTAAATTTCATTTCAAAAAGAAGATTTCATAATACTACATGCGTAGTTCCAGCCATGTTCGCGCCGGTCTTATAAATAGGAAACATATCTGTTGTTCTCTTTTGCGAGAAATAAATGGCAGGAAACTTCATCCAGTTGACTGCAGTCCAGAAAACTTTAATGCAACCGCAATCGTTTCAACCTCTCAGTTTTAAACTTGGCAGGATTTTTTTTTTTTTTTTGACGTGGACTAGAGGTCACTGTAAAGGTTATACGATGAAACGTCTAAATTTTCGGCTGTTCATTCATCATTATTGCACTTGACATGATGTTAAATAATAATTCTGGTTTATTTTATAGAACCATAATAACCATAACCAAGCATAACTTATCTAGGAAAAAAAAAACATGAATGAATGACTGTTTATAGGCCAGCCGACAAGGACCGAGCTCGTGATTCCTGGCTTTGAGTACAAAACCACAGAAAAAAAAAATCCACTCTCATTGAAATCCACCGCTCCTCATTTCTACGAGGATGACCTTTGAATTCTATTTTGTGCATATTTAATTAGGCAATTTAGCGATCTCGAAATGTTTTCTGTCACGAGTTGCCGATAATGTTTCCTTTTGCTTGCGTGTATTGAGAACAGAGCCATCGGTTTGCCGCAGTATTTAACCGTTGCAGAAAAATGCAAGTTCCTCTTAACTTGGAACTGCACAACTGTTCGACCGGCGCTGGCGCTTGTAAAACACTTCCCTTTAACTGAATCGCAGCTTCCTGGTGTTTTTCGTGCGGCCGCAGCTGTGCTCGGTGCAGTGCAGCAGTGTCTCCGAAGCCCTGTAGTCGGGGACCGCAGCTGGGCGGACTGCTTGCCTCAAGTGTCAAAGCAGCGGATCGCTAGCGCGCTTGTTTGAACTGGGTCCGCGGCGCGCACCTTGGGCAGAGTTCGACGCGCACGCCGGCCCCGCAGCCAGTCTCGGTGACCGTTAACAAAGTTTAAGCCACTCGCGCGCCCACTTTTAAAAACGACCACCTTCCGCCGCGTCGTCGCCGAGCAGCTCGCGTTCCAGTGTGGATCGTAGCAATTAGAGACGCGCCCGTCGGCTCAGCTCGGAAGTGTCGTGCGCTGTAACGAACGTCCAAATATTTTAATCAAATAACAGCGCGCGTGCACACTCAGCCCCCGCCGCCCTTCACATCTCCCCCTCCTCTTCCTCTTGCAATTTTTTTTTTAACTCGATTAATTGCGCCAACATGCCGAGTGGTTTTCATAATTCTTGCTCCGGGTCGTGGCGCGCGGGCTTCTTGCGCGTAATCGTCTTAAGAAACCATGCGCTAATCAAATAAGCGCTCGCGAGCTGGTCCGCTGGGCGGCCGTTGGCGCTGCTTCCGGGCGCGGCTGGCCCGAAGCCGCCGCTCATGTGTGCTGTCGATAACCTGGTTAACGGGCAAATCTATTTTCGGGCTCGTCGAAGGCCCCGCGGCGCTGCGGGGCTCGGTGCATCCTGCCCGGCATGGGCGTCACGCGCCGGCTGCCTCGGCGGTCAGGACGTCGGGGAGGAGGAGGAGGGGAAGGACCAGGTGACACTGCCAGCCACACCAGCCAAGAGTCCTCTGTGCGCGCGCGATCGCCGTGACGGTGGCCCCGCGGGCAGCGAGCAGCGCACTCGCGTCGACAACTCTTCCCCGGCTCTGGCTTCCGCAGTCGCGCGAGGTGAAGCCGGAAATAAATTTGCCAGGCTCGCTTGCAGTGTCATGGAGGCACAGTGGGCGTATAGATGGCTGGAGCTGCTCGACTGGTACCAAAAAAAAAAAAAAGAAGAACGTAGCACGATTGTAGTATCGAGCCTCTGCGACAATAATTGCGCCTGATCTAGTTCAAGCAAAGAAGGATGGCCTCAAAGACATGAGCAACGTATGCCCCGAAATCCTTTGCAGCGGGTAAGTTTGGCTTTCTTTGTTCCGCAGCACACCACCCTGGTTCTCGAGAGAAGTTCCCTCTGTGCACATCACGGCACCCCTCAGCCATCCACTCCGTCGAGTCTGCTCGCTGCTCCCTAAGACTTTTCATGAAAAGGCTTTGTCAACATTTTCCTTTCCTTTATTTTTTTTGCCTTTGAATTTTGAACCCAGAAGAACAATAGTACCCAGCATGGCAAACAAAACCTTCACATCCTTCTCGATTCTTTACTTTTCGTTCCCGCTCCCGCCACACTGATGCCGACTAAAAGGGGTATGCGTTCCTGGGTGACTCTTAGCTAACTTGCCGAAATTGGAATTCAGCGCGTCGCCTGTTTGTACAACTATCGCATCTGCAGAACCAGCGTGTGTATATATAGTCGTTGGCGGCTCAGTGGTTTGTCTGCAAAAGCATTTTAAAGAACACCGATGACTGAACTCGAAATCACCCGCTCACCCCCTTAAAGGGAAGCTGCATAGGTTTTAGAAATCAACGAGCTTAAGATGGTCGAATGTGTGAAACTTGCAGGTAGAGCATGCGAAGTCTTTTTGGGGTAGCGCTTGAAATAGTGAAGTAATCACCGATTAAAATTCGGACGCCCTTCAAGCTTCTCCGCAGCGTACAGTGCCAAATGGGGGGCGCATGATGACGTCATCGAAGGTATCGGTACATTTCCAACGCACAAACGCCTGCTTTGAAGGGAAAAAAACCAACGCCACTGAAGGCAAACCCTGCCGAGAGCTGTTTGGCAGTGTCGAACGAGTCAGGGCAGGGTATGGCTGACGACAGCGGTAATTTGAAATCATACCTTCCCTGACGTCACGCTGAATTTTCTTGCACTGCTTTGGTGCATTGAGGACAAGCGTAAAATTCAATCGTCGATTACGTCACTATTTTAAATGCTAGTGCAAAAACACTTGGCATGCTTTACCTACAGCCTATATAGATTTGAATCCTTCAATATTGCGAAATTCTCAAAAAAGTGCTGCAGTTGCCCTTTAACGCGTCCACATATCCCGAAATATGGGGCTGTATGACATACGGCATATGGTTTCTGTTTTGCGCAGCTGAGCTTGATCGTGAAATTTAATCACCGAAGAACGAGATAAAAAGTTTAGTAGTCAGACGCGCACGGTACCAGGCAGGGAAGTAAGGATGTAGGGTGAGGGAATGCTGCTTGACAGGCCCAACTCTGAAGTCAGGTGCACGCGTCTGCCGGCTTCTAGAAGATGACTGTGTTCTTGTAAAGTTCTTAATTACAGGACGTTGAAATTTTCGAGAGCTTTCACATTATGTCTGAAACAAACTTCCCAATGGAAACTCGTAGAGAATGATGCCAGGAACACCTTCATTTCTGCAACGCAACAAGGGGCAGGCGCCTTGTGTCCATGGGTGTCAGATGCTGTGCGAGGATGTGATGGTCCAGTCGGAGTAATTTTATGCTGTATCCCTTCAATAGTAACAACGATTATTCTTCTAATGGGGATTTTGAAATCCTATGATGAATATGAAGGGAACAGTTCTTCGCATAATATTCTTTAATCACGGAGAATAATTTTCAGCCACCGATGAGAAGAGCAAAACTGACAACTTAATCAAGCCTCACACAAAGCGCTTTGGCTATTCCTTCTCTTTCAAGTAGGGCTGAACATAGCGTGTTTGTTAGAATATCTAACCTAATCATTTCCCAGTTACGAGAGGCTTGATATGGTAGCGGATTATCTCAGAATTCGTTTTTCTTCCATAACAAAATCCATGCGAATAATTTATTATATTACTATACTAGATTAGCGCGCTGGCCGTGTTCGTGTAACAAGAACAACTGAACGTTTATTCCTCCTTTTTAAGTCCAGGTACACGACAAACAAAACTTATCTGTAATAGCTAGAATCACAGAGTTCCACTGGGCGTTTAGCTCTCGGAAGTTCTCACTTGAGGCACTTTTGCCGAGCTCCTGGATATCAGCGGCAGACGTACGTGGCAGTCAGGTGAAAGTCCGTACCCGTCTCAGCTGATTTGTACCCCGCCGTCGACCATGCTCACCAGGCATGCCACCGGGCTCTTCACAGCGATAACCATGGCTGCCGGCTCGTGGTGTTCGTCTCTCGTCTCTTGTGTCCTCGTCTTTGGCTGCGCTACAGTGTATTGGAAGAATGTACCAACAAGCCCAAAAAGACACGCTACTGCCGGCTCCAGGCACGAAACTTCTATCGTACACGCAATCACCGATCGCGTACCCTTTCGCCAAGGGACGAGGAAAAGCTGGTTCTCGCAGACGGTCCGGGTGTAACTTGTCTAGCGCCGAACTCAGTCTTCGCGCCATTGCGAACTCTACAGGGCTTTTGCCCGTTACCGAATACGGCGTCAAGGGTTGTTTCCACAACAAACGCGATATTTTTCACTGTGTGTATTTCCCTGGTTGTTTCTTGAGCTCTTCCTTTACTTCTCTCACTATGCGCTCGGCTATACCATTACTATGCATACTGAAAAAATTGCGCAGAAACACGAGGACCAAACAGAGACAAGACAAGGACGAGTGCCAACTTTCTAGCCCAACTTTCTGCTCTCCTAAGTATACCATTACCAGCTGGATCATAAGATGCGCTGCACACCGGTCTCACGCCGTTAAGATGCAAGCAATTTTTCAATTATTACGATTATTGCAATTTTTTCTTGCAAGCTCGGCGCACATGATGAGGGCTTAAGTACGCAGTGTTCTCAATGTCCTGAAATAAACTTGTCCTCTGAGAAACAAAAAAAAACAATCGTTAGTGTCATACCTGATATTGCTGCTGTGTTCTTTAAAGAAGGCAGACAAAGTGAGATCGCTAAAGAAACAAGAAATGTCTTGCCCCGCTCCCTAGTATGCAATAAATAGAAATGAGCCCAATTTATGGATCATGTGATATATGCCGCTTTTCTTTTTTATATCATACGTCCTAGTGCATGAGTTTACTTCATTCCGTCGCGAAGATTGACTTCTCCCGGCTCCTGCGCACTCTCGAAATAATTAAAAGTTTCTTGAACTTGTTGAACCGCGTATCCATTCGCAGACGAATTGGATATATCGATAACGAATTTGATATTCTGAGCTTTTGATTCTTCGCCGAATTCCAGTAATAAGTACTTAAACGGGCGCAGGCATTACGTGAGGTCCCTAGCCTAATAAATCTACCGTAAACATCCTAGAGGTACCTACCCATGCATTCTACCGAGCTCTTACTGAGCCAGCGCTTAAACGTTTTCGCCAGACCTTGCATTATTCAACGTGATTCATTAGATGTCAGCGGGAAAAACTTTCGCAGACGCTCACTCATTGAGAAACTGAGAGTACTTTTCCCTGCGCCCTAAATCTGGGATAGGCGGTTAAGAGGATGACGTGTTCCTTAGTTCTCGACAACATCCGAATGTCTATACATGGAGAAACCAGGCAAAACATGAAAAAAAAAAAAAAACCGAGCGCGTCTATAAACCCTTTCGCATCAGGGCGTAGCGGCGCGGCCGTACAGAGCCAGAGCTGCGGGGTTCGCCGTCGGATAGAGCGCAGGAGCCCTCGCCGTGGTCTTTAATGCTTTCCAAGGGGCCCCTTTTCTGCGGCGGCAGCGAAAGTGCGCGCGAACGGCGAGCGCCAGTGTTTCCGCCTAAGGGCATAGCGGCCGCGTCCCCAAACAAATCGCGCGCGTAAGACCGGAAGGGAACCGGATGCCCCTTTTTCTTGTGCCTCTCGACTGGCGTCAGCGGACGACTCGCGTTCGTCCCGTGCCTCTTAATTAGGACTGATTTGCGAGAGGGCTGGGAGCTGCGCGCGGGGGGGACGCCGCTTTAAGACTTTGGGAGAGGGCAGGCGGGAGAGGGAAAGCCGAGCGAGAGCGGCACAAGAGTAGACGCTTTCAAGTCGCATTTGTCTTAGTTAGGGATTCATTAGTTTTGCGGTTTCGCGCCAGACAGGTGCCGCTGTAATGCGTCCTGGCGCGTGTACCGCGTACGCACGAAAACAATCTGCAGCCGGGGGCTTCTTCGGAAGGCGGCGAGATTAATGGAGAAGATGGGAGAAACATATGGCAGGCCCCTCTCCGGTTGGATTTTTTGACACGCGCGCTTAGTTCTCGAACTAAACGAGAGCGCCTGAAAAAACAGTTCCGGTCGGCGTTTATGCGCGAAAGACTACTGGGTTTCTCCGAAGGCGCTCGAATATCGTCGTCGCTAGCACTCTTGGCAGAGCTTGCACTGACGGAAGAGAAGTAGTAGTAACGCAGCAGAGATTGCGCGCTTAGGTTTGAGCTCAATTTTTTTTCGTTCATTAATATGTAACCTAATTATAAAATGCAGCTTTACCGAAGTGTACTATTCGTTTCTTTCGTTCCAGCGTCACTAGAGGTAAAATTAATGGGTCGTTTGATCCGATGTATACCTCACGTTCTCCAGAGAATACACGCGTCCCTGATGCATTTCACTTTCGTTATCACCCGCCGCGTGCAAACATTGTTTTCATTCCTGCGTGACCGTGCACGAGGCACAACTCGCCCATCGTTATTGGTTTCCCGAGGAAAGAGCGAGGGGCGCCAATCAGACACGCGGGCGCTCAGTCGGCTCACGTAGCCAACCGTCCAGGCGTACACCTCGAGCGTTTGGCCCAGAAGGCGGAGACAAGACGCGAGGCGGAGGAGGCGAAGAAGAGAGAGGGCGGCCAAGACGCAGTGGCCGACGTGAGCAGTCCTCGGTGCCGGGAGACGTAGCCGGTGCCATCTCGCGCGCGGCTAAACGGTGCGTACCCCCATTGCGGGGACGCGCGTTCCCAGGAGGGGCTCTCTGGCGCGAGAGGCCACGTGCCGCGGAACCCTTGACCCGCTCCCGCGGCGCTCTTCTTCGGCCCGTGCCGGCGGGTTCCCGGCCGCGATTAGGGACAACTGCTCCGCGGGGGGATGCTCTCGGGCCGGCCCCCCGCGGCCACCGCGCGCAAGACGCCGGTGCGCGAGATACCCCCTCACCTCCGCCGCACGCCCCATTCCCCCCGCGGGCGTCCCGGGCCGCCTGGAGTCGCGGACTTCCCGTCGCGGTCTGCTGGCCGCGATCGATACCGGTTACGCGGCTGATGCCGGCCCCGTGGCTCGCCTCGATTACGCGCCGTCGACAACGCCGCCAGGAACAAAAATTCTGGTCAAACTTGGGTGAAACAACGTTCACGGGGAAAAAAAAAAGAATAAGGGGGAGAGAGAGACAGCAAGCGCTAGCTTTACTGTCCAGCAAATTTAATTTGATTTACATAACCGGTAAGTGAACACGGAGAAGATGAGAGCCTGCGATCGGGGCGCATGTCTTTGGACTCTGCTTGTGGCGTGTCGGTGCGCCTTATGGTGTAAGTCGCGTTTATGCACAATCGTATAGAATAAAATACTTCACCACTATTATACCGTTATATAGTTCTCATGTGCCTGCCTTAGGTCCAAACGTTAGTGTCATATGTGCCATATTGATATGATTATCTTCAAGTTCTCCCGGTTCTTTACTATCCCTGCTGGGAACACCCGTAAAGTATTGGAATAATTACTTGCAGTGTCTCAATAGATAGAGAAGGTCAAGAGAGAAGACCTTCGGAACGCATTTGACAAAAATTCAATTCGTGAAAAAAAAGCAAATTAAAGGAAGCGTGGCGTTCTCAGTCATCCCCCTTCCCAAGCCTTTATCGCTCTGTCTTTAGATTGCTACATCCTCATTCAATGCTGCGTAGTGTTACTAACTATATGTTACTAACGTCTGGATGATTCGCGTAACCAGCCTCTTGTGGGGAGCGAAGAGCGACTAATTAGAGTTGCCAATTTTACCAACGACCGCGAGAGTAGGTCGTGTGCACTCTCTCGGCTTCATTGGCGCCCCTATACTTGAGATCTTTGGCCAATGTTTCTTTTGCCTTGCGTTAGCCAAGTCATCTATTTCCAGCTCAGAAACGCCTGCAAATAGTTACGCAAAGACGAAAAAAAAAACGACTCTCTCTAAGGTTTAGACGGTAGCAGCAATCACTGTTTCGAGGACCCGAGTATCTGATACGCATTACCGGCAGTAGCTTTCCCACACTCATAGACAAAAATGAACCTATATATAGGCACACTATCAATGTTGGGATTAGCTAAAAATGTTTGCTATGGAAATGTGAGTGGTAAATGCTGAACATACTGTACGAAGCGCGTAAAAGACTGCTGTTGCACACTGGCTAATCAAGCCAATTGCTACTGTCCTTGTCCCTGTCACATCTTGCGATCCATCTGCAGTGTATGGGTTGCTTTCTTTGGGTTACCCGGATTTTCATTTGACTGATCGTCCAGCACCCTGTTTCTTGGGGCAGGCAGCCAAAGACGCCATACGAGAACAGATCAGACAGACGGGACAACTGCTGACTGCCAAATGCGCATGTTTTTTCACTACATCGCTGATACGGCCATTCGGCGGCGCTCTCACGTATACCCCCTTTTTTTTTCAGCGACGGAAGCCCTGCAGAGATGCTTATGGGTAGTAAATAAATTGTTTTTAGTTTTAGATATACGACTTCTCAGCTGCGGCGACTAAAAAAAAAAAAAGCTGCGCAACAGGTAACTGAAGAACGACTTTACAAACGCAGAACTAAGGCAGCAAACTGTCGGTGAGAGGGAAATGAGTACTGGCTATACGCAGGGGCCGATTTATGGACCGCTAATGGAGGGTATGTGGAAGGGGAGGCTTATGACTTTAACTACGTGTTTCTCGTCGATAAATTGGGGTGTGCATGGTTTTTATACGTAAAATTTCTCGGTTGCCCATAAATCCGCCCTTGCTATGCCTATGACGGACTATAACAGCAGAAACAGTAACGGCAAGGCGGGGCGTTTTCCTTTGTGTCCCGAAATCGCGCCGCCCATTCTGAAACCCTAGCGGGTTCTGTGGTGCGGGGTAGCTGCTGCGAAAAACGTGCCGTCAGAGTGCGCTACTTTGCTTGAGTTGCTGTCCTAATTTCTTCGCCATTACCGAGGCAATCAAGCTCACTAGGAAAAGGTGAAAAATGATGAAGGCTAGCGCTTCAGCACTGGGGCGTTTTTCTAGACCGACTAGGGCGAACGAGCAGGTCGTCTCTCTGGCGTCTTTAATAACCGAACACCTGTGCACGAAAGCAGTGTGACGAAAAAATTGGTTTTAGCGAAGATTAATAGTGTTTCAAAGGCGCTTAATCATCCCAAGCCGCTTGAACAAGTTGGAGAAAAAAATGCAACTTTATGTAGTTCAAGGTATTTTAAAGATCATAGTAATTGTTTACACTGAGCTTAATTATTCACGATTGAATAATGATCTGAGGGTAGAGCCTGCATGGCGAATAAATGTGATGAAATGCATGTTTCTTGGCCGACATAATTAGCTTTTTTTTTTTTGCTATGCTTACCTTAGGAGGGCTCAATGAATGCCGTAAGATATCATCAAGAAATCTGAGAGAAACTGCTTATGATCTCCCTATTTCCGTTTGAAATTAGCTCAATAAATGTAATGCACATTTTCGAATATTAAAAAGAACATTGTTTTCGGCATCCCTAGACCGTGAGGTCCCGGGCAGTTGAACCTCTTTCTCTTCGTTGAATGCATTTATGAAAGGGGGAAAATTTTGGTAGATGGCAGTTACCCTGTTTATTATTGCGAAAGCAATACTACTTTCGGCACTCGTCGTGTCTTATTCGTTCTCGTGTCGGGTGTCGCGCTGAAGCGTCGCGGCGTTCAGCAGTTCATTTTTCCCGCCAAGCAGCACGTGACGTTGACGTCACGAATATGACGTCACTAAAACACGTGACTTTAACGTCGCGTTTTTGTTTTAATTATGACGTCACTTTTTAGTTGTCCACGCATTTCGAAGACGGCGCTGGCTGCGCACCATGAGCCGCCATGTTTTGAACGTATGGGCTTCTATGCAGCCTACGCTACCATAGTACATCTACCTTGGCTCAGCTCTTCGGCGTGACGTCACAACACCTGTTGCGCTCCTAGCGGAGAGCGCGGGAGTTAGGCGCCGGTAGTGGCCACCGCCGCTTCTTTCGACGGCGCGAGATGGTCGCGCAGCTCTTCGGCGTTTCGTCACGCATGACGTCACACAGGGTTCAGCTAAAGGTCAGTGGTGGTCACCGCCGCGGCACGGCAAAGAAGTGAAATTGTCGGTAGTCGTATCCGTTTTTGGTAGTCCGCCATGGCCTGTATTGCATTGGTTAAAGTCGATTTTCACGGCCTTGAGAGGTCTGTTAGGACTCGTCTTCCATTCCACCGCTGGCCGCCAGAAGTTACAGCTCGCCTTGCTAGTAGCATGCTTCACCAAGCATCGGTTCCAGGCAAACCGCCACTGTGCCGATAGAGGAAGGAACGTGGGCCGGTGACGGGGAGTAGAAGCAAGGGACAAGTGTATTCACATAGTTAAGCGAAAAACCACACAACGACGACTGGTCGTCGTTGTGAGCTATCTATCCTCCTTGTTCCTAGTCTCTTTTTTTTACTGGTTTTTCGCCTATGTACCAACTGGCCCAGACCTCAACTATTCTGCAAAATGTATTAATATATTTCCAACATGAGTTACGTTCATAACCACACAAATTAAAAGCCGAGTAGAGGCTCAGGGAATCAATGCGAGCGTGTAAAGAAGCTTTTAATAGGCTCTCCCGTCATCTTCTCGCCTTCTTTTGTCCAATCACAGGGACTTCGTCTAGTGCGCCGCCTTCGGGTGGAGTCAACGACGCTCATTAGCTGGCTTTTCCCGCTTCCCAAAGCCTGGCATTCATTGACGGCGCTCCACTCTCCATCTTCCTTGGTTGAGTCAAAGGGATAAATCTCCCGAAAGTGTCCTTTCCTCAGGTCACCCCCTCACCGGCAAGCGGGCGCGCAGTTAACCAAACGCAACTGGAATTTACTTAATTAGCAGCAGATTGACCCTACACGAAGCCGGCCAGGGTGGTACGGCAGGGTGGTCCCGTACCTTGGTCCAAGGGCCGCCCGAAGGCGAACATCTTCCCCGGCAGCGCCCGCGCCGCCAACGAAAGAGCGAAGCGCGGATGAATGACAGCAACTCGTCTCCGTGCGTGGCGGCAGACGGTGAGCGATGCCTCTCTGGCGGCGGTACGTTGTTGAAGGGTCGTTTCTGTTGCACTGGGTGCTGCCTAATGGAAACCACTTAGGTGGGGAACACATATGGAGGCAGTTACGCCGGAGCGGAGGCGTGTGGAAGAAAAGGAGTTGGATAGTCTCTATCTGGGCGTTTACATGAGCCCGACAAAAGTCGGGTTAAGCAGGCTGTCGGGCCGAGAACCGGTTGTCGGCGCCTTTTTTCCCCCGGTGGTCTCATGCATGGGAGCGCGTACTCGGAGACACCCCATTGCAGCAGGACCCTGCACTGCCTTGGAGGTAATAAACAGGAGAGGGGTGTTGGGGGGGGGGGGGGGGGGGAGGGTGTAACAGGGCGCCTCAATTGATTCTATGATGGCGTCACGGAGGACTGCTTCCAGTTTAGTAAGCCCCGCCGCGGTGGCTCAGTGGTTACGGCGCTCGGCTGCTGACCCGAAAGACGCGGGTTCGATCCCGGCCGCGGCGGCTGAGGCCCGTGTACTGTGCGATGTCAGTGCACGTTAAAGAACCCCAGGTGGTCGAAATTTTCGGAGCCCTTCACTACGGCGTCCCTCATAGCCTGAGTTGCTTTGGGACGTTAAACACCAATAAATCTAAACCAAACCGCTTCCAGGTTAGCTTATCGGTAATCGCGTCTTCTTTTCAAATTATAACTCATGCGTTTTTGTGGCTGGTTGCATCCTCGTCTGAGCCAACTGGCCTCTTTTCTCGAGTGTGCAAAGAAGTAAACGAGCAACAAGGAAGAAATCGCCGTCGGGAGTTTGAAAATGGCCGACGTGAATGCGTAGTAGACGGTCGATTCACGCTTTGGAACGAATTTAAAATATACGACAACGACGATGAGAATTTCTGTTCAACGCGTGAATGGCAGAAACAAAAATTCAGGGAAGCAAAACCAAGCGATTGTCAGTTTGTCATGCCACTTCACAAAAAAACGAGCTAGAATTTTTTTTTTTCAGATATTATCGGTCGACTTCTAGCTGATAAAGCTACGTTTTTCCCGTTGTTTAGTCATCAACCTAATTTACCATGTGCTAATTTAAATGACTATAGATTGCTGATCGTGTGTCCATGTGGAAATCTAGAACAATGAGGTCGCCTTTTTCCGCGCACTGTCTTCTCGGATAAATTAACTGCGCCTTGTGCTTACAGTTTGCTCGCATGGAAGGGATCTAAGGCACGTAATAAATCTAAGACCGCAGTGATGCAATTCTTTACGTAAGATTCCATTCGACTATTTCTGTCCGCCCGTCTGTCTTTATGATTCCAGCGACAGTGAGTGTATGGGGTGACCGAAGCGCGAAAAGAATCATAGTGGAAATGCATTCGAATGATGTAACTTTATCACCTTTATCACCGGCCCCTTTCTTTCTGTCGGCAACAAAGCAGCATATTGCGATACATGCACGCTATAATAACGCCTGCAATGACAGAGACCATTGCGCAGAGAAACCTTCGCGCTTGAAATCTATCTTTTAGTCATATGCGCTCAGCTGTGTTTCACGCGCCTTTCCAGTCCCGCAAATCATTTTTTTTTTAATATGGACTGGGCGCCTGATAAGAACTGTGCCGTCATGATCTCGCAAGTTTTCCACTAGCGGCGAAACCTCCTGCTAACATGCTCTCTCGGTATTGCAGGCACCGGTGGAATCATGCAGTTGAAAACAGCTGCGTGTAGTGCCAGTTGTAGTGCGTGTAGTGCCAGATGTAACATAACAGGGTGTCGGAACACTGCTGCGTAATCTAAATGCGCATTCCGCACCAGGCCCCTACGGCATTTCTAACCATATGCTGAAGCGTTGTGCAAATCATATGAGTCCTTTCTTGGTAAAGTTTATTTAAGAAGTCACTACAGTCCAAGAAACTGCCTGTAGATCGAAAAATGGCCAATGTCACACCCGTTTACAAACACGATGGTCGTAGCCAGATGTGCAATTACCGACCCATATATTTGACTTCGAGCACATAACCTACTCTGGTATTATAAAGCAGCTTCAAGAAAACAGTTTTTTCACATAAGCGCAGCCCGGTTTCGAGCAGGGCTGACGTGTGCAACGGAACTAACACAGTTCATTCATGACATTGCACTCGGTACTTACAATTATTTCCAAATAGTAACAATTTTTCTAAATTTTAAGGAGGAAGGCTTTTGATGTTGTGCCGCACCACCTACGGCAAAAATTAGCATGCCTTGGTCTTCCAGACTACCTGTATGGTTGGTTAAAAGATTATTTAAGCGCACATCAGCAGCAGGTGGTTATGCATTTTGCGGTATCCTCGCCTGTTTGCGTTTTATCTGAAGTGCCACAGGGTTCTGTGCTCGAACCGTTGTTGTTTCTCATATTCATCAATGATTTACCTGTCGGCTTCAGATCTACTGTCAGAGTATATGCGGACGATTGCGTTTTGTATTCCCTTGTGACGAGTCTTAATGATTTGAGTGCGTTACAACCCGACCTTGACAATGTTTCTGACTGCTTCTTGAAGTGGGGCATGGCAGTGAATGTATCTAAGTGTTACCACGTGTAATTTATTAACAAAATAAAACATTATTAGATCCTACCTGTTAAACCATCACACTGTCCAAACTGTAGAAAGGGATAACTATCTTGGTGTGACAGCCGCAGCAAACCTAGACTAGACAGCCCACAATAGCCTAATAACTGTCAAAGCCTCTCGACTTTTGTATTGTTTCCAATGGAATTTTAAAAGTGCTCCCCAGGTACTGAAGGAAACCCTGTATTTTAAAAATGTCAGGCCAGTGTTGGAATACGCTTGCGTAGCATAAGACCCTTTCAGAGGTAATCTCATAGACAACTAGGAAAGGGTGCAGAAACGCACCGCAAGGTTTGTGAAAGAGAGTTATAACTTCTGTATAAAGAATGCAGAAATTCGCGACAGTACTGGGTGGAATGCTTTGTCTATCCGGAGAAAAATCTGCAGGCTGAAATTCTTACACAACATGTATAATCAACGCACCGGTATTAATAAAAACACTTATAAAAACACATATATGCGGAATTGGTCATTCTCAACTTTATATTCATATGTCCCTGGGAGTCCGCATACCACTCCTCCTTCAAGAGTGCAGCGATTAAGGGATGCGCCACTGTCCCGCGATGGAAATGCTGTCACCGGCGAGTCTTGTGCGACCCAAGTTGCTCTTCCCGAGCACCCTCTCGCGGTCAACCATTAATTTAACTGCCAGTGTGGTTCGTTTTCTCACAATCCGGTGGGTAGGTTGTGATGACCCCACAAGGTCACGTGACCTAGGTTGCTCACCTTGGTTGCTTCTCCGGGGGTGGCTGCTTGTGCCACCCTGCGCCACCCTATTTATCGCTCACAGCACCGACAACGCCAACGCTGGATTTTCTGCATAACGAGGCCTTTAACGCGATAGCGTTAAAAAGGCGGCGCTTAAATTGCATTTAACCGCGGGCCAAGCGTGCCCTCATCAGCTACAGGGTCACTAACTGAGTGACTTTGTGAGGCTCAGAAAAGCGTGCTAAGTGGAATCAGAAGCGTAGTGGGCGTGAGACTAGGGCAGCGTTCAACGCGTAACTACTGCACGTGGTCGGTTATCAACCAATGGCAACGATTTGAGAAGTCTGAATAACAATCAGTTGGTATATATATTGCTGACCAACCCTGTCACGCCGCGTGCTTCACCTGCGCATCGGCTTTCGGCCACTTCATGATTTGCTCCCACGTGCAGACTGCGCGCACAGAGGATACATACTAATCTAGTTTTGCCGCGGAATCTTGACCATTTTGCCGCGCATGGTGATGACGAGACGTCACTGCAGAGAGGGGTGGAGACCACACCGGGTGCGGCACTGACAGGGGATGAAGATCCAGGAGAAGAGTGGTGGGGAGAGACCTGCCGGCCACCGCACTGTGCACCTCTGGCTCTATCACGCCTCTGCGAGGAAGTCGACCTACAACCAGCTACCAACAACGCTTCAACAGAGACAAGTTATTCGCGTCCCTAAAGCACCTCGCAGAGAGCAAGGGCGTCGTTGAGGAGCACATAAACGCGCTGGAGAGCTTGGAAAGCGCCATGATAGGGCTCTCTTTGAAGTAAAAGACATCCATAACGAAATTTAAAAAAAAAATAATCGCCAGTTGTTCTAGCTTGGCATGTTTGGCTTCAACGTGAAAAGTCCACTTGTTGTGAACTTCGGATACAGTGAACTAAATCCGTGCCACCGTCAGGTTCGTTATAAGTGGGCTCGATTGTACGCGTATTTCAGCGCTCGCTGCATTATTTCCAGACTGAAGCCCGAAACCCACTTCTTATTTGACTGCTTCTATTGATCGCACAGCCTGTGTACCTGCTTCTTTGAATCGGATATGGCGTTTCCTTTAACCTATTATAGTTTCCTTCCTCAATTGTTCTTTGTATTTGTTGTCTGCTGCCCTTGGGACTCTGTTTTCGTGTGTCTTTGTATATACTGTCTTATTTTCGTGGTATTCTTGTTTAGTGTGCTTTTTTATATATGGCCACTAACTCTTTGTCGTAATTCCTTTACCCAATATTGTGACCTGCTATTTAATGCGCCTAGTTGTCTGCTGTGACTCTCAGCACTGTATTTCTGCTGTTCATGCTATGTACACTTTAAGCAAGAATACGCCTATATGGCAGTTAAAAGGGAGTAAACCGTCCTCTAACGCACTCGCTTTTATAAAAGGGAGTGCGTTAGAGGACGATTTACACCCTTTTAACTCCTTTCTGCTTAAGAGTGTGTCCTTATGTATATGCATGTACTATGCTTGCGCTGTATTACTAATGCTTTTTTTTCTTCCTTCGAAAGTACGTGCACATAAAGGCTCTCGCTGTTCTTGAGCCCTACAAATATCGATTGATTGATTGACTGATTATTTTTGCTGCTGTTACTGCGCTGTTTGAGAGAAACAAGTGAGAAAAATAAAGAACACGTGTGAAGCGAAAGAGTAAAAGATCGAGCCAGTTCAAGCAGCAAGAGAATTTCAGCCTTGAACATCGCATTATATCGTTGATACCTTTAGAGGTAATATGAGCGTCCTGAAAAGCAATGTAATAAAGGGCAGGCGGCTATGTTAGTGTTAATACAGTCAGCGCTATACTCATTAATGCCTTGCGAAATCGTACACTCTTTCGGTTTAAAGCTTACGGACTCCATTCCCTCTTTTTTTTTTTACTTTCCTTGCATCATCAAGAAAGCAGTAACATTATTCGCTGCTCCCAAATACCTTCAAGAAGTTGCCCTCTTTGAGGTAGAAGCACGTGCAACTCATTAGCGCTACTTCCTGCGCAGAACCGCCACGAACTCATTCGATATCAATTTTTCTGGCAGTCTCTGAAAGGAATCTTGTTTTCGGTACACACGCGCAAAAGTTGTTACTGATTCAAAGTAAAACCAAAGCATCAATTTCATTGCAAGATTGCCTTCCTAAGGCAGTTTTAAAAAAAATTTAATTCATTCGGGCGATCAGCTCCGATATAGCGGAAAATTTTGCCTGTGAAAGAGTGAGCTGCAGAGTATTAATAGTGTACAAAAGCAGAACTGTTTTTGTATCGCCTTTTGCTGTGCCGCGCACGCGCCGCCACGTTGTGAAAACAAGACGTGTTTGCGAAACCCTTATTGTGAAATCCATTAACGAATCATCTCAGGTTACATATAGACTTCCTGCTTATGTGCTAATGAATAGTTGCTAAGTGAAGCTACTGCGTCCGTACGTATCAGTTACTCATTGCTGGCTCAGAAATGTGACATAAATAGCCTTGCCAAACACACTGAAAGGATTCTTTCATAGAACCTTATAAAATTAATTAGCAGCCCCACAACCCACGAATTTCAGGAAAAATTTAATTAACTTTATTAGCCTCCCTCTGTCGTGTGTGGTGGTAAAACTGCTGTTGCAAGTGTGGGTTGCTATAGCTCTCGTCCGGCCTATTCTTTTCTGTTCTGCATCCATGCTAAGAATGAATTTCGGGTGCTCTCAAGCGAAAGCATCAACAGTGATGAAGTTAGCGCCGATGGCTTCTCACCTCAGTTATTCCCACTTACGACTCGGCATTTTCAGCTGCAAGGAAATTTAAGGCATTAAATGCCTAAAATATCGGCGGCGCTCAAAAACGAGCGGCCTGTCACTCGAGGTGTTGCGTCTTAAAGCGCCAGCAGTCGCTTCGCTGGAAGATGGGCTTTAGGTGGCTTGTTTTTTGTAGGTGCGCTTCAGGCGCTTCCTTTACAGGATTCACTTTTTCAAGATTAGTTTCTTCAGTGAAAAACCATTTGCGGGTGCGTGGTTTTGCGGAATGGTTTCAGGAGATACGTGCGAGCTCAACGATGTCGTGCAAGTCGTATCGCTTATGCCACTTTACGTTAAGCTCTCGCCGCTCGTAGTCTTCAGCCCACCGGAGACGCTTTAACTGTGCCTCCGGGTTTCGACATCGTTGGTGCATGCGCGCTCCCTCTGTGTTAAGCAGTCGGGCTCTGCTCCCTTTGTTGTTCTCGTTCCGCTGCAGCCCTTCGGCTGCTCTGATTAGCGTGGCGCACTTAGCGTTCGGCACACCTCAGGAGTGAGTGACTGTGGCGTCCGGTTGCTGAGGCCAAGGACGCAGGATGTAATCCTGGCTGCGGCGACAATTAGATCACCCGTGTGCTGTGTGATGTCACGGCGCATTACATAACCCCAGGTGGTCAAACTTAATTCGGAGCCTTCCGGACTTTCAGTAAGTTGAACCACACTTGCCATGGCTTAACTACGTGTCATTCCTCTCCTCGGACGGAGGGCGACTCTTGCGCTGTCTGGCCGTGTCTGGTAGCGGGTGGTTTAAATGAGCATACGTCGCTCGGGACCACACCTATATACGCGCCGGAGAGCCTTCCAAGGCCCCCAATAGGCGGCAGTGATGTCGGAGCTGATGCTGTTGCGATGGTGACAAGGGGCTGGGGCGAGGAAAACACCGAAAGCGACTTTTGTCATAGATCACGTGGTCGTGCGAACGCCAAGCGGAGAGAGCCGCACCGATCATGCAAATTTGTGCCTCCAAACGCTACTGCATTGCAGGTGTAGAGAGTTGCAGGTGTAGAGAGTTGCAGGTGTAGAGAGTTGCAGGTGTAGAGAGTTGCAGGTGTAGAGAGCCCGTGCTTCGTTAAGATTTTCGACTACAGCCTCGCTAGTTGTACAAACACGTGCTGCTCGACGTACGTTATACACTGACGTCAGTTCCATGGTACAGGAAACGTGCGTGCCAAACCTAAGGCTGACTTTGAAAGCAGCTATAGAGCATGCGCAACCACTGCCTCCGCTTCGCTCTCGATGGAATGTTCCGAGAGAGTAAATAAAGGGTTTGTCGGGATTTAATGCCCCAAAGCGACTCAGGCTATGAGGGACGCCGTAGTGAAGGGCGCCTGAAATTTCCACCACCTGAGGCTTTTTAACGTGCACTGACATCGCACGGTACACGCGTGACTCTAAACTTTCGCCTTCGTCGAAAAAATTCCACCGCCGCGGCCGGGATCGAGCCCGCATCTTTCGGGTCATCAGCCGAGCGCCATAACCACTGAGCCATCACGGCGGCGTAAATAAAAGGAAGAGCGGCACTTTGCATGGATAGAGCAGTCTTACCATTTCATTTTATACAACCAAAGAAGAAAAAAAAGTTTATCAAATAGTTGCGGCGTAATGGAAGACCCTACGTCCATGGTCCGATATTTCGTGGCGTTTTATGTAAATAAACACACATAAGCGGCTAAAGAGCGACGGAAATGGCAGACCACAAGAGTTCAACCGATCTGTGTCGTAGGGCGGAGCGTTCGTGTTCTCAAACGCGTGTTGTGCAAGTGGACGTCGTGCTGAGAAGGCACAGCGTCTTGTCGGTTCGCGCTCGTAGTCAAGTCTTGTCGAGTCGGGCCCAATTAATAAGCTCCGGCACCCGAATGGTCTGAACAAGGGGTGCCCCTCGCAGGCCCGACGACCGGCAGCCGACCCGCTGCAGCTGCCGTCCAGCCGCGGCTGCTGCTACTTTTCTCCTACGACGACCCGGGCGGCGCGGGGGGCGCAACACTGGTTTTAATTATCAGGCGACCTGGGGCGCGTTCCGCCGAAGGCGCCACGTCCTTTTGAAATTGGCCGCCTGGTTGGGCTGGCCTTTCATCTGCCTGGCTGGTTCCCCGGCCGAGCGGCGGGGACCGATGCTCGCTTCACCCCCCCTTCCTGGCGTTAATCGAAGCGCATTCCGTTTTGGTGGGCGCGTGTTTGTCGTTGCCAAGTCCGCAATTAACATTCCTCGTGCTCACTTTCGCGGACGGCTCTGTCCCTCTTCTCTCTCGCGGGCCGGAAAGCCGCGAGGTGTTTCCAGCTGCAGCAAAGCGCTAAACCTCGCCCCCCCCCCCCCCCCACACACACACACACACACACTCTCACTTCCTTCCTCTCTGCCCCCCTTCCGATGCTCTCGCTCGTACCACGAAGTTTTCCGCGTGGTGATTATCAGCTCGATTCCCTTGCGTGTGGGGAGGGCCACCTCGCCAGCTTCCCGAAGCCGCGAACGCCAATGGCGCGACCCTGGGTGCACCGGACTCGGTCCCTGGGTCCGCCGGTCGCTGGGCCATTACGCTGGAACACCGTGGCGGACGCGGTTTTTCCAACGCACGGCGACGTGTTCTTGCCGTGGTGACCGATTCTGGGAAGCGGAAAGCTTTTCTTCACTTCGACGTGCGAAAAATAGATGAAGTGGCAGTCAAAAATAAGAAAACCATTAATAATATGTGCACTTTATGCAGACGGTAATG
Organism: Amblyomma mixtum; assembly: GCF_055824585.1. Taxonomy (NCBI): domain Eukaryota; kingdom Metazoa; phylum Arthropoda; class Arachnida; order Ixodida; family Ixodidae; genus Amblyomma; species Amblyomma mixtum. Next base: position 65,494,445 of record NC_143014.1, read on the forward strand.
ATGATGACAATGCTTTTTTTAGAAAAGGTTGCCTCTTTGGCGCAAAAAATAGGGTTGGGAACTAGGCGTCTCAGGCATGATCATTCTTTTATGCTAATATACTGACAGGAGCTCATTGCCTGCTTCATGAGTGGATGCTCTATCTTAATACATACGAGGGCTCATAGCTTTCTGAGGGTTTTTTTTACAAATATTCTGCATATATTGTAGCTTTGATACCCACAGCTAACGCCTCGTTTTTATCTGGTTTGTGGTAGCACAGCTTCTTTTGAAGAAGTATTTCCTAGTTAGAAAAAAAAAAGATGAAAACGATCTAAACAAACAGAGCAGTGCGAGCGACGCTTTGGAATGAATGTTAAATAACTCTCGGGGCAGTAAGCGTGAAACGTTTGAATTAAAACTGACTTTTTTGCCACACTCCAGCAACCAAATCCCGGAAAGACTCGAAGTGCCCAAGGTAGCTTCCCTCACTTAAAATGTGATCATAGAAGACTGACTGATCAGTGCAACTTACATAAAAACCGAAAGTAAACGTAGAAAGTGCGGTTTTAAGCATCTTTATGCCCAACAACATCACGGTCATGCAGAAGATCTCTTACATGAGTACTCGATAAAATCAACACGGCTTCCAGCAGTATTTCCCAGGGAAATATGGTGACAAAAGTCATTCAAAGCGGTATACGCTGGCAAAACACGGCGCTGTATCGCGTGTGGATGCGCAGATAACATGTGCCACAACTAGAAGGCAGGGAAGTTTCAGAGAAGTAAAATATTCCACAAGGAAAGCTTTGTCTCCTTGAAGTAGCTGCTCAAAACGAGCGAACATACACGATGACCGCAGGGTAAACAAATGGCGGAAAATAAAAGAAACATGCAGGGGAACTGTCACACGCGGGTATGCCACTACGAACGCCCTCGCCGTACACTTAAAGGTTCTGCGAAATAAAAGAGGTAAGAACTGGCCTACAGACAACAGGAACACTAACGCCGTATTTAACGTGCCCATTATAACCCCTGCCTGCCCGGAAAGCATCGTACGACAGAGGAAGGTAGTCCTTGATATCTGCACTACCCATTGAACCAGGTTTCAGAGATACAGATACCGTCACAGTCACACTCAAATACTTAGGCAAAAAAAAAAAAATAGAAAGGCACCGGAATTTGGGCGAAGTGCCCTAGTATTCTTATAGCACAAACGACATTGACGAATTGTACTGGTTATAAACCAAGTGGGCGTTATAGTACAGAGGCATGGCTTAGGTGGACGAAAGAATATAGGTGGACGAAAGAATATAGGTGGACGAAAGAACTCGTTTTAGGTTAGACAAAAGAAATTAAAAATGTGCAGTAGAATGCGCTTTATTTAATGGTATTGTCCGCCAGATTCCAACGACTATTTAATGAGAGTTGAATATGGTGTTGTTCAGCAGAACGGTTTTGCTTGCAGTGGGGAGGAACCAAATGTTTAGCACAGTTAAGGAGCTTGAATGGCCTACGTCACGCAGTGCAAATAAAAACGAACAATATATGCCGGCCGCGGTGGTGGCATTCCCACTGAAGTAAATTACAACAATTACAACAATTCCAACAATTACAATTTCTAATTTTAATATTCCTTGCTTTCCATCTGTTGGCAGTTGGAAAGCCAAAAGTGGTCTGTGCCAGATATGTACAACGACACAAGCAAGCACTCCGTCAGCGTCCATATTACGCTCAAAAAGAAAAAAGAAAGAAAGGTCGCATTAAAACTTAACGCCTCTCTCAAGCCGAAGTCTATAGCGAAGCTCACACTGACGAGCCTGTGCCAGAAGTGGCTTCCACACGTAGTCGTGTAGGACTCCTTGAACAGCGGTCTTAATTACAGCCCTCCCTGTAGCGCACTCGCCAATCGACACCGAACGCGGGCGCGACTGCTGGCCCTAGCTAGAGATGCAACTGCTCTCCTTTCCGGCCACTGTTGAGCCCGCCCGGGGACTCGCCGTCCTGCCCCGCATGTTCTACCGGCGCATTCGCTGCGGACTTGGCATGCCGGACGCAGGATCCGACAGCACCGGCGCGCTGGTGCCGGCAAGCTCCGCTGTCGCAGCGTTGAGTGCTCATTTGCCTGCTGGTGAGCAGATAAGGGCGCGCGACGGAGATTCCCCGCGGAGAGTGGACCACCGCTGTATCAGGCTACAACCCCTGTCGAGGGCGCGCTTATTAATGGGCAGCGCTCTTTTCCCAACGCGCGTGCAGCGCTGAAATGCGTCGACGAAGTGCGAGGGAGGAGGCCTAAAAGAAGATTGCGGCGGACGAAATGATTAACTTCCTCGGCTCCAGCCGTACCCGGCCCCGAAAGTGGGACGCCGTGGCCTCTCGGTTAAGCGGCTGCGCTCCTTTCTCTTGCTCCCGACAGATTCGTCTCCAGTTTGCACGGCGTTGAAACTAGCCCTCTAAGCCGTCGAGACTGAATAGCCGAGATATGAATTCCGAGTGGGTTTAGACTCGGAAGGAGCTTGTCGGGAAGCAGCCTTTCGGAAAACAAGCGCCCAGGGCATAGCGGTGCTCCCTCGGAGACGCTTTCACCGGCGGCGGTAGGAAAAGGGGGCTGTGGAGATACGACTGCTGGTTGCAGGAGCCTTAGAATAGACGGACATTACTTCCCGGAAATGAATAAGCGCTGTTGAATAAGTGCCAAAACGCAAGAATATAGCTATCATGGTAATTAAGTAAACGTTTAGGGTAGCATAATGTCTAGATATAGTAGTCGAAGTTTAAGTACAGAACATTGCACGACGCCTAAGCTGGTGTGTGTGCGTGTGCGTGTGCGTGCGTGTGTGTGTGTGCGTGCGCGCGCGCGTGTGTGTGTGTGTGTGTGTGCGTGCGTGCGTGCGTGCGTTCGTGCGTGCGTGCGTGCGTGCGTGCGTGCGTGTGTGTGTGTGTGTGTGTGTGTGTGTGTGTGTGTGTGTGTGTGTGTGTGTGTGTGTGTGTACGTGTGTGTGCGTGCGTGTGTGTGTGTGGGGTGAAACTAATGTATGGCTGAGTTACGGCTGAGAAGGAACTCCTGTGAAGCCTGCAAGTGTTGACGCAGTTTTTTTTTGCGTGCGCACTTTTGCTATATACCCAACTTTTCGCATGAACTTTGCTCATTCTCCTCCCTGTATGCTATCTTGCAGCGACCAATGTTCGATGTTTATTGCAGCAATACGTCCATCTGGATTCCTCCTTAACACAAACACCGTAGGATTGTCTAAAAATGCCGCCTGCTTTTCCTACAAAGGCTTAGTTTTATACTTTATTTAACCTGTGAACTTAAAGCATGGTACGTAGTGCTGCCTTACATGTATGTTCAAATGCTAGGGATATTTCCCATAATATTGAGTGCTTGCGACGTTACCCCAGTGGGCTCTACCTCACAATGTGTAGTAATGAGGCAGAGCACGCTTTACAAGAGTCGGGGATATCTTTGCTTTCGTTGCGCGCTCGTCGCTGAACGTGCTGTCAGCGTTCTTCGTGATATTGCGGAGCCAGTAACCGCTCTACAATACATGGCTCCATGCACGCATTGTGCACTTTTTCTTCGTGGGGTGCATATTTGTGTGTGTGTGTGTGTGTGTGCGTGCGTGCGTGCGTGCGTGCGTGCGTGTGTGCGTGTGCGTGTGCGTGCGTGCGTGCGTGTGTGTGTGTGTGTGTGTGTGTGTGTGTGTGTGTGTGTGTGTGTGTGTGTGTGTGTGTGTGTGTGTGTGTGTGTGTGTGTGTGTGTGTGTGTGTGTGTGTTTCGTGGGGGGGGGGGGTAGTTGATTCCTAGAGTCCCCTAAAGTACAGATCTGTTTGTTCATCCGACAGCGGGCTTTCAGTGCACCATTTGACGGAAATGCTAAAAAGTTATTTCCACGTGACTACCTTGCAAGTACAATTCAAGAATTCCAAACTTTTCCCAGAAACAGAGGTGCAATACAAGTGGAGCGCCCTGTAATGGTTTTTTGCGACCCTCTCGACAATTCGACATTCGGTTAATTCGGAAATTTTCTCCAGTCCCTTGAAATCCAAATTAACGGAGTTTAACTGCATTTAAAAGCACTAAGCCGGCTAGCAATGTGTTAAGTAAGTACTATCATTTTATATGCTGTCCACCAGAACTCACTACACGCTGGTAATGGGGCTACTGGAGCTGATGCCAGGGCCCGGAGTTAAAGAAATTGACTCACTCTAGGATTATTCAACTACTGCACGGTTAGGCAGTCGTCCTTACCGGGCCAGACTGTTATTCAAATGCGCCTAATTTGCTAGTTAACAAATATAAACTAACAATGTTTTTCCGGCAACTTTAGCGCAAAATTTTCAATGAAGGTGATGCAGAGTGTGTTTAAGGATCTCCATTAGAACTGTTTTCTTTAAAATGCTGAACTCGATTACATTAAGCCGCACTGAATAAGCAGGCCACAGGTCACGGCGACGATGCCGCGATTAGTGCGAGCACGTTGTTTTGTTAAAATTATAATGCTGCAACAGAGCCACGATACATTGGAGCGCAAGATATAATCTGTGCTGTGCCGTAAAAGGGCGACGGTGTGATCACGCTCTTGCTAAAATGTAAAGAATAAAAATAAAACGAAATAAGGTCCCACATGTACAGGAAATAAATATGCTCCAGCGTATTGAAAGATTCCCAGCAGCAGATGCGTGTCTGCGTTTGAGCGCAAAAGGTGAAAGTTGTGGCAGAAATAGCGCAGAGAATCAGTGAATGAAGCTCGAAATGAGGAAACTCAGAATACAATTGAAAGAAAGGGCCGACTTCAATGTTACAGGGGAATTCCTGACGCTGCTACGCAAATATAACCGCAGAAGCACCCCACCCAGAAGAGCGTGGCGAACCGAAACCTTTCGCATACTCTGCGAGGAATCCGAAACTTATTTATCCGCTCCAAAGGCCCTAATGACAGAACTGAAGTCGCTGCAACCGCGCAATGTCTTTCGAAACGTAAGCACAGGAAACAGCCTTAAGCGTGCTCGGAAGCACGGAAGCATAAAACGCGGCTTTTCGCGAGCGACCATAGAGCGGGTACCGGAAAAGATTAGTGATGTTTTGCTTTCCTTCCCCGACTTCTACAGCGCCATCCGCCAGAATAAACCAACGGCCGGAGATTCGAGAAAGGACTGATCACACACAAGTGCTCTTGTATGTGCCAGGCCGCGGTGGAAATTGAGAAAACGCTCCCCGGGGCGTTAAGTTATTCGGCGTTTATGCCGGCACGCTTCGAGGCAGCGAGGTGCGTAAAGGAAGGAAGGCCAGGCTGCTCCTTCAGCCCGGCTTCAGTCGACATGGCAGGGAAAGCGCGCGGCGTCCACAGCCCAGAAGAGCAGAAGCCCGCAATCCGGGCAGGTGGCGGGCGCGCCAGAACCATTTGTAAGGATTGCGTGGAGGGACGGCAGCGCGTTTGTTTACTTGCGGCCAGGGTGGCGAAGAAAAGGCGGGATTTTGTTGTCGCACCGCACCGAAAGCCGAGTGCGCGCATGTTTGTTCCGCCCTGACAAAGACACATTGCGCGGCGCCGCCTTCCCCGACGTACGGCCGGAAAAACTTCAATGGGGAGACAGATTCCCTGTGGAGCTCGATGCACTCGGCGGGACGGGCCCCGAGATCGGTGCCTCCCGTGCGCGGCCCGGAAGTCGTTCGTCTGCTCTAAGAGACTCGCCGCCTTTTCGGCGATCAGCTCGCCGGGGACGTCCCCACCCCTTCTGCGTGGCCGAAATTGTATTGGTCGATACTTTAGTTAGGCGGCCGGCTTGTCTCCGGTCCCCGTCTCAGTTAGACGCCGCGTCCCAGAGAAGTCGGGAGGGACCCGTCGGTGATTTATCATTTCCCGATATAGGTTGCGGAAGCCCCAAGGGCCCGTGCGGAGAGCGCGCTGCTGTCGGGCGCCGCTGGGGTATTGTCTCCAAACTTCTAATTAATTGCCGTTAAGTGCGCTGCGAATATACTAAACCCGAGCATGACTTCAGTATTGTCATTACAGCCGCTAGTTGGTTGTTAAGTAAAGAGCAAGGATAGATTCATCACTTGCTTCAAGCAGCTCACGACTAAAACGCTTCCAGTTGCGAGAGAGAAGCAGAAAGGGCCCCAAAGGACCACTGCGGTTCTTTATTTGCAAACATCGAAGACTGGTTGTTTTGCGGTGATTATATTACACAGAGCTAACTGCGCAGAGCGAGAAATCGCAACGGCAACGGCGCCGCATGCTCTTTATGGTTTGACTATCTCTTCGTTCTTCATGTGCTTGATTATTTTTTTTCTATTACGTATATTGTTGCCCTAAATGCTTCACTCGGTCCGTCGTTATTGAAGGATCTCGGTTATAAATGATTCAAAAATACAGGTGCAAACAACAAATATTGCATATATACATGCTTAAAAGGATACATAATAGAAGTACTAATAGATAAATCTCGCGTATTGACATGCAACAATAAAATAATAAAACAAATCTCGCTAAACGTAAGTTGCAATACTTCGGGGGCCGTAATTTGTAACGATTCTTCTCGGTTCTCTTTCGTCAGTTCTTCTGTCAGTGGCGTCCGCTACGGTACAGTGAACTAGAATAGACAGCGCAGCTGGCGGGGGACTCCGCGTAACCGCAGTGGCATCGCCTGTAGCGGCCCTCTTTCTAAAGTCTTCGATCGCAGCGCCGCAAGTTACGCGTGGATCACCACGGCGTTCGAGGGTTTTCGAACGGTCGCATTTTTCGCCACAACCGCTCTCGACCCACTGGCTGCGCAACCAAAAAAATACGTATTTCGTCGTTTTTATGCACCAGGCGCGCGGCGCAACTCAAGCTACCTGTTCTGTTTGCAGACGACCTCGGCAACGCCGTAGCAACGCGTCGCGTTCAAGGATGGACTACTACAGCGCCGTCAAAACAGTCGCCAGTGGCGGTGTCAGGCGCCCAAATGCAGTGCCTAGAATATGCGCTATATTCTAGGCACTGTAGCCCAATTCGCAATCCCCGACGCGCGCTACACTGCCTCTTCTATAGTACACTGTAGCCACCGGCTAAGTCACCGGAAAGCCGAGACCAATGAGATACGAACAAAAGAAAATAAATTGAAAAGTTACTAAACATGACCCCGTGTTTACATGATAATATAAATTCTGACTGAGCATAAGTGCGCAGAACACATCTTTAATATCGTACGTTGAAGAAATCAACTACAAAATGAGCTATCACGATAAAAAAGCGAAGGATTTTGTGGGGATCATCTAGGCGCGGTGAAATTAACGTGGAGCAGATGAGAGGCTCTTGGTGAAAGTTGTCGGTGTAGTCAGGTAAATGCTGATTAAGCCTTGAAGTTAAAGGCGGGGTGAATGTTATGTTCAGACGGTAACAACGGATGTGTTTTTAGCAATTGGCCAGAACAACTGTGCGTCAAGAAGAGGGCGCTGCGGAGTACAATAAGCGTTGCGGCTCATTCCCGAGAGACAATACCTGGGTCCGAACTTTGTACCGATTCTTTTCAGATTGACTTTTTTTTATCTCTGTACCACTTGCTGTTACCATTTGTAAAGAAAGCACTAGTAAGTAGCAAGCAATATCATTTACAGACTGCGGTGGCAAAAGCGCGTCTAACCGGAGGTAAAAAACCAATGGAAGGCATCGGGCAAAAATAGTTGCAATGACGGCACCCATTTTTCGTTCTCTTCTTTAAACTTGGAAAAGTGAGAAACACGCCCCCCGTCTATTAATTGAATGGCAGAGTGAACGCCATTCGGACCACACGAGATTGAAGTTTTTCAGCGCTGAAGTACATCAGAAACACCACATCAGCTGGTAGGTACAGCGCAAAGGATAAAACAGAAGAGGAAAATAGCTCTTTATGAGTGGCCCACTGCTACTTCTGAACACACTGAATTGTAACGCTCACGAGAGGCGCTAGAAGCCCCGGGTACGACGCTTTCGCCGTTGCGCCACATATTGAAAAATTCTACCATATAATAATAAAAGAGCAATATTTACAAAAAAAAAAAAACGAAGAACGTAGGGATGAGAAAGACATAATGGTGGTTAGAAATAAACCAACGCCTCCTTCAGTCAGATCAGCCGTCTTCAGCAGATCAAGCCCTCTCCTTCCTTCCTCTGTCCCTTTCGCTAGCCTTCGAGTCTGCGCCGCCCGTGGCTCTAGATAACATCCCATAAAAACAATTCACCAATGCTAATTGGTGAACCAATTTTTGTTGTGTTCTTGTTCGCGATGCGGCGCTTCACAGAGGAGTCATCGCCGGTCATGCCAGCAGCTTGCTTCACCCAACATCGTCACGATACGTGGACTCCAGGCCACGAGGGCCTCGAGGGGAACGAGAGTATTAACGCTCTAGCTCTCGATCTTGCCGACTGAGCGTAGCTCCCTATCCTCCGCGTATTCAATACGCCTTGAGACCCAGCGGCTGGACTACGGAGTTATCCAGCCCCACACATAACCTCATCACCTGAGAGGAAGCCTACCGCTGGCGTAAAATTCAAACGAATACGTTTCCAGACCTTTCAAGACTTGACAAATCCATCCCACCTGCTACCAAAACGCCTTCCCTTGATGCAGCGTTAATCCTACGCTCTTTTATATACCATGGGGGTGCCAAGCTAAATCGCAACATTTACACATACCAGCGAGTTTTCCAGACCAGAGAGCCTTCGAAAGAGATTAAAGAAAGACGTGATATCCCCGTCTCCCTACGCCATGTAACTTGCCTGGTGGAGGACACACGATTCACTCATCGCTGCGTGGTCAGGACGGAGAGCAGCACGAATGACGTCTCGCTCATGGTCAGTGAGATTCGGTGATAACAGCAAGTGCAACACATCAATAACAGCAAGTTCAGCACAAAAACAGTGCAGCGCAGATAGCAGCACACAGAATTTCACAAAATTTCACCGAATAATTTCACAGAAGTGCAGCACAAATAAGAGCAAGTGCAGCACAGAAAGCGAGGCGCGGCGACGCAGCTAGGAATGTTCCCTGTGAAATTATGGTATCCTCAGGTTTCATAATTCCGTGACCAGGCAATAAAGAAGTTCTCCCGTGCTCTGGACGCAGTAACTTTTACCACGAAATGAGCGCGGTGCCGCAGCGGTGGCTCAGCGGTTATGGTGCTCGGCTGCTGACCCAAAAGACGCGGGTTCGATCCCGGCCGCGGCGGCTAGAATTTCTTTGGAGGAGAAATTCTAGAGGCCCGTGTACTGTGCGATGTCAGTGCACGTTAAAGAACCCCAGGTGGTCGAAATTTCCGGAGCCCTCCACTACGGCGTCTCTCATAGCCTTAGTCGCTTTGGGACGTTAAACCCCACAAACCAAACCAAACCAAACCAAACCGAAATGAGCGCGGTGGTTGCAATAGTACGAAGCGCACGTTTTCCTATTTTGTTAAATTTATTTTTAAAACCAGTTTAATGCTTTCTGCGCTTTTGGACTATTATCAGCCTTCAGTACCCCCTGGCAAATGAAAGAATTACAATTTTAGTGGCGCCGTTGGGAATGCTTGTATTCTACAGGCCGTCCGGAGAATGTGTCGTTTTCTTACCAAAGCGGTTGAAACTGCTGGTCGATGGGATAGAGGATATCTGGAAGATCGCAGTGAAGGTTAGCACACTGCGGACCGAGAGCGCACTATGGACTGCTGACAGAGGGCGTCAAGACGTGCGAAGCACAAGCCGCGGGCGTAGCGTTGCCTCAAAGCGAATTATACACATTGCGCAAGGATCCGCCTCAGCGAGGTCTTTTTTCGGCCCGGCAAACCACGGCTGCTGCACAAACGATTGCCTTTTTCGCAGCAGTTGACGCCAGCCGACGTCAACAGCCGTCGCTTGCGCGGTGCTGCGCTGGTTGCGATTCTGCTGTTTCCGAACATCAGCATCAGTCTTCATGAGGGGAGTTTATCGACCTGCATCTTGCGACATATCGAACTCGACCGAAATATCGGTTGTTGAGCAGCGTCCACGCAATCCACACTATTGTTGCCGACAAGAAGCCCCCCTCCCCCCTCCACTCTGTTTCTTTGCCTTAAAGAAAAAAAAAAGAGGTGACGAGCAGACCAGAACACGTCGTGTCTCTCTACCATGAAACTCAGGTATTTTGCAAGCGCAAGCCTCAAAAGCTAGTTCAACCGCGTGGATTACTTTTTGTTGCACTTAATGACAAGGGACAGAAGCCAACAGCCACAGAAACCAAGGGGCACAGGGGAATTTTTTTTAAACTAATTTATTTATTTTGTGGGTTTGATCAATTTAGAATATTACTGAATATGTTATCGCTTAAAGCTAATTCATTAGAAAAGCAGAAGAAAAAACAACCACGTGCCGCCGGTGGGATCCGAACCCACGATCTCCGAATTACACGTCCGGTGCTCTACCTCTGAGCTACGGCGACGGCTGTCAATTGTTCTGCTTTCGGGGGTATTTATATTTACAAGTAACCTAACCTTGAGAGTGTTCATCAGCGCCACCCACGTTCATAAGCGGCGGACGTAGAACGTCCTCAGTTACCGCAGGTGTGACGTAGAACGTCATCGAACGGAGAGGGTGGAAGCTGCGTGAGAACCCTCTTATGCTTCCTATGGCGTCAAGGCTGCCAGAATCGAGTCCCTCGCTAAGCAATTAAGCAAACAAGGGAAGGGGAATGAGGGGCTCGTTATAATTATGACAGAAGCCAACAGCCACAGAAACCAAGGGCCACAGGGGATTTTTTTTTATTATTATTTATTTATTTTGTGGTGTTGATCAATTTAGAATATTACTGAATATGTTATCGCTTAAAGATAATTGTTTAGAAAAGCAGAAGAAAAAACAACCACATGCCGCCGGTGGGATCCGAACCCACGACCTCCGAATTACGCGTCCGGTGCTCTACCTCTGAGCTACGGCGACGGCTGTCAATTGTTCTGCTTTCAGGGGTATTTATATTTACAAGTAACCTAACCTTGAGAGTGTTCATCAGCGCCACCCACGTTCATAAGCGGCGGACGTAGAACGTCCTCAGTTACCGCAGGTGTGACGTAGAACGTCATCGAACGGAGAGGGTGGAAGCTGCGTGAGAACCCTCTTATGCTTCCTAAGGTGTCAAGGCTGCCAGAATCGAGGCCCTCGCTAAGCAATTAAGCAAACAAGGGAAGGGGAATGAGGGGCTCGTTATAATTATGACAGAAGCCAACAGCCACAGAAACCAAGGGCCACAGGGGATTTTTTTTAATTATTATTTATTTATTTTGTGGTGTTGATCAATTGAGAATATTACTGAATATGTTATCGCTTAAAGATAATTGTTTAGAAAAGCAGAAGAAAAAACAACCACATGCCGCCGGTGGGATCCGAACCCACGACCTCCGAATTACGCGTCCGGTGCTCTACCTCTGAGCTACGGCGACGGCTGTCAAACCTTCTTCTTTCGGGGGTATTTATGTTTACAAGTAACCTAACCTTGAGAGTGTTCATCAACGCCACCCACGTTCATAAGCGGCGGACGTAGAACGTCCTGAGTAACCGCAGGTGTGACGTAGAACGTCATCGAACGGAGAGGGTGGAAGCTGCGTGAGAACCCTCTTATGCTTCCTATGGCATCAAGGCTGCCAGAACCGAGGCCCTCGCTAAGCAATTAAGCAAACAAGGGAAGGGGAATGAGGGGCTCGTTATAAATATGACAGAATCCAACAGCCACAGAAACCAAGGGGCACAGGGGAATTTTTTTTAACTAATTTATTTTTTTTGTGGGTTTGATCAATTTAGAATATTACTGAATATGTTATCGCTTAAAGCTAATTGATTAGAAAAGCAGAAGAAAAAACAACCACGTGCCGCCGGTGGGATCCGAACCCACGATCTCCGAATTACGCGTCCGGTGCTCTACCTCTGAGCTACGGCGACGGCTGTGCGAAATTAGAATTTTTGGCCAAAAATTCACCTTTAGGTTTTCTGAATGTGAGCTGTGATCTGTGAACCTTCAAATTAAAAGAACGTTACGAGAAACACAACAACAGAGGTATATAGGCGAGTTGGTTCTTTATTACAAGCGTGGTAGCAGGACGAAAATAATTGTCGTTGTTATTGTGGAGGTACGCCAATTAAGAGTAATCAAAATTGTGTGTTTCTTTTTTTTTGCAGAGCCGGATAGTTAGAACTGTATTGTGGGAATTTAAAACTAAATGCAGCGCCGCCACGTTGGTTCAGTGGTTATGGCGCTCGGCTGCTGACCCGAAAGACACGGGTTCGATCCCGGCCACGGCGGTCGAATTTTGATGGAGGCGAAATTCTAGAGGCCCATGTACTGTGCGATGTCAGTGCACGTTAAATAATCCCACGTGGTAGAAATTTCCGGAGCCCTTCCCTACGGCGTCCCTCAGAGCCGGAGTCGCTTCGGGACATTAAAACCTTATAAACCATGAAACTAACTGTGTGAAGTTTCTCAAAGTCTCTCGCGGCGCAGGGTTCTCATGTTGAGCAAAGGCTGTCTTTCATGTTTAAGAAAAATCCAAACGTTTTCGCAAGCGGTAAGCGCCCTGCTACCAACGCGTCTAATCTCATATCACTCATCATTAAGGAATAAATGAGAGGCGTAGCGTGAAATATTTTTAGTCAGGGTCGTTCTTAACATTCTCTCGAAGAAAGAGCTAGATCATTGATGGGAACGAGCAAACTGCCTTTAATGTGTTGTCGACCAGATTTCTAGGGGTTCCAGGTTTTTAGTAACCACTTTTCACGCCAACGGGCCCATTAAGCAGGGAAGTTAAGAACCTGCAGAATGTCACATGCATGGATTTCTCGCCATCTTGGCAATAGCGTTGCATTTTGTGTGCCCTAATTTTATGGTGTCTTATATGCTGTGTAAATAACTGCAATGCTATGTGCAACTCACCTCAGTTGTTCCGATCCTATCCCGCCTCTCCTAAACAATCACGAACTAATACTGCGCAAGATATATTTTAGCGGTTCGGACTTGCTTTTGTAAGGTGTAATTGTAAGGAGTAGCGATTCGCGCAGGCATAAAAACTTACTCAGTCTGTACAGTCGCCCCAAACATTCCCCATGTAATGCTCTCAGAAAGACGACCAGCCGGAAGTTTTAATCGTGTTTCGGTTATGACGGCACAATCGCTGCATTATGAACAGCTGCGACACTAGTAGTCTGCTATCCTTTCAGCCCTTTCCGCACTTTTCCGGAATTACAGTTGCCAGTTCTGGGGACCGAGCTAGTTGACAGGCCTGGGAGGAAAAAAAAAAAAAAACTTTGTTGCGCTTGAAGGAGAGGGCCTAAACTTAGTTTATTTATTGTTCTTTACGAATGATGTTTTTATTGTCTTTCTACAGAAACAAAACACCTTTATTATCCCCGTCATGTACTCTCGTGCTTTCTTTGTGCCTTCACTGGCAAAGTATGCATGCGGTTACACGCGCAAGCTCTTTGTCAACTTATTTCCGCGTGTCGCGCACGCAGCGTTCAAGCGAGAACTCCGGCCTTGCACGGCGATCGTGCCAGCTCGTTTCAGGCAGCTATTGAAACCACTCGCGTGCAAAATCTCCCGCACGGCCCCTCGGAACGGGACGCTCACGTTCCCTGCAACGAGGCAAGCAGTATAAGCTCTAATATGCACGCGCCCAGCGGAGTTCACGATAGGCGACAAGGCGTCACAAGCTTATGTTTTCAAAGCGGCTTCTGCAACCAGAATGAAAATCCACAGAGCCAAAGGAAGCGAACATGGAGAAATCTCGACAAACTTCAGCTACGTTCCCTTGCGCTTCGAACGGAGGCTGCCGTTGCCGTCCGGCTTCGGAAGAAATAAAACGATACAACAAGAGCCATCTCTTCCTGTCTGGTGACAAACGATTCGTAGGGTAATAAGAGTTTTTTTGCATGCACTGGGAAATAAAAAAAGAAAACTTGAGACTTCAGTGCATGTTTTCGTTTTTCTTCCTGAACGCTGGCGCATAGGAGAACCTTGTTAAAAGCTGGAGGCGAGGGAGAGAAACGTCTGGAACAAAGTATCTCCCGGCCAACTAAAAAGCGCCTATGACGCAACCTTCTGGCCTCGCAACAATAAAAGAACCCATTTTCCGGCTCTAATTGCACCGTTACAAACTTTTGCTATGTGTCTTTCCTCGTTGAGCATTCATAAATAAAACGAGGACCATGTTTCCGGAAAATAAAACGTGGTAAAGCTAGCAGGACCACATTGTAGTTAAAGGGTTAATGTCACCACATGACAGTGGCATCTGGAAGGGCGGCGAAAGCAAAACAAGAAAATATTTGAAGAAAAATAGAAACGTGTCTCGCAGGGAGCCAAGAACGATTCTGTTAATGCCTACTCACATGGCTGACATAGAGACAAGGTCTCCGCTGTTGAAACTAGCCCCGCCAAGCCAGCGAAAAAAAAAAACAGAAAACAAATCCGTAAAGAGTCGGACGAAAAGGGAGACACAAAGAAGAGGCAATCACAAGCGTTACACAACTCTGTGAAACGAATCTTCGGGCATACTTTGAGCGCGACAATTTACGGCGGCGTTTTGTGCCTTGCGATCATCTGTTTTGCTACGGGTGGCACAAATGGATGTGGAAATCTCGTTTGCAGCTTAGTGTTCCGATCCTCTTTCTTGTGCCCCCCCCCCTCCCCCTTCCTCTTTGGAAGGAGCCGGCGGCGCCTTCGCCGTCTCACCTCGGGCAGGCCCAGGCGAGCGGGTGAGGGGAGGCGTGAGACGAGCAGGGGGGATGATCTCACTCGCTCGTAATAGCCTTTCCGTCGCAGCAATCGTTTCGCACCGCGTGCGCCAGGATTGAAGGGACGTGCTTTCAATCCGAGGCTCTTTCAAAAACTTTCGATCTCTGCTCTCCTTTTTATCTTCATTCTTTCATTCTCTCTTCTATTTCACGGCCCCGTGAAAGGCGACGAGTGAAATCCGCGTGGTGTTGTTGTACGTTCCCCTTTGAGATCTCGCGGTTAACAGCTGGCAATGCTTCTTCTACTCGGCTGCATATGCATAATGCTGCTCAATAGACAGACAAAAATAAGAGATAAGCAATACAGAAGGTTTCTTTAGGTTTCAAATCCGAATCTTCAAAACCTCGTCCTACGCTGCTCACGGCGTTCGTATTTACACTGTTCTGTGTGTCAAAATCAGCATTCGGGAAAATTGCCTACCTCTACCTAAACATGAATGAATTGTTTTCGTTTCATTACTAGAAGCTAGACATAACGCTGGCACATAATTGAGAATGGGGCCGCTAGCAACAGTTTCGACGGCTGTTAAAAGCATGGCTGTGCGCATAGATTTCTTCGAGTCCGCTTCTGAAAGAAAAAAAATAAGCAAGTACAGTCGTATTCAATTTTTCTTTTCCGCCGTAGTAACGATGACGAGAATTAGCACAAACAGACGTGCAGAAACATCAAAGCTGCGACAATGGACACCCTTTTATTCAGGCCACATATGCACATAATTGTGTATTGAAAAGAAATGGCTCCATTAAAAAAAAAGTAACAGGTGCACAATCACAGAAAGAGTAAGAATACAGCTTTCGATTGGCTCTGCGGCTATAACAGTTTTGTTTGATGTAGAAAAGGTCTTACATTTCGCAAGCAGCAGCTGCAGAACAGGGGATTTGTGACACGAAAACAATGAAGGACGACACGCAGCCGTCTCCTTTCCTTAGCTGTTGTTGTTTCTTGCATTTTTCCTTGCTAAGGTGTAACAATTATTCGCAGTTTACGAACCAATTTCAAGATGTTTTTGTGCCGCTTTTTTTAGGAAGCTTACAGATTCATGTTTAATCCGTTACATACTTAAATTTTGTGTGCCTTTAACTGAGCTTTTCTCAGGGTGGAAGTTGGGTGCACCGCACCAGCTCTGAGGCGTGCTTACCTTCCAACAGCCTCCATGATCCACACACAGGCGCCCTTGATTTGCACATGGGTCAGACTAGTTTCCAGAGTTTAAATAGGAATGCAACGCGTTGTGAACAAATTGTTAAGACTCTTCCAGCGGAGCCGTAATGACTAAATGACCGCTAGCATTACACCATGCACATTTGGATTTGCTGATTCATTCATTCATCGCCGAAGGCAGCTAAGAAAGACACCTCATAACAATGCCAATAAACAGTTACTTACCCAGAACGCTAATCTGACTGCAGTAATTCTTGCACGAATGCAATCGTAGTGATAATAGCGTAATGTAAACTAGTAGCAACCAGTACGGAACGCAACTGTAGTCTTTGTCAAAAGAATACAGCCCAAGGGGTCTGATTCTGAGTCCTGCAGCGCGGTTCCTCTTGCATGCTCAGGAACCTTAATCTGACGAAGGCGGGAGGAACTTGAGTCTTCAATCCTCCGAAATTTAGGACTGTGAAATACACTTAAGAGCACACAGCTACATGGCTTGGAAGCAAACCCTTTGGGCTGTATATTTTTGTTAAAGACTGTATTGGCTGATGTTAATGCCTTGTGCTCCATACAAATAATTTTGCCAGCTCCGAAAAAGGAAAACCGAAGAGATAAATTTATGAAGTAAGTACATGGAACGGCACGTGCCACGATGAGGGCTCAAGAAACTCATCTCTGCTTGTTACTTTCTCAGCAACAAACGGTATACAAGCAACATGAATAAGAACGCAGCAATGTGATGGTACATGAGTGGTCATTACGTAAGGTTAGGCTTTCAGAAAACAGATCGCCTCAAGAAAGCGCATATATTTTTATCCTTTTACATGAAACCCAGTGCTACCATATATAAGATCCCGAATGAGAGAGGAAAACATGGTGTACAAAAACAATAATTATCGATTGGCGTAATGCTCGCGTAGAAACTTCAGCAATCATATCGCAACTCTCGCTTACAGGTCATATTGCTCTTCCCGTCATCATCTTCCCGTCAGCTTTCCCGTCATCCTGCTTTTTTTTTTTCATGTCTTCTTTCAGTGTACACCGACGTAATAAGGCTTTTACGCCAAATGTTCTTTTTTTTTTTTTTTCAAAAGTGCCAGCACATGATATCCGTTCCCCAGACTCATGCATGGGTTTTTTAAACCTCCCTGCAGACTACTGGACACCGGCACCTATTCTCATGCTATGACCATCTCCACGCATTAATCTTCTCCGCTAAAAATGCATCCTGTCGGACGATGAGAAGCGGCACTGATATGCATGGGAAACACAGAAGGCGCGTTGCTGTCCCCCCGCCATTCCTCGTGGGGGGAAAGATCGAGGGCGTCCCACGTGAGAGTGCCAAGAAATGCCTGCTGGTGAAAGCCTTCCAGAATCCGTTCACACCTCTCTCCTCACGCTCTCCCGGAGCAGCAATGCCGCTCAATTAAGCACGCTAATCGCTCCTTCCCCTTTTAAGGTACCGATACCTTGGAGCGTTAACCCCTCCTGCCACGTGGATGCTCGCTGGACGGCTCATTCCGCGCGGTTGCCGCAAGGGTAAAGCGACGGCTCAGTCGCGGCAGCGCAGGGCGCGCTTGAAGCTTGCGAACTGTCATCGGCCTTCCCTGTGGCGGAGCAGAATCTTTAGCGATTAATTGTCGCTTCTTTCTTCTGCTGTCACTATTCTTTTTTTTTCGTTTGCGCATTTGTGTGTGTGTGCTATGCGCAGCGGCACATTCGTGAGCGTAATTTGGGCCGTTCATTTTATTTATTTTTACTGCACTTGCGTTCTACCCAGCCAGTGCTTTTCGGCGACGAATCTTATGACGTGACAAGATGCCAGCGGCAACACAATGCCAAAACACACCAGAGAAGCCATCTAATTAAAGGGGAGAGGAGCATGATGAAAACGACTCTGCTGTCATGATTTTCACAATGAAGTAACCATTCAACGGGAGGTCAGCGCTCTTGCTATATTCCTCTAATGCTATCGCTATATTTCTTGCGGCATTTTTCTTTGTTAAAGCGCGCGCTCACGCACGCATGCACAGACACACACACACACCCGCGCACGCACGCGCGCACGCAAGCACGCGCACACGCGCACACGCACGCACGCACACACAGGCGTACGACGTTTAGTGCAGGAAAGCTTTATAATTTTCAAGCTGATCTTCCCGGTGCCTATGAGCAGAAATCATTGTCTGAGAAGCAATGACAGCCAATATTGTTCTTTTAGTTCCACCTTACCAACTTGGGTCTACATGCATGAGAGTGTGCATGCCTCGCTGTATTCTGACGGTTCAATTGACAAGAAAGCAAATTCCTGATCCTCTGCCACAGTATCTCTACCTTTAAGGCCATCATGACCAGACAGGCTGGCCTGGAGTTCTCGGTGCGATCCTAACCGAAGTCAAGTATTTCGCAGCGGCGTCCAGAAAATTCAAACGATTTCTTCGGTGTCACCAACAGTCAATCATGGCGTCAACAAAATGCTGATCTCTCTTCTGAAACTCTCTTGTAACCCTCCGTTAGATGTAACCCTGAGGCAGGTTTGCTTGTTATACGCTTTCACGAAGAGGAATTTCAGCTAAGGAAAGACATCACTTCATACCACAGAGAAAGGAAGCGAGTCAGGTGATATCGATTTCTCCTCCGTGTTCGGCTTTACGTTACTACATGCGAAACAACAGAGTTTGCGATTCTTGCTCACCTATCCGGACACTGAGCAGCCAGTCTTTCGTGATAAACATTCCTGCAGAAGACGCCATAGGCCTTAACTGCAAGGCGGTCCGCGTGACGCGGTATATCGATCATGAAATATCGGTGCAGAAACCGGTCCATGGAACTTTTATAAAGGTAGCTAGCAGTCCTTCTTGTTTGAGCAGCGAACCAGAGGGGACTGCAGTTTCCCAATATCATCTAATGAATTTAACGTTCGCGCTCGGCAAATCTTTAATTAAAAGACGTGAAACTACGGGTAAATTTGTGGCTGGACGTAATGCATGCGCGACTACAGAGATCAAAATGAGATGACGCGCTGATAGGTCACTGCGTGAAGAGCAATACGGGATGTCATCTCGCATCTCTAGTTGATATTGTCTGCTTCGAGCAGTCGCGACACGCGTCTGCTTGGTTGCAAGGCGCGCAACGAGCCGAGTTTGTATTATCGGGCATGCTTGCAGCTAACGCGACAGACGTTGTCGTTCGATGCTTGCCACAATGTTAAGCTGAGATCAGTTATGCAATTTATTCGGCTAAGCCTATGAGCGAGTCTGTATGGATCCACCTGAACGTCTGCGGCACAGTCTGGCCTCCTCTATACCCCCCGCCTCCCCAAAGGAACCGAGATATCCGCGCCCTTCTGGTCTCAGCCGGCCCTAACGCAGCACATTTGTCAGGGCAGGGTCTACGGCCGCACGGTACGATGGCCGCGCAGTGAGTCATGAGCGGCGGCAGCAGGAACGGCCCGCGACCAGCGTGGTGCGCGCGAGGTGGCGCCATGTGGGAGCAGGGTCGCCGTTCGGCGCCGACCGCGCATTGATTGAGCGGGACGCCCTTAAAGGAGAGCCTTAATTAGGCGGTTTCCTCAGAGTGACACGCGGCGACGAACCCGAGCGCACGGCACCCGCCAGGCCCCGCTCGGACCCCCGTTCTCCTCCGCAGCCAGCGCCATTGAAACTGCGCCAGCCGCGTCTTTATGATCCTTATCGCGCGCTCCGGCGCACTTAATTTAGCATACACGCTTTTTCGGCTCACAGCGCCCGGCCGTGCCTCCTGAAAGATGGCTTTTCTATGGGGCGCCTCTCTCGCCAGCACCCTCCGCGTGCGCGCGCCTGGACAAAGTGCGAGATCGATGGGGAAGGGGACGCGCAACAAAACGGAAAAGTAGACGGCACCGCCAAGAAAAAGTTACGCGAGCGACCGAATGCTTCTCAGGTCGACGGTCGCTTTTGTTCTGGCGGAGCCGGAGGTGCGATGGCACCCCTCCGCGCGCCGAGCACTTTGACGGGGAGAGAGCCCCAAGGAGATGCGATAAGCGAGGGCCACTCATAAACAAAAGGTTACAGCCTATATGGGCTCGCTGCTGGCGAGATGGCGATAGCGCGCTCCCACGGCTACGCGCGGCAGGCAATGAGAGCCGCGCTAATGTGGCGAAATTTTATGCGCCCAGTCAACGGGAAGCGGGCGGATGCAGAGAGAAAAAGAGGGCGAGCTCACGCACAGCGAGCAGTTTCTGCTTATATTGTCTTATTTTATTTCGCCCGTTTACTTAAATATGCGGCGTCTTTATTAGGTGCAGCGAAGTGTCTGCTCTATGTGCGACTATAGCATCTGCGTGTTTTCACGTTATGACCTTACAAAAGCTTTTGTCTCTCGAGGCGAGGAAATTTTCTTATATTTATTAACTTTGCGCACCTCACTTGCTTCCATTGAAGCATTTAGACCTTCTCATGAATGCTGTTCTATATCCATTTTTTCTTCGCCTTTTCCTCGTGGCCATGCTTAGTTGCTTACCAAATACCCCGATTAAGCAAGCAGGTTAGCAGTTCTTTTTTTTTGTTATGATTTTACTTGAGTTGTAGAAGGCTTGAAGTTTTTAGTATGTGCTCGCACCGAAGACGTAAATGGCGGCTACTCAGAAATAAAGCTCTAGAGAAGCTAATACTGGCGTCATTATTTTGCGTAGTACACTTGCAACGAGAGTTACGCTCCACCAATTATTGTCACCCCCATTAAAATTATTTGTCTGGCGGGCACACAGATGTTAGTACATGGGACATCGCACTTGTTTTTCACTACCGTAGCCGAGATGCAGTCCACTACAGGGGGCTTAGACTCCGAACTCTATAGCCAATAGGCCACCGCGGGGGGTAACCCGGGTAAATATTGCTTCATCGCACAGGATAAAGACTTGCGCATATGGCCCGGGTTGAGACGCAACCGTTTTACCAGCGATTAGTAAACTGTGGCAGTTCTTGAGTATTTTTCTCTCAAAGACGTTCATAAATCCCCACTCTGAGCTAATTATTTCACTGAACACGCATGAGGAGAGCTTTAAGTCATTACTATTGATCCCGGGCTATGCTTATTCTTATCATGTGTGTGCATGTGTGTTATTGAAATTTAAAAACAATAAAGGTTAATAATTTCTGAGCCCGAGATACGGAGAGATCAGGGGCCGGGAGAATGCATACTTAATACGCGCACGCCTAACATACACGATACAGTTCTCAGGATGAGTCCAGGGCACATTGACCAGCATGTCAACAACCATGGGCGACGTCATCAAACTCACGTTGCTGTCCTCTAAGAGGGCTGTGAGTGTGGTATTTTATGTCTATGCCATGTGTACTTGCTGATTAGCATCTCTTTGTTATGTTCTGCCACTTTCTATGCGCAACAGCTAGTTTATCATTTAGCTTTCGTCAACGTGTGGCATGTTGGAAGCAGTCTAAAAGGAAAGGCTAAAAATCCATTCTGCTGATTCTCTGCAGAAGTGTGTTGCAAAGTCTGTTCTAATTTGTAGAGAGAACACGATGTGTAATTAACACCAAGATTGATCTGTGCAATTTACAATGTTTTGTATTCTGCAACAGCAACAACAAAAGGGTATGGAGAGATTAAGGCAGTGTCCACGTTGCCTTGTGTTGAAATGGCAATGTCTTCTTTCGCTAGCTGCGAATGTAACCTAATGCCCCTAAGGAGGAGCTTTAAGTGGTTTCACCATACTATCCAGTCGTCGTCTTTTCTTAAATCGTGTTGGGTAACCTTTATCCATTTTCCCGCTGAATCAAAGCCTACATCGACCTTACAAATGTCGCTTTGGCCTTGGAGAGTCAGGACTCTCCTGAAAATAGCAAAGCAGAACGGACTGACGGCAGCAGCCAAAAGGTACAGTAGCCCCTGTTTGCCATCGGCAAACTAACAAGACGGTTAAAATATACTCGAAAACAGCGCCCTGGACTTACTTCGGTGGATTTATTGCTTTTAAAAGTTCTAAACAAGATAGTCAACTTACTGTCTCGACTTCCAAACAGGCAGAAGCTGTGTTGTTACTCTGTTATATTAGATTTCCGAATGTTTTTTTTTCGTTAATGATGAAAACCAGAGAAAACTAACAGAAAAGAAAGGACTGAGCTCGGTGACCCCCCCTGGTTCTACTGCTCTTGTTGCGCGTAAGTGCAGACCTTCTTAGATAAAGCCCCTTGTCCTTCCTTACTTTCTCTGCAACCCAAGCTAATCTGAACGCCACCGTGCCGTGCTTGATTGTTAAGGGGCTTCGCGTTGCGCAAACCCACGTTGGCCCTCGATCTGTACTGCTTTATTTGTAAAGATTTATGAAAGCGCTC
Source organism: Amblyomma mixtum (assembly GCF_055824585.1). NCBI lineage: Eukaryota > Metazoa > Arthropoda > Arachnida > Ixodida > Ixodidae > Amblyomma > Amblyomma mixtum. The sequence continues at coordinate 65,516,668 of NC_143014.1, forward strand.
CGAACTGAGCAAAAACTGGAAACACGTGTCTTCTTCCTCACCCCCTCCCCTCTCCTCCCCTCCCTCAACCACTCCCTATCCCACCTCTTTTTTTTCGGGCTGCAAAGTTCAGGTCTATCGATTTATAGAGCGAAAACAAAACAGTCAGTGTGGCACCCTTGTGTCTCGCATAGACGTGAAACGTAGAATGAGCGCGTGTACTTTATAATTGAATCTGCCCTTCTTATATGAATGTGCGATGATTAATATATTACCTAGCTGGAAATCATTACCCAAGTGTTGCAAGGATAATAGCCTCTCAAGAATCACGGAGGCAAATAAACAATGTGGGGCTCACATTTGGCGCTATTTAAGACTGTTTGAATGAATTTGTTGTCTTTTATACATTTCTAAGGTTACTCGATGCGCAACTAACGTTAAAAGAGAAACTTCCCTGCGGAAAACTTTAGGCTAATTCCATCGAGGCATTGATTGTCAGTTTAAATTGTACATTTTGCCAGAAGAGAATAAGGCGATGCTGAAGAAAAAACGTCGTCAGGCCACGCTGGTTTGATGCTTATTGCACAAAGAAAAGCGAGTGAATGTTGGGCTTGAGCGGGAGATCTTTTCTTTCAAAGCTAGCTCTTCATGGTAGCACTTGGCACATCCGTACTTCTAAAGCCATCCACGTCTCTCAGCAGGAGCCTTGTTACTAGCTGTACAAGTCGTTTGGTGACTATGTGCCGGACACAGAAGGTTTTTCGTTTCATCGAAGCATTTCTTTAATCTTTTTTTTTAAAATAGACAATTTCATAAAAGCGAGCGAATCACTTCCTTCAAACCTTACGCGTTGTTGCTGGAATCTGGGAGACCCGTATTATATTTTTCATTACCGCGATCTTCTAAGCTGAAAGTTAGGGGGGAAGAGTAGTTTTTTCTTGCTCTCGCGTAAGAAACCATGAGTGAATAAATCAGTTTTTAAACGAAAGCGTGTTTGAACGACCATTTGGCGAGAGTTTTTTTTTTCTTTTCTTGTGCTGCATCCGGCGCTGCGTTGCGGAGGTAAAATATCCGCCAGGTTTTCAGGATAAAGTAACGATACCTTTTTATCGCACTGGCATGCACCTCCTCGTAGTATTATAAGGGGTCGTATCCCCGTTCTTTTCTCTTCATTTTGGAAAGGGCGTTGACCTGAGCAGTGGCAGTTAAGGCAGGCGTTCGGATGAAATAAAGGTGACCATTCGCATTCTAATGACGGTCATTACGCTGCTGGCAGAGATGATGGATGGAGAGCTTCAAGTTTCTGTCAAGAAAAAGGAAGGACGGATGAGTGAATACTTCAGTTGTTAAGGAGCTCTCAGGCATTCTCTCGCCACTGCAGCCTCGTTATACTGCAGGCTCGCAAATTGCAATTTTTAGAGATCTTGCTGCGTTTGAGGTGTCGGAAATATTCGGCAACACGCATTTCAAGACACCTTAATGCATCTGCCAAACATCAGCTCCAATAAGATTGCTGCGTTTTTTCCCACTGACTTCAGCCGAAATATCTGCGCATTGTATCAGCATCACACGTAACCGTTATGGTCAAGACAGGCGGCAGCAGTCGCAACCAGTTCGCCTATACAGCGAGACAAAATCACTAAACAGAGGATCACAGAACGCCAAAATTTTTACTCGTGATTTGCTGCGCACGGACATTATACTGCTCGGTAAGTTTCATTGAGTAAATGCCACTGGCGCAGTGCTCCTACGTGGTGAGCTTAATACCATGTGTTTCAGGGGAGCCTGCCGCTAATTTTTGAAGTTAGGTTTTTTTGAGGTAAAGAGATGCTTTTAACAGAATAGTAATACGAGTTTTGGTGGACACTAGAAAACAGGCGAACCAAGTTAACTAGTAAAGTGAATAAATATATTCTATAAGAGCTACCTTTCTAACTATCACGGATAGGCGCCTGGTTGCACTTGGAGATTTGTAGCTGGTCGTTACTAATTAGAATTTCAAAAATGTGGTTACCCTCGAGACTCTAGCTCAACAAATTGTGCGAGAAAGGGTTAATATTTGATGATGATGGCAATGGTAATGACGATTTTTTGTGGCCCAAGGGCAGCTGTGTCCAAAGAGCACCATGACACAAGGCATTTTTCTTCAAAGTGGGGCCGAAGGTCCATTTTCCATTTTAATCTCACATAAGCCAGGCACCTTGCCGGGGTCATTTGCAGGTCATTTGCATGACCTGCGGGTACACGGCAGCACTGGGGATCGAAACCCGCATTTCCCGCATGCGAGGCGGATGCTCAAACCACTAGGCCATCGTGCGGTACAAAATTTGTTAAGCCACGGCGTCGAAAGTAATCACGTTTTCAAAATTCTAAAAACTAATATGGCTATTACTGATGACCAGCTACAAATCTCTAATGGCAACCAAGCGCCTATTCATAATAGCTAAAAGGTTAACTTTAGAATTTAATTAATCACATTAGTCGTCGACGTGATTCGCCTTTTCTGGTGCCGGCCAGCGCATGGTATTACTACGCCGCAAAAATCGTCTCCTAACCTCCAAAAACCTATTTTAAAAAATTAGTGGCGGGTTTATTTTAAACACGCGGTATGTCATAAAAAAAAAAAACTGTTCGTATTTCTCGACTGCGACGCAGTGAAGATAATCTACTACAGTTCAATATAACAACACATTCCTCATCGTTTGACTCCACTGTTATCCGCTGCGCCCACTGGGCGGCCCTTACGGCAACGAGGCCGTTCGGCACCTCATCTAGTTACAAAGGGCGAAAAACAATAGTACACGAATAGTAGAAATGCTACATTTTCTAATTCCTGGATGCATTTTATTTCCTTCGTTGCAGTTCTCCCTTGACGCTGTAGCACAGATTAATATACGAATAAACCCATAAGCGACAGCACTTTGTAGCTTTACTTTTCTGATTAAATATTTCTATTTCCAGTATTTACAATATTCCCAGAAAATATGACGACTGAAATTGCTCGCTGTCTATAACTTTGATGTCACAGTAGACAGCTACCAATGAAAAGAGGATAAAATAGTGACTGCAGAAAAACCTTAATCAAATACTGCTCCAGGTCAACTTTTTCACATATACAGAACTCGAGTGACATCGGACAGGTGGACTTCGCATTGGGAATACAGCGAATTTAGTGCCTGGCGGTGCAGAATGAATCTTACTTGTGATTCTAAAGCGTGAGTACGGTGCAAACGATATCATAGCAGCAAGCACATTCACGTGAACAGTGAACCAATCGAATTCAGATTCCTCTGCCCCAAATAAACGAAGACCTCTAATCAATGCGGCTTGACTGCGGCATGCAGGTGATTAACGTGCTCTGAGAGCAGCAGCGATTACAAAAAAAAAGTTAAGCCCCAAGTTTTGATAGGAAATTATAAATAAAACATGCTGCTTCTGAGCACTTTCAAGCGGAGTTCTCGGCGCACCTTTTATCTTAGATCCGCTCGCGTTTTAGTGCGAAGTATACCACCGCATGGAAGAACAACAGCAAGGCGTACGCCGGCTGTCTTGTTGGCTGGGAACAACATTAACTTCGTTATTAGCGGCTGCTAAAAATGCGCAGAATCCTATATCGTAGCATGAACTGAAAAATATTTAGTGACTGCGCAAAGACTTCATTAGCTCTGGCGTTGAAACAATTCGCGTAATTTATGCGCTTTCTTCCAGCGCTTTCTTAAAGGAATTTGCAAGTGTTCCTTGGAGCAGGGCTGGTGAATATTCATAAGCCCGACCTTTCTCCTAGACTTTGCCATTAACGAAAACATAGTGTCCCAAGTATTTGTTGATGCTTTCTTTAATGGGCTTCTCCGGCGTCATTTCTAATACTCTCACAAGAATGGACGATGATGAACAGCTGCGTACGCGCCGCGTGTTTCAACAGACTACGAGCAAGGAACTTGTTCTTCTGCAATTTTTGGCGTTGAACTATAGAAGAACATGGCAGAAAGTTGGTATTCGTCGTCAAATGGAACGTCTGTCTTATTAAGTTAGCGCCTCCGTTTTTCAATAAGTCTTCGTAAGAGGATTGGTTAAACATTAGACACCTTTAGCATACCGTGTAGCGTGTTACTGTTAGCGTTACCGGAACACCAGGAGCCCGCGAACCGCCAGTGCGTATGTGCAGATAACCTCGGGGGCGCCTTGACAACACCAGGTACCCGGCAGCTGCACGCATGCCTCCCGCATCGGGACCAATCAGCTTGAGCTCACTGGCAGTGGGCGGGATCCCGGTACTCCGGTATAGCTAACCGTACCACGCTGCACGGTATTCTAACGGTGTCTACTGATGATTGAAGTTCGCTCTGTCTGGTGCTGCACCCAAATCGAAATGCAAGCACGTTGTATGCCTGCATTGGCACCCCACCAAATACCGTCGCTATGAGGTTTCTGAAGTCAAAACTTGCCAACTGAAGGATGTGCGGTGCTTTCACCAGACTCAGTTCGGTGCAGTGGTAACAGAAGGAGCAACGCAAGATCGTGTGCTTCTAAGAGTTGGTAGGAAATAACACGGCTACAGCTCGTGCGGGAAAAGCCAGGAGCGCACAGACGGCGGAACTTTGCCTCGTCGTCGCGGGCACAATAATCCAGTCCGGGAAGATGAATCGACAAGAGAAAGAGGCGGGTGCACTCCATTGCTCTCCATACAGAAGCTGGAAGCAGCAGACAGACAGGGAGAGAGAGGGAAAAAAAGGGCTAAAAATGACACGAAGAAAAGTTGGCCTGCAGCAATGCAAGCTACGACACAAATGAATCCGAGGGGGTGGACACAAATGAGTCGGGCGTCTGGCGGCCATATGTCAGCGTTTCTCTCCTCCGCCACGCGTGTCAGCATGTCACGAAGTTCTCTGTGCGGAGTCTCGTCGCCAGCGGGGTTAGCGGTGTGTGTTGATGCGTGCCGCTTTCACAGACGTCCCTTTCAACGCCTTTCATCGCGACAATTCGGCGTAACTCTTTAAGTTCCTGGTTTCAGTTATGTACTGGGAAAGATCCGGAATAGCTCATCGCAGCGCCACTGGGGCGACTGTTACAAAGTGCTACAGCATTTGCTGCTGAAAAAAAAAAAAGAAAACTATGTTGTTCTTTTGGTTTGGTTGGCGCGCTTACTTTAGTCTCGGTCGTAATGGGCTCTTCAGCCCAGAAAGGCGACCTAATTAGCAGCATCTGAAGGGTTTGAAAAACAATCGAGTTTTCCAGCTCGTCTTTAAGGAATTTTTCTTCACAGGTAGCCTTCATTCTCTACTGTAGCCTTTAGGACAGGGGTCCTTGAAGGTAAAAGGTGGGTGCTCGCTACTATATGTCAAATATTTTGGAAAATCAGAATTAGAACAAGAGCACCTTGTTATTTTGTTTTACAAAGACTGTACGTATCACACGACTAAAAAACTCCCAATGGTCATCTTCAACCGATCTCATATCAATATAGTTGTTTTATATCAACGACGCTATATAAGAAGTCATTCTGTTGTACAGCACTTTGCAAATGAAAGTTTTTCTCACCATTCCGTTAAGTTGTATCCTCGTTTCCTTAGAAGAAACACTTGAGTTTCATTTTATTTCGGTCCTTATTTGAAGCCATTGTAGAACGAGTCCCCCTTAATAAACTAAACTGAATGCTCAGGAGAAGACGAAGCAGAGAGTTCGATCCTTTAGCCTTCGTACTGAGCACACAAGTAAAGATTTCTTCCATCTGTGCTAGGTATCAGGTATTTTATCCTGCACGCAAGAGAGAAAAACTTGAAAACCATGTAATGCGAAAAAAACTTCCTTATCAAACAATCCACCTATTATGAACGTGTCGACATTGCCTATTTTGATTAAAGCATTATGGCACTGACGACTCTAAAACAAAGCGATGCGTCTTGCCTCTTTTCATTCGGCGTATTTAAAAGTCTAACGTAGCACGCCCGTCAGCAGCCCTCAGATCAAAATGTAAGTTCTATATTCCGAGGAGGGCACATATGGGCGAGTTTCTAAGCGCCCACATCCCGGTCATTGGCAAAGCGAAATACAGGGTCATAACGCAGACTCGCGCTCCAAATGGGCGCCGGCGGTGCGCGGAGCGAGCAGGGCGAGAACAGCGCAGCGGACTGTGATTGGTTGCCGCGAGGCGTTTATTCGAGGATGCATGCGAAGCCGCCCCGTGCCGAGAGGCGCAGCGTCACTGCTCGACACCGGCACCGGTGGCACAGAAATGCGCGCAAATAGGCTATGCCGTGGAAAACTTTGTTAGCGCCGACGACGACGAGTATCACGTCCTCGCCGCCTCTTCAGCCGGCGAGGATCCGCTCCGAATGGAGCCTCGGTCTTATGAATTTTGCTTGGCAGCGCCTCTTCTTGCCAGTGGGCTGCTTTTCGTCGGCGGGAAGTTCCGTAAATATTTCAACAGTGTCTCTCTCCTGCGGGGCCATGCCACAGCGAGTGGCCCATTTCGAGAGCGGTGTAATTTCCGGTCGGCTCGGGGACTCAGATGGAAGCGCAAAGCGCGACACACTCGCCAAGAATGCAAACAAAACATGCGCCTCCGGGCGGCGGCGCGCCACGCAGTCATCCCGTGCGGATTACACGGCGCCGCGACTGTAATCAAGGTAGCGCCAACGGCTCTGATGAAAGGAAAGAGAATCCCGCGTCTTCCGGGTTCGACGACGGGTGGTGCAACGCGAAGGAAGCGCTGCAGCGGAAACTCGGCTGCGCTGCGAGTCTACGCGTCAATGCTGACTTGCCTCCGCAATAGTTGAAATCCAATGCGTTCAGCACTTCTCGGGAGCAGCCCTCCTGGGTCCCATCGATACTCGATAGGCATTCAAGTTAGACACGCGGTGATAGGGTGATTCCTTGGAAGAGCACCCTGGTTTCGGTGGAGAAGCTACGCCATTTTCAAAGCTAAGCAATAGTGTCTAGAACTAAGAGAATGGATACAATTTTAGTAGGCAGGGTAGATGCCGGTATACGTAGATGCTGGTTCGTGCTTTTGACAGTGCTCAGTGCCGACAAGGAAACTGAGAATAGAGAACCTACGAAACACGCTATGTGAATGCGAAGCACTAAGATACAAATGCAATGCTCAAAACAGCAGTGGAATGGAAATCGTTCACTATAAGGCGAATTCACACCTGTGCTAGTCGATATAGGTTTTGTAAAGGCGGTCATTATTAACAGGGCTGACCGAGGACTACGTTATTCGCGAAATGTGAACGAACAGTAGTAAGCCACGAAAGCACTCTGTCCGATAGGAACCACAAAATGGACTCCCTAGTTTCCTCTATTACTCATCATCATCATCATCATCATCAGCCTGACTACACCCACTGCAGGGCAAAGGCCTCTCCCATGTCTCTCCAATTAACCCTGTCCTTTGTCAGTTGCCGCCACTGTATCCCCGCAAACTTCTTAATCTCATCCGCCCACCTAACTTTCTGCCGTCCCCTGCTTCGTTTGCTTTCTCTTGGAATCCACTCCGTTACCCTTAAGGACCAGCGGTTATCTTGCCTTCGCATTACATGCCCTGCCCAAGCCCATTTCTTCCTCTTGATTTCAACTAAGATGTCATTAACCCGCGTTTGTTCCCTCACCCACTCCGCCCGCTTTCGATCTCTTAACGTTACACCTATCATTTTCCTTTCCATAGCTCGCTGCGTTGTTCTTAACTTAAGCTGGACCCTCTTTGTTAGCCTCCACGTTTCTGCCCCATAGGTGAGTACCGTTAGGATACAGCTGTTGTATACTTTTCTCTTCAGGGATATTGGTAAGCTACCATTCATGATCTGAGAGAACCTGCCATATGCGCTCCACCCCATTCTTATTCTTCTAGTTATTTCCGTCTCATGATCCGGATCTGCGGTCACTACCTGCCCTAAGTAGACATATTCTCTCACTACTTCCAGCACCTCGCTACCAATGGCGAACTGCTGTTCCCTTGCTAGGCTGTTGAACATTACTTTGGTTTTCTGCATGTTAATTCTTAGCCCCACCGTTCTGCTCTGCCTGTCTAACTGATTGATCATGCTTTGCAGTTCTTGTCCTGAGTGGCTTAGCAAGGCAATGTCATCAGCGAATCGCAAATTACTCAGGTATTCTCCATTAACTCTTATCCCCAACTGTTCCCATTCCAGTCCCCGGAATACCTCCTGTAAGCAGGCAGTGAAGAGCATTGGCGAGATCGTGTCTCCCTGCCTGACACCTTTCCGTATTGGAATTTTATTGCTGACTTTATGGAGAACTATAGTAGCTGTGCAATCGTTATAAATATCTTCCAATATTTTCACATAGCACTCTTCTACACCCTGATTCCGCAATGCCTGCATGACAGCTGAGGTTTCCACTGAATCAAATGCTTTCTTGTAATCAATGAAGGCTATATATAGGGGTTGGTTATATTCTGCGCATTTCTCTATCACCTGATTGATAGTGTGAATGTGATCTATTGTTGAGTATCCTTTACGAAAGCCTGCCTGATCATTTGGTTGACTAAAGTCCAAGGTTGTCCTGACTCTATTAGCGATTACCTTAGTAAATACCTTGTAGGCAACGGACAATAAGCTGATTGGTCTGTAATTCTTCAAGTCCTTGACGTCACCTTTCTTATGAATTAAGATAATGTTAGCGTTCTTCCAAGCTTCTGGTACTCTCGAGGTCACAAGGCATTGCGTGTACAGGGTGGCTAGTTTTTGTAGCACAATCTCTCCTCCGTCCTTCAACAAATCTGCTGTTACCTGATCCTCACCAGCTGCTTTCCCTCTTTGCATTGCTCCTAAGGCTTTCTTTACTTCCTCCTTCGTTACTGGCAGGATGTCCCATTGCTGTGCTCGGCTGCCTCCCTCAGTAACTTGATGATTAGATTCGCTACTGTATAGATTTTTGTAGAACTCTATTACTGTAATAGCGCAAAGAAAGTTTTATGCTTATGTTTATAGCTCAGCGATCATGTTTCCAGGTGGTAGATGCGCCTGTTCCTGGTATAGCGTGACCATACAGTGCTCAAAACGATGAATATTGCTTTTAAGTTCAAATATTAACGCCTCATATGAACTGAGCCTAAATTAATTTTTAGCCTGAGGCAATAATTTAGCTTATGTTGCCTATTCTGTACTTTATGGGTGGTCTAAGTATGCATGAACCACCTTTTTTTTATCTTTCGTGGCTTTATTATTCGACTGTACTCATCTTCACGTTTCACTGAATTTCACTCTCAGGGCCAAGAACTGTGCAAGTCTAACAAACCAAGAGATCAGACTAAACACAAAAGTTTTGTTTAACGGTTCTGTAGGAATAAGTACACAGTAAACACGCGGGTAATATAGTGCAAAACGTAGTTTTTAGAAAAGCAACTTTGCTTTTTGGGGCAGGATCAGCACGGGGAATTATTGCCTGTCTCGTTTTTGTTTCCAGCTCGCTTCATACGAATGTAGTACGAAAATGACATGTTTTATACACAGAGGACGAAACGCCACTACCAGATGGTTTACGTTAAAAGTTTCACATGACACGAAATGGAAGGGAAGTTGAGAATTAAAAAGAAAGCAAAGAAAAACTTTCAACAGCTGCCGCAGCACTGTGCCATGCATCAACATTTGGAGTGCCGTCTATAGCTGGCCTGTTATGAGGTTTACCTCCACTTTTGCCAATGCTACTGAGGCACGCTGGCTTCCACAGGCTGTTGCGACCGTATTTGATTCTCGTAAGCATATGCCTGCTTTGTTCTTGAACCTCACTACGATATCCGCCCTTTAGAACGTGAAAGCCCATCTCCACAGATAAGGTGCAATGTTCGGTTGTTGCTGCGCTGATATTTCAAGCACACATTCCAGCGTTGCTTCACTTTTCTGGCCTCGCATCTGCTACTGTTGACCGGTTCTCTCGCACGACCACAAAAGTGAGTGATTTCACAAGCGATACCGCAGAAAACAGAGCAGAGAGATGCTAGAGCATGACGGAACCTTACTGGCCGCGTATCGCGTGCGTTGCCGGTAGACTACGCTGGGATTTTGCCATCGTACTTTGCTGGACGCTATCCGTGGCCAGCGATTAAAGGGAAAGAAACGAGGACCTTCTACGAAAGATACTTCAGGGCCACTCCAACGAAAAGACTGGGCGCAGTGGACACGATCAGCAGTGCATGCCCAGAGGTGACGCGTGGGGTGACTAGAAGCGACCGGAGCGTACAGGGTACTGCTGAGAGAGGGGCAGGAGAGCGGCCAGAGGGACACAGTTCCGGAGGAAGAAGGGCACTGAGGCAAGAACAAGATTAACGCTTGTCACCAGAAATGTGCGCCGCCGTGCGCCGCAATTGGATTCGTGCGGCCGCCCCCCACCTGGGCAGTCCGGCAGCCGCCGCTCTCCATCCGCCCTCTCGACGGCGTCGCCGAACAGAAGCGCCACGTCCGGCCCGGGCGTCCGGGGCTCAGTGCGCTCGCAATGTGCCGGAAACGGCTTTGGCTCCAGACGGGAGGGCTTCCTCCGCCCCAGGAAGTCCTTGGCACGCTCTAATGGATCGATGCCGCCAAAGTGAGAGTAATTGTATTGGTTCTTAAGATTTAGTGAACCGTCACTAGGGATTAGGCCGGTCGTTGTGGTCGTCTGTTCCCCGCCGCGGAGGAACAAAGCGTGCGGCCGGCTTCGCCTTGTAGACAACGCCCTAAAGCATATATACGAGCCACGGATGGCCCGCCGGGCTTTGCCCGGGTGCATTGCGCACGCCGCCCGCAGGAGAGATCGCGCGGATTTGGCTTCCTTCCTTTGCGGCTTGGCGGCGCTGGGCGGCGCGGCCGTGCACGCAATTTCTTCGTGCCATGACGAATCGCTTACGCCGTACAAAACTCGATCACAAGCGAACGCATCGCGCGTTCGTGCGCTCCTCGGAGCTGACGGTGAATCATCGCTCGCGTGCGCGCCTTATTTTTTGCCAGTCGATACTGGCCGTTTGTTCCCTTATCTTGCGGCTAGCCTTCGCTCCGAATAAGTCAGGCGTTGCGCGTGGGGCCAGCCTCAACTATAAACTTCCCCGCTGCTGTGTCTGCGCTCTGCTGAAAAAAAAAATCAGTTAAGGCTTTCGCGAGTCATGCTATAAGTGCACGAAGGTGGCGAAAATAATGGGAACATCAACTTGTTAAGAATCTAAATGTTCCTGGGGCATTTCTTAGTCGTAACTGTCCGAACTAGGCTGCTCATGCAGATGGTTAGTTACTAAAGGAAAAGCGTGAAAATAACAGCTTAGTGAAGAGAAAGTAGGAAATAAGAGCAAGACAATGTTCCGGGCCGCTAAATTATTGGTTATGTTTTCTTAAGTGTCCACCTGCGAATCATTGCGTGCCAGGTCTGACTTGCTCTAAATTTCTTTTAACGTTCTCAAATAGAAATGAAAATGATTATTTAGTTGATTGATAGCTTTGCAACTTCTGTGGACTAAACCCTGTAATCTAGGAAACGCTGTAGCAAAGTAGATCATCCGCATTAATTACGCCCACTGCGGTTCTTCGACGCGCGCCCCCATTTCATGATTTCAGTTTGTGTTCTGCGGCCTGATATTTACATACTTAATATTTATATAACTAATATTTATATACAACCAACAAAACGGGTTATGCGTCGGTTCCAGGGAGAGCCAGTGGGAAGGCAGGTTTTTTTAAAAAAGTGGAAAGCGGCTCACCTCAGACGGCGTTTAAAAACTCACTTCCGCGCTCACCTTAACGCTCTGAGCGCATTGCGACATCGCATAATTCGCAGAACTGCACGAAACTTTGTCTTAAGCGCCTAACTCACCACGCCCACATGAACGGGCAACTCGAATTAAAGCAGTAACTCCCGGGATTGGATGTGAAACCGTGTGGCGCGGCGGCTGATGGAATGGCGCCAGAATGCGGCCCAAAACGGCCGGGCCACAGCAAGAGCCCACAGCGGATTCACCGACGGCCGGAGCGTTTCCAGTAGAGTACGGGACGAGAGGAGGCTCCGGGCGAACTGATTGCTTCCGGCCCGAGCCGCCGTGTTTCCGCAGTGATTTCGGTGTTTCCTACAATGGAGGCGCTGGTGGCGCAGCGGACCAAGCAGTCGAAGAGTGGCTGACGCAGCCCCGCGCATTGTTTGTTGTCGTTCCTAAGGGGCCGCGGCGCATTTTGTTTGGCTATAGATCGCAGCCGCGCGGACCACCGAGTCAGGTATACGCTAAACTACACCGGCCTGCGCCGGCTTGTGTGAAAAGAGCTTGTTTCGGGAAGCCCTGCGTCGATATTTGCCTCGACTGTATAGCGGAACGGCGCGGGGAAACTTTTTGAAAGATAAGCCTATGGAAGAAATCGACCCTTCCCGAAACAAAGAAGCCGCCGTTCAAAAGAACGACAAGCAGCATTTAGTGTGCGGGGCGCACGTTCGAGTCTATGCGTGCACAACGATTCGCCTATGTGGGCGCGGATTGTGTGGGGGTATATTACGACAAAACGTATTTAAAATTCACGTCGATTTTAATGAACATTGGTACTTACGGACTTTAATTATCATACTGGTATTGCCACTTGTCAAAAAGTATGAACAGCTGGCGGGCAATGCGCCATCCAGCTTTCTAAAAGAATTCAAACTGTTGACATTTGCCGGCACTGGCACACAACTGTACCCGTCCAGCCGCGGCAGCCGCGAGTATGCAGTATTTGCTGTGGTGACAGTTGTGCTCTTTGCTTTTAAGTGGGAGGAGTAAATTTTTGGGCCAACCATAGCACTTTTGTGATGTCAGGTATAGCCTCGATGGTGCACGATGTTATGCGGGGATACATGGGCTGTTGTGGGAGTTCTGCAAGACATTTCTTTAACGCGTGGTTGTACTGTAAGGTGCCGCTCCGCGTGTGACGGAACTCCTTAAAAATGATAAACAAATAAACGAAGAAACAAAGAAAGCACACTGAACAGTATTCATGGGCTTCTATGTAGAAGCCCAGAAACTGAAAGCGCAGAACCTCAGTAAGAAGCACGTCGCCAAGTGATCACAATTGACTGGTAAGACTTGAGTGGACTTTTACCTCACGCTGGTATGCATTTTTCTCTATTTTTCTCGTGTTCCTCGACACCGTCGTAGGCGGCGGAGAGGAACAGACAGTTACTACTTGCGCTTGGTTGTCTGTACTTCGTCTTTTCCTTTATACAGTTTTGCGAATTACTAATTAGCTCACAAACTCCCTGAGAAATTTTCTATGGGAGTTCCGGCTCTAATTAATTTATGCATCCTCAGGCACGCTCAGAGTACTTTTGTAGGCTAACACCCATTGCACATATTTCTTTCTAGGAATTCACCTGCCGATGGCCCTATAAATACTAGGCTTACAGAACGCCTTTGGAACATTCCAACGCTAGAGCCAGTTTATTTACTCGGTTTTGTAATTGTGCGAAATCGCGAAATCGGTAATTGTGCGAAATCGCTCACCTTGTAAGCCTTCCGCCATTCGAAAATAATTCTTTTGCTTACTGCGTAGTATCTTGTCTTATTGTTATCATTTTGTGCTGTTTTAATAGCAGAACTGCATAGATCAGTGCTCTTCACCATGCGTCTTGAAGGTGCACTAAAGAGGAATCTGAGCTCGTCTTTTTACCGCGGGAACTCGATCTACACGTTACGAGCATTCTTAGAAACTTCGAACTAATGTCCTGTACGGCCGATTTCTCTAACTCAGTTCGGATTAAACGTCCCGGCTCCCGCCTTTTTTAGAACTCACCGCTAACGGTAGAAAGGAGTCAACCAACCTTTCAGCCAGTCCCGTGGCGGCTTGCCACTCTGCCATTGGGAGAGTGATACGTAGCGATCGACGAAAGCAAAGATCCCACGTGTATTTTAGTTCCGTGAGCATAATTTGTGGCTATGTGGTCTTTGACTGGATTTATTTATTCACAGAAGCCTAAAAAACGAAAAAAAGCGAGAGCAAAGCCGCTACGCGATTTCCTGAAAGGCACTCCACGCGTTAGTTGACTCCTCCTGCTTTCAGCGGCAAGTTCAAAAAAAGGCTGGAGCTGGGACGTTTAATCCGATTTAAATTACAGATATCGGCCGCACAGGAAAATAATTTGAAGGTTTTAAGAATGCTCGGAACGTGCAGATCGAGTTCCCGCGGTAGAAAGTCGAATTCAGATTCCGCTTTAGGGCAACTTCAATACCGTGCCTGAGTTTTTGCTTCATAAAACAAAAAAAAAAGCGATAGCATATACACATTAATCGGAGCAGGTTGTTTGGAATGACTGGTGGGCTTCTCATAGACGTATCTGACGACGGTGGTTTAAGCTGAAGCTCATAAAGTCAAGCCTGGCTCACCTTGGTTTCATATAAGATCCGTGAAGCTTGTAAATTAAGACTGAAGGTCTGCGAATCTAGCTGAACGGAAAGTTTTGCGCCTCCTTCCTTGCGTATAGCGATACGATCACCGCGCACGTAATCACAAAGAAGACTGGCGCAGAGACCGCGACCGGAAGTACCAAAGCACCCATGCCGACAACTGTTCTCCTAGCACTCGTGCGATCGCATTTAAAGGAGTCGAGCCAAAGAGCGCGTCTCGGAGGTCGAGCCTGTTTACGCGGCGCTCTTTTTTTCCCCGGGGAGGCAGGCGAAACGGCCCCGAGACGTTTGCCGGCGCTGCCGCCTTGGGATCCCCGTGCCGTGTACACTGCGCGTCTCGGTTGGCCGGACCTTCTTATTGCGCGGCTCGAAGCCCCGGAGCCACTTGGCCGGGACGCGTCCCCGGTCCGGCTCTTCGTAATTGCAGCTTTTAAATGTATCGCTGACAGCTGGAAGCGCTCGGTGGGCGGCCGTCGCCGGCCGTGAGCAAATCTCGGCTTGACACCTCCGTCAACAGCTGGAGGACTCCGGGCGCTTTGATCGCGACCCTGTCACGGTCGTCCTTCCCGTTCTTTCGCCCCGGCGCGCGACCGCCTCTTGCTCTTGTGAGAGGACCCAATTATTACTGACGAGCAGCCGACGGCTGGCAGTCGACCCCTGTACTTCTTCTCGCGAGTTCTTCTGTTTGCGCAGCTCTCGGCCATTCGATTGACGCCATCTATTTAATTTCCCGCCTTCGTATCTGCGCTCTCTCCGCTGGGCAAACTTTGATGCCCACTTCCGCGGCCCACTCTGTAATATATGCGGCCCCGGCGCCTCTCCAGGAGGTGGCCGCGTCAGGACCTGACCGAGCGCACTTAATCAGCGACTCCGGCGGCCGGTCCCGGAGTGGCGCCCCGCTGCTCCCGTCCACAAGGCGCACCACCACCGTTCGGCACGTGAGCTCCCGTGCACCCCAAGAAACGCCTTGTGCACGTTCGTGGACCCGCCGATGTTCGATCCTGTCCTCCTGCTCGCCCACACCAGTGGCTCTGTTTGCTGTCTTTCAGTTGGGCCACCGGGGCACCGGCCCAGGCTGGGCAAGAGTTAGGCAGCAAGGATCGTTGCGATGGAATGGAAAAAGGGCAGGGTGGCTCTAAGGTGAGCGCCTTGGCGGGAAGTTGGAGGCAGGGAGGGAATGATAAATATGACGTTGGAAACATGCGTAATTTCTACACGCACATTCTTGAAAGGAAAATATCGAGTGTGCAGGATTTAACGTTTTGCACTGATCTCGGTTTCCAAGAATAGGAGCTAACCTACCAGGTCCAGGCGAGCTTACGAATTCAGATCAGCCAGCCCGCATTGCAGGTCGTTAGAGTCGAGCAGAACGTACCACTCAGGAAAAGTTATATAAAACTTTGGCAATTTCCAATTGCGAACATTTTTCGGACGTTCTGTGGTGTAATGTCTTTACAAACGCGTTCTTTTTTTTTTTTTCTGTAAGAGAGAATGAGCCCAGCTTGCAACAGTGGACGAACTCTGTGTTGGGAACACCAGAAGAAACAGCTGAAAAGGCACACATGGACTTCCAATGTGACAGCCTTTCTTACCTGACCCCAGATAATACATCTTAGCCCCTGATAGGCAGGTAAAGATTGTGCGCGTTTATTCCCTGCTGGTTCGCCTCGCTGTAGCATGACCGTCTATTTTTCCTCGTAAAAAGCTGTACGGCTGGCAGCCGCACGCACTGCGGTTCCAATGGGCCGAAATCACGGACTAAGAAGAATGCGGTATCTTCGGTGGCAACGCAAAAAAAAAAAAAGAGTGAGACACAGATACGCAGGCTTTTCGTTTCCCAGACATAAGCTAGATGAAGTCAAAATAATTACACTGCAAAGAATTCAATGAATGAATGAATGAATGAATGAATGAATGAATGAATGAATGAATGAATGAATGAATGAATGAATGAATGAATGAATGAATGAATGAATGGTTCGAAAAAGCTCACAATACAAAACACTTCCTTACAGGTGTATTGCACCATGCTGTCGGGTAAATGACAGATGTTAGCTGTTTTTCTTCAGGAATGTTACTTTTATCGCCATTAAACCTGCCGCGAAACTGTTGACAGGCGCCATCTAGTCATTGAATCATTGCAACCAAACTTCACTCGATGACTACGATATGCGTTTTTCCTTCCTCTGTCCTAGTAGTGCAACGAATGAACGTCCGAGTAGTCCACTTTTCCAAGAAGTCATGCATATGGCTCTTCCCAATGTCAATCCTTAGGCCTTTATACCTGAGCTAAAAAAGTTGCGCTCCTGCGGATGCCCCGAAAGTACGATAAATGCGAAACTGCGTTCATGCGCTCTCAACGAACGGCGTTCAAACAGATGTTATAAAACTAAAAACAAAGCAAAAAAACTGATGTCCTTCCGCAGCCCGCCAGTCAATCCAAGCTGGCGTAGTGGGCAACTAAATGGCGACCTCAGGCTCAAGCCACCCAGTCCTAAATTAAGACTTTATTGGCTTATTACGGGCCAACTATTCCACGACGTCAAGCATAAGCCCTTAACGGCGCTTCTGCAGATGCATTGACACTGCAAGCTGAGGGCACGCTATCCAGTGATCCTTTGCTCCCTTTGAGGAGCCATTCGCCTCTCTACATTCGATCGGTCGATGCGGCGATAGCAGGGGCGTGGAGCGGAAAAAGTCAATCTCTGCATGGAGAAGAGCAGTGCTCCCTTGAAGGAACCGACAGATGTCTTGCCAAGCACTACGGTTGCATTCGCGCGAAGCACTGAAAGCAAAGAACGCATAATCACTCAGGTCTGGCCTATGGAAGATAATTTCAACTCAATTTGATTAATTTTCACCCTAGCACTTAATGCACAGCTGAGTACTGACGTCCTTTTGTGAGTATAACCAAAGGACACCACCGAGCCCTTCCTCCATTGTCCCATCAATATAGAGATTTACATGTCATTCAAGCACGCTTATTATGCTGTTTTGTGTTAAACATGTTGTTTGGGAATTGAATTGAAGCCCGAAACAACGAGTATCATTAGCGGCACCGTTAGATGCGCCAAAAATGCATCTTTGAAAGGAAAGCCCCGTTAAATTTGTTCTGGGTGAGTATAATTACTTTCATATGTCCTTAATCTATAATATAAACTGCAATCTTGTGTCATAAGATGGCATAACCGCGCGAACTCCGGCATTTTGTTTTGTTTACGGCTTTTTTTGTGTAGTCAGAAGTGACGTGCAGCAAACTCCAGCCCCTCTGAGAATGTCATGAAACTTACCGCAGGCAACAGCAGGCAGCACTTTCATCGCATGGAGCTGCCGTGGTGGCTCAGTGAGTATGGTGCTCGGCTGCTCACCCGAAAGACGCGGGTTTGATCCCGGCCGCGGTGGTCGCATTTCTATGGGGGTGAAATGCAAGAGGCCCGTGTACTGTGCTGTCAGTGCACTTAAAGAACCCGAGGTGGTCGAAATTGTCCGGAGCCCTACAATAGGGCGTCCCTCATAGCCTGAGTCTCTTTGGGACTTTAAATCCCAATTAACCAGACCAGTTTCGCTGCATGGAGCAAGTAACAGTATATCTGGTTAATGAAATGATTTCGCTCTAGATAGATGGAACATACTGGTGCCGAAATCCTCAAAATTATTACAACGCATAGCTTCATCATTTTACTCCACTAACCTGGTGAAAAAAAGAGCGGCTTTATATTGACACAATTATTGCATCTGGTACATTAGCGACAAAATGTTAGTCCACGCAAGCTGCTCGCTAGCGGCAGGGTTTACTGAAGTTCTGCACAAGTGCTTGAGCAATTCTGGACGTATGAAAGCGTTCATGGCTTTGATTCAAACCATTTTTGGAATTGATTCTACATTTTTGTTATTTTGGCCGCTTTACTTTCATCGATCTGTAATGCTCTCGCGAACGCCTGCTAGCTAAATTCCACTTGTGTCTTTTGGCAGTCTCTTTACACTGGACTAACTTAATTCCAGCTCCCACAAAGATAACTAGCTTAGGAATAACATGCAAGGGTGTCATAAATGGCAAAATTTTGTTTTATTTTCGCAACGTAAGGCTTTTTCGAATAGAGTTTACGTAATTAAAAGCCTTCGGCATAGTCTTCTGTTCTACACAGGACTCGACAGAAGTTGATCGGGCTTTTGCTGCTGCTGCTGATGACGATGACTTGATAAAATTTTACACCCTTATGAACTTGCGCAGAAAAATGTACCGCACTTGAGCTCAGTAATACTAGGGACGTACTTGCGCAAGGAAAACGATGGCAAACGAAGTAGCACGTAATACATGTACAGAACGTGCTACTTCGTTTGTCCCCGTCTTCTTTGCGTAAGCACCTACCCTTGAAGAAATGGGCCAACCCGACCAAACTAAAGCATTAATTAGTAATACTGATGCACTAAGTACGTGGGGCGTATATGGTGGAGCCGACCGATGAGAGTAAATACAGAAAATTACCGGAAATAACCAGCTGAACTAAAGAGTTCATACTGCCACATACCTTACACCAAATAAATCTACAGCTCCTGCTTCGCACAACGCCTGATATTTTTTTATTACTCTTTATTGTAACGAACCATTTTTGATGTGGTGTGTAACAATGGAACCAATCTATTCAGTTTTAGAGTTAGCTGCACCTAACTCAAATAGTTACCAGAAAAAACTGCTTATTATATGTGGAAACAGCGAAAAATGAACGGCTGCGCTAAACTGACACTAATCTATAAAATAAACTACGCGGGAACAGGGCCAAAGGTACTTTGGCACGACAGCATAAGTTAATGAACAGGAAATTATTTTTAAGGTTTTTGTCCTCAGATTCTAGTGCGATAGGTCACGCACTCACCGGACGGAGGGTTGATCTCAAGAACCAAGCCTGCGGGCGGGCGCCAATAATTTTCAAGGAAAACTGTTAGCAGAATTTGAAGAAAATTGAGGAACAGTATGGTTATCATAACTTTCGTGAACACGCAAACAAAATTCGGGACGGAAAACGGAAAATCAAGGGACGTAAAAAAAAAATATATTAGTTTTTGCAGCAACCCCAGCAATGTATCTGAATATTGGAAAGTTAGCCAAAATAAAGTGTCACAGAAAAAAGACTCAAGCCCAGAATAGTAAGGATAAAATTAGCTTATGTTGAGAAAGATAACTAGAGAACGTTCTCACGAACCAATAGATAAAAGAGTTGGCAGTTAAGGTAAACTTGAACGTTTGAGGACCTTGGAATAACGGCATAATCTCTGTAACCTCCAATTTTCTGGCATTGCTGTGTTGGTAAGCAACTCAAGGGATGTACTGAGGGAAATGAGGGGGGATATAGAAGCACAAGCGTATCGGTAAGCCTAAAAAACTAATCCAAATGAAACTAAAGTAATTATGAACAGTCCGGGAAAAGGGCAACACTTCTCCAATACGCAGTAAAATACTGCAGGCAGTGTAGCAGTACAGACCCGATCACACTTGTCTATAGAGCGCTCTAGCGGTGTGCTGCGCAGGAAATGAAGTAAAATCTTTTTTCGCATCGCAGATGCTTTTCAAGAGGGAAGGCGCTTGTTCCAGGGCGGTTCTGATTAGTATTCGGCTACGCTCGAGCGCAAGTATTATCACAGAAAGTCAAGATCTGCTTTACACTTTCGCTTTATTGCCTCCGCACAGCACCGCTCGAACTCTATATCTAGGTAAGTGTGATCGATAACGTAAGAGTAGCGCAAAACCAGGACGACGGACACAAGGGGAGAGAACACACACCAACAACACAGGCGCTAACTTCCGACTGACGAAGAAAACCAAACCCAACTAAGTGAACGGAACCTGAGCAAAAGTAACGCATGCGCTGACCTAAGATAAAAAATCAAAAAAAGGTGCGAAAAATGCGATAAAAAATGTGAGATCACGGATGTTTTGAACCCAAGAAGGCCAGCTCTCGTTTAGACAAGGAAATGGACGGAGTACTAACGCCGTTATCTTGTAAGGCAGCAATCTGTGCAGCTTCCACAATTTCGCGAGTTAGCTTATCTCTACTCTTAGCAACGACTGAGCATTTGTCCAAAAAAGGCACGCACTTGCAATCTTTGCAGTGCAAAGCTAGATTGCTGCCGGTATAAGTCTTCATGTTATTATTGTGCTCTCGAAGCCTATCGTTCAGGCACCTACCGGATTGCCCAATATACTGCTTGCCACAGGAGAGCGGAATGTTGTACACAATGCCCTCAGTACATTTAACAAATCTTTTCCTGTGGCGGATGGTACACTGCTGCTTTTGGGAGCTATGTGCGGAGGGCACGGACCTTTTGCATAACACACTGAGCTTTTGTGGAGCTGAAAACACCACACGAACGTTTGCCTTTTTCCCTATTTTCCCTTTTTCCCTTTTTCCCGCCACAGGAAAAGATTTGTTAAATGTACTGAGGGCATTGTGTACAACATTCCGCTCTCCTGTGGCAAGCAGTATATTGGGCAATCCGGTAGGTGCCTGAACGATAGGCTTCGAGAGCACAATAATAACATGAAGACTTATACCGGCAGCAATCTAGCTTTGCACTGCAAAGATTGCAAGTGCGTGCCTTTTTTGGACAAATGCTCAGTCGTTGCTAAGAGTAGAGATAAGCTAACTCGCGAAATTGTGGAAGCTGCACAGATTGCTGCCTTACAAGATAACTGCGTTAGTACTCCGTTCATTTCCTTGTCTAAACGAGAGCTGGCCTTCTTGGGTTCAAAACATCCGTGATCTCACATTTTTTATCGCATTTTTCGCACCTTTTTTCGATTTTTTATCTTAGGTCAGCGCATGCGCTACTTTTGCTCAGGTTCCGTTCACTTAGTTGGGTTTGGTTTTCTTCGTCAGTCGGAAGTTAGCGCCTGTGTTGTTGGTGTGTGTTCTCTCCCCTTGTGTCCGTCGTCCTGGTTTTGCGCTACTCTTACGTTATGGATCAATACCGACTTGCCCAAATTTCCACCCTGGTGAAGTGTGATCGAGTCTGCACATCCGTCAAATCCCAGTAGTGGGACACGTTTTCGCAGGTATTCGCAGGCGAGTAAGAGGGAGGGAGGGGGGAATGGGGGGGGGGGGGGGGGTAGTGCACATTGTTGTCGATCCCAAATTGGGAACAGTCCCTGAGCAGGTGGGCATATAGCCGATGCATCGTGCCAGTGCTCTCCTATGGGGACGAAACACGAGGTGAACAAGAATCTAGAAACCTTACCAACGGCAGTGCAATGAAAGATTGAGTGAAAAATGGCGGGGATAACGTAAGGAGACAGAGAGAAAGCAGCGTGGATTAGGAAAGAAACGCGAGTTGAGCATATTTCAGGTGAAATAAAGAGAGGAAACGGATATGGGAGGCACGTGTAACCGGTGGCCTATCAGCGTGACAAAGTGGGCACTAAGAGAATAAAAACGCAGTCAAGGGCGCGGCCGAGAGCCAGATGGATTGACAAACTTGGGAAAGTTTGCCGGAATCTCCAGAGAGTGAGCCCGCGCCTGAGCGAAAAAACAGAATAAGCAGAGTGTAGGCCATTGGGCTAAGCTTTAGTCCTGCAGTAGACTTCCCTCGGATGATGATGATGATGATTATGATGGTGATCGTGGCGGTGAGTTCTAAGCCGCACGCGCTAAGAAAACCGTTTAAACCTCAAGAGAAAGACGACAGCACCCCTACGCGCTGCTTGGTTTCTTCGTTCACCTCTACACGCTGAACGCTCTTCTCCGGGAGTTAACATCCGGACACTCCTCGTTTCGTCGTCCCCGGATTGTCCCGGAACACCAGCGATAGGCTCGCTACGAGGGAGCGGCGCCACTGCATGTAAGCCATGTGTAAGCCGTGCATAATTAAACACGAAAACAAACGCGTTAAGTAGCCGCGTGAGCGGCCAACCCGGCCAGAAAGTAGCGCACACGGGGTCTCCAAACAGTGCTAATAACAGCGCGGCCGCTGTACACAGCGCCACTTCGCCCCAGCAAAACCAGCGCAGAGGCTGTGGATTCATGCAAAATTTATTCCGATTGCAAACCAGCGCAGCTTCCGAATCATGCCCGGGAAATCCCAACAATCCTGAGTGATTTTTAACGCCGCTGTTTGCGCGTTTAATTGCAGCGCGGGTCGACTCCGGCGTGTGTTTCGAGACTGTTTGCCCACGGCGTTACGTGCGGCCGCCCTGCGTGGCGAGTGCGCCCGGCGCAGCGGCATAATCTCATTCGCGCCAGCCTCGTGCATCAGGTAAGCGTGCCTCGATTACCGCCTGTCGCGCTCGCTGCCTCCTCCCTCTCATCTCGGCGCGCTTGTTTGGACCAGGCGTACTTGCTCTGCACGCCACCCGAGAGCGCGCGCGGGATCCTTTTATTCCGCTATATATTTTTTCTCGCTCTCTCTCTTTGTCGCGCACTCATCTAGTGGGCTCATTCCACAAGCTGAGTCGTGTATACTCGCCGCGCTTCCCTTGGCAGAGGGTTGCTCCCGGGCGTCTTGCCTCTGGATCCGCAAGCTTTTGGTTTGGGATAAGCAGCCTAAATGGGGTTCTAACACCCAGATGGCATTACAAGAGGACGGAGGCTTCTTTTGGCGACGCTTGATGTGAGCGCTTCTTACTCAAGAACTTTGTTTGGACACATCTACGTAACAACGTGCACGCAATCACGTAGGTCCATATGCACCATAAGTGCACCACTATTTCTTGTGAAAACCTTGTAAATAATGTAATCTTTGGCATTCGTTTTCAGCGAATTATAATAAGTGTCGTACTCTAATGCAATGACAGACATACGCGTATTTCCGAACTGTCAAAGCTTAAATTGCGTAAGACATATAACTGTTATCCTCGTGTTTGTATTAGGGTGATGAAAAGTGTCGCCTAGCCATTAATTCCTAGCGTGCTCAACATCTTCGGAATAACTGCCAAGTTTATTCCCATTTCCAGGCTACTCTCCTGACCTTCTCCACCAATCCTCTATTCGTCTCTTACTTGTTTCTACGTCTTGAAAATTGAGCATGTCCTGGCTATTCCGAAACCCTAGTGCTTCGCATATTCTTACGGCGGCATCGGGAACTGAGGATTGGTGGGTCTTATACAAGGTAAGCATATGTTCGGTCGTTTTCCTCTCTTGTATGCATCAACAACAAACATCATCCGTGGTGTCATATTTTTGCCAGTAACACTGCATCCTCATCCACTCAGCCCTGTCCTCGAAAAGTAAACCACTCGCTTGGGAATTGTCAAAAATTTTTTCCCTTTTGATCTTCGATTTTGACGTCCTATAGAGCTCTAACGTCGGCTTAGCCACATTTTCTTTTGCCAGTGAGTATTTTCTGAGGATCATAGTTCGTGTTCCAAGGTTGTCTTTCAATCTGTTTCTTCTTCTTGACATTTTTATTAATTAGCAAGCCATCTAGTTATTCGCCTTCATGTAGTATAGATACTGCATCGGTATAAGTACCTAAAAAATTTCGCCACCGATCGTTGCTCGTTTATATGCCTCAGTCGTTCTTCATACTGCACCTTACTTTTAGCCTCACGCGTTGCGGTCATTGACCACCACGTATCACCGTTAATTGCTTCATTCGTAGTGTTTCCGTGTGCCCGCAAGGCAAGCCTACCGACTGCCCTCTGCTTTATTTCAAGTGCCGAATTTGTGGCAGATCCCAAGCGCACCACAGCGCTTGCAAACGTCAAGCCTTGCACGATAGCGCCTTTCCAATTCCACGAATAACTTCATATTTGTTATATCCTAAAAGCGCGCGATTCTTCATGACAGCTGCGTTTCTTTTCGTTTCTTTGTAATTTCCTCCATTGGCCTGGCATGTTGACTCTGCAAACATTTATCCATATATAAAAATACTTGTACGATTAAACTACAGGTAACCCTAAATTTAGTAGCGTGATCGTACCAGGCTGATTATTATAAATCGTGACTCCCGATATTTCAGCGATAAATCTTAGACCCAAAGCCACCGCCTCTTTTCCGCAGATCTGTCCGCGGTCTTGAAGGCCACTTGCGACGTCTGCTAGAAGAACGATGTCATCGACATATATCAATCCCGGTATGAGACCAGTCTTCAATTTTACCTCTTTGCCGCCACGGCACAGTTAACCCTAATCCTCTCGTTTCTATCTTCCTTTCAGTCTCCCTGATGTAGAGCATAAATAGGAGTGGCGAAAAGGACATCCTTGCCTAAGCCCGCTTTTAACCACAACTCTTTCTGCACCTTCCATTTCCTGCCAATTCGCAGCTACGTTGTTCTCATTGTAATCCTATTTTAATAAACGCATTGTTGCACAGGCCACATCCTCTTTTTCCAAAATTTATCACAACAATGGCGGTTTACATTGTGGTAAGCCCCTTTTATGTCTAAACACGCCATCCACAGTGGTCGTTCTTCGTTTGCCGCAATTTCGATGCATTCGATGACTGCGAACAACTTGTCGTCTAATTAACGCCCTTGTCTGAATCAGTTCTCCTAGAACCTCCGCCTCTTCAGTCCAACCTTGTAGTTGATCGTTGATGGCTTGAATTGCTATTCGCAGTGACAAGTAGCGGAAAATTGGAGAATATTTTTTGACAATATTTGCTTGATGGAACAGTGCACAGTTAAAAGCCTTCATTCCCGTTGCTTCTGCGGTTCAATAGATTAGCGCTTTGATCTTGAACGCGTATTCTCCCGGTTTGAACTCGTTTTGTACTCGTAGACTTTTGCTCGTTAAAAAAGACAACAGGCATTAATGGTAAGCAAAATAATCTATGATTTTGCCGTTTGGGTATGTTGCCTTTTAGGTTGCATTTTGAGAAGCATTTGAGCCAAAAGCGCTGTTAGAAATCAGTTTTCATCGTCGTTCTCTTTACCAGCTCGCAAATTCTTTTACTATTTCCTGCATGGTGTGCTGCCTTTTAGGAGGCATCATGAGGTACTTTAGGGACAAAACCATATTTTAAAAAGCTTTGAAGTCAGCCGGGCACGGTATTTTTTGCGGAATGGAAATACTCGCCATAATGGGCTGAATAAGCAGTACTTTTTATGAGCGACTCGTTCCTCTACAAGGATCTGGACCCAAAAAGCTTTTGCTAATCTGAGGCGAATCTGAACGGAGTCCGGGGAATCTTCACTGTCTATGTGCAGTTTCTCCAACCTTCCTCAGCGCTTCTTTTCACCGAATCACCTCTGCCTTTTTTTGGCTCTCATTAAGAGCGACGGCGGCTTTGCGATGGACTTTCGCCAGAATAAGCGGCCTGTGTGCTGTAGGGAGTCGTAAACTAGAACGTTCGCGTTCCCGTGCTGGCCAAACAGAAGAGCATCCAGGCAAGGTTGAACCGTGAGGAACAGGTGGCCACTCGTGAGAGTGCGCCATCTGTCGTCTTGTGAGTCACATGGGCCCTGCAGGGGGTGTACAGCTGCGAGACGTAGGGAAGATAACTGCCTGCGCGCACTCAAGAAGTGCTATTAGTTTTACTACCGCGTTGAAATTGAGCAGGCTTTTAATTGATCATGTATCGAGAGGAAAACTGTTTGGAAAGAGAATTTAGGGGCGATCAGTTGGATTGATGCGGATGAAATGTGATACCATTCTTCCTTCACTCGCCTATCTATTCCAATTCTGAGTCTATTGTCTTTCGCTGTCCAATCTATTTCATAAACTGCTTTCTATGAGCCGTATACTGCTTTCAAATGAAAATAATTAGGTGAATGAGTGAAATCTGTAAAATAAAATGTTGGGCCCTGGGTCTCTCAGTACAGAGTACCGAATGTGAGGACGCGCATCATTCCCTGCAGCCTAGGCTCAGAGTTAAGGAGCTGCAGCGCGATAGCCAATACTCTGCCTTGTGGAGAAGGAACGATCGAATAGAGCCCAGTTTTCCAGGTAGCCAACACTGAAAACACTTGGCTACTTCAGCCGCTGAAAAAAAAAGGATCGTGATCTTCATACCCACTGGTCGGCGTATTTTCTTTCGCCCGTTGCAAAACAAGGCTGTCCTACAGCCTCGCGCGATCACAGCGGTCAACGCGAACGCGCGCGTAAAATGGCGCTTCTCGAGTGGTGAGCACCAACTGAGCGCAGCGCCATGTAGCAGCGGCTGTAGCTGAGCGGTTCCTTCAGGAGCAGTCGGCAGCCGACGAGCCTGAAATATAATTTATGTTTTAACAGCGGCCCAAAGCGATCTGGAACTCAAGTGCTCGCAAAGCTCGAAAGAAGCCTGTACAAACACTACGTTCCTCTCGGTTTGTCGTCTAGTGTACCTCGCCGGCCATACCTACACCTTCGTGTTCAACAAAAAAAAAGTGTTTCCGAGACTCGGAGGCGCCATGGCGGTGAATGAGGCCACGTTCGTCGAATCCATGTGTGCGTGCGCGCGTGTGTGTTTGTGTTTATCTACGCGAATCGCAGCCCTGCGGGCTTCGTCGCGTCACAGCTCGCTGCGTCGGCGCCGCCGTGATACCGGGTTGAGAGCGCAGACTGCCGAGTGGTAAGCGTTGCGCTGAACAAACAGCGCAGACCCGGAAGGCAGGGTCGCAAGGGGAGGCGAGTCGGCTCCTATCTGCTCGAAGCTGACGGCGTGAGCGTCGTCTCCGGCAGAATTAGGAGTGCTCCCCAAAGAACCCTGGCGCCATTTTTGTAGGCTGCTCGAGGCGCGGGTTATTCAATGCAGATAGCCGAATAAATATCCCCAGAATGATGCTTAAAGCCCCAAAATCTATCCATCGCGCACCCGTGTTTCGGCACGCGCAACACCGTTCACTTTAACTAGGCTGTTTACGTTGTCGAAATGCAGAAACTATTCATGTCGAAGCGAGTTCGCGCGTGGACAACACGATTCGCAGGTTGCGATTCGCGTGACGTGGCACCCGGACAGCACAATCTAATGCGCTGCTTTCCTTTGCCGCTTTGTTTGTTCCTTCCCTTACTCGAGAGAGGGAGGATGAAGTGGAGAGGGCGAACAAACTAGGGCGCTGAATTAATGAAATATGGGAGAAGAAACAATGTGCCTGGCTGCAGCGGCATACACTTGACAAGTCAGGGGAGTTAGGGAGGAGGAAGCATATGGCGCATCATGGTGCTGCAGATTATTTACACGTACGCTGGCCAACAGTGCCACGAAAACAATAAAGGAGCTGCGGCTGGAAGGCTGTTTGAGCGTAGCCCGATGCTGTGATCGAAGAAAGTTACCATTTGGAAAAGATACTGGCTTTCACATAAACCACGCACCCAAATTTCAGCTCTGTGTCTCATTGTATGCTGCGTCTGACGAGAAATGCAACAGACCGCCCGCTCTCTTCTTCCCTGTCATTGACTGTATTCTCCGGCAGTATTTGCCGTATTTGAATCTAGAACGACGGTTGCATGCAGAGTAAATCAGGCAGCCATCGGCGTAGTTTGTCGTCTCGCTCTGTTCTTGCCCGTCGGGAATGATATTCAGGCGGTCTATTTCATAACCAATCTTTCCTCGGCAGTCCTTTTCACCCGTTCTCATTGTCAGTTGTAGCCTCTCATGTCACGGCTGAAGGCCTGGAAGCAATGTCGTTCGATAGCTCTGGTACAGAATTCAGGACGGACCAATGGCGAGCCGGCAAGAAAACATGGAAGCCTAAAAGAATGCTTACAAAATCAGGCCCCAGGTATCCAAAAGAGCCACAGGCATAAGTGCCATTGAGAACGAGTAGCCCGTTTGTGGTGGTATCACTGATAATACTTCACGTAGGCAGGTTTAGGAGGCCGCGAAGATCTTGTGGGGGAGTGAGGGCGGAAAGGCACGGCATGTTTTTTATCAATATTATTTGCCGCTTCTTATTAATTTTTTTTTCAGCTTCCTTATTCTTCTCCTACGTTTTTTTTTTTTTTTTTTGCTCACCCTTAACGTTCCCTTCTCCATCGTAAGCTACGACTTTATCATTTTGTCGCAAGGACTTTAACCGTTCGACACGCGTTCAATGTTTCCAAGATTGAAAAGCGATACCAAAGGTGCCGACCAAGCGCAAAGCAATAAATTTCGCAGGCCACACCGCGTGTGCAAACCCACTTCCCTGACGCAGCCGTCGTGACAAATAAGTCGTATAGCTTACGGTGCGTGAACACAGCCCTTGATCCCGAGAGAGGATCCAGAGAAAGGAAAGTGAACGCCGTTCGTATAGGGGGCAGCGCATTCCAATTGAGTGCTTCTCCCACATCCTCGAACTTGGCGTGCCGTTCACTTGTACGAAGAAAGAGAAGTTGCAGAGGACGAAGGGTCCGTCCTGCACGCAGAGTGTATCGTTTCAAATGCAAATGAGCCGACCCCAACCCCGCCGCTGGGGCATTCGCTATTCCTTCAAGGGCGCACGTTCTGTGCGGCAGATGAAAGCTGCGATTTCTCCTTTTTTCACTCGTATCATTTCTTTCCCCGCGATGCTTCGTTCTCCGAGGGCCAGCTCGATCCCGCGCGTCAACAATGCGACGGCGGCGCCGGAGTCGCCCGAGGCGGTCCACTTCCGAAGACTTATCTCTCGGCGGCCGCCAAAGTAATGGAGGAGCCGAGGTTAAAAGGCCCGCGCGCGCGATGGGCCGCTGTTCCGGCGGCGAGCGACGCTCGCTGGCGTCGCCCTTTGTCGGCAATTCTGGTGTGGTTTACTGCGAGGAAATCACGTAATGCAGGTAGGAAGGCGGCCGTTTGGCAGCCGGCCGGCCGGCCGGCTCGCTGGCCCTGCGCGGTCCCCGGGGCTCGGTCCAGCGCTGGCATGTGCTGCAGGGCAGGGGGGGTAAGGGGGAGGCCCGCGGGCGAAAATCAATTTCCGGCGCCGCGGTCCGCTGGAGCGCGTCTTTCTACAGCGTGTTAATTATTAACGCGAGTCCTTCTCGCGGGAAACCCGGTCACCGAGTTAGCGACCCATCATAACGCTTCCTAGTGCCTCCGCATCTGATGAAACTGCCGGCTGTGCTTCGCTGGCGCGCGAAGAGCACTCGCCTTCTTCGTCGTCTTTCTCTACGTCTTTGTAATTTGCTGCTTCCTCTTCCTCTGGTCTGTGGCCATAAGGCCAAGGAAGTCATGGGCTATAAGGCTCACGTTCTGGTGGTTAATTATGCATCGTATACGGTGCAATATACTTTCGCTTGTCCCTGGACACGCAGTTTCGATCAAGTTTTGCGTATAGAATTCCGGAACATTTGGGGTCTGCACGGTACGCGGGAACTTTTCGTGTATTGTTGTTAAAGCGGCAAACTGCTTTTTTCGTGTGCGCTGGTAAAACTAGTCAGTCGCCGGCCGTTGGAGTCTGTACGTATGGCACATAATTCATATATAGAGCCCACTTAGGCTTAATGCGTGTCTTTGCCTAACCAGTTCTGGCACTCTGCACAGCTGAGAGGTAGGTCGCTTCGTAAAGAAGAGTTGAAAACAGCAACATCGTGGTTTCCGTTATTATGCTCACAGATATTTTTTCGGGCGTTATTAATAACCAGTCGTGCTATACAATTCTCAAAAAGATATCTCGCTGCTCATTAATTGTCGTACAAAATCGCGCCAGCCGTGTGGAAGCACGGAAAGACAGTATAACGGTGGCAGTCGCAATAGCGCTGCGTACGATAGCCAAGACACTAGCCAATCACCGGCCGCTCTAACCTACTTTCGTCAGGTGCAACTTCCGCAATTGAGAAACATTTTTTACACACATGAAGAGCTGTTTGGAAATGATGGCAGCGATGATGAGAACTGTGGCATACTTGGCAAAAATGCATTCCTTTGAATAATCGAATATTTATTTGCGAGAACTAGTTTTGTTGAGAAACGCATATTAGGCTCATGGTAAAATTTACTGCTGCAGTAGGACAAGTTGTAACGAAAATGCCGCCAAGACCCGAGGAAGAAGGGAAGTCGACACGAGCTCGGAGGAAGACGAACACCGTGATGCATCTCATGAATATGGTAAAGAAATGGCGCCGACACCCGATGCTGAAGAGTAGAAGCGAATTCTCAGCAAAAAAGAAACGAAAAGGATAAAAAGAGGATACACAATTACGGGGACAATCAAGCTCCGCATTAACGGTATGACGCGATGGCGTTAATTGGTCCTTTCAGCGGCTTGCGCTCCTTTTCGCGTATCTTGCACATCACTTCGTAGAGACGAACATCGTTCTTTACGTTATTTTAATTTTATTGTACTTTGTTTTTATTTGTATTTTTAATTTGTACAAACGAAGTCAAATGAATGGTCTTCAGTCGTCGAGGAGTAGCGCGCCCACCTCACGAACCAAGGTGCAGCGGTTCGAGTCCCGGCTCGACCATTTTTCTTTCAGTTGCTGTGGGATGTTTGAATTACCCGCAAGATGTCACGTGGTTGTGACGTCACAACTTTCTGCACCAATACCGACTTTCTCGACAGCCCAACGCCAACTACGGCGTCGCGTTCTCACTCAACGGGGCCTAGCGTAAGGCGCCCCGCTATTCCCCTATCCCCCAATCGATAGGGTCCCCCCATTTAGATCTCCATAACGTCTTTTTTTGTCCCGATGCCACCACGTTTTTCATGCTGAAGTAGAAAAGGGGGCGTAGTAGGCTCGTTGCCGCAAAGCATCTGCTGGCCGTCGGAAGGGAGCGTCGTATAATACTTTTGAGAATAAAGTTAAGTGCTGACACTGTGTCCGGGCGGTTATTTTCGGCATACTGAAATCAGTGTTCACCGAATAAAATTTCTAAATCATTCATTTAGCCGCCACGGTGGCTCAGTGGTTTTGGCGCTGGGCTGCTAACCCGAAGGACGCAGGTTCGATCCCGGCCGCGGCGGTCGAATTTCGATGGAGGCGAACTTCTAGAGGCCCGTGTACTGTGCGATGTCAGTGCATGTTAAAGTACCCCATGTGGTCGAAAGTTCCGGAAACCTTCACTACGGTGTCCCATCGCCTGAGTCGCCTTGGGACGCTATACCCTTGTAAACCGAACTAAACCAAACTAAACCATTCATTTGCAATCGAATTCTATATTTTCGTGTAACGGTTAAGTTTTGCCGCTCAAAATGAATGCGTAATAGCTGTTCAAACGTATTTCATCACGAAGCTAGCTTTCATGATATCGAATACATTTTCCCGCGTTATAGCGAACGCTAAGCGCGTAAGTCATTGATTAGAAATAGGTTTGCCGTTTAACAGGCGCATCTGTATACCTATGGATTGCTATTCACTTCTTCAGAGCTATAAAACCCTTATGGAGTTCCGAACTGTTGTCACAAAGCAGGGCGTCAACTTTTCACTCCTGTCAAGAATTATACTTACAAGTATCTCTGCGTAGACTGGTTTCACCACTCCAGAGTCTTTCAGCCAGATAAAGTATCCTTCAAATGAACTGGCAAGTTATACTTTCCTTCACTTTTTCGTTTGCGCTGAATAACAATTAAGTAGCTAGCAGGCGGTATAGTGACGCTCCAGACACACGAAGGCCGCTGCATTCCCCCCCCCCCCCCCCCCCCTCCCCCGCGCAAGCTTTTGAACGACTACGTACCCTTACTGTTTCGTGCTCGCACCCTCACTCCTGCTACCGGAAGGCGCCTCGGCTCCGGTCTCTCAGCGCTTCCCGGAAGACAAGTGGCGCCCTTTAAAACTCGGGAAGATCGGCATTGTTGAACAGAATTCGTTGCGCTAATGTTTCAGCGCTTGGTTCAGGTTTTTTGTCCTTAGGTGCTTTGGAAGCGGCCGGGTTAGGCGAGTTCCGCCCTTTTCAGCAGCCGTTTGTTCCATCCGTTGTAAGCTGGCGTCCCTTAGTAACAGACGACAGCACACTATACCGCCCTCCTTGGAGGTGGCCGGCGGCTGCAAGGATTCGTCTTCTAAACCATAAGAACCTTGACACCATATGGTTCTTTTCTCGTTTCCTTCTTTCCTTACCGCAGCTTTTGCCTTAGCGAGAATAATCGTGTCCACTTTTCACGAAGTACACAACTGAAGTCTACCTTATTTATTTGAATTTAACCCGAGTGTTTTTTCTTCTTTTTTTTACAGCGAAAGTTGTAATGGCTTCGGTTTAGCCGTATAGCAATGCATTCTGACGTGGAATATACAGCGGCAGCAATAACACCCTAATTACTTAGTTAGTTATTTTAATCTAATGTAATTAATAACAGTTAATTTAATTTAACTGCCACCTGCCAAGCGTGGCGGATAGCCGCCACCTGCCACGGTTGGCAAATGAAAAAGGGGAGAGGGTGAAATCTCTTTCTCCTCGTTTAAAGGAAAAAGGGAGGGAGAGGGCAAGTCAGAGAAAGAAGAGAGAGAGGGCGGGAGGCGGCGGGTGGCCAGATCAGATTACGCTGACTCGTATGAGAACGGCTAGGCTTTCTCTTACGGCTGACGACAAAGAATCCACGGCAAAATACAGGGCTAAATGGTTATAACAGCTTTCGCGCTGATCAATGTGCTGATGCGGTAGGCTTAACTCTACAGTTTTGTTCTACTTATAGAGGAGGGAAAAGTGATCACCGACAATATAAACCAATAAATATCATCGATAAATTTGATACTATTTCACGTTGTACACTAGAACAAGCGACCCTCTAGTTACAACAGTGGTCGCGCTACATTGGGGTAAATACAACAACCAAGCATAACATAAAGGGTTTCGCTTTCATGTCACAGGTGACCAGAGAAGAATCGGAACACAGTGAAAAGCTACTAGACATTCGGCCGTCGCTCTCGATGAACGATGAACGAATGGCAACGAATGTTGCACCGCCGCCTCTACACGCTCACAGGGCTCTTTCTTCAGCAAACTTCGAGATTTTTGAGAAAAGCTGTGCCTATCGCGTGAAGCGGCTTCTCCGCAGCTTAGTTATTAGGAAAGGCGGCATTTGTGTCGAAGAGCATGAGTCATGTTCAAGTGCCTTAGTGGCCAAAGGGCGTTGATTACTCCTATGGGCATGCATCTCAGCGCAACTGTTCGCGTCTCAAAGAGAATAGAATTGTTTTAAAAGGCGTGCTTTTGCTCCTATATCTGCACGAAAAAATCACTTCTTGTTAACTACACACTTCCTAACGGTCTTGTTAACGGCATGCTTGCCCAATATTTTGAGGCCAATTTAAGGCTCATTTGATCAGAGACTGCATGACTTAGCCCATTCGATTACTTTTTTCAGTTTTTTACCCAATATATGGTCCTTTAGCTTAATTAGAATTTTTGTTTTTCGGCAAACATCTACGGTTTTCTCACTTTTTACCGAAAAAGTGATTTATTTTTCTCCTAAAATAAAACTCTCCCAGAACTTGTATTCATACACTTGTATCTCTCCCGCTGTTACAAGTTCTAATTGCATTGCACTGGAGTGTCTGTATGATTGTATTTCATTTCTTGGACCCATGACTAGCCTGCGGCTACGGGTCCAGACAGTATTGGACACATCTTTGTGTACCTTTAAATGTAAATAAAGAATTTGAATTTGAATTTGAAAAAGAGCCACTTCTTAGACGACAACCATTCCAGTTCGGTAGCTTTGCACCTGTATGCTGATTATGCTGTTGTTAGGATGAGCTTCATTTCCTATCTTGTATTTCTAATAATAGGTCAAATAAAACAAATAATTGGCATTTTGGCATATTCTCGGTCCAAGATAAAAAAAACATATTTACTTCAAATCTTTCACAGAAACAAGCTGCACAGGATCTTCTTTTTAGTAGCCAATGGCTCTGTTGAGTACGAGAACCAATTTTAAGCATCTATAATTGTCAGTTCACTTCTGTATCTCCTTTGTGACCTGTTTTGCAGCTCACTCATTAAAGTACTCGCGACACAACGGTCCTCTTCACGCCACGATATCACAATTTAGCACCCCACTGATGTCCCTAAGCCTTGGGTTGCCAGTGGGAATGCCACAGAACGTAAATTGGAGTCATGTCGCGATCACTCGTTGGAACGCTGCGTTGAAGATATGCATTCCAAGGAGTGTTTTTTTTTTTTGTGCGCTACCAGATTAAACGAGTGGCGTACATTTTGTGCTTCAGTGTGAAGAAACTTTTTGAGCAGCTCTGGCTATGCAGTTGCAGGAAAGCAGGCTTTTTGGCGCCAATAATTCATCTGGGCAAGTGTTTATGCACGCATGGCTCATTACTCATCTCGCTCTTGCCAGCGCATCAAGTGTAGAAGCCTTCCGAATAAAGCAGGCTACAGGCTTCGTCGTCGGTATACCAAACATGTGGAAATGCGGGGTCTAGACAGCCTTACACTAGTTTTCTAAGCCTTAACCTCAAGTGAAAGGCAACATTCAAAATAACCACCCGACAGTTAAACAATCGCGCACCTCAAACGAGGTAAGAAATGCACAGAAAAGACGCGATTTCGTTCAATAGAACCTACATTGTACCATTTCTGCTTTGCCTCACAGTTGTTAATGAATCACCTCAACTTAGGAAAATTATAATTTTTGCTTTTCACATCATAATTTATAGCATGAATGAGAATGAGATTAAGTCTAGACGTAATCGGGCACGCCCGCTCACCGCGCCATTTCGAAAACCAGGCTGTTCTGGCTCTACTAAGGGGCGTTTTAAAAGCAGGGAAGTCACTGAATTTTAATTCGGGAAGGTTTCGGCATTCTATATACGTGGAAAACCAAAAACAAAGCTTTTTTCCCATTTCAGTAATTGCGGAGGAGCGGGATAGTTGGTTTGCCATAATTATGGAGCATTTTAATCTTCGCTGTGCCTTTAAACGAAACTTGCGCCTCAGTATGTCTTAATTGAAAAATACAAAAGCTGCCCGCGTTCGCGCGCCGCCCAATGATAGTTTTTCCCAGGTTTCCCTGAGCCATAAGTGTCATATTTCTTTAATCAGTATGCCATCATCATCACCATCAGCCTGACTACGCCCACTGCAGGGCAAAGGCCTCTCCCGTGTCTATCTAATTAATCCTGTCCTTTGCCAGCTGTGGCCGCCGTATCCCTGCAAACTTCTTAATCTCATCCACCCACCTAAGTTTCTGCCACCCCCTTCTACGTTTGCCTTCTCTTGGAATCTACCCCGTTACCCTCAAGGACCAGCGGTTATCTTGGCTTCGCATTACACGCCCTGCCAAGCCCATTTCTTCCTCTTGATTTCGACTAGGATGTCATTAACCAGCGTTTGTTCCCTCACCTACTTTGCCCGCTTGCAGTCTCTTAACATTACACCTATTATTTTTCTTTATATAGCTCGCTGCGTTGTCCTTAACTTAAGCTGAACCCTTTTCGTTAGCCTGCACGTTTCTGCCTCGTATGTGAGCACCGGTAAGATAAATCTGTTGTATACTTTTCTCTTGAGGGATATTGGTAAACTGCCATTCATGATCTGAGAGAACCTGCCATACGCGCTCCACCCCATTCTTATCCTTCTAGTTATTTCTATCTCATGATCAGCGGCCACTACCATTTACCACTTCCAGCACCTCACTACCAGTTGTGAACGGCTGTTTCCTTGCGAGACTGTTGAACATTACTTTCGTTTTCTGCATGTTAATTTTAAAACCTACCGGGCTCCTCTGCCTGTAACTCATTGATCTTACTTTGCAGCTCATATTCTGAGTGACTTAGTAAGGCAATGTCATCAGCGAATTGCGAATTACTTAGGTATTCCCCATTAACTGTTAACCCCAACCGTTCCCAATCCGGGAACCGGAACACCTCCTGCACACAGGCGGCGATTACCATTGGCGAGATCGTGTCTCCCTGCCTGACACCCTTGCTTATTGCCGCCGCGGTGGCTCAGCGGTTATGGTGCTCGGCTGCTGACCCGAAAGACGCGGGTTCGATCCCGGCCGCGGCGGCTGGAATTTCTTTGGAGGAGAAATTCTAGAGGCCCGTGTACTGTGCGATGTCAGTGCACGTTAAAGAACCCCAGGTGGTCGAAATTTCCGGAGCCCTCCACTACGGCGTCTCTCATAGCCTCAGTCGCTTTGGGACGTTAAACCCCATAAACCAAACCAAACCAAACCCTTGCTTATTGTAATTTTATTACTGACTTTATGAAGTACTATGGTATGGTGGTCTTCGAATGGCTCGTTTGTTCATTCCGGCGACCTGCGTGCCGCAGCTTCTAAGAGAAATAGAGGAATAAGAGTGAAAGGCGGGAGGTGAAAGGTGGACAGAGGAAGGCAAAGTTAGAAAGGAGGGTGATAAAGGAGTACCACACATACAGCATGCGCTCATCAATGCACATTACCTTGGTACACACACACGTCGGCTGCAATGGGCCTCGAGGGATGCTTCACAGGGACCGCATTTTGTAAGGATTTTGTTTCCTTTCCATTCTTCCGCTTCCTCGTCATTGGCCAGCCCCGTCTTTGATACCTGAGCTGGCGAACAGCAGTGCACCCTGGGCATCAATTCCGACGTCACAAGTGGTAGCTGTTAATAGTAAAGGGGCAAAGGAATCATTCGGGAGATATTTACAAAATGTGGCACTTAGTTTGTTTCTCGACTGTTTCTGCATGTCCTAAAAATAGTTCGCAGTCCCTGCCTCTGCTTTTCATTTTCTTTACATCGTTAGCGTCTTCCTTGACCGCACACTTTAGCTTCCCACAGCTTCGTCCTCTCCTCAGAAGTGTCCTCCTCTTGTACTCTTGAATGCGACTGGCGTCAAATTTTCAATGTAAAGGTATGCGTGAGTACTTCAAAGTGTTATTCTACTCACGGACAATGTGCCTGTGTTTTGGCAACTCTGTGTTGGCCTACACTTAATCATAATGCAGAGGTGAAATCTCCAAGATATGGGCTAAATTAACGAATGTAAAAAATTCAGGGGGCACTTTGACTGTCTAAAGTGGGTAGAGGCGGAAGCGTTTTCCGCACCACCTTCGCTGTTTCTGTGGCACTGGTGGCGTCACATATAATCGAGTACTAATTACTAAGTGATGACAAATCACTAATTAATGGTTAATTACTGATTAATGCCTGAATACTAATTAACTGCTAATTAATGACGCTTAAGCTTCGCCTTTAGGAGTGGAACACGACAGCGCGTTGTAGCGCTGCCAGGGAGTCCACGGAACGCCAGCACCCGTTCGGCGCGATGCCTTGCCCTTTGAACGCAACGCTTTTTGAGGAAAGGAAATGGCGCAGTAATTCTCTGTCATCTCGGTGGACACCTGAACCGCACCGTAGAGGAAGGGAGGAAGTGGAAGTGAAAGAAGATAGATAAAGAGGAGCCGTAATGAAGAAAATGAAAATTGTATTTGAGGAAAGGAAATTACGCAGTAACTGTCTCACAAAATTCAGGGGGGCACTTTTATGACCTAAAGTGTGGTCACTGATGTGTGGTTAAGATGTTAAGCTTCGCCCCTAAGAGTGGAACGCGACAGTGTATTGCAACGCTGTCAAGGAGTCCATAGAACGCCATCGCCCATTCGGTTCTACGCCTCGCTCGTCGGTAAATTGGTTTTTGAGGAAAGGAAATGTATCTGTCTCTCATTTGTCGGTGGACACCTAAACCTCGCCGGAAGGGAATGGAGGAGGATGAGAGTGAGTGAAGACACCGTATTCACTAGACGCGCCTTCGTTCATTCCAAACCATCGAGCTGGCATGGCGGAGTGGATAGCGTGATCGTCTCTCACGCCGAAGACCGGGGTTCGATTCCTGAGCTCGACCATTTTCTTAATCGGTTTTATTTATTTATATGGCCTGACTAGTAAAGCTAATTAGGCTAATTGGGTAATTAAGGAATTAACTAAGCTCAGTACCACTTGGAGCATCACTATACGATCCCTTCAATTGGTTGCATGGTTACTAGCCAAAGTACAATTGGCCCCGTTTGAAATTCGCGCACTGTGACGTCACGACCGTTTCCACCAATTGAAAAGCGTGACATTTTCTGTCGACAACTGCTGCTTACAACGATGAGACATTAAAGGCTTCCGCCTTAAATATTCCGATGAGTATATTGTTTCAAGCTAATATTTATTCGGTGCATATAAAGTGAATCTAAAGGATCTAGGGACCCCGATCTACACTCATATGTCTTGATGTATTTCTTGCAAAGCGATTTGGGAGAGTTATTAAGAAGTGCAATGAAACCTGGAAAAAAAAGAAATAAAGTGCAGGACGCGTTTGTGGTAAAAAAAAAGAAGAAATTACTGGCCGAAAAAGTTACCAGTATCCTTTCTAATTGTGCACCGGGCGCGCCAAGACCCGGAACGCACCGACGGCCACAAGGCGACCAAACCGTATAATGTGAGTGGAGGCCGAGGAGCGGGCGGATATTAGCGCCACAGCGCGGGCGCCTGCATTGTCATGGTGATTGCCTCCACGCAGCCGCCGGTGAACGGTGGGGAGTTTTCTCAACTGTAAAGCCTCCGCCCAGTAATAAGAAACCGCGCATCTCTTCCCGTTTCTCTGCCTCCTTCTAAATTTCATCCTCAAACAAAAGAATCAACACTGATGCAAAGAAAAAAGAAAGATGTGAAAGAGAAGGTTGAGGTAATACAGCGCTTTGTTTTTCGCTTGTTCTTTCATTTTGTTTTTTTACTTTCTTTGCTGTTGTCGCTGCTCGTAATTCCTGTATGCAAGGATTGTCCGGTCCGCATTCCGATAAGCTGGAGACCAGGCTGGCTGAAGAAAGAAAGCACGATGAAATGCTCGAGCAAATAAATCGTAAAAAGCAGTCGAAGGGGAAGGACGGAAGTGAGGGCGAAAGAGAGAGAGAGAGAGGCAGCGCAGCGCCGGAGGAGGAAGATGCGGCAGCCGTGGCTCATGAAACCGGCAGACATTAATCAGGCGCTCCGTGGAGCGTGCCGAGCGCTTTTTGTTTCTCTCGCCGCGCCGCGCGACTGACTGCGCGCGCGAATCGCACGCGGCTCGGCGGGCGTTTTGTTTTACGAGCGCGCTGGGAAATAAGCGAGGGCAATAAAGCTGGGCGAAGTGGTGCAGGGAGGGGGAGTGGCAGCTTTTATTTCGTCGCCTCTTGATGATGCCTCGTTACGAGTAATTATGGTGTAATGGGCACATGGTCGCGTTGGCGGGGGGGGGGGGGGGGGGGGGGACGCTCCTCGCACTCCCTCTCTTCCTTGACTGATTAGCGGGCGATGCGGCGACTCTTCGAGGGCCCGCGCCTATCGCTCGCTCTATCTCGACGACGCCAACACTCGCGGCGCGCGCCCTGGGCTCGGGCGCGCCCGATAACGACTCGCCGACGCCAGTGTACTCCCGGGGACGGCGAGCGGCGGATTTTTGGGTTTCCGGTCGAGCTCGGCAGCGTCGCGAACTGGGCGACGTTGTGCCGTCTGGTTGTTGGAGTCGTTCGCAGAGAGACGAAGCACATGCTAACGCCTGCGGCAGCGAATAACGTTCCCCGAGCTCGCTTGCCGGCTTTTGAGCGCAAGCAAACCGGAAGCGTGACGATGCAGTCGATTGAGTGAAGTGCCCAGGGAGAAAGGAGTTCACTTCGAAAGAGCAGCCCTCGCGTCAAAATAAGGAAAAGCGGATCGCAACAAAACGAAAACATGGACACGAGATGCAATTTTCTGCAGTTCGTTTAGACCGCCAGGCATGATCTTGCTTAGCGAAAGCCTATCACTATGGATATTTTTGTACCTCGGATAATGTTCTTTGACGCGCATTCCGCGGTAAACTTTTGCGTGTGCCAACCACAAAACTCTAGTCGCTGCAAGGAAGGTCAGGTCGGTTTGCAGCTTCATGTGTTTTCGTACCTACAGTCAGCTATTGGCATGACACACTGACATACCACAGCAACTACAGGCTGCTCAGAGGTGGACCTTTCTAAACTTGCATCACAGCACTAGAGACATAGTTAGTTTTTTTATTTTTCACATTTTTTTTTTTTGCAACTTTCTCCTCTCATCAATCTTCCAAAGTAAGTTTTACGACCTCCAGCGTTCACAAAAAACTCAGAAGAGCATAGAGTGTTGTGCAGTGTCCCGAGATGGCCAGCAACTTTATAGATTTCGACATGTATATAAAAAAAATCTGCTAAAATTTTTACATGAGCCATGACAGCCTTTGGCCAAGCCGACCTTGCGCCCATAATGTCAATTATTGATCATCAATCAAACTGTTCAATTAACACCGCTGCTCGCTGTTATCCACGTGGCTTACGACAATCACAGTGTTCTCCAATGACCTTCAATAATAGCACTTGAAAAACGCTAATGAGTTAGCTATGCAGCTTTTTTTCGTGTCTTAATTTCAAACTCAGAAGAAATTTTCTTGCATGCGCATATATGCCGAGTGAGGCTCTTCTCCGCCACCACATACCCTGAATTGTATTTGCGTGAGATGCACCCCGATGCAATAAAAATCGGCACCGATTTTATGGCGGCGCGCAACAGCCGGCGTGGGCCGCTGCTTTTGTGAGCAAGCGCCGAATTATCCGCCTGGTGGCGCTTAATTAACGCGGCGAAATCAACTGTTCAGGCTTCGCTTCCCAGTGCTTGGTGTATCGCATTTGCGTGGTCCTTGTTTGCTCGGCTCCAAGGTCTTCTCAGGCATGGACTCTCCTGGTGGAAGAGATCTGTTTGTGTCAAAGAGCTCCCAGGCCCATCCACATTTGAATGAACATTCCGGGGAAGCTGTTCGCCTTCGGAACCGTCAGGAGGAAATGAGAAGCAGCTTGAGCTACTTCCCAGCGGCATCGGAAAATTGAGATATAGGGCGTTTGTGTACACCTGTACAAAGGAGAAAACTGAACGCGTTCACACGTAAAAAATTACTCACATGACAAATATGTTTCATTCAGGGCGATGCTACTTGGAAAAAAAAAAATCCTTTCTTCTGTTCGCGCAATCAACCTTTCGTGCGGGCCTTTATCGATACAACTCTCCAATTTTCTTTTGCTAGTGCCGTGCCTTCGTTTAAAACCACGTTTAAAACTATGGATGGCTTCAAACACAAGCTGTGAAGAGTCCGCATTTGGTATCTGTTTTCCTTAATGCTTTTTTCCTCCATGGAAAGTCCAATGAACTAAAAAAAACAAAACAAACTCTGAGGCTGCGAAGTGTAATCTTTAACGCATCTACATTTCTGACCCTAGTTTTGTGAAAAGAAAAAGAAGAAAATTTATTTGGTCATAAATACTGCACTCCGATGAATATACTGAAGGATGTCCCAGAAGCATGATGACTGTATTAGAGCCTCCTATAAGCAGTTATGAGCATTGAAATGCAAAGCTAGTTAGAAGCGCTACTGATTGTGTAGAGAATTTTGGATATACACACGCACACACATGTATATAAATTTTGTATAACTTTAGTGCCCGCCAATGACTAAAAACATTATTCTCCAAATCCAGACGGAGCGTTCTTTCTTTTTTTTTTTTCTACACTTGCGCGCAGGCAATGACGAACAGAGCCCTGCAGTCCTGATCGCGCACTGTCCTCGGAAACCGCAGGCGTCATTGTATACAGTGGAAGGGCAGACAGTCCCACACGGGCGCGTACCTTCCGTAGCAACACGTCAACAGCACCCGTCCCTCGCGGGAAGGTATAGCTTGTACTCGGGTGCCCAAAGCAAAAGCAACCGGGATGCGTCTGGCAACACGCCCCGCACGCGGAGAAGGGGGCCACACGGCGCCACTCGGCATGCTCTGCCCGGCATCCCATTTCCATACCGGCCGCCTCCGCACCAAACACGACAAGACCGGGCTCTCCCCTTCTTCCGAGCAGCGGCGGCGCTTCGATTACAGATCGGAGGAGCCCATGTTGCTGTCACGCGGCCCCCTAATCCGCTCCCTGGCCGTCCAAACAATCCGCCGCAGATGACGGCTGCGCGGGCTTAAAATTCCAGCCGCTTGCCGCATTAGCATCGTCTGCTGCTTGCTGAACTGCTGTCCGCGCCCGCAAAAGCTGTCCTCCTACACGAGGCGCCGCGCCGTCTTCGCCGTGGGAGGCCCGTGTCCCGCGTACAATGCCGCGGCGGTGTTCGCGTCCCTGGGAGCGCTCCCGGAAGCGAAGCCCTCGTGGTGCGGCCCCATTTCCTTCATCTTCGCTGCCCCGCGGCCGTTGTACGTAGGCGCAGGACAGGCAGCAATAGAAATCCGCCCACGTTTATTGGAGGGCCTTTATAAGGTGCGCATCCAGGAACGAGGGTGGTGGCGCGTGACGACCTGGACATTCACGCCATCCCTTAATTTCATAGCGCATATCTCGCTCATTGCAGCCAATTCCGCACTAAAGCACCCGCCCCTGCCACGTCTGCTCGGGTGCTTCTGCCACTGCACTCTGAACAGAAAGGGGTAAAAAAAGGAGTAAGCTCTACTCTAACGCTCTCCTTTTTATAAAAGCGAGTACACTAGAGGACAGCTTATAAACTTTTTACTCCCATATAGGCGTATTTGTGTTTAGAATGCGGTGGCTGATGTCTGTGACGACAGGGTTTATATATGGCAAGCAATGTAGCTCGCTCGCTCTGTCATCTAGGACGCGGCAGACTAATGCCACGGAGGTAAGAGAACGAATACTAAAAACAAAAAATACGGCCCCGGACCTCTCCCTTCACATTTTCTCCCATTCGCATCTCCGATATCTCTATACCCAGCTTCATGAGTCATCGTGTAGTTGTTTTCAACGAAATACTCGGTTGTTACCCTCTCGGCTACGGAGTCGAGGGCAGCCAGGACGCCGAAATCGAAGGGGCCAGACATATAGAGAGCGAGCGTATACTTGCCATCGGGTTCTGGAAACTTCATTTAATGTTCTACTGAGAAGATTGCGACATTACGCACCAGCCAGTTTCACGAAAGGTGCCCCCTTTTTTAGAGTCAGACTTCGCAATGCGGTGCAATGAACGAGACGTTACTGTGGATAAGAGAAGCCCATAATATCCACTCTTATGGATCGCTCTTCTTTTTTTCGGAGGAGGAGGGGGGGGGGGGGGGGGGGGGGGCGAAAGGAATGTCCTTCGGCGAACCTGGCTGCCGCGCGGATTGTGGCTTTGTGGGGGGTCGAAGAGCGCTGAAATCCCGACC
Source organism: Amblyomma mixtum (assembly GCF_055824585.1). Taxonomy (NCBI): domain Eukaryota; kingdom Metazoa; phylum Arthropoda; class Arachnida; order Ixodida; family Ixodidae; genus Amblyomma; species Amblyomma mixtum. Next base: position 65,559,905 of record NC_143014.1, read on the forward strand.
CATCAGCCTCATAGGACATCGCGAAGGACGCAGGTGGCGAATTGCTCGATCGGTGCTGCATTCCCAACAGCCGCGGCGCCTAAAACAGACATGTCAACAAGGAAGTAAACAAAAGGTGCCACATCAATAAGAATTTTTAGGCACGAAAAAACTTACGGACAAGGAGTTCTTCCATTCGTTCCATTCGCTTTTTAACAACATCCTGCGGTATGCTAATATTGGTGCCGGGGCTCTTCCGATAGGCCTAATACTTGCACGCGTACGAACTACGATGTTCACACTTCCTCTCCATACTTTAGTTAAATTCTGCAGTTAGTGGAAGCTGACAAGAGGCAAAAAATACAGCCGTGCGCGTGAACAAAGACACTCTAACGCAGTGCAATCACTTGTAATGCAAACTTCGCGCACGTACCATCCTTAATGCGCAATTTTTTTGCATGGAAATTACACTTCTTGAATATGTGTCACATAGTTTTCGCATGCCTGACAAATCAGCAAAACAAGCCACTAGACGGAGGCCGTGGCGCAAGGGAGAAGGAGCTATCGCCCAATTTCGAAACACCTATAGATTGCGCTGGACCCTGGAGCTTTTTCTTTCTCTTTTTTATTGTGATGAATTAAAGGCGATATAACCTTCCGTTTTGCCTTCGTATGCGTCTTCCTCTAAGCCCGCGCACTTTGCTGCCGTCTTTGCCCAGTTCTCTGTGCGGAAAATCTCGTCTCCTTTGTTTTCAGGGAAATAAACAGTCTGCTGACTTTGCTATTCCTATGAGTAGCTTCCTTTATTTTGGCGATGCTGCGTTAACTCTCCGAAGCCTCCTGCATATCAAGAAAACCTTTCTTTTTGTTTCTTTGAAAGCTGCCGAGCTCGAAACGTATTTATTATGCTAGTCAGATTACAGCTCGCTGCTGCTAAAGCTGTCAGCGCGTAGAAGAGTCGAACGAAGAGTATTATGCGACATACACAGCTAATGAAATTCGAAGCCTGGACCAAACCGGGCCAAGGACTATCTAGCGTAAGAACGGCGTACACAAAAGCAGCCGCATTCATGCGACTGTCTTCCAACGTTAACTGAAGCGAGGTTCATCGCATGTGTATTTTTCTAGGGAGTGAGTGAGGGATCGTCGTCGTTGTAGTATAGTTGCACAGTAGTAGTCAGTGTGTCGCAATACAAAACTAAACGACTTCACCAAAATTTAGAGTCGCGTGATTAGTTTTTCCTCGAGGAAAATGCAGCAATGCCAAGTTTACCTGCGTCGGCGTCTGCATTTGTTATGTGCCGTTCTCGTCCTTGTTTGTATGTGTGCAGTATCCTTTGTTGATTATGATGTTGATTTACGTGATGGCCATGAAGAATGTGCTTCTGCCATAGGGAAAGGGGGAAGAGGAAGAGCAGCAGTAAAGTTATCAATCTCGGTTCGCTGGCCCCGGGAGTGGGGTGATAGTCCTAGGTGCTATTTCTTAGAAGTGATTTCGATTTCGTCTACCAACTTCTAGAGACCTTCTCCTCACGGTCCAACTCCCTGCATACCGTATGTCGGGGATTGCACGGTGGCAAAACACAAGCCTGAATCTTTCGCTGTTTATTTTCTATTCCTTCCTGTCTGTCCAGTTAATCTAATCCACTTGCAACTCAAGTAAGAGACAAACGGAGTTCATCTCAAGAACAAATTCGCGTAGCCCAATTTTATGCACGGTTGCTTGAAAGACAAAACGTGAATTTCGCAATGCACACAACGCGACAACACAAGGAACGTACTGTCGTCTGTAACATGTGTAGTCGACTCGTTTGGTTCTGTAATGAAAGTAAAGGTGCCTCTTTTGAGTCCCTTGCTGCAGAATACTCGGGTACCATGCTTTGATTCTCGAACTGCAAACCTTAATATTACAAGTGAATAAAACTGTCTTGTACTGGACGACAAGGGCAAGAAACGAGTAGATATACAGGGTGTGTCAGCTCAGTATAGAACCAAACAATAATAAAATAATAATTAAACCATAGCAGGGTTGCAGGCAGTTGCATTGATCAAATATTTTGCAACTTCGCCTTACTTGTTTATTAGCAAGAATAAATGAACAAACCTTCTTATTCTTAACTACAGTGTAAAGTTTCAATAGAGAAGGCGTTGACAGCGCTGAAAGTGCCATTTCAGCTGTTTTTTTTTTTCAATCAAATTTTGCGTAGTGCCTTTCTTTTTTTAGCTTTAAATAAAGCTTGCTAGACTTAAAAACTACAACACGGTTATGCACTCACCCGCGTCCTGATGTTATTTTCCTCAAACGCACCTTGGTTTGGTTATTCAAAGCGGCACTGATGCGCTCTCACAGATTTCCTGGTTTCTATTGATCGTCAGTCGAAGACCGACGTCACCGGGCTTCTGCTGCATCATCATCATTATTCTAACAAAACCAAGTGCCTGCGCTCATCGAGGAACCATCGCTGTTATCGGTGGCCCGTACACTGCGACCTTCGCAATGGATTCCAATCTCGATCAGTGTTCGTAAATTTTTGCTTCTACGACATTGTTTGCTGCGAAATACTTTTTCTCCTAATCCAAACTTCGGGAAAGACGCATGCGCCAATGTTTAACGCAATGACGTCCGGTTAGAAGCAATGAACGGCCACAAAGGAAGGCTCGACCAGCAATCAACGTTTGTACATGCGCAGTCACACCTCCTCTTCTGCACACAGAGGGTTTAACCTTGGAGCTCAGAGTAAATGCAGCAAAAAGTAAAGCAAATCAAGAAAAGAAGGAAGAGAATGCAGCGGGAAGAAACATTAATGCTTGGCGCACTGAAGTACTTCATGTAGAAAAACTCTGACGGCCAACTGGCCGGCGGACTGACATGTTTGCTCGTATTTTAGAGTAGTAATACGGCCACGTCTTTTCTCGTCTCCTTTAACTCAGGATCACTTCCGCGAACTTATGGGTTAGAAAATGTTTTCATCACTCCGTTCTAAATTTTATCGTCCTGCGTTTAAATGCTCAGAAAATAAAGTCATTGTGTAGCGGCCGAATCAAGCCCCCCCCCCCCCCCCTTGGTTTTCACTGCAGTCTCGACCTCTCCCTCCGCCAGCACCTAACAGGTTCATCCATGGAGCGAGCGTACGCTATTACGCCGCCGTTAGTACCGGCATCTCAATGGTTGATGAGCTCCGCTTAGCGAGCCGGGGTCCATCCGTCTGTGCGGGGAGAATACTAGGAGAACTTCATGACATGGTTCATTTTTCGTTAAAGCCAACAATTCGAATAAGGCAGCAGCTAGATAATGACGCGCCTCGTAGTAGGACAACGTGACCTCGATATGCTCAGGGGCGGCGATACACTCAACGACCAAGAAAACAGCGTATACGCCAAGACCGACCTCCTACCCAAGAGCAACGACAAGGGCATGCCTGCATTTAAGTCTGCACTTTGTCTCGCGTGAGCAAGTCTCTCAGTGCCAGACGATCTCCCAGGCGATGTATAGCCACGCTGCGCTCGTATATAGGCTCCATTTGACGCCTCACGAAAAACGGCTTCCCCGCCCCTCACCTGCAGCGCAGAGCAGCCGACGACGTAGGCTGCACTGCACTATAGGTGTCGCTCTGTGCGGCCCCGTATCTCCACCGGCTCACCAAGGTCCTGCCATGTTCCGGAGCCCGTTACTGTTCTCTTGGGCGTTTCATCTTCGATCCCAAACTATTAATTTGCCTCGCTTTGCTTGTATTCCTTTTACTTTCTTTTCGTGCGAGCCTTCCATTAGGCTAATATGCCTCGGCTGCTTAGTTCCTTTAATGTGGCACCGCCAAGAAAGCGGCGATTCTCCAATATTTCGGGGCTCCGCTTGTGTCTCGTGTAGTGCGCGCCTTCCAGGAGAAGCAAAACCTCGTACAAGGCAAGATTTCGGTGCACTCTAGCGTAATTACCCGTTGAGAACGGCGGGGAGGGGCGGAGGTATTATTTGTTCGAACGATAACTTTTTTTTTTCTTTTTCTTCTCACTTGTTCTCACTCCCTTCTCGTCGACTAGAAAGAGTGCCTTCATTATTGCGTCTTTCGGCATCTATCAAAACCGCCTAGATATTTCCTTCTTTCTTTTTTCGGGGCTTTCTAAATTGGCCTTCTTGCCTGACCGTGGAAAGCTGGAAAAGGAGGGGGCGTTTGAGTAATGAACAGACGCAACGTTATAGTGGCTCTCTAATGTTTTGTATAATTAATGCTTTTCATGCTTCTCATTAGCGCCGGGTAATAAGATAACACAGCAAAAAAAAGCCCCACCATGTTAAGTGCGTTAGGGCCGGGGTTCAAATTGGAGGCTCCTGACTTGATATGCTTCCTTATGCTCGCGCCTCTTGTCTCTCCTCTTAGCGAACCGACCTTCCCGAACCCTTCTTCGAGTTCGCTACGCTCGCTGCGGGGAGAGGGGGGAAGCCCAGGCGAGTGCCACGAGCGCGAGGCCAAAGGCACTGTGGGCGTAATCGACCGCTCTAAATGATCGTTTACTTTGAAGTGTGCGCTCATATTATCCGCCATTGCTTTTGGTATAGCAGCGGACCATGTTCTCCATGCGCCCGCGTGGAATAATCCTATGTGCAAGCGAGGTACATAAAGCAAGTTGTAAAGCAACAAATAAGATTGCAGCCACAGAACTCACTCCTTTGGCGGCAAACGTCTCGGCAGACTCGCCAAGCAACAACGGCACGAGAGACACCGTCTCAGGAAGTTTGCTTGTGCACTAGATCACTCTCGTGCCACGGGCCGCATTCCCTCTCCATTAGATTCCCCGTCGTCTTTCTGATTCTGTTCAGCTAATCATACGTCACTAATAGCAAATAAACGCCGCCATATTGGTAGCAAGTAAACGCTCCCAACAGGCTTTCTTTGATATGCATGCACGTTTCGTGGCGTCCTTGCCCAAATGCAGGAAGCATGACGTAATTCGCAATGCAGGGCTAAGTTTGATTACTGTAGAAGATGCACTCGACAGTAATATCTGAAGGAACTGCCGATGATATCTCGTTTTAATTGTGGCAGCTATCTTCGAAAATTAACGCCATTATCTGACATTCATAACAAAGTCGTTTGAAGAACGATGCCAGTAACCACGGACTAAAAATGTTAACAAAAAGGACAAATACGCTAAATAAACGTATGACGCTAATAAAGCAAGACCGGGAGCTTGTCGGGAGCTTTTGTCTATGAAAGGAGGATGCTTTCGTAACCAAATATCCGAATGAACTGCTCGCAGCGTGTAGTAATGGAACTGTCTATGTCAAAAATAATATTAACGCTAAAAGAAGAGATGGCGCTCAATAAATTACACTGCTCTGCTCGCGTCTGTTGAGGCCAGCATAGTTTATTTAATACTACAAGGAGCCAAAAACGACGGCGTCTGATTGTGCCCAGTGAGGCGCTAACGTCGTTGTGCGGCGCATATTCTGATGCCAGCAGTGATGAAGTGGAACTCGAAGTCACTCGCTCGAAGGTTTTGCGCTGCGAAACAGGCCCGAAAGAAATATAGATACGTCCGTGCCTATTCGTTTTACGCATATTGACACTGGTAGGTCTGCACGAAAATCCAAACCGTCTGGACGAGTAAGTCACTACTCCACACACAAAAATGCCACTCTTACTAAATTCAGGCACCAAAAACTAACGCCTTCCTAAGCTGGAACATCAGGTTTTTTCCATTCAGAGCTGTTCAAAACGCGATTTATTCTTGCGTTACGACATGCAGCTGCCTTTTTTATTGCTCAAGATTACATAGCATACTTTAGAGAAGGCTGAAGAAGAAAGAAAGAAGTGCCCGTCCCACATCTTTACCTTTATATCTTTTTTTTTTCAGCCCCATCTAACGTATGTCACAATGTCGAATAGTGAAAAAAGGATTACATGACAGAAGAAGATTTACTCGGCGGCTGCTTTTCTTGACAGTGCACTTCTTGACACGACAGTAGTCATTCTGGCAAAGGTTTTCTAGTTGGCAGTAATCGCAGAGGACAGTTTACTGGCCTTTGTATTTTACTGGCCCCCTGCAGCTTACTGGCCCTGTATCTACAAATGTTGCAGACTGGAAGACAGTTTCTTTTGTCCTTTACCCCTCTTGCGATTTAACACATGGCTAACCGCAGCTGGTATTAGGTCTAGAACGTCAGTGGTGTCCATTATCGGCGTAAGAATTTCTAGCCGATATGAACAACTTGTCATTCTTACATTCGTAATCAAGGGCAATACCACAACTAGTAGGAGGGATCCGGCTTTCATCCGATATGATTATATTTGGGCCGTGTCTGTTTTTTTTTTCTTTTCCTGCATAGTTTTCGAAATTGCTTCGTATGCATTGCTTCAAGAATACGCTTCAAATCCGCTGCTTGAAACTGTACGATGAAAACTGAATGGAAAACTTACGATGAACTTGATAATAGAATGCCTACCGACGAGCCATCAACTTTTTATAGGGAAGTTCATGCTATAATGCCCCTCAGCGTATATTCGTAGACGTTAAGGGGATGCAGTGCTTTCGTTAGTCCTCTTTTTATTCAACCTCTCGAGTGGCCCTTCTTTCAGTAGGCGAAGTGGGTTAGCTATATTTGTGCTTTTGACTACTGCTTTGGCAGCGGCTGTTCTATAAGATCGGGTGAAGAGTCTTGAAATGAGCTCCAGTGAGTAAATAGTATTACATGGTAAAAGTTGGCGAAAGCAACCGAAGTTCAGTCAAAATAGTAGAAATTCTATAAAAATTGCGTCAGAGTCGAGAGCGTTCACGCAGTGGGCGTCGTGTTCTACTGCATTAGCAGACCAAGCCTTCTGTTGACGCAAGCTCCGTTCGAACGTAGGTCGTGGTCCCACTTTCAGCGCCTTCCGCGAGGCAATCGCTTGACGTCCTAAATGCGGCTCCCGCTGCACTGGTGTGCGCGAGAGGAAGCCCCAGGAAGAATCCTCACGCCACGTTCCCGCCGTTTCACCGCTTCAGCAAGAGGCTGATTCTGAGTGACGCCCCACGGTTTTTTCCTTTGCACTTCCCTGATGCACCGTGCATTTCAGCCACAGCAAAGTCCTTCTTTTCAACAACTGCCGCATAGCACCAGCGCGCTGTTGGCGTCTCTAAGGATGAGCCCCTTTCCCAACCCCCTCCCCGGCGCGTCGCTCGGCGCGCAAAACTGTGCGTTGAATAATTGCTCCGTTGCCGTTTTCTTGTTTCTTTTTTTTTGTGTGTGTATGTGTGTCTCGGCTCTGGCTTTTCCAGCGCATCGTTTCACCGCGAGCAGGGCCGCCTCTAGGCAGCACCCCCCAAAACGAGGACGCCCGCATTTTCCGGCGGTGAACACGAACAAAGGAAAGGGGAAAACTAAAGGACACACAGAGATAACGGAGCTCTGGCTTTGAAGACGTTCTCCGCGCTCGGTCCTCAGGGAGCCGGGACTTCGTTGACTGCACTGAAGCCCCGACCGGAGCTGGGAGGAGCCGCGCAGGAGCGGCGGCGGTGCAATTAAAAGTAAACCGGCCTCCGTGCGACGATGGCAACTCGCGCGCCGGGGTCTCAAGTTTCGAGATTGTCCATTTTCTGGGCCAGCGCCACAAAATTCTGGGATCAGGCGTCGCGGCTGCTCCGCTGGATGATTAGTATTTTCAGCGCCGCAGGCTGTTCGCCGCGTGCTCAATTATTCACGCGGCGGCCATTGTTCGGGAAGTTTCAGCCGAGGCCCCCGCGTAAGTCGCCTGCCAGGTCAGCGAGCGTGAAGCACCCGCATCGGTGCCGTGTCGCGTGGCGGTTTATTTATCCCCGACGATAAAGGATTCACGGCGAGGACAGGTGAGCGCGCTCTGCGACCGCTTCGTCCTCCGGGGGCTTGAACTGGAGGAGGAAAAAAAATGTACCCGCATATATGCTTAATGCCGCTGATTGGCTATGCAAAAGAAATGAGGACAACCTTAGAGTTTCAGCATGGGGCTGCATATTCTTCATCTATTCTCGCTTCGACGCGCAAGTTTCTTAAACTCCCCGACTTGTCCTCGCGGATGTCCAGCCGGCAAGATAATAAATCTTGATTGCACCATTGTGGTCCTACGCGAGCAGTGCAAAATGTTGGAGAGAACTACTTACACCTGAATAATCGAACGCCTTTTCTCGAGTGTGCAAAGCTAAGCGTGTTTATTTTCTATATTACCGTTGAGAAATAAAGTATGGGCATGGCACTGTGAGTCACGTAAGGCCAGTGTGCACACCTGCCAAAATCTAAAGGTGACCTAGTCGCTTATAAGATGTGAGATCCAAAGCAACCAGATCCAATTATCGAAGTCATGATCAAAGTGCTAGTTCTTCTTCCCAATGCACGTTGATAATTACACTTCACCTCGCCAATACTTGAACTGTGTGGCCATTGCGTGGTAACGACACTATCGCGAGCAGTCGGGGGCAATAAATCCGCATGCTGTAGGACCGAGAATGGTGCACCCACAAGAGAAAAACTAGAGCGAACGTCGGCCTTCGGTGAAGAAGACACTGCTCCAAAGGAGAAGATTGAACTTAGAGGCAAAATCTGTGACACTGTTCATAACAAGTTAAAGTTCACTGCACACTTTTTGAAGTTCACTGAAAATTCTCCCAATTGATGCATCTCGCCTCGTCCGACTGCGGTGTCTCGGGGGCACGGCAAAGATTATTTATGGGATGTTATTGAACTGCCCGCACATTCATCCATTCCACTGCAACTTTTCATTTGGCATGAGCCATCTTTGATTCTCAAATCTTTGGGGTGGTTAATAAAAATTGCTGGTCTTAATGTTTTCAGTTTATGGGCCCATAGCTACATAGTCTATCCTTAAGGTTCAACGAAGATTATCATCTGGTAAAAAAAAAAATCAAGCTTCACATTTACTATATATTAACTGTACCGAAAACAGACCTGGATGATGTAAACGGACAACGATCTGCTTTGGAATCGCGACTGGCGAAGAATTGCCTCAGATATCTGTTCGGCTATAGGACACTTCGAAAACACGAGGAAAATGGTAGAGTAGCCTATTGTTTCCTCTGAGCAGCTTTTTTTTTGTTGAATTTTGTTAATTGCGTTGTGCACATTTACTAAAAGAGGGCTTACTAACTACAGCGTTTACCTTTGGGACCACCTCCTGTATAGAATACCCTAGTGCACTGTATTCTTGTCCTTACGAGCAAAGAGAAACTACGAAGTATATGTTCAGCCTGGGATGTACACGGCTATGGCGTCTTTTGAGTGTATAATACCCACTTCTCACTCTACTCTAGACGAGCTCATATAACAGAACGGGCGAAATACCTTTGACAAGAGCTGTATTTTCCTTGTCGAAGCCGATAATCCTTTCTGACGTTTTTGCATGTGAAAGCATTGTACGGTCTGCTCTCTTCGTGATGCGCAAAGCACGAGGGCGGCCTAGAGGAAAAATACGCGCAAGCGGCAAGGCGCTATACCAGGACCTTGACTTCTACGCTTGGAGGTGTGTCAGAAAACTTTAGACTCGATTTGATCCCATGCGAGCACCCGCTGAGGCTGCAGGTTCAATGCGGCTGAGATTAGAAGGACGGCCATATTTTGTAACGGCAGTTTTCCTTCTCGCTGTGGGTCAGCGCCGTCGTCCACATCGGAGCCGGTGGCTGGCAGTGTTCTCAACCCTGAAGTCACAGGGATTAGGAACAGGTGGCACAAGATTAAAGACTTAACAGAGAAGAGAACTAAGAAGAATTATTTTTGCATGTCGCGATTTCTAGAGCTCTTTTTTTTTTTTTTGTCAATGAACACCCCGTTTTTAATTCAGCCATAATGTGTGTTTCCTCGTCTTGTGTCCTTGTGTAGCATGCGCTGTTCAAAAAGTTATTATGAATAACCAACTAGCCCGTGGGCTCACCCTGTTCAGCCATAATCAGTGGACTGTGAAGAGGATATCGCCTTATATTCTGGAGGCAGCAAATACTATTAGTTGGAATTCCACTTTTCAAAAATTTTACATTTCTCAGGTTGCCTTTTGTGTGCTCTTTGTGCTCCAGCACGTTCGTCTGAGCCAATGGGCGATTGCATAGGTTACAGGAATCAAAGTTATTCCAATCATTCGGCTCCTATTTTTAAGGCGAAAGCCTTTAATGTCTCATCGTTGAAAGCAGGAGTTGTCGACAGAAATGTCACGCTTTTCAATTGGTCGAAACGGTCGTGACGTCACTGCAGTGCGCGAATTTCAAACGGGGCCAATTGTACCTTGGATAGTAACCATCCAACCAATTGAAGGGATGTAGTGATGCTCCAACTAAGTAGGTCTGAGCTTAGTTAATCGCTTAATTACCCAATTAGCCTAATTAACTTTTCTAGTCAGGCCATATAAATAAATAAAACCGAGTAGGAAATTGGTCGAGCTCGGGAATCGAACCCCGGTCTTCGGAGTGCAAGACGAGCATGCTATCCACTCCGCCATGCCAGCTTGATGGTTCGGAATGAACAAAGGCGCGTCTAGTGAATACGGTGCCTTCGCTCACTCCCATCCTCCTCCCTTCCCTTCCGGCGAGGTTTAGGTGTCCACCGAGATGTGAGAGACAGATACATTTCCTTTCCTCAAAAACCAATTTACCGACCAGCGAGGCGTAGAACCGAATGGGCGATGGCTTTCTATGGACTCCCTGGCAGCGTTGCAAGTCGCTGTCGCGTTCCACTTAGAGGCGAAGCTTAACATCTTAACCACACATCAGTGACCGCACCTTAGGTAAAAAAAGTGCCCCCCCCCCCCCCCCATGAATTTTGACGGGTGTCCACCGAGATATGTGAGACCGTTACTGCGTAATTTCCTTTCCTCAAATACAATTTCCATTTTCTTCATCACGGCCCCTCTTTCTTCTTTCACTCCCACTTCCTCCCTTCCTCTACGGTGCGGTTCAGGTGTCCACCGAGATGACAGAGTATTACTGTGCCATTTCCTTTCCTCAAAAAGCGTTGCGTTCAAAGGGAAACGCATCGCGCCGAACGGGTGGTCGCGTTCTGTGGACTCCTGGAAGCGCTAGAACACGCTGTCGCGTTCCACTCCTAAAAGCGAAGCTTAAGCGTCAAAAATTAGCAGTTAATTAGTATTCAGGCATTAATCAGTAGTTAACAATTAATTGGTGATTTGACATAACTTAGTAATTAGTACTCAATTACATGTGACGCCACCAGTGCCACAGATGCAGTCAAAGTGGTGCGGAAAACGCTTTCGCCTCTACGCACTTTAGACAGTCAAAGTGCCCCCTCAATTTTTTCCACATGAATGTCGTTTCAGATTATTTCCTCTTCCCGTGCTTACATGGACGCATTGTCTGTACGCGCCTAGCGTCGTTGATCAAGCTTGGGGTTCCTGGACGGTCCGTGCGACAAAGCACTGCGTTTTAGGTGTCACCTTTAAAACTAAGCCCCATTGGGCGAACGATGGGCACGTATAACGCCATGGCAGCATGCGGTCCTGATATATTTCATCAGGATTTTAATTATTTCCGGCGAAACCCGCCATGCACAATGGGACTCTGACGGCTTTTGACTGTTAACTCTTTCTCTCATTCATTGCCATCGTCTCCACCGTTTCCATTGCTCCTTTATTATTCTTTTCTTAATCTCTTCTTTGTTTTTTTTTATCTTCCTCTTCTCTGAGGTCACCACTGTGAAAGGCCTATGACTATCAGTGGGCACCTCCCGATAAATAAATTGGTAAGAAAGAACGCGCTGGCTTCTGTGAGGTTCACATGCCTGTCGAGAACCGGCCCAGGGCAATCGGCGCCGCAGAATACGGACAGGAAATCCCCCAGTGCGTTGCACTCTTTGGCCATGTGTTGAATGCGTAGACTTTTTCCTTTATTGCAGTTCGACTCCGCTTTGCTGTAGCAGCGTTCAGACTAGTCTGTAAAAAGGGGGGGGGGGGGGGGGCGATACAGGTGCGTGCAAACTCATTTCTGAATTCGCTCATCGTTTACAACGAGCAGCTTTTTTTTTCTTGGTACCCCGACTCACCCGTTTTTAATTAGTGCCTCGTAAAAATCGCTGAAAACTCTCCAGCTTAACCGCATTGCTAACTTCGTAACTACTAGCGAACTTTGTCGCCGTATCTCGAAAAGAACTGATTTTCACTGGATCCTATAAAACGAGCGACTGCGCTGGACAAGCTGGTGTTCGAGAACACTCTACATGTATGACGATTAAAGAAGCCAATCTTCGTGGTTAGGCTAGTGCTTAGGCTTGGCAGCGACTGGCCCAACTATGCACGCTTGACACAACCATTTGATGAGCCTCAAAAAGTAAAATAATTGCTTTCATGTTACGATCCTGCGTAGGTAGACCGTACAATACGTCATAAGTAGTATTACTGACTTCGATTTCTCTTTTCTGGCCTCGAACTTGAATGGTATGAATGTTCGAAGGGCATTCAAGGGTAACTGATAACCTGTATGAAACTCTTCTTTAAAGGGCCCCTGCCCACCCCATAATCCCAAACACTCTCTACCTCACTTTGAGCGAGCCTCCTCTCCTTCCATTCCCTCCTCGAAATTTTTCTCTCCCGCTCCTCGTCGAGTAGGCTCGGCAAGGCAAAATCACCCCTTCGTTCTCCGGTGTAAGCCGGAGGCGTGGTGTCTGTGGAGTGCGTCACAGGGTGACGTCATGGCCCCGCCTTCAATAGAATTCTTTTCTTGGTTTTTGCATTTTCTCCGCACACTGAACGATCGAGAGGCGCGATCGGCTCGACCACCTAGACATGTTAGCGAGCGCATCCTTTCATACATCTGCTTGTCATTCCCAGTTAACGAGCCACCTTTTCATTTTCTTTTAGGCCTCCCCACCGTTTCACGAGCGGAGGGGCGGAAGTCGGTTGTGTTCGAAACACACGGCGAAGCGCGGACCCGGCAACCGCCCGTTTGCTTTTCTCCATGCGTGTTTGTGTTCTGTGTGTTGGTGTCTTTTCTCCGCTCCAAAGCATATGTCATTCATTGGAGTCAAGGCGTACGCAAGATGCACGAAAGATAAGCGGTGTGTGTGCGGAGCGGTCAAGTGGGCGAGCGAGGGAAAGGCTCTGCTGCACTAGTAATTAAAACCTTGTTTTGGAGGGCTTGCATAGAAGAAAAAAATCTGAGAAGGGAGCGCTTACGCAGAGCGTCTCGTGAGGTGATCACGGCGGGGGGAGGGGGGGGGGGGCGAACCAACTCCCTCAGTTTTACTATTTTTTACTTTTTATGGCTAGGGTTCAAGGCTGTCGCCGCACGCTCCCTCCGCAGTTTTTTTTTTTGTTCCTTCATGCGGGTTTGTAGGCATGAGCCAGAACAGAAGGCGCTGCGGAAAGCCTTGTGCAGACGACGCGACGCCAAGGCTACGCCCAACCTTCTCCCGTCAGTCAGAACGATGCACCAATGGAGTGCCTTTAGCGAAAGTAGCCCCCCTTGACGTCAGCGGGGTTCAGAGTAGTGGGCCGGGCCCGTTTTTGTTGAAGGAAAGAACGAGCGGGCTTTGATTTGAATTTTCGCAGCTTTTCGGGGCGCGCATGGCTCTAGTATTTTGCAGAGGTTATCTTCGATGCCTCATCTATGCAGTGGGCTTGTTTTTCAAAAATGTCCGGACCCTGGGCAGTAGCCCTTTAAAAAGGCAATAAGTGTATCACTATAAATTGGTAAATATGAAGCACGTTTCCTTGCATTTTATACTGAACTGTACATTCAATGTATAGCATAGTCAAAAACCTTTGTAGTTTCACCGCGCCAGTTCAAAAAGGAAAAAAGCAGATCATGTTGCTCACCCGTGTACCTTGTGATTTTTCTGCACAAGTTCAGACAAATTCAAACGGACTGCGCACTTTTAACTTTACTCATATAAAGACGCCTATTGTGCAGAATTTCATGCCTGAATGGCACGTGTAAAAATAGCTGCTACGAAACGCGCTCAAACTTTGCTACATAAGAGCGTCTATTGTGTAGAATATAATACTGTCAAGGCTTGAATAAAGAATGACTGCTACAAAACGAATGCGGAGTCAGTGAATTTTTATTTTAAAAATTTGTTCTTTTCACCAATGAAACCATGGCAGTTACAAAATTTTTATGATCAGACTTCGATAGCGCGCACTGCTCTGCTTTATTTTTTTTTTTGTTCATTCACAAGGGCGGACAGAGAGACCGCGTTTACCTGTCGCGCCATCTAAGCGTACTGCGTTGAAGCTGCGCCGCAAACGACGTTTCTTCCACATTTGATTCCCAAAGGTAGCGCGACACAGCAAACGAACAAAATTTCTCCCATCAAAACATAAAAAAGAAGTTCACTCTATCCCGAGGCAAATATATTGTTCCGCTAAGCGTATTCTTGCAACGCGATTTTGTTCTGCGCCAACTTTTACTGTCCCCCTTTTTTTTTACTTCTGCTACACTCATCGGCTTACCTAATAGTGCGGTCAGCTTGAGGGCACGCGGTTTGATTTGCAAAGCAGCAGCCTCGCCAAATCCCTTGGGCCAGTAGGATTAATCCTATTTGCATACATTACTTTCTTTTCCCCGAACATGACTGTTCTGAAGGCACGCGGGACAGTGCGCCGTAACCCGCAGCTTCTACACTAAATTGAAGCCGGTGAGGCGCAAAACGGCATCGTTAATTGAATCAAACAGGAGATTGCCGGCGCTTCGTTACTTTCCGTTTTTCTTTTCGCTCCCCCTATGAGCGCCAGCGACGCAAGAGAGCGGAACGCTATGCACGCGTGGTTGCATTACCAAACTTTGCGGCCTGCCATCCCTATTCGTTGCGCTTTTCTTGTTGTTCTCGACGGGCCGCTCATTACGTAATGAGATCACAATAAAAAAGGGGCAGAAAAGAAGGTCAGCGCAAAGGTTGTTTTGCGCTCAGTTTCGGTGTCGCTTCTCTGACCTGAATTATTCCCCGCGGGTAACGTGCCAGTGATCTACTGCGACGCATCCATAAAACAGCGCCGCATTCCTGCTCAAAAGCCAGAGCGTTCCTCTCCCTTCGGTTTTCTTTGTTGAACATTTTTCGCGTACCGCGGATCGCGCTCTCTCCGCTTATGCGCAAACGCTACACAAGCGGCGTGGCTGCAGCGCGGCGCTTACTCGAAAGCAAGCAAGCGGCGCTCTACAATCACTGTTCGGGGAATTCCGCGAATGCGAGCCGCCGCGACAGCGCTTCACGCACGGACAGTAACGAGCTGTCGCGCTCATCCTCCGCACGTCGCGCGGCTGCTTCGCTGTTCGCCATGGAGAGCCTCCAAGTTGTCGCTCCGTCTCACCGGCTCGGGACCAAATGCTGTCAGTTTCTCGTGTATTAACGAGGTTTTATGAAGTCCGTATTCGGAAAGCGGAGAAAGCGGGGGGGCTGGAAGGCAGGGAGGAGTGCGCAATCGTGGGCGCCCACGTAGCGGTGGAGGGGCATGCGTCGTCTCCGGAATGGCTCCCCCGGCGCCTATAGACACGCCGTGTCCCTCTGCGACACGCTGCTTCCTCCGCCGCGAGGCGCGCGCATGAGAGCGGCGCGAGATTTCAGATTTGCGCGGTCGTCAAACTGGCCAGATGACCCTTCGGGGACCCCTGCGGCTCGTAGCGGCTTGTAATGATCCTTCCCTCTTCGTTTAAACTATAGAAAGCGCGCCTTCTCCTCTGGAGGCTCCTCCGAGTGGCGTGCTGCTCCGGGCGCCGCCGCCGCTGGCGTGGGGCGAGGCAGGCCGCGCGATCGCCAACTTTGTTGTCTCGCCGGCCCCCGAACGGCCTCGTAACTTTTCGGTATCTCGGCCACGCAGCGCCGCCCGGCGAGCCCGGTGTCCGCGCTTCGCCGCGGGCGTTTGGGGGCCGCCGCCGTATATAGCACCGCACGCGCGCTCTTCTACGCCCGCCATTGTCTCGCGCCGCGTGACACGGCCAGCTGTCTCTTTTGAGGGGCCCGATCTTGCCTGGCACGCGGCTACCCTGCTGATTTGTTGATCCCGAGGCCGAGAGAACTCTGCGGCGCGCCCACTTTGTGTTCGCGCGGGAACAGTTTGGGCCGAAACGATTGCGCTTTGCTCCGCGCTCTCTTCGGTCGTACCGCCGCCGCGCGAGGCTTCTCCGTCCGGGGCCTTGCGTGCCGCGCAAATTACGCAAGGCGCACTTTCCTCCGTTTTCTGTTCTTTTCGTTGCGTTCCCCGATGTCAAGCGACGAATTTCTAGTAAACATGAAGAAGGGAGTATAGAATTCGTTGGAGCAGTCGCATTTCACTGTGCGAGCAATTGAACAAAATAGGAACGTTTCATTATTTTCTGTGCCGAGTTCTTTCCAGCTGGTCCCTCTTTTTAGAACGCAAATTCCCTTAGACCGACTTATCCCACTGCATTCCGGTCAATCTTCACGGAGATGTGTCTACACGTTTCTGAGTAGCACGCGTAGAGCAGCAATATGCCGCTTCGTGTCAAGAACTACGGGAAACCTGAACCAACTAAGTTTAAGATTAATCCCACGTTTGTGGCTGGAATACCTGGAAAGGTTGATATAAATTGCAAAACGAAACTTAGACTATCGTTTTTAATGGCCAAGACCTACCCATGACCACGGTCACGTCCCACAGACACGATAGGCTCTAATTTCCCCTCTCTGTCATTGCTTTCACTCCTTTTATGCCCTTCCCCATGTGGAGGATACCTACCGGGAATTATGCTTGGTTATCTGTTGAGTCTTTCGGTTCTTTTCTCTCTCTTACTCTGATCATCATTCGTCTTAACTGTTGTGAAAAAAGTTGCAAAACTAATATTTTAAGAACAGCGTTTAAGCACATAATTACACTGCACAGTGCGAGTAACTTAACCTCCAAGACTAATCTTTTACGTCTTCTTTTGCGAAGTAGACCCTACTAGTTGTCATCCTTATTACATGGTAATGCTCACCGCATGCCCCCGAGGCTGTACTGGGCAGCAGATCGACGGACAGGCGTTAATGCAGGAAAAGTGGACAACTGACCGGCTACTCAGCGTATAGGGGAGTGAACATGGTGAACGACAAACACAAACGGATGGCGATGACACTGATATTGGGGCTGCAAACAGAAAGAATAGGACTAATAAATATATTATATGCCCTACAATCTATTCACAGGCTTGGGACACAATTCAAAGGTAAAGACAGTGAAAAACCGAGCGGAAAACAATGGTGTGTGCAAGACATAATAAGCTTAGCATTCGTATTCTAACTGTTATCCAAGTGAACTAACTTGTGACAGTAATAGCTTGGAAGGATGTCGGAATGTTGCAGAAGTTTTAAGGTGCGGACGTGAGAGTCGCACGTTGTTAATTAAAAATAGTACAAAAGGATCGGACAAAGAACATGGAAAATACGAATACAGTAAGCGCTGACCTCCTGCCCTCAGGCCTGCGAATGGTATTTTATATGAAGAACACCTTTATATCAAATCGATCGGCTTCGCCTCGGTTTCGGAAGCAGACGGCGCTTCAGTGAGTTCAGCGGTGGTCACTGGAATAATCAACAACTACCGGAGATATAATGTAATATGTTCATCGCGATTAAACTTTGTTTGATTTAGGCGGAAAATAAGAGCGCATTGCCCATAAACCTGTAATTTTAATAGTAGTTGTACCCTTAACTAGGTATTATAAGCAACGAATGAATCATTCATTACTCATTAGCCGCTGCGATGGCTCACCGATTATGGTGCTCGGCTGCTGGCCCAAAAAGACGCGGCTTCGATCCCGACCGCGGTGGTCCAATTCCGATGGAGGCGAAATGCTAGACGCCCGTGTACTGTGCGATGTCAGTACACGTTAAAGAACTTCAGGCGGTAAAAATTATCTGAAGCCCTCCAGTACGGTCTCAATCATAGCTTGAGTTGCTTTGTGACGTTAAACCTTATGAACAAACAAACAAAATTCGTTACTCAATATTAAGGTTCGTCGCCTCATGGCATTGCGCATTTATCCTTCACCGCTGCTCCAGCGAATTTCTATATTCAGCTATGGTCATCGTCGTAATCGTGCACTACAGGCGACCCTGGTGAAGCGTGCTTGCATCGATATAATACAAGCAAATGAAAACATTAGAGTATTACACGCACCCTCACACGTCTGTCCTTCAAGAGCCGATGGAGTAAAGGCCTGCAGTGCTCCTTCATGCAACCCAGAAAGCTTGTGAGGCTGCGGGCTCTCATTACCGCATTTCATTCGCTGTCGACAGCTAACAAACCACTATGCTGGCTTAGGACGAACGAAAAGCTGTCTAAGGGAGCCTAACAGACTACTGTACAGGACCGGCCGCAGGCTGAGCGCGAATTATGTTGCATAACTTAGCCACAGGTATCCCGGGCCGCTACGAGACCGCGTCTCGGGCTAAAGCACCGCGCAGACCAACCCAGCCAGCTCACGCGAAAACAAACAGAGGAGTGGACGCTGACTCGGGGGCGTGTCCGCCATTAAGAGAACCGCGGCGGCCGCTAATCGCCCATGTCCGCGCTCGTCACGCGCGTGGTTCGAGAATACGCCGTCGCGGTGGGCGCACACGTGCGGGCGGGCTTCGCGGTGTCGTCCACCCCGGCTGCCGTAACCCGACGGCAATTTGGCAGCCGCCGGAGCGAATATTGCCGCCGCACGTTCTTCGACTGTCCCCCCGCGTCGCTCTTTACGTCCGTCCACCGCGGCGGCGCCGGTCAGGTGATTGCCGCCCGGACTCGTGCCAAAATTGCATCATTAATTATTCACTTCCCCATCTCGCGCGCGTTCCGCCCGCACCGACTACCTTAAGTTTATAGTTTCCTTGCTTTATCTTCTGTCTGCAACACTGCGCTATAATTAACTGGCGCCTGCGCCATAGGAAGCCATTTATGCATTTTTTAACCGACACCGGCTGGGCATTCTTTCCGAGCCATCCCCCCTTCCCACTTCTTTCCCGCTGAAGGCCCCGTGCAGTCTCAGATTCTCTCCTGTCGGCGCTGCTTCTTGGTTCCTTTGTTTCGCGCCCGGTTCGGCACTGATTTTCCTTCGGTTCGTTCGTGTCGCGGCTCGGATACGCTCCTCGCTCGCTCGGGGGACGTGTCGTCCTCCGTTAAACGCGCGGTGTGCGGGGCTTCGCGCGGCGCGAGCGAGTGGCGCTCGAGAAAGCGGCTGTAACAGAAATCTTGATTGCAAGCGAGAGGCTAACGAGGACCTGCTTCCATTGTTGCGACACTCGCGCGGCGTCGGGCTTGCTCAACCCGTTACCGCGACTGCAATGAGGTTGTTAGGCGCGGGCTTTGTTTGTTGGCCGGCCGCGCACGGCGGCCCTGAATGGAAGCCGCGCGGGCGCCCAGAAGTGATATTGCAACAGGCTTCGCTGCTGAACAAAATGTCCTTTGTGACGTCCTTTATATTCAGTGGAGTGCCACGGGTGGCGCTTGTTTCTTTTTTGGTTTGTTTTTTGCCCCTCTCGGTTTACTGCAGTGTTTTTGCGCGTTGAGTTAGTTGACGCGAGTCATTCTTCGTCGAGAACAAAAATAACTTTCCCCATAGTAGACGCCGGAAGTCGTTCCTGGTTTCGGAGTATGAGCTGACAGAAAAGCGGCTCCTTAAGCGCGGGTATCCACGCCCCTGCTCCGCTACTATTATTAATGTTTAAAGAGGATAAATTTCAGCTTCCAAGCAACATACTTTCTCAGTGAAAGCAACATACTTTCTCGGCAGTACAATAACATTTGCTGGACGCGTGACGGCGGCATTAAAAGACTGATGATTTTACTTGTGTGTGTTGAAGCTAAGGTACGAGAAAAAGATAATAAAAAAATAGGCAGGAAAGTTAACCGAGTTAGGACCTCGCATGATAACCTAAAGCAGTGCAGAGCTAAGAGATTACGAAAAGTGAGAAAAAAAAGGAGGACATATTGTGCGCAGGACTGTGCAGGAGTGTCTTCACAGAAGCTGTCAGGCAATAATAACAGTCATATTGTAGCATAGCTTGCTAAGCCATTTGCCGGTAGCTCACGTGTGCCAGTCTGTTGCGGCGAGCAGCCGTTTTTCTCAGTAGAAACGGGGGCAGTCGCAAAGAACGTGGCCGACAGTGTCTTCGCAATCGCAGGAGTCATAGGTACGAGCGCTGACAATCCCGATGCAAAAAGAATAAGCTTTGTAGAAGCCACTACGAGCCAGAACATAGAGAGGAAAGTAGCGGTGCGCCGGGACAATCGGTAGGAAGCCCAAGAGGTTCAAGTGATAAATAGAAGAGCGCCGCCACTGAGTACGCTTCAAAGTTGGTGGGTACCAGTCCGATAATAAGAGCATGCCTGCGAGGCTCTGATGCTGTCTGGCAGCGTTTGTCGTGGAGAGAACAATAGACGCACAGTGATAAACTCAGTGCGCTGATCGAACAGCTTTGTCAACGTGGCCATTAGCAGTTATAACCCAGTAGCCTCGTAGCCACTGAAAAGTTACTGCCGATGAACACTGATGGTTCGTGTTCTTCGTGGTGTAAGGCTGATGGCACGTACTGTATGGCCGCCTTTGAATGAAAGAAGCTTACTCGACAGGATGGTCTTGGGCAGAGCACCACTGGTGATCGCAATCTGTGGAACAATAGACGATAATCTCCTCAAGTACTGTATACGTGGCATCGACACCGTAATGACCCCAGTGTCAATACAGGTAGGGGATGTAATCGACCCGTGGCTTATATATCGATGCAGTGCTTCCATTTCCCGTACAATAAAAACTGGGATATCTGCTGGAGAGTAGCCGGTGATGTTAGATTTCAGTGTCGGTAAAACCTGACTTGTCTTCGACAAATTGAGTGAAATTTGAGCGAAACAGCAATAAGGCAGTGCCATTTGAACTTGACTTTATAAGAACTGGTATGTTTTAGTTCGGTGACGTCAATATCATATATGACTCCCGTTGTGCAGTCGCAATCTGTTGCGACGACTGGACGGATCATGATGTTCCCAGTTCCGCAATGCCCAACAGCGACTCCAACGCGCTGCGATAGAGTGCGTCAACCGGCCGCACATTTTTTTCGCGAGACTACAGTGAGAGAAGGAGAACATGCCTTCTTGCCCAGCCTAAGTTGTCGGTAGCTCAGCGCACAGTTTCGGGCGCGTTGCTAGGCCAGTTGCCGGATTTCCACTGGTGCAACTCAGTGCCTCCCTTTTCGTGTCAATTAATCGGCTTCTAAGCATAAAAACTCTGCCCATTTGATGGTGCTTGACCTGGGAAACCTGTGGAGGTCTCCACCTCCATCGCCTTAAGCAAGGCTCGCAGTGTTCCAGGTACCAAGATAAAAATCTTTGTGCATTACAGTAGGAAAGAAACGTTATGTACTTCGTCATCGTTCGATTCCTACGCTACCAAAGGCGTTTGGATGGTGGTTTGTGCTATTAGCAATGTTCTATCAGCGCTACACATCTGTTGATGCCAAGTGAGAGAAAGAGATCGAAACACAAAGTAGCAGTTTAGCACATGGCCCGTCACTCGCAAGCGCTTTCAGTGGAATGTACAATGTGCCAAACTACTCAGTTGCCGCAGTCATGTGTGTAATTAACGTCGGCTTCAACCTCCACTGTGTGGCTGTTTTGAAGGCGGCACCGAATTTTTTCAACAGAGCCGCCCAGAAAATTTAATTATAAGTGCACTTTTGGTTGCTGGTGTCACTCCTTGCTAAGTAGGGGCGTGGTAATTAATGAAACTCTCATTCAGTTTGCTCTTGCCTGACGTGTCAAAAGTTTCACTTGCCTCGTGTCTGTTTTTCTCTACGCTGCAGACGAGCCGGTGTCCCTCGCCGTGCACGTGGGCAGCCAGATCGACCTGCCGTGCAAGTCACTGCTGTCTAACGACCTGCCCCTGCGCATCAACTGGTTCAAGGACGACTCACCGATGCCCGTGTACAGCGTGACGTACGCGAGCAACCAGAGCTTCCACAGGACCAACATCATGCAAGGCCGGCACGCGGCGCGCTCCGACTGGAGCCAGCGGGCCTACTTCAGTGTACTCGGCTCTCCGGCCACCCTGAAGGTGAACGACCTGTCCTTCCAGGACACCGGCACCTACGTCTGCCAGGTGGTCATCAGCCGCGGTACACAGCGAAACGCCACCGTGCACCTGGTCGTGGTCGGTGAGTACAGGCTCGTGCATCATATTTCCGCGCGCATTGTAGTGCTCAGAAAACACTTTTCCGAGTACTACAAGAGAAATGCAAACGTCTTTTAATGCGGATACGAACAGCTGGCCACTCCGATGGTGATGAAGGCAACGGGACGACTCTGCATAAGCGGGATGGGTAAATACGATATGCAGTGAGTTGGTGACGCAGAGTAACTTACATAGGAAGCTGTGCATGAAGTCGGAGCTAGCACGGAGAGCACCCTGGCTAGCAAGGATTGTCTTCCACTGCGTAAAATGAAGCCGCAGGCGTTTTTCGGTAATCTCGGAGTAAAGTTTCACGCTGCTATTGCGACAGAAAGAAATTGGATCGCAGCAGGCGAATTCGATTCCAGATGCAGTCTGTAGTTGGGCTAGTTGGTGGTAGCAGAACATGGTGAAAAACAGCGCCCATTGCGCTATGTCTACGCGCTGTTTTAGTGCGTGATCACTAAGATTCCCAATCTCAGATCTCTTCGATGTTTTTCTGTCCGAAGCCTCTCTCCGTGACCTTGAGGTTGCTCGGGAAGAGCAACCTGGGTCTCAAACGCCCCACCGGCGGCAGCACCTGCCATCGCAGTAGGGCAGTGGCGCACCGCTGAACCACTGCGCCACGAGTGGTATGAGAACTCCGAGCGATCTGTGAATGTGAAGTACAGAATGACCAGTTCCGCATATGTGGGCATTAGCCAATTAACGCTATGGCGTCATGCTCTTAAGGCGGAGCGTAAACCCGATTTCGCCGGACTTCGGTTGAAGCTTGCTTGACATTTAAAACCGAGCCGCGAACCGAAACAGAAGAGAAAATCCAAGTGTTAGCCCGTCTGATTCACATTTGGCTGAACCACGTTAAATCGTCCGCCATATTTCATCATGTCTTTCCAGAGGTCTCAAGCATCCCGAGCTACCCAGACTTGGTTCCCAGCTTCCTATAATCGTGTTTAAAAATTCATCTTCAGCGTTCATCAGACGGATCTGTTCTTCTCAAAACATTTTAGTGAGATGGTACTTTTACTGCGTGGAGAAATTACGAAGTTAGCGTATTCATGTTAGCTCAGGCCATAGAAACCCCTGTGATTTTATCAACGTTGCAAAATATGCTTAGTGAGAAGCGGCAGCGCTTGTGAAATTTCATGACTCGAGATTTTCTCGAAGGCATTGTTTCAACGATCAAAAATTCAACAACGTAGACTGATGGTCGAACTGGTATTACATAATAAGGCTAAAACAGCAGGCGCACTTGCGCAACTACGAAGGAAGTTGACACAAGACACAGCGCAGTGTCTTGTCTTATCTACCCTCGTCCTTGGGCAGGTGCGCTGTTTTAGCCTTATGATCAAAAACTGTTATTTCTGGACATCTGAGGCCTCTTGTCTCTCGCTTTTTACTACGTCGGTAACTACGCATCTGCACAGGCACAGGGAGACGCTCGCGATACGCTAATGACTGCGGTTAAATTTCCTATACTCCTCTTGCCCTGCAACCGATTATTGTTCATTTAAGTGTGCCACTCTCCGTGCCTGTCTTGGCGCTGCTTTTAAGAACATAATTTTTTGCCAACTAGCCCAACTTAAAGCTCAAAACTATTTGTGACAATGAAGGAATTTGGCTGATAGGTGTCTGATCGGCCCACCGCGATGTGACACAAATAGAAATGGTGTGTAAGGTGTACAATAATGGCGGGTATTTGGAGCAGGTAATGGCAAAAATATCAGTTACCACATTGTAGGTCGTCTCTCAAGCGTAGAGCACCTATATTTAAGCTCAGTTGATCATCAACCCGAAATCTAGCTACTTGGTAGGTATGTTTACCACGTTCGAAAGCTTCTCGGGGCTTCCTTAATGGTCACATTCATTAACGCCTTAAAAGAGTACTTGGCTAAACAAAATCAAAACACTTTGTACCCATTTCACATTCTGCTTGTCTAACTGAAGAAAGCGGAGCCTTCAAATTGCACAGACGAAATGCGCTGCCTGAGTACACCTGTGTGTTTTTCTTGATTTTGTTGTTGCAAGTTGGCGTGTTAATTTCCTTCCTCATGCGTTCGCGCTCGTGCTACTGAAATTATGCCCCTAACAGGGCAAAGATTCGTTAAGGTGAAAACAATATGGCTGTCTGCCCTACCCTGGCTGAAGCGGATGAAAGCAGGTAGGCAATGAAGAAGAAGAGGGAGCATTCGCAATCGCACGAAAACAGACTTTCCTTTCTCGGATGGCACCCTAACTTTTTTCACCGTATAGGAAACTTGAGGAGAGCCTTCGGGGCATTGAGCGGCGATGCCGTGTTAGCCCAGCGACTGAGAATAATTTGTTGAGACAACAGGCAGTCGCACTGCGTTCATAGCGTGATGCAGGAAGGTTGTATTTGAGGACTTCAAGAAGGCCCGAGGCAAACATGATGGTCGACTGTTTCATGCTGTTTTTGACGTCGCAAGCAACGCTGTGGTCACGTCGGGGGCAACAAAGGATATGCTTTCTGGAAAGTCACTTCATACCCGCGGGCGCCAGAAAAATGTGATGTTTCGGGTCAAAATGAAAAAAAAAAATGCAGGTGGAAAACGACACGTAAGCTTAGTAAACAGTTGCAGTCCAGTCCTTGAGTCATAGAGAAACAGGCTATCCTCCAGTACAAAACAATGGAAGCCTTTTCTGTCTTACACCATTGCGATGAGTGTGATGAGAACTTGCGCAAGAACATGGCAAAGTTGTTCGCCCTCTAATTTGTTCTCATGATGCCACAAGGGGCCGAAGGAGAGTGAGAAGTTATAAATGGTGTATTCATAGCGCCGCGCCTTTTAGAGTTTTTATCGCCTTCAGCACAAAAAGTTAGAGATATCTGTGAGGAAAGGACGACTGCGGTGTATATTTGTTATCGGAGATTGCCTCCCACCTATGTTATGTTCATCGGCCAGCAAGTGCAAGAGTGCTTCAGAGGCACGCCATGACGATGCTATCGTGAACCTGTCACCGTGAGGAGAAAGACAGTGCAAAGTTCACAGTTAATGCCTTTCCACTGACAGCCATTGATCCGACTAGACCAATGGATGTCACCAAGTTATCTTGGGAAAACATGCCTGTGGTCATAACGTCGATCGAGCGTTCGTACGCAAACAAAGCCATGTTGACGGGGTTGATGCGTATATCTGGTAGAAAGAGCACACGCTTAGAGCAGCTTCACAAGCACTGAGCTTACTTTTAATTTTTCTGCAGGTTAGTAGAGGTACAGGGTCAGTCAAAAGTTCCCAGGCCACAGGGTCTGCTTTCAAGTGGCGTATACTGCCACTTACGATAGCATCACAGACATCAAGGTTCTCAGAGGTGAGAATAGTACTTCTACTATCCTCTACAGAGATTTTTGGCTCCAGGGGTGTCGTAGCTGCCCAACTATAGCGCTCTAAAGCAGACCCTGCGGCCTGGGAACTTTTGGACGACCCTGTACCTTTTGGTTTGATTAGCCCTATTAGCACCTCGTATATCGTGCCATCGTTTCTCTGTTCGGGCACGAGTCTTTCCTTTTCTGCTACGAGCAGCAACGTTGACGAAGGACTAACAATGCGAACAGCTTGGGAAACTTGTCTTCGCCCCGCACTCCCACTCTGCGGATGCAGCGTTTCCCCTCGCTAACCGCGGAGGGGTTCGTGCTCGAGGGAACGAAAGGGGGGGAGGTTTCCCACAGCCTATACTTCGTCAGCCTTCAAGTGCCTTCAGAGCTCCCGTGCGATTTATTGCTACTTCTCATTATATTCACAGAACATATTAAGGCGGAAGCCTTTAATGTCTCATCGTTGTAAGCAGCAGTTGTCGACAGAAAATGTCACGCTTTTCAATTGGTGGAAACGGTCGTGACGTCACAGTGCGCGAATTTCAAACCGGGCCAATTGCACTTTGGCTAGTAACCATGCAACCAATTGAAGGGATCGTATAGTGATGCTCCAAGTAAGTGGGACTGAGCTTAGTTAATTGCTTAATTACCCAATTAGCCTAATTAGCTTTACTAGTCAGGCCATATAAATAAATAAAACCGATTAGGAAATTGGTCGAGCTCAGGAATCGAACGCCGGTCTTCGGCGTGAGAGACGAGCATGCTATCCACTCCGCCATGCCAGCTCAATGGTTTGCAATGAACGAAGGCGCGTCTAGTGAATACGGTGCCTTCATTCACTCTCATCCTCCTCTATTCCCTTCCGGCGAGGTTTAGGTGTCCGCCGACAAATGAGAGACAGGTACATTTCCTTTCCTCAAAAACCAATTTACCGACGAGGGAGGCGTAGAACCGAATGGGCGATGGCGTTCTATGGACTCCTTGGCAGCGTTGCAAGACGCAGTCGCGTTCCACTCTTAGGGGCGAAGCTTAACATCTTAACCACACATCAGTGACCACACTTTAGGTCAAAACAGTGCCCCCCCTGAATTTTGACGGGTGTCCACCGAGATAAGTGAGACAGTTACTGCGTAATTTCCTTTCCTCAAATACAATTTTCATTTTCTTCATTACGGCTCCTCTTTATCTATCTTCTTTCACTCCCACCTCCCTTCCTCTACGGAGCGGTTCAGGTGTCCACCGAGATGACAGAGAATTACTGCGCCATTTCCTTTCCTCAAAAAGCGTTGCGTCCAAAGGGCAAGGCATCGCGCCGAACGGGTGGTGGCGCTCCGTGGACTCCCTGGCAGCGCTACAACGCGCTGTCGCGTTCCACTCCTAAAAGCGAAGCTTAAGCGTCATTAATTAGCAGTTAATTAGTATTCATGCATTAATCAGTAATTAAGCAAAAATTAGTGATTTGCCATCACTTAGTAATTAGTACTCATTTATATGTGACGCCACCAGTGCCACAGAAACAGCGAAGGTGGTGCGGAAAACGCTTCCGCCTCTACCCACTTTAGACAGTCAAAGTGCCCCCTGAATTTTTTGCACAACTACGGGCGTAATCACACACGACATCGCGATTTGAGGCTTGTTATTTGGAAGATATGAGCCATGAAGAAAGTAGCCCACGAATGCCCTGAACCGGAAAAGCCTTAAACCGCTGTTTAAATTTGTGGCTATAGCGTTCGGCCGCTGGGCTCAAGTACGCGGGATCGAGCCCTGGCCTCAGCGGCCGCATTTCAGTGAAGGCGAAATGCAAAATGGCCTTGTGCTGCACGATATGAGTTGCACGTTGAGAACCCCAATTGGTCGAAATTAATCCGGAGATCTCCGCTACAGCGTCTCTCAATAACCCACGTGCAGCATAGGGCCGGCAAATGCCATATACCGTACCGTACCGTACCGTACCGTACCGTACCGTACCGTACCGTACCGTACGAAGTTCCAGCCTCAGTAGGCCTGTACAACAAATATTGTTTGTATTCGCGTCCACAGGTTTAGCCAACTGCTACGAATGTCAGTTCTGTCCGGATGGTACCTAAAAGGTTGGACCTTGTGGGTTTCTACGTTGACACAGGCCACCACCCACCGCGGGTTCGAGCTTCGCGCGAGCCAAGGGCCCCGATCAGCCGTCACCACACACACACTGGGACACCGCGGCGGCGCACTCAACCTCCGCTGGGAGGAGAGCGATTCGCCGCAAAGAAATAGGCCTCCAAGTTCACAAAGGAGACGTTTATTCACGTCGTCCTCCAGCTGATACACACACACTCAATAGTCACCCCGTCCCGGGGGCGCGCGAGGAGCAAGGCTCCGCTGCGCGCACGAAGCGACTCGAGCAATGCGCGCCGCTAGCACGCCGCTGCAGGAGAATGTCCCCGCGGCAGTGCTGTGATCTCTCTCTCGTGTCGACCGTTGGGCCGGTTGCGAGAGATAGTGGGCAATCAACGCAAGGTACGCCTGTCGGAGGTCGCTGGACCCCGCTAGACAGGCTCGAGCCGCTGCAGGTCAGAGGACACGTGCGGGCGAGCTCGAGTATGCACTGGTCCGAACGGCAGAGGCCGGCACGGAAAAACACAGTAACGTACGCACCTTACGCTGTCTCGGAGGGATCTCTCTCTGGGCCCCGCTCGGACGGTCGCGCGGTGCGCGGCCGCCCAAAGCGGGTCCCGAATTCCCGCCAAAAGGCGCCAATGGCAAAGGCCGTTGGGGAGCCGGGGCGGAGCTGTGGCCAAATGACAGTGATTAGTCACCTAGCCGCCTCTCCACCGCCTGAGGCGGGAGCAAGGGAAAGAGGAGAAACAACGCGGGAAGTCGGCAACAGCCGCGCAAAGGCAACGGCGAAAAGCCAGGATTCCCACGACCTAAAGCGACACTAAGGACGAACTAAAGTTCACCTGCATTTAGCAAACGTGCCGGCGGCAGCGCCGGGCCAGAACCAACGCAGGCAAGCAGTCGGGCCAAAAGGACCATGTTTATTCGGTGGCTTGGGATTTAATAGCCAAGACAAAGAAGGAAGGGGAAAGAAAGGGGGGTTGCCGAGAGGCGGGCGTTGCTCTTTGCGAAAAACGATTCGTAGAGCGACAAAGGGCACACGTGATCCTAAAAAATTAGTTCAGAAGCTCGTAGCGATGCATCTACAGATTACCGTTTTGTAACGACAAAGAGGCTGCCTTCACGAAAAACGGAGATTGCGTAAGCCAGAAAATGTCAAAAAGTGAATACAGGGGCTACCACTACCAGTCGTTTTCGCAAGAAATATGCAATGCCAAGAAAGTTTCTTTGCGCGCAGATGCCTGAAGCTTGGCTACATCACCATTAGCTTCCAAACGGTGAACACGGAGGTGTCTTTCTCGGTCCTGACGTCAACAGTTCGAATTGAGTGGCAGGAAGAAACATTACCGTTTTTTTTTTTAATTCAGTTTTCTCATCAATAGTATCCGTCGAAAAAACATAATGTAGACACAAAGAGCCATAAACTCGATTTTCACAAAGAACAGAAACTATATTGAGTTGTTCTGTCTCTCTCACCCCCATTCGCTTTCTGTCGAATAGACACGGACGTTGAACGTCAATAAAAACTAACTAAAAAAATAATGCCAGTGGTTCGTGGCAGTTCAACCGCAAGAAGAACTGTTCGCAAACCTATGAATGCCAGTGCATTCCTTCCCGACATAGCAAGCAGGAACTACCATAATGCACCGTGATTTACGAAACGTGAATAAATTCATTGATCTTTTGTCTAAATCATCATCAAAGACGAGTTATTTAGAATCACTCATAGGCGGACAACGAGCAGCACCAAATCGAGATGTGGACAGATGGTACGATGCCTCGATTCCAGCTGCCCCATTCAGAGTGAAGATGCTCTTTGTTCGGCCGGGATACTTTATTTTAGTGCGGCAGCACTAGTACGCTCACCAACCCAGACCATGAATCTTGTCAACCGAACTTAGTCTTCAGCCGTTGCCTAGCAACAGCGACGCCTCGTTACGCTTCTTGTGTGTGGAATGAATAAATAGATAAATAATAAAATAAATATTGTCGCGGCTAAGATTCGAACCCATGGCGGCGCGAACAGACCAGCTTCGCCGGCCAGTGCACTAGAGCACTATGGTATCACTGCAGAAATTTTTTATTGCATGGAAATAGTGCCGAAAAGGAAAATCTGAGCATGCTTATGCCACAAAATAGCAGGCTGTGTAACACGAGCCCCCCATACTTCTGCACGAGCCCACCTTCCCAAATATCAAAAGTCTGAGAGGCACACACATGCATCTAGATAGGGGGACCAGCTAGGCGGCTCTTCCATGGCAGCATATATACTCCCCGCACCAAAGCGTACTGCTCACGGAACAAAGATTTCGACGACCGCGGTGATTCGGCATGGCGGTCCATCATACAGCTCTTCCAGAGACTAAATAGTCCCATTAACATAAATAGATCACATGGCAAAACGCAGTTTTTCTCCTCAGGCAAAAAATGAAGGGTGTGATTTCATTGTCGTTCTGAAGTGTTCGCTGTAATATGTACCAGAAGAGCACAGCTTCATTGCACAGAATAAAACAATGGTCAATGGTCTCTGGCGCATTGCAGAGGCGGCACTTCACCGTCACTGGCACAAGCATCTCCTAAGCGTGAAGTCATGTATCACAGGCAGCATCGATATGTTCAGTTTAAAGAAGAACGTTTTTGCAGCAGAAAAAATGCACATTCGCTTAACACGTTTTAAAAGACTGGTGCCGAGGAACTCCTGAAAAGGTTGCCGATACAACGGTACAGGAAACAAGTACTCTGTAAGTACCTGAGTCATCTGCCTTCTGGAGGGCTGTACAGGTAGTCTAAAGAAAAGCACATAGTCAGGAAATTGAAGGTGTCAGCAACTCTCTTAAGGCATCCCCATAAAGGCCCCTCACGAGTGTGTCCAGTCGGTGAAAATAGGAAAGGCAAATGAGCACTAAGACGCCTAATAAGCACATCAACTAAAAAGAAATGGTTTGCCTATTTGAAAAAAAAAAACGCGAAACACGCTGATTCACGAATAAGTGAACAAGGCTTATTCCACCAGATTCCAGGAAAAGAAGCAGGTCTCGCATCTGGTCTGCGGTAAAAGAGGTTGCAAAGAAAATTCATGACCCACTACATATCGTGGTAGCCAATTAAAAGCAGTTTTCAGAGGACTCGCTGTAAAGAATATTAAACCCACTGTCAGACACAATGCCGGAGAAGCAATTTCGACAGAGGAGCAGCGCCCGTAGCAAACCTCGCCGCCTCTGCGACTTATCGCACCGGCGTGAAAAAGCGCGCGTCACGGTAGCCGCCATTGCGGTGTATTGCGCCGTCTTGCCTAAACTCGAGCAGCGGTGGACACAGGTGACAGGCACTAATATGCATCATGATACGAACATAAATTGTCCACAAAAAGCAGAACGGGTCCTCGTTCCTTCGCAGCGCCGCGGTTTGATGCCCTGCGGCCGTCCGCTACTGCGCGAGAGCGCCATGTGCTCGATTAACGGCGATGCACGTTTCCCTTCGTTCCGAACGTATGCAGCAGAGAAACCGAACGCTGCTCTGGAAATTCATAAAGTGTAACAAGCACCCGCGCGAGAGTGAGTGCGAAGGTTGGCGTCACTCGGGGCAATCTCGATGTGGGCGCGTGGAGCGAGATAGCAGTCTGACCCGCGGTACGTTTACTTCGTTGGCCCATAGTAGACATGTGGCAAACTTATATCATGTGTGTGTTTTACTGTAGGCGAAGTCTGACCGAGAACACGGGGTCATTTTTTTTTTCCCCAGACCTCGTCAACATTGCACAAAAGCATTTTATTTCATATACTTGTTCGGAATTCTAAAGCATTTAGAAGCTCTTGAATACACGTCATTTGTGATAGGTTTTACCCAGCCAGGTTGTGTGCATTCAACTTGACTCATGAAAACCTACCTCCAGTAACTCAATTTACAAAGCCAACTACGAAAGACGACACTAAAGGGTCTTCACAATACAAGCGCAGCGCTGTCTAGTTTCGAAGTTGGCGCTTTAAGTAAGTCAAGTCTAACCAGCTAGCCCGCAACAGTTCCTTGGCTCTCTTAAGTCGTTTTGCCAAAGGCGTCTCTCTACGGTCGCTTCGTTTTAGTGGGGTACGGCTTTATCTTCTGCTACCCTCAAAAGAACATGTGCCATTCACTCTTTTCCACTCCTGATTGCAACAAAAAAATAAAAAAGTACTTCAGTATAAAACGCGTTCATTTAGCAAATTTAATCACATAGGTGGGAGAGACAACATCCCAAGGGCTATGTCGCCACGCTTGAAAAGCGCTTCATACCCCTCTATCGCATCAGTCGGGAAGACGCGAGTGAAAACTTTCCCTAACTCCCTTTTTATGGACTACCCCTCAGGCACAAGTTGCGCTGATGGAAGTTGCGGGCATTCCGTGACGACACTTTCAGCCTCGCGAAAGCCTCTTGTGCAAGAAGAACGAGATTTTCTTATGACAGCAGCTTCACCGCATTTTCGTTGCGTCACACCATAACGTTTGTGTACGTGCATTTTCTATGTCTGCTACGATAAACTATGTCCATGTCAGATGGCATGCAGCAACGTTTACGGTGCCAGCCCTGACTCGCAAGGTAGCGGCATAGGGAATGAACGAAAGGCTTTGTGGAGTACAGACGACAACGTTCTTCAGCCACAAATGAGTGACTGCGCATGGGGAAAGTCCCCGCCAGTGGGGAATGAAGCGGTGGCGCTGCTATCGCTCACTCTTGAAGGCGTTTCAATGGCGTTCCGAGTTCGTCTGCAAACATAACTGGCGACTTGCGTTGTGTCGCGTGCCTAGTATATAAAACAACGAAATAATTCTTTTTGGTTGCACAGCCAATGCTTCGACAGTCCTTTCGGTGACAAAAATGCGACTACTCGAACGCTGTGGCGACCGATCTGTTTCTGGCCGCGCTGCAATCGGACTTCCTTTAAGCAGGCCGCAACTGGCGACACGGCTGGGGACACGCGGGGACCTCCGCCTATTACTGCCTATTCTTGTTCACTACAGTTGCGTCCAGCATGTTCTGAAAGGCTAAATAGAGATCGGAAGCTATTTAAATCTCCTGGTAAAGCACAGTATACAAAGTGTTGCTATTATTTATGCGAGTGAGGAAAATATTTACATTGGCTATCTCAAACAAAATAAAGCCACAAACCAACTTACAGAAAAGATGAAACATCTAAGGCGCGTGCTGAATCTTGAAATAGAGATAAAATTTTGATTATGACTATATACCGCAGAATAAATTATATAAGATGCTGTTACAACTTTCAGATATTCACAACAGCTCTCGTTTATTCATGAATGCATTGTCGCGTAAGTTGCATAAAACAATATTTCACCCTCTGACTATGCACCAGACCCCTCCTCCGTGTGTTAACGCGCGCATTTAGAGAGAACCCCGAGCTACTCGGCCAGGACTCGTGGGAATTACCGCACGTGAAGTAGTAGTAATCAGGCGCATGCTGTCATGGTTAACTAAGTTTTAGTGTGCTCGTTAAGCCAGTCGCTCATGCCGCTAGCTAACCGCATGACCAAGTCGAGCCAAGCAGATGGTTTGCATCATAAATGTCACCAAAAAAGTGGTAGGGTTTTAAAGTAGTTAAAGTGAGTAGACGTGTGAAAGCTTGTGTTTAACCTGGTTGGCTCATCGATGGGTCGTCGGGTACGTCTGGCGACGATATAGACTCAGGTTAAGCTCTGATCGAGGTTAAGCTGAACTGATCTGTTCGCAGCGCAGATGGAAGTTGACGAAGACAACGATCTGCAATGCACAGCGCGAGAGTGAGAGGCATGATCGGCTTCGGCGACAGCATAGTGCCCTCGTGCAGTGGTCAGCGAAGCTGATCTGTTCGCAACGCCGCGGGTTCGAAGCCCAGTCGTGGCAATATTTATTTTATTTCTGCATAGGCTATTGTTATGCTAGGTTTGGCCAAGGTCATCCTCAAGGGCTCGCCCCCATTGGCTACACATGGCGCGACGTTCCTCTCAACTTACCCGCTCGTCCTCCCAGTGGCTGCAGATTGCGCGACGCTTCTCCGAACTAAATCGAGCTTACCCGAGTTACTCCGAGGCTTCACACAAGCTTCTTGGTTGCGACCGTGTTAAGTAGTGTTTGCGCACTAGAAACTCGGTTATCAGGGCTTTTAAAACGAAGCTGCGGAAAATACCTATCATCAGGTAAGTTGAAACCGCTCGATATATAAATAATTCCAATCAATGCAGTGCTCTCGCCCGAAAATAAACGCATAAAGACTCGCATAAAACGGACTAAATGTGAACAGAAGACGCTTAGTTCCAGCCTACCAATGATGCTAGTAGACGTTGGACAAAATTATCTGGGAATTTCATTATCAAGACGACGAGGTAGTGCCTGTAAAGCGTGGACTGTTCCAATGCTCTACTTTGTTGGGCAGAGCGCACCTACAGGAGAAAATTATATATCTTAGAGCAACGGAAGTTTGGGCAAGTTGGTACTGCTTTATAATTTTGCAACAGCGCAACACAGCGAGGACATGAGCGAGAAGTAACCCAAAGAGGGCACTGAGCTTACAACTAAGTTTTATTAGAAAAACACGCGTGTTTTTTCAATAAAACTTAGTTGTAAGCTCAGTGCCCTCTTTGGGTCTCTTCTCGCTCTTGTCCTCGTTATGTTGCGCAGTTGCAAAATTATGAAAAATATATTAATCAGCAAAATAAGCGCGTGCACCTATACGCACACACAAATGCGCACAAATACCGGGCAGCTCTGCAGAAGTCAAAACTGGCGTCAGTAAATTAGAGTCCAAGTTTTTAAATGTGTTCGCACGCTGGAACTAAACGGCAACTGAGTTCAGTATGTGTATGATATAAACACTAATTTCTGAAAGCAAATGAGTGATTTGTGAAATAACTTTTACTTCAGGGGGAGGAGAAGAAAGCAACAACTTCATTGAAAAAAATAGAGAAGTGGTATCTTCGAAATATCGGACGGAGGTAGTTTCACTCAAGATAAAAACAACTGGCGCTAATGAACGGATTTGCCGACTTTGGACCAATCGCCATGTGCCCGCCGCTTGAAGCAGGCCAGATGTAGAGAGTTAAAACTGTGCTCGCGAGTCTTAAGGCCACGTTTATTGCCAGTCTTGTGACCAGCCTCCGTTGACTCAAAGGGCGCGCCGTGCTGCATTTCGACCGGCGCCTGGGCACACACCGAACAGTGCGGTAGCCTCGTCGCGTCCACTGAAGCTCCGTGCCACAGACTAAAACACTGGCGCTTCAAATCGAAAAAAAATCTCATCCGCGAAAGGCCGCGCGACTTTCTCGGAGAATCTGCCTCTGACTAATGTGACACCCTAACGGCGGACAGCTGACCGGGCCTTCTAACGTCGTCCCGAGTCGCGAGAAACAATTAGGCTTATTGAACGCAGGCGCGTGGGCGACAACGAGGAACGCGCCATTCCATCTTTCGGTCTTGACGCCCGTACGCTCGCAACAAAATTTGGTTGGCAGCAGCCGGGCGGTCCGTGCCGTAATCTCGATAAGGGCGACCGCGCTGCTGCCGTAGCCCACAACGCTATTCGAAAGAAACGTTTCGGGCACCTCTCCTTGGGAGAAGCGCCGTCCTTCACGCGTACACTGCTGGCATTCTCTCTCACCTTCTCTCATTTCCTTTTGAGCCCCGCTCTCAGCCAAAATATCTTCAAGCGTTTGCATGGCGGCGACTGTTTGGGGACGGTCGGCGGCTTTTTAGGCAAATTGTCGGGTTCTCCATGGCGGCGGGTTTTGTCATTAGGGCGAAGTGCTCACGAATGCTCTGGGTGAGCTTGCCGCGTGGCTCCCTGAAGCCAAGGGTAGCGCTTCAATCAATGATTGTCGGTGACGAAAGCACAGGGTGGCGCGAAAATGTATTCAGAGCGCTTCATTCTGCACAATGACGCCCCACGACAAGCAAAGCCTCCTATCTTTATTCGGTGCTGAGGAGATTGCCTTCTGTGTTTATAGACTGCATAGAAGGTTTCTGTCGTGTGCGCTATTTGTCACGAAGGCTTCAAAGCTGCCCTACCCCCTCCTTTTTTTTTCGGTGATTACCCACAATTTCAGTATTTCGGGTTATGCCATGCTGATGCTCTTTTTGCATAAACCATTATATTAGATATACTTCGTGGGGTTCCTTGCTGAAGCTATCATACAGCGTCTGTCTCCACCTGGCCCATCTTTTACAGCTTAAGCTTCTCCGCAAATACTGTGCCAACAATTGTTATAGTCTTCCTTAGTATGGTCCTTCAGCGAGCCCTTACGCTTCAAGTTTTGGGAAAGCCCTTCAGAAAAGTCGCCTTCGCAGAAGTCTGGCTAGGCCGGCAATTTCATTTCGCCGAAAACTCCCTTATTCCTGCAAAGTTCGCCGTTTCCTTCTTTTTTTTTTTTACTTAGTCCGCTTCCGCAGTTGACGCGAAGTAGGTATTCGCACCGAAAGAGCAGCGCAATAGCGCACTCCTTACCGGAACTGCCCGCTCTCGACGTCAGCCTCTCCACTCTCGCAATCTCTCCCCCAGCGCGTATAAAGCTAGAAGCGAATTCATTTCGCGCCGATTGCGACAGGCGAGCGGGGCGTCGTCTTTTTGTACGCGTTTTGGCCATCTGGCCACGTAGCGAGCATTGCGAGAGCTCGGACGACGAGGGAGACAAGAATACGGCAATTTATAATGCCTTTACAAGGTTAGGCGGCGGGCCACGTCGGCGGAAGTTGTTGTTTTCTGTCCACGCCGAGCGTCCGCGGTCTCGCTCTCTCCGAGCCCGTTCCCGACAGCCCCGCCGCCTATAGCTGCGCGCTCCGTTTTCCGGGAGCTCTCTCTCTCGGCTTGTTTTCTCTTCGCTAACGCACGTCGTTGGGGACAGTCGGGGCCGCGATGCTGGGCACGCAAGTCCAAGATTACGAGTTTTCTAAAGCGGACCGCGGCGAAAGCAAGACTGCTCGTCGCAACCGGCTGCTTTGTGCCCCACGCCATGGCGGCGGCTACGCGCGCGCGCGCGCGCGGGTCGCAGTCGTCGCTGGGCGCTGGGCTCCTCCGCCGCAAAACGCCTCGGCAACTTTGCATATTTGATTACGCGCGAAGCGACGCAAGCGTGAACGAGCAAACGGTACGCTGCTGCGGAAAGAAGGAAAGGGGAGGGGGGGGGGGGGGGGGGGGGCGACCCGACGAGACGCCCTCGTTTTCTCGCAAAAAAAGAGCGGCCCCCAAAAGAAGAGTGTGCGGCGAGAATCAAGAAACAAACGTGCAGTGGCGGAGGAGCGCGCTTGCATGTGCACGCCGCCACTCCTGCTGCTGTACGGAACGACCACCCTTGCCTCGCGAAAAGGGACTCGTCGCGAGGACATAACTTGATGAGTCCCTTCGTTCAGAGCAAAAGCCTCGTCGAGACACCCCCGCGCGCGATGGCATAGCGGGAGCAGCAGCAGCAGCGCCAGCAAGCGCAGCGGTGCGTTCCCAGCGCGCCGGATCGCACGCTGGGGCTGGTTTCAGTATATCGAAGGCTACGTGAGGAGGGGAGCGTCTTGCGTGCAGCTGATCCGCTTGCGAATTCAGGGAACTGGTCCACGCTGGCGCGTTTCTCGCGACTGCTCTCCAGTCACAGCGCGCAAACAAGGCCGAGGCCTTCCGGTTTCGTTTCTAAGATGTATGCTCCTCGTCTTTGGTTCGTTTGTTCTTTTGCTCCTCGTCCCATGTGTGGTGGTTCGTTTTGTTCATTTTTTTGGTTTGCACCGACACAGTACGCACGCACACGGCGCACAGACAACCTAGGCGACAGAAAGGGAACCCTGAGCAGGTGTCGGCTTGTTTGTTTCGTGAGTCCCCCTCGCGGACGTGTTTTATGCTTTTGTCGCCTCCGCTGCTTCTTCTCTGCTTAGGATTCAAAAGCGCCTCTGTGTGGGGTTTGTTTTTCCTGAGCAAAAATTTGATTGAGGATTGCGGGGTTGCTCGCGTGCGCTGAATTCATACTTGGATCGCGTGCTGGAATCTCGGGAAGCCCCGTGCTTTTGTTTACCCCCGGCGCCTTTCCTCCACCGTGCGCCTTTCGCCTTTATCTCGGGAACCGGTGTTGAGGAACTTGCGGTTTTTGCGCTACACGGACGTTTGAAAAATGAAATAGTTGCCCGAAAGCGGGGCTTCCAGTGCATACATTTCTCAGCGCACATAGCGACGCGTTTGTTTTCCGCCCCAGTGAAAGGCAAGGGAAGGAAAGAATGGGCAAAGCGCGTGCTTTCGGTCCATAAAAAATACGGTGGCCGCACCTCGCAAATTTTGAAGCGCGGTCAGCATCGTTAGTTAGGACGCCGTCCTCCTTTTTGCTTTTGATTTTCCGCAAAGAGCGACCATTTTGTGGATGACAGGCGGCACACTACATCGCACGAATGCGCGCTGTTTCGTTTTACTTTGTTCAATCCACATCTCACTTAAGCAAAACGCAGTTTGAAAGAAAGCTACGACAATTTTGAAAGATAGCCTTCATATTTGTTCTGCACGTCATTGACGGTCACAAACACAAAATACTCCAGGCTCCTTTTGGAGCAACGTATGTTCATTGTGTTGCCTGTCCCAAAACGGCAGTCACTTTTTTTTTTTTTTTGATTTTCAAGAAAAATAACCTGCCATAGTTTTTCTTATTCGCTCTCAAAAATCCCTTTTAAGTCCGTCGTCTCAATATGCACCTCAGTACTCGCGATAGTTAACAGATAACTAGCCTTACGCTAGCAACCCCCCCCCCCCCCCCCTCCCCCTTGTCTCCCTTCTGTAGCTGCTTCTCTTTCCATCTAAACATGAGCCAAGTCAGCCCCTATATGGTGCTTTCGTTTCATTCTGTCCGTTCCTCATCCAGCTGATTTCTGTGTGCGATGAATTTTCATAAACATTAAATTTTCCTATTAAGACTCGCACAACGCTACCGACAGACAGCCTGCTGTTCACGCAAAAACCAGCGAAAGCAACTTCTTTTTCAGCGAGCGTCTGGCCGCCTGCACAAGAAAAAGAAACGCTTCCTACGCTGTCATTTAGCGTGGAGCCAGGTCGGACGTCCGTGGGGTCACGAATGTTTTCCGCAGGCACGGGAGCATCGAACGGGAAAACAATGCATTAAGAATTATATAAAACCCCTGATGCAGCTATACTGACTTCTTCTCGAAACAAACCTGAGGACAGGCACTTTTTTTTTTTCTTCTATATAGGGTCTCGTTCCTAGTGAACGGTGGACGTGGCTGAAAGGGTGACTGAACCATTTAGACTTGACAAGCCGCAATGCATTTCTGCCCAGGGAACCTTCCGCTGGATGGCAAACGCTTCTTCCTTGGGCACTCGCATCGAGGTCCTTCCTTAGATGAGGGTACCGAAATTGTTTGAAATTGTTTATTTATTCATATGTGCGCTCAGAAACTCAACGATTATGGTGGTAGTTGCAACTGTAAACCCCGACACTGTAGAGAAGTCAGTTGTGTATTAGCGCGCAGTCTTACACAAGTTGAGCTCTCGCCCACAACTTCAGTAGCAAGACTACCGTCCTGCTTGCAAGTGAAGAAGCGCTTTACTTTGGATCATGACAGCTGATCTTCTAGTTATCTGATGCATTTATATCACGCGTGCACTAAAGTACCGCGGCTAAGCTTTCGGGCACATAAAGAATGAATTGCGTCTCGGCTGAAGCACGAAATTTTGAAATTGCTTGAACATTTGCTACCACAATACGGGAGAATTCGCGTAGATGTCACTCAGTTTATTTCTGAGCTGCCCGATATGATTTTGCCAAGTACCTAATCCACTTTAAGATCACCCATTTAAGCAAGCTGGTGCCCGGTATATCTTACATTCTCGACCACAGCTATGTATTTTTCTTACCAAGTAAAAAATAGCTTAAGCTTTACGCGCGCCCCTTCTAGAGACATTGTAATTCAGCCAAGTCTGGTGCCGACCAGTTCGTGTAACGCTCTCTGCAAAGTACTCGTACGCGTTCATACATGCCCACGACTTGACCGGTTGAACCTGTGCCTTGTGAATCTCACACATTTATAGCTGCGTTTTCATGCCGCTAGCTAGAAGCACTACCAGCCTTTCTCGTCAGTATGTCCACGTTTTATATTTTCACCTGACCAGCTTGGCCAAGTAGGGCTTTAGATATGGGATGCTGATAAATATGATCCCAGATGACGAGGTCCGAAGCCACAAGCTTTTATGGCGTAGTATAGAAACCAGGGCTAGTTGGCAAATGCTGGCCAGAATAAAAAAAAAACGCAAAATGATGAAACACGAAAGGCTATAAAGACGCAAACTAAAACTTTTAATATAAACAAATTACAAAAACATTAACTATGTCGCCTGCAGGGAGGATTAAGAACGCACCCCACTACAGTATAGAGATGGACGGACGACTGGCAGACACAGCTGTCACGGCATTTATCAATGATAGGAGTCTTCCGCAATCTCCCTTGTGGTTTTATCCCTGGGCTTATAGATATTCTCCCGCCTCATCAAAAAACGGCTTTTACCCACAACTAGCATAATTAATAGCCATATGTGACGCAGGAGCGTCTTTTATTGAATGACAATGATCGCGTAACCTTTTCTTAACAGCCGCTACTAAAGCCCCTGTGCCGCCACAAGTTTGCGCCGTATACTGTCGGCGGGTTAAAAATAGCACAAGCAGAGACAAAGATTACAAAGCTTCGTGGCATTATACTCTTGGTCGCACGCAAACAGTATCCGGTAAACAACTTTGCGCTAAAGAAGAACGAAATTGTTGACGTGTTCTCTTTGTTCGTCATTCCAAGCTTGCATGTATCTCTGGCGACAGCAGAACAAACAGAAGACAACCTACTCGTCACTGAAAACGATACCTGAAGGTCATACCTAGAGACCACTTTTTTAGCTTTTGAGAGAAACTGTGCACTTAAGTAAACACCATTTTGAGCTTTTTACCTTTTTTTCACTTGTTCAGTTCATGTGCATCTTTTTTATTGCTCATGTTTCGTGCCTTTGCATACCGTCGCCCGAGCCAATGCGATGGCAGTCGTCGGAAAGTCTGCTTCTGAAGGCCGCTTAATCTCCCCGGGAACACTCGAGTTAAGCCTGTGAATGCAAGATTTTGCTAAAGCCATCAGCAAGCAAGACACCTCTATGTCGTCTTCAGTCAGCTTATAATGGCCGGATCGATAGTTAATTTTTGCTTATATGGCGGAGTGGAACTAACAAACGTAATCATTCGGAAACGTGAACTTAAAGTCCAAGAACTGAATTTCACTGGCGTTCGCTAATTCAAAAATTGAATCTAGGCAAATCCCACATTACTTAAGACCCCTTACAGCCGTCATTTTCTAACGCGCCTTTTCTACAAGAACGAGAAATAACCAGCAAAGGGGAAGACCACAGTTATTGTCCCTTCAAGCCATCCAGCAAGAGTTTTATCAACCTTACCACGAAAAATATAACTGAGAGCCAGTGCCACTCTAGGCCCGATGCATACTATTTCCTTTTTTATCTTTTTGTTTTTTGGAATTCGTAAATTGTAATGCGTTCTTTGACGTGTTCGAGCACGCGTTCGTTGCCTCCCTCGCACGTACTCTTGTCAGCGCTCGCACGCGCTTGTATAGTGTCCACGTTCGTTCTCATTGGGTTCGGTGGCTCGTCGCGTACGTAAAATGTCTGTCTAACACCATTAGAAAGTAAATGCAGTTAAATCAAATGCTTCTGCCGAAACGCCGAGAACAGGCGAGGATTCTAGGTAGACATGTCCTACACGCTACGCCATCGCTGCTGGCATGTGGGTACCTACAAGTGGGGTAACTAAAAAAAGGCATAAAGATATCTTTCGTGACCACCTTCCTTGTGTTGTTGCTTGTGCATGCATGAGCTCAAAACAGAATTTGCCCTACTGAGACTAAACGAATATATTTTAACGCATTTTGGGCAAGGTAATTCCTTGCTTAGAACATGTGTAGACTTTTCAAACTCGTTCGACCTTATCAATAATACCTTATCGAAAATTTGAGCGGTATGGTTTTCATGGCAAAGCTGTAAGTTTAATACAATCTTATTTGGAACGTCAAAAACAAATGGTAAGAATAGCGGACTTCGTCTCGAAACAATTGCAGGTGTACAGCGGTGTACCTCAGGGCAGTATTTTAGGACCATTCCTGTTCAACATATGTGTAAATGATATTACAAACATTGCCCCTTCTGCACGATTTATTATATATGACAACGACACGAGCATCGTCTCAACAGGAAAAGATATTGGAGAATTATTTGACTCCACAGAATCCACACTGCTTGCTCTGGAGGAATGGACCAAAAAAAAAAACTGTCTGACAGTCAATGTGTCCAAGAATAGATGCATATTGTTTAGAGCAAAAGGGAGAAATATAAGCATAAACAGAAATATAACTTTACACTCCATCCCGATCGAAATTGTTTCTAGTTTTAAAAGTTTAGGAGGTATTTTTTTTTTAACTTTATCTTGGGATCACCATATCAACCACCTCGCAACAAAACCCTCTCAAGTTATAGGCCTCACATATCTCAATCGCAAAATCCTGCCACGAAAGGTTATGCTGGTGATCTATAACACCCTGCATTCCTCAAGGTTAAGCTGCTGTCAGTTAATCTGGGCGTTTATAACAAAGAAAAATGTACAAAAGCTCCACATACTCCAAAAAATGTTTCTGCGCGCAGTGGAAAATGTACATAGTCGTTTTCACTCACGTGAACTATTTTTAAGATACAACGTGACGCCTATTATGACCGTATATGACTACCGATTAAGTAAGCATTATACACAAGAAATAAAGAATGGCGGTAAATTCTTAAGACAGTTAGCGAATCTTCGAAACGACGCCCCCAGCCATGTCACCCGTTACAACAAACTCTGGAATGTAAAAACATACCGCACAACATACGGTCTACAAACACTGCAAAATCAGTTGCCTAAGAACAGAGAAAACATGCAGCTAGAAATATATACATTTAAAGAACTCGGAAAATATTACATGTCCAAATGAATGTTTTCGGCTTTATCGCTGACAACTTGCAATTAGACTCTTTGTTTTTCTGTCCGTTACTGCTTGATTTTGCCCTCAGCCTACTTCCCTTTCCGTTAAGTACTTTCTCTTTGTGCCCATGTTTGCTTTACCTGTTTTAATTGTTTATGTACTGAAGTCATTCCCACCGGACTAATGAATTTTAATTATGATTATTCTCTCTTGCCTGACTCAACTATAATTGTGTATGCATTTTTGTAACTTGTATTGTTTCAGTGAATTTGTTTTGTGATTTTCTCCTGTCTTATATCATGCTAATTCCATGTTCTATCCACTCTCGAACAGTAGAATTACACTCATCAGGCTGGCTGTATTGTGTACTATTGTATAGTATTTTTTTTAATAAGCTATGCCGCTGTGCCACTGTCTAGTGCTAGGGGGACTGCGGCTCGACCAAGTTGTCATTTATGACAGCATTTACCGCCGGCCTCCAGTGTCATGTACCCTATATGACACGAATAGAGACATTATTACTATTATCACTGAATAGCGCGCATGAATTCCTGCAGTGGGGCAATCTTGGCGCAGCATGAATTAGACCGCAAATTTTAGCATGACTGCATGCGCGGCTT
Organism: Amblyomma mixtum; assembly: GCF_055824585.1. Classification (NCBI taxonomy): domain Eukaryota; kingdom Metazoa; phylum Arthropoda; class Arachnida; order Ixodida; family Ixodidae; genus Amblyomma; species Amblyomma mixtum. Next base: position 65,603,037 of record NC_143014.1, read on the forward strand.
TCTTCGCAGCTTTTGAAGCTTTGTGTGCCGCCGCGTTCAGCTACTTCAGCTTCTCATGATTGGTAGCACGCTCAGCGTCCCTCACTGCTTTCGCTGTTTGACACGCCATAGGGCTCGTCCACTCTTCATCGGCCTTAGTGACATGTTTAACCACCCAGGCTGCTTTCTCACCTTCATGTGCGGCCACACAAAGCTGCCACTGGTGACAGCGGAGGCTTTCTACATCTTCACTCAACCGGCTCCATTACAGAGCTACGGCAGCAGCACTACTGCCACCGAGCATCTGGAAGCGGATCGAACGGATGAAAGATGACGAAGACGACTAGACAAAACACAACGCAAGAAGCTACGAATTAAAACACACAGCCTGGGAGACTGGGACAGTGGCCGAGTAGTCTAAGACACCGGGAAACGAAGGTGCTCTGTTTGCACCGGCACTGGTTCTAATGCTGTGCGAGCCTATTAGGGTGGCGTGGCTATTTATACTGGCTACAATTCTCACAGAAGAGTTAGGTTTCGAGGCGATGCTCCCCAGCATTCGCCGAGAATAAGAACTCAATGCATTTTATGCTTGCAAGTTGATAAGCACCCCGGAATTCCTATCCTCCGAGGTCTTGCATGCCTTCGGACTTCACCAAGCTGTCCACACAGTCTACAATACAGTGTGATCGTTCCTTTTCCAGAACACGTCCCGAAATTACTCTTGAGAGGGCAAAATTCCCCATAGGCTTGAAGGGTCAGAGCAAAACTTGAGGCCTACACTCTTAGAACTGAAGGAGTGCTGGGAAAGCCTTTCGGTGGAGTATACGCTTGTTCCATATTTCCCTCCTTTTTCCAGAATCGCCGCACTCCTGCAGAGCGCACGTCCTCTGAAGTAGTGGATATACTCCTTCTATTAGGAAACTTCTGGAGAAAAGAAAAACTGCAGCCGAGCAAGGATTAGAACCGCAGTACTATGCGTTGTGAGTCGGGCGCGCTACTTCTTCACTAGCGCGGAATTTTTTTTTTTCCTTTGGTGCATAGAAAAACCGCCGAAAAGAAAAATCTGAATATGCTCATGCCGCAAAACACCGGGCTGCATAATACGAGCCCGCTATACCACCGGTCGTCCCCACTTCGCAAACATCAGAATTCTGGGAGGCACACACATGCATCCAGATAGAGGAGCCAGCTAGGCGGCTAGGCGGCTCTTCCAGGGCAGCATACACTGCCCGCACCAAAGCGCACTGCTCACGGAACAAATACTTCGATGACCGCGGTGATTCGGCATGGCGGTCCATTATACGGCCCTTCCAGTGACTGGTTAGTCCCATTAACATAAAGAGATCACAAGGCACAACGTAGTTTTTCTCAACAGGCAAGAAGCGGATACTGTAGGGTGTCATTTGAATGTCTTTCTTAAGCGTTCGTTGCAATATATCCCAAAGAACATTGCATCACTGCACAGAATGAAAAATGGCCAATGGTCTCTGGCGTATAGCACAGGCGCCAATTCACCGTCAATGGCGCACGCATCTCCTTAGCGTGAAGCCATGCCTTGAGAGACAGCGTCGATGCCTGCACTTTAAAAAAGAAAGTTTTTGCAGCAGATAAAAAACCCATTTTAGCACGCTTTAAAACAATAGTGTCATGAAACTCTAGATAAGGCTCCCGATACAAGGGTATAGGAGACAAATACTCAGTAAGTACCTGAGTCATCTGTCTTCTGGAGAGGCTATACAGGTAATCTAAAGAAAAGCGCTCAGTGAGAAAATTGAAGGCGTCAGCAACTTCCTTACGGAATCCCCATAAGGGCCCCTCACGAGTCTTGTCAAGTCGGTGCGAAAAGGAAAGGGAAATGATCACTAAAACGCCAAATAAGCACAGCTACTAAAAAAGAGTGGTTTGCAGATTTGAAAAAGAAAAAAACGAGAAACAGGTGGATCCACGAATAAGTGAATAAGGCCTATTCCACCAGATTCTAGAGAAAGAAACAGGTCCCACATATGGTATGCGGTATCAGAAATTGCAGTATCCAAACCCATATCCATATTGCACGTTCGGTGTTGGAGATCGTATCAGGTGAGACTGGAAAAGTAGGTTTTATTCAGACTGATCTTGTGAAGGAATTTGATAAAGTTCGTCAGGATTTCTTGTTTGCGGTCTTGCAACATCGAAATATTGGTTACGTTTTGCTCACAAGGTATTGTGATCTCGAAAGTATACCAGAAGCTTGGAAGAACGCTAACATTATCTTAATTCATAAGAAAGGAGACGCCAAGGACTTGAAGGATTACAGACCGATCAGCATACTGCACGTTGCCTACAAGATATTTACTAAGGTAATCGCAAATAGAGTCAGGAGAACCTTAGACTTCAATCAACCAAATGATCAGGCAGGCTTTCGTTAAGGATACTCAACAATACACCATGTTCACACTATAAATCAGGTGATAGAGAAATGCGCAGAATATGACCAACCCCTATATATAGCCTTCATTGATTAGGAGAAAGCATTTGACTCAGTGGAAACCTCAGCTGTCACGCAGGCATTGCGGAATCAGGGTGTGGAAGAGTGTTATGTGAAAATATTGTAAGATATTTATAACGATTGCATAGCTACTATAGTCCTTCATAAAGTCAGCAATGAAATTCCAATACGGAAAAGTGCCAGGCAAGGAGACACGATCTAGCCAATGCTATTCACCGCCTGCTTACAGGAGGTATTCCGGGGCCTGGAATGGGAAGAGTTGGGGATAAGAATTAACGGAGAATACCTGAGTAATTTGCGATTCGCCGATGACATTGGCTTGATTAGCCACTCAGAACATGAAATGCAAAGCATGATCAATGAGTTAGACAGGCAGAGCGGAACAGTGTGGCTAAAAATTAACATGCAGGAAACCAAAGCAATGTTCAACAGCCTAGCAAGAGAACGGCAGTTCGCGATTGGTAGCGAGGCGCTGGAAGTAGTAACAGAATACGTCTACTTAGGGCAGGTAGTTACCGCTGATCCAGACCATGAGAGGGAAATAATTAGAAGGATAAAAATGGGGTGGAGCGCATATGGCAGGTTCTTTCAGATCATGAATGGCAGCTTACCAATATCCCTCAGGAGGAAAGTATACAACAGCTGTATCTTACCGGTACTCACTTATGGGGCAGAAACGTGGAGGCTAACAAAGAGGGTTCAGCTTAAGTTAAAGGCCTACTTGACCGAAATTTTTCAAACCGTAAAAAGGTTGTTTTTTCATAGTACACCCCCGTATTATGCTACCCACAAAACATTACGCTCCAGTTTCAAGCAGTTACGGTGAAAAAGGCACGCAAAAATCGGAGTTTTCAATACCGAAACTGGAAAAACGGGCGCCATTGCCGCCCGCCGGAAGTGACGCATGTTTGAGACTGTACTCCGGACGGGTTCGGAGCGTCTGCTCGTTGCGGCTCGAGCAAGGCGCTAGTAGCGGTAGCGCGTGCAGCACTTTGTGCGATAAATACTGGTTATATGTGAAAACACACATCTTGAAACGGATGAAACGCCCTAGAAAAAGTTTTAAACGTGTTTTATTTGCTGTAGTAGACTAGAAAAGTCCTGGCTCAACCTCAGTGAAGATGATCGCGCCGCAATGCTTGTAAGCGCTGTTTGCCTGGCAGTATTCGATTACAGCTTGTGCAAAGTTCGGATATAGCGGAGGAAGGAAGCATATTCAAATGGAGGCCAAGTAGAAGTGCTTGTATTATAAAGTCGGCTTTTTTGAGCGGGCACGCGCGTGCCAACAGCACATGTGCGCTCTGCTGTGCGTGCAATATGGTTGTTGTCTTGATAAAAAAAATGACCTGCCTTCTCCTTTTCCTTCTCATTTTTCTCCCCCGTCGAAAGGTATTCCTGCCTGTGCACAGAAATTTGGAACAGGTGCTGTGAACGCCAGTTAAACCAATAAAAACAGATGGATGTGTAAAAAGAGAGCTGAAGAGAATTAAGTGCTGCGTTAAGCGAAAGAATATGCCAGAAGCAAAATTTGTGTTGCAAAATAAATATATATTTTTCTCTTCGAAGACCGTGGCATCAGTGCGGTGCCGATGGTGGGCTGGTTCATCTTTGCGCGCCTCGGTCGGGCATGCCACGGCGCGTTGCGAAATACATGTCGATTCAAATGAACAAAAACTTATGCGTTGCGTTCATTACAGTATTTACCTAGAACCACTTAAAGCCCGTGTACTGCAGGGACGGGAAGAAGCGCTCTCCCCATTCTTGTTTGTTAGAGCCCGACTCTGACTGCTTCGCTCAGTTCCACCAAGGAGTTGTGGACTCCTATTTACAGGAGCTTGTCCGTTGCTGCATGCAGTGCAAGCCCCAATGCTGTATTTACCGCCGTCCGTATCGCGCCATATAGTTTGCGCGTTTCGGCCTAGGTGAAGTTGTGATGTAAGCCACCGCGGTGGCTCAGTGGTTATGATGCTTGGCTGCTGAGCCGAAAGACGCGAGTTGAATCCCGTCCGCGGCGGTCGCATTTCGATGGAGGCGAAATGCCAGAGGCCCGTGTACTGTGCGATGTCAGTGCACGTTAAAGAAACCCAAGGTGGTCGAAATTTCCGGATCCCTCCACTACGGTGTCCCTTATAGCCTGAGTCGCTTCGGGACGTTCAAACCCATGAACCAACCAACCGAAGTTTTGATATGGGAATGTTGTGTTAAGCATCAGGTGATGAATGCATGTGGTACAATACATCCATCTCTTTCATGCCTCCTCGACGGTTGGTGATCCTCCGGATCATTCCCAAGATTTTAGCTACTTGTGTGAGGTGGATTTTGGTGGTATAGTTGGCTTTTTCATTCTCCTGGAAAGGGATGCCAAGGATCTTGATCCTGTCCACTCTGTCGATATATGTTCTCGTGTTCAATCGATCCATCTCTTCCGTCCGCTTGTTAAGGTCCGTGCTCTCAGCCGGACCCCCAGGAACTCGGATTTTTCTGGCGCGCAGCTGAGCCCGCATTCTCTCGCGTACTTGGCAAAGACATCGACGGCCGGCTGCAAGTGTCTTCTATCTCTCCGCCCTTTCCCCTGGTGGCCCATATATAGTATCATCAGCATATAGCGTGTGTGATATACCCGGGGTGGCATTGGGTCTTGCCGGGAGGCCCGCCATTGCAATCTTGAAGAGTGTGGGGGAGATCACAGAACCCTGCGGCACTGTTGTGTCCGTCAGTGTTATCTTGTCCGATCGTGCGTCTCCTACACCTTTGGCTGCCGTTCGATTATTGACAAATGCATGGGCATAGTTTAGGCCCCTTCACCGCAGCGGGACGCCGCCAAAATTGCCAGGATGTTGTCGTGATTCGCGTTATCGAACGCGTTGTTAAAGGTGCACTAAAGAGGATTCTGAGCTCTTCTTTTTACAGCGAGAGCTCGATCTACACGCTCCGAGCATTCTTAGAAACCTTGGACTATTGTCCTGTGCGGCCGATTTGCCTATTAAATCGGAATCCTCTTTAGTGCACCTTCAAGGTCTGGAGCAAGTATGGTCCTTCTCTGTGCCCTGCTACAGAAGCAGCACCGGTAAACGGCCCGATATTGTAAATGTATTGACAAAGGTCGTTCCTACAAAGGACCAGAGTGAAACCGTTCATTCCCGATACTGTGCCGATTATCTGTGCTGCTTGGGTAGGAGCATCTGCGACCTCCACTTTAAGCTTTTTCAGGATGTCGTGTGTCGATAGCAGGGTGTCGAAACCGAGTCGAACCTGAACTCGAAACCGGAACCAAACCCGTATTTCTGCCCGGAACCGGAACCATACCAAACCCCAATTTTTTCGCCACCTTGGAACTAAACCCGAGCCGGAGCGAGTCAAGGTAACCATTGCGAACAGTTTGGGACTCGGTTCAGCCCCACTTTTCTTGCAACACAGAATACCATTTCTTTTTTTTTTTTTTACAGACAAAATGAGATGTGCTACCACTTAGATTTAGCCACTCGAAGCTGTCTACGCTAGGCAGCGCAACAATGCCTCCCAGTGCGCGAAAACAAAACTATGCAACTCTGGTGTCTAAGAAAGTAACCTAACTGGCACTTCTGTATTGTTCTTTCGGCAATTGTAAAAGATTTTACTCCAGACTCATGCGAAATCTTGCGAGTTTCTTACATTCACATGTTTGAAGGCAGTTTCAATCAAATCGTTAGCACTGCTTTAAGTCATAAAGCACTGAGTGAGAATAGCTTCCCTTTATTTGTGTTACGTAGCATAAAAGTGTGCAACGAAGGTGCAACGGCTCAACTACGCTGTGCAACATATTTACTTTCGGAGGCACTCCTTGTCTCAGACAGCAGATACAAAATTAGACCCGCCTCGATTGCTCGGCTGCTTATTTGAAGGCCGCGGGTATCGACCCCAGCCGCGGCGGCCCCATTTCCGCTGTGGAGAAATACCAGGAACGCCTGTGGGCTGTGCGAGGTCATCGCACCTTCAAGAACCCCAGGTGGTCTAAGTTAATCTATAGTCTTCCAGTGCAGCACCTCTCATAACCCATATGTCGCTTCGACACGTTGAAGCCCAGATAATATTACTTTTATTAGAAAATGAAGGCTGCATAAACTGCTGCAGTTTATTTTATCACAACCCAGATCTTCTTTGTTGCACGCCACGGAAATAAGCAAAGGAAGGTGGGCTTGTGGCTGCGGTAGGCGATTATACAAATGGGTAAGGCGGAAATGTGTGCGTTCACTGGTACTTGCGATAATGATTAAGTACAGAAAGAGGCATTTGCAATTAAGTGTAACTGTGATGAAGTGATTTTGTGTTAAGCCGACACGCTCAAATGGTTCGGCCTATAAAAAGAATAGATTCCAATCGCTTGAGGGCCGCTTCGTCACGCTGTTCTCGAACTGCTGAATATTGAATTCTCTGTCGGGCGGCTTATCTCTGCCTCTCGCTTTCGCACTTCTGGTTCTTGTTATCTGATACGAACGGCTTATGCTTACTGGCGCTCTTTTCTAGAATGGATGGGCGACGGCACACGTGAGGATTCGCAGCCCGCCCCGGCTGCATTGGATGAAATGTTTTTATTCCCAATTCTCGGCAAACAATGGAAGAATTGTCTGGAAACCATGGGGAACTTGAGGCAACATAATGGGAAAAAAAGCTGAACACGAAGCAGATTTTTTTCCCGCAATTTTCTAAAAAACTTTGGAATGGTATCCGCACACACATGCACAAAAAAAAAAACGATGTGACGTGATGCGACAAATCTGCGCTAGCAGTATTGGTTGTACATACAGTTCTATTTTACACTTTATCACCTCCCATTTCGTCTTCGAATTGAATTTTACCGTTGATTCTGTGTAGGAGAAGGCTTCTGGAGGGCGGAGGCCTCCTTGAGGTTTTAGGTGGGTGGAAGAGCGCAGGTTGGACATGTATATTTACCGGTGGGTGCCCGAAAGTGTACCCACAGGGCAGTGCTTCCGGGGGGTTGTGTGTGAAGGCCTTGTAGAGAATGGAGGTGGGTATGCTGTGGGGTCAGGCTCGTTGGTGGGAGATGCATTTTTGCCAGTCGGTGCCTGAATGTGCATCCATCGGGAGGTGTTTCCGAGGAGTGGTGGTTGGTAGTTGGTGTAGACCTTCTGGGGAATGAAGTTTTCTGGAAGGGTGGTTTTGGGTGGCCTTTCTAGAGAGAAGGCCTCCAAAAACCTATGCTGGAGGCGCGTGGGTGACGAGTGGGCTTCTTTAACAGTGGGCGCCCGGAAGGGGACCAATCGGAGGCTGCTTCCGGAAGCTGGAGAGTGATGACGAGTAATTGGTGGCTTTCTAAAGGCTAGAGGAGGTGGCTGTTGAAGGCTAGTGGTGGGTGCAGCTTCTGGAGGGTTGAGGTTTTGGGGGTGGGGATTTGGGTGGACGATGATTGAAAGCTTGTAGTTGGAATATGCATTCTTACCAGTGCGTGCCCGGATATGCGCTCACAGGAACGTGCAGTGTGCTTCAATGGCAGAGGGATAACACACACCCGCGCACACACCACAGATTGTCTTCGGAAAGGAGGCTATACTACTAACGCAGTAAAAGAACAACAGCAGCATACTCTAACCCCATGTGGTATCCGAACCAGTCACGTCGCAAACACAGAAGCTTCGTTTACCGGTGCCGTAGGCTATTCGGCTCATTTTTTTCTTCATTTTTAGCCTAATTCTATCGTTGTTGCGGTAGTTTCCCTAACCATCCCCGTGCCTACCGCTACCGTCACTCCATTACTCCGCCCGCACATAAAAATTTCGCAAGGCGCACACGTCAAGAAAGGGAAACCAGCCAGACGATTGGACTTGCGCAGCGCGTTTATTCATCATGCGGCTTTTCTACCCGCTAAACAGTCCCATGAACACCAAAAGTTCGCGCATAATCGCGAAGTCTTCATTACTGGCAGAAATCTTATAATGTGAGACGTGATCCCAGCGTCCTTTTTAAGAATCTGCTAAACTATGCCCTAAAAGAACACAGCATCAGGACACAACACAAAGCTCGTTGCTCGCACAGGTAGCCGTTCACTGATCACGGCACAAATGTCCCCTTAGCGCGAAAGTACGTCTTAACGCTTAATGTCCACACGTGGAGTCTCAGAAAGGTTTCTGCTACGGATTTAATCTACATCCGCTGAACTCGCTTTAATAAATGGGCGTGAAGAAAGGCTAGGTACGGTAAGGCTGCATATGTTTATGGGCAGCGAAAGTAATGACCGATCAGAACCTTTGCCTTCTGCCATCTGGAGAGGCCGTGCAGGTACTGTGAGGAAGAATGAGAAAACTATGTATCAACACAAAGCTCTCTCATGACCATGTCCAGAAAAGACAGATGAGCACTTAGTCGCCTATTAAGCACAGGTGCCATAAAAGTGGTCGTTTATAGTTTTCAAAAAATAAAAACATCAAAGCGATTTGTTGGACAAAAAGTGCACAACAGATTCACCAGAGTCTATCAAGGAAGCGAGAAATTCTGTTGACGCATATAGGCTGCCTTTGAGAGCGCCCCAGAAAAATCACAAAAATTTTATGCAGCGCATGTATCTTTTCCTTGCAGAATGCAGCACTTGCAGCAGTATCGCAACGAAGATGGTGAAAATTTGTGCCCGCGCAGACTAAGTGTTCCCAACCCATCCAAGCCTGCTTTTTTGTAATCACACATTTTTTTATCAGAAAAAAACAGGTCGGCGTTGTCAGCAAGGCCCAGATCTTAATTTCACAATGAACTGGCGAGAAGCCATTATTTGCTGTGTTTTTAAACATATCAAGCTACAGGAGGTTGAGATACATAAAGCGAATTAGAAAGGCGATGTCGAACAGGTGATTTAAGGGAACTATGTTTAGTAAGCTCTTGGTTGCTAGGGGGAGCCCGTTTTCCCACGAGGCTTTATGGTAGAAGATCGAGGGGAAGGGGGTAGGGAGGTGTGCCGGTGGGGCGACTGGTAAGTTGGTCTTGGGGCGGCGAGGTGCCTGTCGCTAGCTGCCGATAGGGGACAGCTTCCTCTCTCAGTAGTGTGCGGTAAGGTGGAGTACGCGTGCGGCGGTCTTGACGATGCCGGCCTATGTACTCGGCGTAGGAGAAATTCCCGACTGACTCAAGCCTCAGGAATGACCTTCTACTCGCGCGACGGAGTCTCCGAAACTGCTGAAGCTGGACAGTTTTGTAGATGTGAATTCCACCAGCGTTTCATTCGATCTTCGTCATCAGATGGATTCTAGCGTATACATAGCTGATTTCGCCGCCTCGGTGGCTCAGCGGTTATGGTGCTCGGCTGCTGACCCAAAAGACGCGGGTTCGATCCCGGCCGCGGCGGCTAGAATTTCTTTGGAGGAGAAATTCTAGAGGCCCGTGTACTGTGCGATGTCAGTGCACGTTAAAGAACCCCAGGTGGTCGAAATTTCCGGAGCCCTCCACTACGGCGTCTCTCATAGCCTTAGTCGCTTTGGGACGTTAAACCCAATGAACCAAACCAAACCAGACATAGCTGATTTAGATTAGTTTCGAGTTCATTTGATTTTGAGTCTTAAAACAAATTTTTGCATTTTTTATTTTGTCTTCTGTGCCACACAGAAAAGTAAACAGCATAACAAAGCCGACTAAAAACCCATCTACGTTCAGAACATTTTTTATCCTGAACCGTTTGAACCGGAACCAAATGCCACTCCGAGACCGAACCCGGAACTGAGGCCAAAAGACGTGTCCCGAACCTGAACCAAATGCGTAAAAGTTCCGGTTCGACACCCTAGTCTTGTGCACTGCGCGAGCTCGGGCCGGACCGGGACATGATTTATTTTGGCGGGCCTGGGCCTGGGCCCGAGCCCGGGCCGGGCTCGGGCTTAAAGCTGAGGACCCGAGTCGGGCTTGGGTCTTTACAGAAACGGCTGGTGTCCGACTATTCATTCACTATTGCAGAGTTAAGTACACAACTGCGGCATTGGAGCAGCGACACGGATGAGCTACGGGTTATAGTATACGCGCTGAGAAAAAAACTAAGGCATATTCATCGGAGTGTCTAGCGTTCCGTCCAGACGGAACATTTGCTGCTGCTGCAGTTCCGTCCAGACGGAATATTTACTGCAGCTAGAGTTCCGTCCATACAATAGACAGTTTTAGTTTCACGTACGTAGAAGCTTCACGTAAGTAGAGCACTTACGGGTCACCAGTGCACATGCGCAGAACGTAAAGTGTCTGCATGGGTCGCACGGACTTTCGTGAGATTCGGATCTTTGCGTTGCGGCCTTCACGTTGCTTGCTTGCGTACGCGGCGTTGGCAAGATGGCGGCGCCCTGCCCGACCGCTTCACAACGATAACAGCTTCGTCGCTAATTCCTCGACGTGGTATAGTGCTGTAAACTGCTGTATTTGCCTTCAGTTGGTCCATTCTTGCTCTCGCATGAAGTTTTAGGTGAGAACTAGCTTTCTTTTCCCCATAGAAATCCGTTTCAGCAGCTTCTAAGCCTGACAAAGAAGCGTTTGTGGTCGTCATAGCAACGAGTGTGCCGACGGCCTCGCGAGACCACGCGAAGCTCAAAACCTCGCGGGGTATCGCGAGACCCTCGGCACAGTCGGCGGGAAAAGCAAAACGGTGCACGTTTTGACTCCATACGCAGACGTCGTCAAAATGAGTGGGACACCAGCGCGCCTTCGCTTCTCGAAAAGCGACGATTTAAATATGATGCGGGACGTGAAGGAATGCAATCCCTTTGAAGATAACATGCAACATACAGTTTGGTGGAATGAAATCGCTCAACGTTTGTCAGAAGAAAGGGGGAAAGTTTACCGCCCGCACTGTGGGTTGGCCTGGCTCCGCTCCAAGCAGCTCAACTAAGCAAAATTAGTTTTCTTTATCTGTACTAGATGGCACGGCACAACATGCTAGCGCATTTTTTGCGTTCTATTGCAGATCTACACAGTTTGCGTCCCGTACGTGTAGCTAAAACTGTACGAAGGGACATGAGCGTACGCTACGTAGACTGCTCACGTTTACGTGCGTGAAGGTTCTACGTACGTAAAACTAAAACTGTCTAATGTCCTTACGGTCCATACTGTACAAAATAGGTGATTTCTACCCGCACAAAGTATTTCTTTGCCTCTGGAATAACCAGTTGACAAAGCTGTGTCCAGATGTTCTCTCTACGCATGTATACGGCACCAAAATATGGGTCCGCGTACGGCGTTTAGTTACATCCTCGAAGGTATAACTTCCGTGCATGCATGCAGGATCGGGAAAATGACACTGTTAGAAGCAGAGTGCAGAAATTCTTCGCGAGGTGATGTGAAGCCCTGTCGCTATTTGTGCTGCAAGGGGACGTAGCGAGAAAAAGACAGACGTACACAAACGGTCAACAAGCATTATGCAAACGCGCCAACAAACCCAAGCCAAAACTCGATCTATTGCCATTTCTCACTGACTGCTTGGAAAATAAAATGATGCAGCAGAATATCGTGTCACACATTAGGCGGAACAGGATTGCCACTTCTTTAAATGGGCATGCAAAAGTCAGCAAGCAAACTGGTTTCCAAATCCCTAACGCCAGCTTTAATTCCGTCTTGACATAACTCTTGTGGCAGATAATGCTGGACGGAACTGTATGGTGTCAGATACAGTTCCGTCTGGACGGAACCCCATCGCTACATGCAGTTCCGTCTGGACGGAACTCTAGCGCAAATTGTAGTTCCGTCCGGACGGAACTCTAGCGCAAATTGTAGTTCCGTCTGGACGGAACTCTAGCCACAGCCTATATTCATTGACCTATTTATTTACTTATTTCCACGCCGCGGTAGCTTAGTGGTCAAGGCGCTTGATTACTGAGCCGGGGAACCAGGGTTTGCTCCTAGCCTCAGCGGTCGCATTTCTATTTAGGCGGCAAGCACGACAGCCATGTACTTTGTAGTATTGTTGCTCGTTGAAGAAACCCAGGTGGTCGAAATGATCCGGAGCCCTCTGCTTCGGTGTCTGTCACATCCTGACTCCCCTTGGGCCCTTAATCCCCAAAAACATAGCTTTTATTTTATAGCTATAGTTTTCTCATGTCAGAAAATTCACAAACAAAAGCGCGTTTGCTTTTCTTTTTGATCAGCAGACCGGAACGTCTTGTAAAAGAAATAGCCACAAAAGCTCGAGAGAGTTTGTGAATCTCATCTCATAACCACATCTATCCCTCCTCGCTTCTTCAGCTTGGTTGTCATGACAAGTGTTTTGCCCTGTAAGTTATCACGTGGTTCGCGCGTTATCTTCTGCTCCACCAGTAAGAGTAAAATTCAACCGGTCTTAATTAGCCATTGATCGTTCGTCATCCCAAAACATACCTTACACTATTAGAAATGCATTCGGGAAGAACATATTATTTTAGGACGCTTATAGTCTTCAAAACGCACACCGTGAAATACTCAAGCCTTTTAGCCTTTCTGCTGAAAGGCGACCAGTTCGGCTTTGAGTTCAACCTGTGAGATCGCGTTCACTAAAAAAAATGTCATCCCACTGCTTGCTAGGCAGCATTAATGTTTATACTTCGCGGGCGGCAAAATATAAGTGATTAAAATCATGGCGAAATGCAAAGTAGTATATTACGCACGTATGCAGCCCTTTTTACTTGGCTCTCGAAACTTCCGAGTTTATCTTTGCGCACCTACACGAGATCTCTGTCCAAAAGATGGGCCTGGCGAGCACTACTCTTAATCACTTCCTTCTGGGTTAAAAAGAACCAACTTTCTGTAAGCCAAACCGTGGTTTCAGAACCTTTGTCGGCCAGTTTCTTATCGGTCTAGTAGCAGTATACTTGCTCAAAGTGAGCAGCATACCTGAATCGTTACTGTGAAACGGGCCGGGCCGGGCCCGGGCTGGGCTTCACTCCGGGATTCACGGGCCGGGCCGGGCTCGCTAGAGCAATAATTTAGCGGGCCTGGCGCCGGGCCCGGGCTTGAAGCCGCGGGCCCGGGCCGGGTTCGTGCTTCAGGTCTCGGGCTCGGGCCAAGCTTGGGCCTCAGAGTGAGGCCCGTGCAGTGTTTTACCCTAGTCGACAGATGTGCGATGATCCCGACTGGGTATCCGATAGATACCGGGCCCGCTATAGCAGAGGTGTTAGTGGGCGAAGAATCACGTGCTCAAATAACTAGCCTACCCATGGTATCAGGTAGATTGGGCAGATATTTTCTGTCGCTAGTGGCTTGCCCAGTTTAGGGAGCAATGTAATTTCCGCGTGTTTCTATTCCGCCGGTAGTATGCCGGTTTGCCAAGTGCCGTTATATATATTTCTGAAGTCGTCCAGGTTTCTCAGCACTCAGTACTGAATTCAGTCTTCCCCGGTCACAGTGTTCCGGGTCAGATCTTGGAGGACTGCATAGTCTGCATACTGCGGTTTTGGTCCCATACTGTTGCATCTGGTCGGCAACCTTCTGAGAAGTTCGTTGGTGTCCAGATTATAATTAAGGACGAGCTTCGTTATTGACTTGGTAGTCTCCGATTTTGCCTAGGAGGAATCTAGGAGTACTCTAAGCAGCGACCATGTTTTGGCCCTGCCCAGGGTCTCCCCTGTAAGGCATCGCACAATGAGTGCCAGTTGTTCGAGAATTTCATAGCGTAACTCTTGATTTCCGTATTGAGCTGCGCTATGCGTTTCTTTAGCGTCCTGCTGTGTTTTTAACGTTTCCAGCGCTGGCTCCAACTACGACGCGCTTCCCTAGTTGAAGAGGATCGACGTCGGGAGCTTATTCAGTTGTCTCGATCCGTTTAGTCACTTTGAATACGTCTGCCTGAAGCTACTTAATCCAATCTTAGAGGGGTGTCTCCTCTTTCATCTGTTCTATTGATCTGGTCATCCGGTCTCTCCTGAAGGTGTGCCATTTGATTATGCCGACCATGCGTCTCGTGTGCCCAAGCCTTTGCGCCACTATTTCCGTCTTCAGGATATAGTGGTCGCTTCTCAGGTGTTATGCCGTGTTGCGCCATATTGTTTCCCCAGAAATCCGTACCATCGTCAAATCCAAACACGTGCCGCGGATTACGCTGCTACCTTAACGCGTAAGGTAGATAGGGCACTTTTTTTTTCGCTCGGAAGATCACACATCGGGAAAGACCGGACTTGCCCAAGACCACAGTGATACTCTAAAGTTTCCTCTTCGAACCGTCGAAGGATCGCTTACAGTAGAGACAATTGAACCTCTACGTCTGTTGAGATACGCTGGTTGAAGCGTACGAGCTTGGACTCTTCAGTTCTTCGCCCTGAGAACTCCGTGTACAAACACGGTTAGTAGGGCAAGTTGGCGCTGTTCTATGAGATCTATTATTTTCCTGCCTTTGGGAGTGACTCCCAAGCCGTATGTTCTGCATTAGCCTCCCATGATAACAAGAGTAACGCCACTTCTCTTGCAGAGATCCGCAGATTCCTAGAGGAGAACGTGCAGCCTTGACCGAGTCTCTTCGAGATTGCTATATACGTTGAGGACCACAACACATCTGTGTTTTAGTGTTCTTGGGTAGGACCTCTAGCAGGACGTACACGTACGGAAGGTGTTTGGTCTTAGGTTGACTGCTTGTATGGTTGAAAGCCTGCAATATGTTTCTGCACAAACATGGTTAATTTGGGATGTAGGCCCGTGGGCGTTGCTGTATCGGTGTTTTCCGTGAATTCTTCGTAACACGTTAGAATAGGCTTGTAGTGGAGGCTTGCTTGGAGATGATGGGTTTATGGGCTCGCGTTTCTAGGAGCTGCGTCAACACAGCCTTCTTTCTCCAGAATCTCGACAGTTCTTTTGCTATGCTTTGAGGGTCTCCATGCCCTTACGTTGTCAGCTCTGGTTGTCCGCCATGATGATATTGGTGTGTGTGGCCGTTGGGAGATTGGAGTGTAGATGGGAATAGGACTTCGTGCGACTGTCTCGTGTTTTCACCGCCGGGCTTCTTGCTTTATGGGTGTTCTCGTCGGACATCGAGGTGATCCCTCGCGCCGTGCACGCCAGTGGGTGTGCTGCTACTTGGGCGCGGTCGTTGCAGTGCTGGTTCACCTCGGTTCTCTTGTTCAATCAGTTGCTCAACCCTTTCGAGAATCATGTGATAGCTTGATGTTCTTTTGAACGATTATTTGCTCTTCTCTCACTGCTCTGCCAACTATTTAGTGTAATATTTTTCTTAATGCGTTGCTAAAACTCTTGCAGCCTGGCCTCCACCACAGACTGGGGTAGTTTTCTTCCGTGTCAGCAGTCAAAACCTGGCGAAGGCTAGCTGTCGTGACCTCTTGCGGTCTCTGCGCTTGCGATTTATGTAATGGTGCGTTCGAATGTGGTGGGTGGGGGTGAGGGGACGGGATGAGGGCAGGCCGCCCTGCCCAGCTCAGCTCACCGTAAGTGTCACAAGGAAGTCAGCTTTGGGTGTTCCTTGACTCCCACTGTGTCCCCGGCTCCGGTCCTTGTCGACTCCTCGGCTGCTTCTCTTGGTTCGTGCTCAGTCATTGTGCTGTTTCATAGTTTTGCTCCTTGTGGGGCTCCGTGACCACCCGGTGGCGGTAGTTGGTTCCTGATCCTGGTTGAGCCCCGTTCTCCTGTTTTTTTACGGGGTTCAGTGGAGGCCGGCTGGCGGTGGTCATCGGTGGCGGTTTGAGGTGTTGTTATTGTGCGCGTAGCTGTCGCAGCACCTTGCCTTTATTGTATGGCATGCGCTGCCTCGATGGGGTCAGTGCTTGCATGTTCTTCGTTGCGGTTGACACAGGGGGGGGGGGGGGACAGGGTTGGTGTGCAGCGTGCTCTGTCTGGCCGCGCCTTTCGCATATCACCGGGTCTGGGTACGGACATACGTTGGCTCATTAGTCTAGCCCGAGGCACACCGTGCAGACCTCTCTGCGTGCAGCGGGATTCGCAGCCATAGAAGTAGTAAATGTACGGTGGGACCAGAAGTCCTTCGAAGGTGATCCATGCAGTGCGTGACTCGCTCATGATCTCTGCATACAGCACCAATGCTTCTGGGGAATGCAGGTTGGCCGTCAGCTCGGGAACATTGGGAGTGCCGGTGATTCCCGTGATAACTCCCCTGGTCGAGTTATCCGGCGAGGCTTTGTATGCGGTGACTTCGTAGGCGTGATCCCCTAGGCTGAGTGATCCCCTAGACTGCTATCCTTGCTCGCCTGTCTGACATGTTGTTTTCCGGAGTGCTCACCACCGCAATGTTTTGATCCATGCGGTGGCTGAAGACAATGCTGTTTCTGCCCGCCTGCGTGAGCTGGGCCGCTAGCACTGCTGCCATAAATACGTCCTCACCTCCCCACTTTCTCAGGTTAAGCCCGTCTAGCGGCTGTATGAAGCGAACAAGAAAGACAGCGACCATCTCCGCTGCCCGAAATACTTTCACGCACTTTCTTTACGACAGATTCGAGCTCACTTCTTTGCTGCAGAAGCCGAAATCTACCAAATATCATCATGGCAACTATGAAGCCTCACGTTCGCACAGTTGAAAATGGTGAAGAAGCGCAGCGTTAGCGAGCGACGGAAGCTCAAGATTAGCTGCAGTTCAATTCGTTTCTACGCACCGAACAGTGCCACTATAAGCATCGCGCTCTTTCAGTCAAATACAAGGTGCATGTTGAGTACTTGTACAGTGCCTCCTTGACTGAGCAAACAGCAAGATGTGATCACAGTTAGTTTTGCTGCTGTTGATAATAAAAAGGACTGTCCCTCAAAGTGTGCTAAAAATATATTTGTTCTCACTTCCAAATCTCCGGGAAGCAAATTCCTGCAAAAGCTGAAAGACGACCTACATAGTAGTTAGGGCTAATGGACATCAGAAAATGGACTAATGGACACCACAAAAGAGGGCTAATGGACATCACGACGTTAGCACCCCAGAAAAGAAAAAAATACGGAGACATTCATGAGATCAACCACTGCACGGGAAGAGCACTGGTTATAGCTTCATGTTTACTGGTGCAGACAGAAAAACTATGCAAGCAGAGACACCGGTCGCGACGGAGGAGTCGAACAAAACAGAAAAAAAAGTGATTTTAAAAGTAGCATATACAAAAGGCGACACTAGAGGTAACTTGCGAGGTCAGCATGGCGTACGCGTCATGATGCCGTTCAATGCTCGTCTCTTCATTGCTTGCTTCTTTTCCTTCTGTCTCGCGTTTCCTCTCTCTCATGATTGTTTTTTTCTTTTGATGCTTGGACAATGTGTCCATTAGCCCAGGGAAACTACTTTGGTGATCATTCCCCTTAAGTAGACTGAAGGCAACTGTTGCTTCAGTATGTATACAAGCCCTCAACTGTTGCTTTTGTCTGAGAACACCCGCCCACACGAGCATGCAGCACTGCTCTGCATGGCGCTTTCGTGCCGCTCTGTTCTCGCGTCGCGCGCAGACGAGCAAGAACGGGTGCGCGCACCGAGTGCCGCGGCGGGAGCGGCCGCAGACGACACGAGCCAGTGGAGCGCCCTGCGGGCA
The DNA here is from genome assembly GCF_055824585.1 of Amblyomma mixtum. Classification (NCBI taxonomy): domain Eukaryota; kingdom Metazoa; phylum Arthropoda; class Arachnida; order Ixodida; family Ixodidae; genus Amblyomma; species Amblyomma mixtum. The sequence continues at coordinate 65,620,947 of NC_143014.1, forward strand.
GCCGTTGCTCCTCTTCAAGCAGCAGCAGCAGCAGCACTGGCGGCTGCACAGTCTGCGGAGCTTCAGGGATGTGCGTGTTTGCCTCGTCGGGAAGGTCGGCAAACACGTGTTCATCCGCCTCCGGAATGAAATTTCGCAGCTTGGCGGTGACTAGCGGAAGGCGGGCCAGCCGCGTGTTCCTCACGCTCCGTCGCCCCGCGGGCTTTGACGGCATCACGCTGTTCCGGAGCCCGACGGCGCCGTGCTTAGCCTGCAACCGCTGCGGGGCGCTCGGAACGGCCATTTTTACGCACTCTTCGCACTTCGTAATGCGCGTGGACACGAGATAGCGAATGGGTAGCTGTCCGCCCCTCCAGCCGGCAGGTTTGTCTCGGTTTCCTCCTAACGAAGAATTCTATTTGCAGCCAACTCTGACCAGGTTATATGAACGCCAACTTCTGATCCTGTTGCGTACACTTGCGAAAGTAAGAAAACTTCGTACAAGGCTTGTCGGTTCATGTTGGCATAGAAGGATCTTTTTTTAGCGCTACATCACAGAAAGACAGCAAGACAGCGCTAACTTTCAACAATGGTCTATTTCAATGATTTGCACAGAATATGTGCTTGTTGGGGGCAAAGCATTCTATTGGCCCGTGCTAGATCCTTTCGTATTGTTTGAGAAAGGCGAACGTGCGGTGCCGGAAGCTGTGTAAGAACCCACGTAACTATCCTCCTAAGGCCAGGGCAGCAAAAGTGGTATGTAATAAGGGAGTAATTACTCATTGACGTCCACCCGAGCGCGGTGGACGCGCTCGGGTTACACTGTTCTCACTTAGAGTTATTGATCAATTCGCTCTCGCCCTACCATAAGCTTGCCGTCCCGGTTAGCTCAATTGGTAGATCGACTGCTCCGGTGAAGCGGTGGTCCCGGGTTCGAACCCCGGACCAGGACGAATTTTTCTTTAACTACGAAGTTTCTGAGAAAGCTGTGTAGCTTTCCTTTGTAGCCGTATGGCTGCGGTCGGGTGGACGTCAATGAGTAATTACTCCCTTATTACAAATCTACTCCACCTTGGGGGATTCCCCTAAACATTTGGTCAAAAGTGTTATGTCTTAATCTGAAAATCACAGAAAAAACCTAACACATAGACACGCGCCTTCTCATTTCTTGCACAGATAATCCGAAATCTTCGGGTTTCATCTGATTAGATAGGCCCGTACAGAATTAATATAGATTAAATGTAAACTTTATTCTAAGATAATGTAAAGAGGTTAACATGTGCATTCGACGGACGCAGGTAAGGGTTGTTCTGTAGAACTCCTGACTGGCTAGACAACGTCTATCACAATTCATAAACTGGTCAGGGAATGGATTTAACAGGCTTATAGTAAGGATGATTCAGCATATTGCCGCGTCACAGAGATTAGTTGGCAGGTGGCACTGTAGGCGGAAAACTAACTTTAGTGTCCATACCTGTGCCCATGAAAGAAATATGCGATGCGGCGACTACGACGTACTCGATTAGGCTCTCTATGGAAAAAGCTATGTCCGCCTATGGCCTTTTATGATCGTCTATACACGCCGAAAGAGGTGCTTATTGCCAGCTGTTCAAAAATCTATGCCACTAGAGCTATAGCTTCAGAAGCATACAAATGTTTTTAGCTGTCTATAGTAAAGTATATCCCCCTGATCTACAGCTATAGACGGCCATAGAAAAGCTTTATAGCTATTTGGGCCAAATAAATATAGCCAGCCATAGGATATTTTTTGTATAGCGTTACTGCCATCAACCTAGAGCTGCCCCCGCTTTCGTCGTTCGGTATTTAAGCAGCACTCGAGCATTTCACACGAGCTACGTGCATGGCCGGGAACATTCGTAAACATTGTAGAATTACGACCGCGCACAGAGATCTTTGACCAACAAGCTCTTTACTCACCTGACATGCATCACGGGAGGTAGTCAGCGTTGGATGAAGGAGCTAGTGATTAACGCAGGATTTTACAGTAAAAATTACAGGAGAAAAAGGTGAACTGTTTAATACACAATACCACGGCAACACGCCGCCGTCTAGACTGTTCTGATTGCTAACAAGCATGACAAAAGAGTAATAAGCCGTGACGGTGTAGAATTATATAGGTGCTTTAAGGTCAAGTGAGATTAGTACTAAAAGTGGAAGACTACTTTTTAGCGAAACACAATAAAACAACATAATGAGATCGCAACTAGATCGCGCAGTTACCAAAGGAAACTTTCTTACAATCAAGAATAAAGCCTTGAGCGTTGCAACTAAATTCATTTCATCCAACCGCCGAACGGTGCCAACACACAGTTAATTTTTTCATTGCTTTAACAGTTTCGAATCACGTTGATCGGGCATCCAGCAGCTCAACTATACGCTTTCTTTCGCTTCTTAAAGACGATCTCTTACTCAGTCAGGGCCCCTCACAAGAACACTTGTAAAACGTCTTCAAAGTGTCCTGTCGTTTAGTTTAAATAAGATGCGAATAGCAGCGACAATGCTGGAGGAAGTAGCAGTAAAACTCACCACGTTCTACGGAAAGGGTTCACGTCCTGCGCTAAAAAAAAAGGGGGGGGGGGGGGGGGGGGTGAATGTGTAGGACAACAAGAACGTCGGCCGCGAAAGCACGGAAAGAAGCGGGAAAAAACCTGTCAGCGCTCCAGCCATTCAAGGATGACTGCACATGTCGGTAGGCCCTGAGGAACACGCCAGAGTTCTCTCGCAGTGCGAGCGATGTCTGAGGCCCCGAGACAACGGTCTCTGACAGTGGACGATTGTCCAACTTTGCTCGGCGGCGGAGAGATCCTGCCTTTGCACACTGAGGCGGCCGAGGAAGCAAAGTAGGCACTCAATCGTCTTCTGTCATCCGCAGACATCGCAGCTGGACACCGGTGCCAGCCATTTTTATGGCGAAAGCGTGGGACTCAGTGAAGCCAATGCCTCGCCTTTGGTGAAAAAGGACATTTTTGTCCAGTAAGTGCCCGCAGTTGCCACACTTTGGGCTAAAGAAGCCGCTAGCGTAACGTGTCTATAATTTGAGAAATGCCGGAGGTTTCTAGTATCGTTTAGTGACATGGCCCGTAGTGAGTTAAAAAAGAAAAAAAAAACATGCAACTCACCTTCTCGCGGCATCTGCTCTCGACAAGCGAATTAGAAATCGTCCCGGCTGTTCGAGGATCGGTTTGAGCAGCTCTGTTTCAGTTTTCGAATAGCTCAGGATCTGCCAGCCTAACGATCCCCGCCGTCTCTTTTCGCAGGCGTATGTGCCCTGAGTCACTAATAAATTATGCTTCAAATATGACTCGTCAGGCTTTACGTTGGAGCCTCCCGTGATTTCGCCTCCAGCTCAAAGCGTGCAGTGAAACTCTGGTTTCACTGCTTGGACGGCTGCGACATCCCGCGAAGATGTGAGTTCGCGTGACCCCAGATGCTTCCTCCCCAGCGAGTGCCGCGCGAAAACGCTGCGGCAGTAGCCGCCAGCAACCATAGTGAGATCTCACGGTTTCACTTCGTTTTTGCGTGGCAACGTTTTGCTCATTTCATCCCGACCATGCCCAAAAAAAGCTACGTAGTACTCTAAAAGGACATATCATTTCTTTGTAAAACTGAATTAAACAAGAATAAATAAAGAGTGAATTCGACGAGAAGAAATCCAGCCAAACTTAGAGAGAAGCTTTCTCGGTATTGACACTTAATCCGACAGAAATAGACAGCAACAAAAAAACTGTGCAGGCAGCATCTTAGCGAAAGTGTTGCGAAAAGTGGCAGGGTTGCTGGTAGGACCGCAGAGTGCGCAGAGTATGTTTTCTATTCCTTAGGTCAGGTGGATTGCCCATGTTGTTGGCTCTGTCTAGCACCTGATCTAAATGTAGTCTTAGCAGTTCGCATGTAAGAGACAATCTTCCGATGCATCTTGTGGATATAGGCTGTTTCGAAGGCAGGAAATCAAAGTGGCTTGTCGAAGATATGTAAAATAATTTGGGTGGACTTGCTTCCTTTCGAGAGAGCATAAAGTTGTCATTTCCTGCCAATTTATGCAACCTATTATAGCCGCCATTGCGAAAACTTGCAACATCGCTCTTTACGTATCATCACAAACACCACAGGATGTCGCAACACCGAGTTCAGGTAACCAACCAGTCAAAAGGACGCTTTGGTCTAGATTTAAATTGATTCGGATATTTTGGTTGTATTACTTTTCCCCGCTCCGACCAGATGATCCAGCAGTGACAGCGGCGTGGCAAGCACTCCGGGCAATGTGGCTAATAGGGACAGAAAATATTATGGCGTTTTAGCATCACGTAAGGGAACCAACCACCTCGCAAGACTGTCCTAGCGTAGCACGGCGTATACCGCTACCGCATACTGCATACTGCTAGCCTCCGATGCGCGTGCGCACATGACCTCGAGAGGCCAGCTAAGTGCGCATGCGGTAGCGGCAGGGGTATACGCCATGCTAAAAACGTGTCCTAGAGAGTTATAGCATAGCCCAATCTATCTACCGACCCCGCTTACCGCAGCCTCCCACCATACAAAAGTTCGTTTAAGCCATTGCGGTGGCTCAGTGGTTATGGCGCTCGGCTGCTGACCCGAAAGACGCGGGTTCGATCCCGGCGCTGGCGGTCGAATTTCGATGGAGGCCAAATTTTAGAGGCCCGTGTACTGTGCGATGAACCCCAGGTGGTCGAATTTTTCGAAGCCCGTCACTACGGCGTCCGTCATAGCCTGAGTCGAGTCACTTTGGGACGTTAAACCTCCATAAACCATAAACCAAAAGTTCATTTAGTGATCAACAAAGAAGCAGTTTAAATACGCAGCATCAGTTTATGCTACAACATCATAGACGCCGTCGACGACTTCCTAAAATTGTTACATATTTTTATGCTGTTACGAAAATGGGTTGCTGGCTCATTCGTCTTCGCTTCTTTTTTTCCCCGCGGGTGAAGATGGTGGTTGTACAAATGCACTGAAATGTCCGCAGAACTGTATCCCAGAAAACGCAAAAAAAAAAACGCTGCAGTCGCGGGTCGGCATGTATAGAATTATAATACTTTTCGTTGATCCATTGATCCTGTCCCATTCTTATCGCTTACCGCGCTAAACTGGCAGATCTTGGCAACAGTGGCCGCGTGGTGTCTCTCCATCCAATCACTTAAGGCGAAAATGAAAAAAAAAAGACTAGTATTGGAGTACAATCATTATATTACCCTTGCCATCCCCTCGGATAATATTAACGTTGCCAGCCTTCCTTCACTGTCATCTCATCGAACTTTCGAAGCCTTTTCCGGCCTCTCTCCTAATTCACGTCCATTTACGTTAATACGCCTGCTCTATGCAGTTCCAGTGCACGGCGTCGCGCAGCAACACCCTATCCATCGTTACCATTTCCCTCCTAACTGAACCATGGCCGTTTTGCTCCGGCGACGTCTTACTATCTCCAACCCTGTTAACGCTATTGTAACCGCGAGTTACTTTCAGCGTACGTTTCCCTTGCGGAACGCAAAAGAAACGTGCGCTGTGTTTGTCCGCTCAGAGAGGGGCGTTCCATCACGGAGCACGCCAATCGAGCTCCACAACAGACACTCGAAGAGAGCGCGCTGATAATAGCGGCGGCTGTGTTGTAGTGATCTCGGCCACGCACCGTTCCCTAAGGACTATGCGGCTGCCATCCGCACCTCCCCCCTCTCTCCCCCCTGCACTCTCCTTGAGGGAGCCCAAATCAGTGCGACACAGGAGCGTACACCTGCTGGCACGCACAACAAATGGGCGTTTCCCGAGGTGATTGGCCTTGCGGGCAGCCAGGACGGCACGTGCGAGCCTAATCAGATTTGCGCCAGGATAAATGGCAGCGTGCGGAAATCCCAAATTGGCTGCCGGGACCTTCTTCGGTCGCTTGGCGAGGCCTTCCTTTCCGCACGCCCTTCACGTATAGTGCTGCGGCCCCAGCTGGCAGGCGACAAGTGATGTGTGCCCGTTACCGAGGTACTTGCCGCGAATGCTCTTCACGACGACATCGATAGTTTTTTTTCTTCGCTCTCTTTTTTTTTCTCCCCTGGTGAAAGGAAGATGAGGCTTACCTAAGAGCGGAAACCATGAATAGTAGTTTAAGATCGATTAAACGGGAATATCATGTTCCAAATGGTGGAATTCATTTCAAGGTCCCGCTCGAATACGAACACTTGGTGCAATAGAAAGAAATCGATAGTCGCCCCCCCCCCCCCCCCCCCCATCTGTTTATACGTGATGGACCCCATAAAACGGCAGTTTCCTCACCACTCCTGTTCCGTTCGTCGACACGAAGGCAAACATTAAGTAAGGCTGCTACGGAATATATAATAGCCCTAGACATTCGGCAAACTGGCATAGCGTACCTGCGGCACCAGTATTGCTCAATAAAATTGTTTTTGGCGTACTTAACTTGCACTGGACTTCTCCGGTCGTTCTGCTGCAAGCGGCCGCACTTTTCAAGATGGTAGCCTCGTGAACGAGTGGGCGCATGTACATAACTTGAAAGACGCCAAGAAAACGACGCCAGACACCATTAGCGCGCTAGTCTTGCGTCTTTCGGCTTCTGTCGTTTTCTTTGCGCCTTTCATGTAACGGTCCACATTTTCGTCTCTGTCAACGTTATCGTTGTATTTCTCAACCCCGATAGCAAATTCATCATTCTCGTACAATTTCTTTTTGGACACGCTTCATCACAGTTCACGTTCTCGTCTTCCGAGGCAGTGACGTCAGAGTTCCACACGTGGGTCTTTCTTGCTCCATCGTTGCCTTCTACGTCTGGCCAGCTGAAAGTACAGGGTGCGTCAAAAATTTCCAGGCCACAGCGTCTGCTTTTCATCGGTGAATGAGGGCACTTAATACGCCTCTGGAGCTATTGAAGTTCCCTGAGATGATAATGATATTTCTCCTACACCCTGCGCCGCCGCAATGTCTCATTGTGTCACTCCGCCTCAAGAAGATTGGTCAGCATAGTGAGGTTAACGTCGTATTTTCGGTCCCTATTAAATTAGGCACTCTGTGCGCACGTGTTAACAAGGGAGATGGCGAGCGTCGGCGGTGCAACGCGGCGCATCAGAACCCCTTCGTCGACTGTGTGGAGGGTGCGGTGTACTCCATTCCCCTTTCATGCGGCAAGGTTTATGTCGGCCAGACGGATCGTTGCCTGAATGAGCGGCTGAAAGAACATCGGTACAGGACATTCGAGACAGGTACAGGCAGTCTGGCGCTGCACCGGCGAAAATGCATCGTCAAAGACCGAACTACAGGGAAAGAAGAGCAGTGCACTCCGGACTTAGTCAGCTGCTCGGTAATCAGCAGGTACTCGGACCAGATTGTGTGGGAGATCAAGGAGGCTGCTGAGATAACCGGGCTGCAAGATAATTGTGTTAGCGCGCCTTCAATCACTCTGTCAGGTGCGGAGTTGCTCCTTTTGAAGAAGTGACAAGCAAAGATATTTTCTTTTTGTTGTTTAGAAATCAGTATTTAAGCACAATTTTCACCCATTAAACGTGAGTTGGAAGTCAGCGTTTGTGGGTCCTCGTTCTTCGTCGTGTGTCTTGCTGGTTTCCGCTGGTATCTATATGTAATGGGTCACCAACTAGCCCGCACTCTTACGCTACTCAGTGGTTATGGCGCTCGGCTGCGGACCCGAAAGACGCGGGTTGGATCCAGGCCGCGGCAGTCGCATTTCGATGGAGGCGAAATGTTAAAGGCCCGTGTAGTGTGCCATGTCAGTGCAGGTTAAAGAACCCCAGGTGGTCGAAATTTCCGGAGCTCTTCACTACGGCGTCCCTCATAGCCTGATCCGCTTTGGGACGTTAAACCCCCATAAACCAAACCAAACCCACCCCTGCAGTGATATTGAACTTCGGTGGTGAAGTAAAATCAACACTACATGGCTAAAAAGCAGACCCTGTGGCCTGGGAACTTTCTATGAGGGTGTACAGCACCTTTCTTTGACTTCTGCCCGGGAACATTACACTAGGGATGATAAGCAATGCTGTCGTTTGTCCGCCTCGCTTGGTGAATTTCGGGAATATTCTGGCTAGAAAAGTGCGGAACGATGCAGAAATGCAGAAATGTAATGCAATATCGAGGTTTCTTCTGCTAAAACGCTGAATATCAACAATGTAAAACACCATTATACCTATTGAGGCAGACATACGTCTGCCTATACCTGTACTGCTTGAAGCGCTTTGCCTGCTCTTAAAGGACTCAAACTTTCATACCCGCCTATTTTTCCCAGCTACATTCTTTTTAAGTTATCGCAACAGAGGTGAGTAGTTAGAACTGGAGCAGGAACAAAGATCGTAGTTTGAAATTGCGCTTTTATGAAGCGGTCCCTTTACACTGACATGACGGAACATACGAAACCAATTTTCGCTGCTCGAGACGCCAGAAGACTGATCCGACCGACGTGTTCGTCGCACGGGTGTGGGAGCATGGTGGGCTGTGTATGCAGCCAAACTTTCTGAACAGATGATAAGACGCAGGGCTCGTATATACTACTTCGATTTTCGCCTTTCAGTTATAGTCATTTAATATCATCGAACGCGTCAACCGGCTGGTATCGGTGGTAGCGGGCGTGCCGTCACTTCAGCCAAAAGATTTTGTTCATTATACTAGCCCGGGCCTGATGTCTGGCATCCTAATTTAAACATTAAGTATGAATAGTAGCAGTCTCATGTTGCGAACTGTCGGAAAAGCGCCACATTCACGGCAATATGGGCCTTGACAATTATTCACCATAAGATTCCAACTTTCGAATCCAAGCCACGTCGCCGGGTGAGGACGTTTCAAGCTCTAAAATAACCAAGAAATAAAGCAGGGGCTTGTTCTTCAAATTATGACAATGCATTACGGTGCGGCTTTGTTGTCTATGTTATGGACAATAGATTGAAAAAGAAGCTGTTAGGAAGAAGAAGGTAGGACATTATCGGCTCAGAAAATTGTTACGCCGTGAAAGAGAGCACAAAAACATGGAAGCCCTAAATTACTAATGCCATTTCCTTTGAGAGGCAGGGCTAAAAAAGATCACGTCATCGTCACGATGGCGCAAATTGTAATAAAGTGCTTAAAATTATTAATGATGACCAAAAAATGTAAAAGCTTGCGCTTAACTTCTCCTGTTTTCGAAAGTACCATAATTATAACTCCTACTGCAACATTTTAGTTTCACTGAAAGAAATTATTTCTGTAGGTCAATTGATTGAAACTTTTTCAGAGTCGAGGCTATGTTAGCATTTGTATTCCAAATATATGTTATTCCTTCTATCCCTCGTTATTGGCTCAGGTAAAAGCCGAACCCTCGCTAACGCCTGGTCCGGTATGTCATCACAGAGAATTATAACCATAAAAAAAAAAAACAGAATAAAAAACCTAATTCTTGTTTTATGCTGGCTCAGCTGTTAATTAGTGCGCCACTGCACACGGTTAGTTTTATGGAGCTCAAGTTAATTAAATTACAATGCCAGGCCCCCACGCTACATCGATTAGTCTTTAAAACCATCCATGCTTTTTTTTTTTGCAGCCTACATTTGTTTGGAACGTACCTTTCAAACGTGCTTTGATAATTCGACTTATATATGGTGACAGTTGCACAGCCAGCCGGGGAAGCGAGGTGCATGTTTCCCGTGCACTGAGATTTCGGTGCATATTATAGAACCCCAGGCGTTTGAAGTTAATCCGTAACCCTCCACTACGGCATGCCTTACTGCACACAGCGTCGGTTTCCCGCGTAAAAGTGCTCTCACCATAACCATAACCGATTGCACCAGACTTCAGCATATTAAACGGGATAATGCGAACTCATTGCCCTCGGTGAGTTGTCGTCGGCCATGATCTGGCGCACATGCTTTCGGAGACGCTTAATAAGATGATCTGAGTGGCTCAAGCGATCCCAAAGTTATTATTTGATGGACTCTTTTCGATAAAAGCGCTCCCGACAAGCATCTCATATTGACAAATATACCTGAGGGCAGGCGCGCGAATACCGTGATTCATTTTTTGACGAAGCTTTAAGCTGAAAGGGAGGCTAATGCTGGTTAAATTAAAAATACGGTTAGCCGCGGCGGTGGCTCAGCGGTTATGGTGCTCGGCTGCTAACCCGAAAGACGCGGGTTCGATCCCGGCCGCGGCGGCTGGAATTTCTTTGGAGGAGAAATTCTAGAGGCCCGTGTACTGTGCGATGTCAGTGCACGTTAAAGAACCCCAGGTGGTCGAAATTTCCGGAGCCCTCCACTACGGCGTCTCTCATAGCCTTAGTCGCTTTGGGACGTTAAACCCCATAAACCAACCAACCAAAAATACGGTTAACGTTGGGCTGCTAGTTCGTTCGTTTGTTACTGTTTTATTGTCCTCTTTTTTTTTTTTTTTGTTCTGACGTTTTTTCACTCCTCATGGCGCATTGTGTAGCTAAGAAGGCTACGGCGCCTTCCATATCCAGTTTGTTATAAGCGAATATTGCTTCGAGGAAAAAAGCCTTGGGCGCTACCCAGACTTAGCGAATTTGTTTTGCTTCACGCGCAGATATATAAGCATTAAAGTATTTTTTTGCATTTGTTTTTTTGTGCTGTCTTCCTAATAATTTTTACGAGGCCGAGAAGCTGCACCACACTCGTTTCCTTGCACTTTCGCGGCAGCGAGATAAACTCCGCAGGGCACGCATCCAGAGCTCGAAATCTTCCCTAACTGCAAGGTCCCAAGAAGTGCGCGTGCTAGCACGTAGTCGAGGCTCGGATTCAGGTTCTCTTTTAATAGGTTTGAATTTGCCGCATAATTCGCGAAAGGTATGAAAACACCCGTATACTGTCACCTCTTTCCTCGCAATACGCGAGACGTCTTCGCGATGTGAAGAAAAGAAGAAAAAAAAGGAGAAAGAAAAGGAGAAAGTTGCAAGTGGCGAGAGGACGGGCAGATTGCGTAAAACGTATTCTGACGCCACCTGGAGATAAAAAATACAGTGTTTCGCGTCAAAATCTCGGCACAGAAAAGCGAACGCCGAACAAAAGCGCGCGAACCGTGCAAACACGAATGGAAGGGGTTTCGTAGAACGATCGCAATCTTTTTCGCCCCTTTTTTTTTTGTCCCTGCGGCAAGAAGAAAGCTACAGAAATAAAGTCGAATACTGAATTTCTTGCGGAGGCCGCGACAAAAAAAAAAAAAATAAAACGAGAGATCTAAGCGGAAAAAGAGAAAGAGAGAGAGAGAGAGAGATCCTTGGCCTCTGTGGCGTGAAACGATTAAATTCTCCGATCGCCTGCGGGCGCCTGTAAGCAGCGTGTCGTGTGCCACGAAGAACCGTAGCGCTGGCATTCGTCGACGCGACGCCGCCTGTATCGAGACGTCGGCGACAACATCGCACTTCTCCGGGGGCGGAGGCGATGCTGCCTCCTGGCAATGCGAGGCAAGCCCTACCTGGGCGCGTTTCACGTTTTTTTTTTCTGTCTCTCGCGACTTTTCCGCATATATCTGTATACATATCGATTCCATCGGTAATAATTTCCACCGCAAGATGACACTCGTGTCTAGCCTGGCTGCTGCGACGCGGGAGGAAAGAGGGAACGTGTGGGTGAGGGTTGTTGTGGAAGAGGGGCGGGGGCACGAGCCCGGAACGAGTAGGCAGCGGCGCGCGTGCTCTTGGTGGTTCAGGCTGCTGCCTACCCCTCCTTCCACGTGAAGCGTCTGTGCTTCTACTTGGGCTCTCTTTCCCGCTTTACTTTAGGAACCGGCGCCCGAGTTGACAAGGTTTCACGGCGCAAAATTGAATTTCCCAATACGTCGGTCATTTTTCATTTCTGGCTTTCAACTCATCCCTTTCCGACTCTAACAGCGAAAAAAAAACAAGCTACAGTAAGCGCGAAAACAGTAGAGAATGGATCGAATAAAAATAGGAGTTAGTAAGCAGTATGCGCGTTAATACACCCGTCTAATATGAAAAAAAAAAAAAAAGGTGCGCCGAACAGAGAGGATTGCTAGTATAGAATCGGAATAAAAAGCCTCCTGAGTCAAGCAAGTGTGAAAAAAGCGAACCTAAACCAACCACCTCAACGAGAAAGAAAGTGCTAGACAGGGGAGGAAAAAAAGTTCCCGCTGGTCGTTCCTCCTTCCGGATTCCTTTCGTTGTCTCATTCACGCCAGTTTACTTTACGCGGAGTATGCGCGACTATTGATCTGGGCCCGGGGAAAGCCCGGAGGAGAAAAGGAGCACGATGAAAAGGATGGAGGTGGCGCGGGAGGTCCAAAGAAAAGCAGGCTTTGTGTGTGTGCATGCAGATTTGTATCCCATTGTGCGGAAAGCCCTGTAAACGTGTCTCCGTGGAAATGTATCTGCGTCCGCTGAAATGAGGGAGGGGCGAGTCGATCTAGGAGCGATTACCGTCTGCCCGGCAGATCAATCACCGAAAGCTGAGACGTTGAAAGGCAAACACTGGCCAGATGAACGCCGGGGCCCCCCGAAATGCACTGGCCGGCAGAAGGAGCCGGGGCCCGGTTAAGAAGCGTCTGCGAGCCCGGGTTTGAGCCCAGGAGTGAGATTCGTCGGCAGCGCTCACTGTTAGCCGTCGCGGGAAAGAGGCGTGTTGAATGTGAGAGAGAAATGTTTGAGAAACAAAAAAAAAGAAAGAGCACCGGTTGCTAAGCGCGTTTCTGGGGGTGCTTTGAGGAGAAATTTTGATTAAGCGGGGCTCAAAGAAACAGCTCAGCGAATCTCTGAGATTATAAGTGCAAACGTCGGTGCCCCAGCTGCGCTGTCGCATTTTCTGGAACGCTGTGTTTCCAGTAACTTTCGCTGAAAAATTTTCATCCCCACCGGGGTATGCATCGGGCTGGGTATACCGTTTCGTTTTCAACAGTTTTTTATTAAACACTCAATGATGGTTCAGATCAAAATCGACGAAATAAGAATCCAGAATAGCAGCACCTATAGTAGAAAGCTTGCAGGTTGATCCGTGCTACGCCTGGCTTGTTCCTTTGTGCAGCTCAGTACTTTTTCGCTGAGTTTCTTTTCATTACGGGAGATCCCAAAGACGCCCATTTATTCTTCGAGGCTATCAGCGCCGTCTACAACTCCATCGCTTTTCCCCCCTCTTCTTCCAAGCGCATAGGGGAAACATGGATAAACGGGCCTCCTACACCCTGGCGCCCACGTGTACATACGCCTCTAAAGACGTAGTTGCAGTTTGTTGCTGTTCAGCTCTGCTCTTCATTGCCATCACGGAAAGGTCAGACGCCGGGAAAACGGGCCCGAAAAAATGAAAATACAGCCGTGTAATCCATTTCGTGCATCAGTATGCAAGTTTTTTCTCTTGCTTGTTGCGGTTTAGTCTAAAACTCGAAGTGGCACGTCATCTTCGGAAGCGCTGCAGTCAACACGGCCGCAGGGAGAGGCAAGACGATGACGAGACCGTCCTTGTCTGTACCTGTCTCTGTTCGTGTCGATTGCAGCGTTTCCGAAAATGACGTATATGCACCAACTAGCCCGATGCGTCACCCTTACGAAGTGGCACAGTTAGGCTTGAGTTGACACCAACGATATTTTGGGTTATTTGGTGTATTCATATAGGAGTCTGTGGCCATGTATAGTGTTGGTTGTGGTCGCCGAGATGGGGCCGCACCACAGACCTGGATGTCCAATTCCATCAACCCGCCTATTTTTTTCTTTATCCGGCAGAAAATTGCGCGGCAACTGAGAGGTTCCAACTCCAGTCCTCTTGCATGCAAGGCGGATGCTTTACCTCTACAATAGTTTACGATTGTTAGCGAGGCGCTGGAAGTGGTAAGGAAATATAGTTTTACCCCGTTACTACTACCCCTGTTAAATAGACAACTCGAATTATGGACAGTTTTTCTGGGGACCAAACTTTTTCATTATATTTATGTCTCCTTGATGTGGAAACTCACTGGCCGGACAACGGATAGGGCGGAAATGTATAGCCCATTGGGGACCATGTATATTTGCTCCGTTAATATGTGCAGCGATAAAAACAAAATCCCCAGTGCCTCTGCCAAATATTCCGCCCTTGGTATTTTGAGTGCAGAACACCAAAGAAAGGCAGTGCGAAAGTGCAGATGCCATAGTAATAGCCTTTTTGTGTGTGTATAGTTTCGTGCTTTACACAATGACACAGTGGCAAGGTGACCAAGTCGACACGCCTCACCATTTACCAGAAGTACTTGTATTTGGGCGTGTTGGTTCATAACTTTTCAGGAGGACACAGGGGCGCAATAAAAGACACGGACGTAGAAGTAGACCATTTACCGCACTGCATGAATGGCTGCAAAAAAAAATTAAAAAATGTGTGTGCTATGTTGAAAACAACATTCAGCAGCTGTCAGCAGAGTGAGAACAGAGTTCTTGGAATGGGAACAGTCATTGTAGGATATGCTTCATCATACCAAAAAGGCACCGTCAAGCATTTCTTGGACCACAAGGCGCTCCAAACGTGCTAAAATTTTCACCGCGTGATTTTAAAGATGATCGCGACACGAATAGCGCACCTGGAGCTTCCAAGATTGCCTAATTTCCACTTCACAGCCCGCCACTAGGCAGAGAAGCAGACCGTAATGACGAAGAGCTTTTACTTTTGTTTTCAGAATATTTCTTTTCGTTTCTACATTTATTTATTTTATTTTTATTTATTTGAACATACTGCTAGCCTCACATTTGAGGCCGTTGCAGGAAAGGCACACATTACACATTGAAAGCAACAAACTTGAAGTAGGCACGGTCATAAGCAATTTGAACTGATGAGGCAGTAGATATACATTCTATCTTGGTTTATACAGACGCTGAAAATTGCAATAAGAGGAGTAAATGATAAGTTAGAATATTTAGCACACGGAAACAGAAACAAAAAGCTAGAAAGTGAGTACATATTCAAGAAGCAAATGATAAGACGCATCATCTTTTGACAAATATCAAACAAACAAACAGACAACGAAATCAAGAAGCAACATAGTGCGCATGCGTCTACTATACAGCATTGCTTGATATGTAAGCGATGAAAGTTTCGAGTGATGCGCAATTGACAGCATCGCTAGCCAAGCTGTTACACTCACGGATCGCTTGTGGGAAAAATGAGTATCGGAATATGTCGTTGTGGAATCTGTGTTCAGTTAAATGTTTAGCATGTTTTGTTCTGGTGCTACGTGTATTTGATTCCAGTAAGTACTTACTTCTATCGATTTTCATGCAGCCATTAAAAAGAAGGAAAAGAAACTTGAGGCGCAGTAGTCTGGCTCGACTTTGTATGGTAGGAAGGTTGGCTTGCCTTAATAGTTCTGTAGGTGAGTCGTGACGGCGATACTTGTTAAAAATGAATCTAACCGCTTTCCTTTGAACACGCTCCAGTTTTATTATGTTCTCTTTGCGGAACGGGAACCAACATATTATTCCATACTCCAGTATAGAGCGGACAAGTGACGTGTATGCTAGGCGCTTAGTATCGACTGATGCAGATCTAAGAGAGCGCTTGAGCGAGTAGAGAGCTGCCATTGCTTTATTAGCGACATATGTTACCTGTTTGTTCCATTTTAAGTCTGATGAAATTATGATACCTAGGTATTTATACTCTTGCACGTTCCTTAGCATCTGTCCTTGTAGATAATATGGGAAGTTCATGGGTACTTTCTTATTCGTCACTGTCATACAAACCGTTTTTTCTACGTTAATTCCCATCTGCCATGTTTGACACCATTGTGTTATATTATCAAGCGCATTGTTTAAAGTTGTCTGGTCGTCACGGCAGGTTATTTCTTTGTAGATGATGCAGTCGTCTGCAAACATTCTTATTGTCACATCAGTGCTATCGTGCAGATCATTGATGAAAAGAAGGAATAGGATTGGTGCTAGAACGGCACCCTGTGGGACGCCAGACAACACATCGCCGCAGTTCGAAGAATGTTCTTTGTAATGTACATATTGCCGTCTACCTGTAAGATAACTTTTCAACCATTTGGTGATCATGTTGTCCCCGAGGTAATGGATAAGTTTCTGGAGGAGCTTAGGATGGGAAACTCGATCGAAGGCTTTGGACAGGTCTAAAAATATGATATCGGTCTGGCCATTTTTATCCATTGTTAGCGCTAGGTCGTGAACTGTCTCAATCAGTTGAGTGATGGTAGACAAACCTTTTCTAAATCCATGCTGGTTAGGAACAATTAAGTTATTTTTTTCAACAAATGATACAATGTGCTTGAGAATTAGATGCTCGAGGATTTTGCAGGCCGTACAAGTAAGGGAGATTGGTCGGTAATTTGATGAACTGTTGGGGTCACCTGCTTTATGTATAGGAATAACTTTAGCAAATTTCCATTTCTCCGGAAATTCGCCTGTTAGCAATGATTTTGCAAAAATCAGAAGCAAGAACTTTGACATCCATTCCGCGTAACCCCTGAAAAACGCATTTGGTATGTTGTCAGGGCCACTAGATTTTTTAGGATCTATTTCAAGTACGAGGGAAAAAATGCCTGATTCTGTTAAGATTAAATCGTCCAGTTTTGGTGAGTTGCTCGGAAAAGATTTCAGGTTCGGTTTTTTTCCGTTGTCGTGTGTAAATACCGAGATAAAGTAATCATTGAATGCTGTAGCCTTAGCGATAGCTTCAGTCGGGGGTGGATTACTGGTTTGACGGGGCTTAGAATTAAGGTATCTCCAGAACTTAGAAGGAGATTCTTTGATAAATTTGCTTAAAGTAACATTCATGTATTCGTCTTTGGCCTTTTTTACAGCTGACTTTAGCGCACGGGAGAGTTCGCGCATTTTAACAATGTAGCCAGCTAGCGACATTTTATTTCTCAGTTTCCTAAGTCTTGCAGTCTTCCGTTTTAAATGTATTATTTTTCTTGTTATCCACGGATTTTTCTTGTGTACTGGTTTGATCTTTGTGGGGATATATCTTGATAAGCAGTGCTTGATGATTCTTTCAAAGGTTGACCATAATCTATCTACTGAAACTGTAGAATCATTGGCGTTACAACTAAATGTGGAATAAGATTCGTCCAGGTAATCGAGAACGCTCACATCGTCGGCATTTTCCCAGTCTAAAATTCGTACACTCTGTTTTTCGGTGGGCGGTGGCGCGCCCAACAGTAATGAACATTTAGTCGCTCTGTGGTCCGATATGCCGTCGACAACTTCCCAGGAAACGCTGCCCTCTGGGATATTATCACTCACAAACACCAAGTCCAGTACATTCCTGCTTTTTGCAGTAACACGTGTTGGCTCCCGAATGAGCTGTCTAAGGCCGAAATTAAAACTTAGGTCAAGTAGCGTATCTGCATGAGCGGTACCAGCAATTTCATTATCAGGGGAGTCCCAAGCTATGCTGGCAAGGTTAAAATCTCCCGTAAGGATTATTTTTGTTGTGTGCGTGAAGTGGTTTTCCATATATTTTGCTATCGCATATAAGGTGTCGTGGGTAGCATTAGGGGGTCGATACATTGTTCCTAAATAGAGGAAGGATTTTCCGGTAATGATTTTGCACCAAAGTGCTTCTGCGCCAACTATTTCCGGCATAGGTGTGACGAAAATGCTTTCCCTGATCAAAATTGCTACGCCACCACCACGAGAGCATCTATCTTTGCGCAGGACAGTATAACCAGGAGGGAAGATATGGCTACTTGAAATGTCAGAGGACAGCCATGTTTCGGTGATTGTTATAATATCAGAAGAATGTTCGAGGAAGAGTGCTTCAAGTTCCGTGCTTTTGTTGACAACACTTCTAGCGTTTATGTTCAGTATGACTATGGCCGGAGGCGTTTCATGGTTACTCAGTTTTTTCCCCTTCGGATGGCAGGTTTCTTTCCTACGGCTACTCTGGCTTCTTTATCATCATCCCAGATGTAAACGGGATCGTTGATCTTGATCTTGTCAAACAGAAGTGCAACTTTTTCACCATTATCTCGATTTACCTTGCTGCTGTCCCAAAGTTTTTTTCTTATGTTCCGTACGCGTAAAAAAAATCTTCGCCGACAGATACTTTGGTATTCGTAAGCTTGGAGCAGTTCTTCATTATATTCGCCTTGTCCCTGAAACTTTGAAGCTTAAGAATAACAGGTCGTGTTTTGTTTTCGGTTTTAGTGCCTAGGCGGTGCATTCTCTCGATTCCCGAGACCGTGACACCTAGGGTACCTTTAATAATTTCTTCTGTGATTTTTGTTTCGAGGTCGTCAGCATTTTCGTTCTCAGCTTCTGGAACGCCGAAAAAAAGTAAGTTTGACCTTCTGCTTCTATTTTCGAGGTCATCAACCTGGAGTGAAAGCCGACTAATGGTGTTTTCAAATGCCGCTATTTTGTCCTCAACGCCTGCAATTCTGTCTTCAAGGTGCGCCAAAGTATCCAGCTTAGCATGAATGGCTTCCAGGGATTCGTTTATAGCCTTGTTGTCATCTTTTAAACTATTCATATCGGCAGCCAACTTGCGAATTTCGTTCAAGACTTCCTGATTGCTAGGGCCAGGGTTGCTCTCCACGTCCCCAGCAAGCATCAGCAAGTACCTCAGGGACGCTACAGTATCACACAGAATTGAATACACTTGGCCTGGGCAAGGCAGCACCACAAGGAAAATGTCGTCACTTTTGTGACATTTGCCAAAACGTTTTCTCACCTGGATCAAAAAGACGAATGGGTTACTTGACGTGCTCATTGTGGTGCCACCATGGCCAATGCCGTTGCTCGGTGAGTCGCGCTCTTTATAGGTGCACGATGTCGATAGCGCTTCGGTGGCGGATGTGCCCCTGAGGGGGGCGTAGGCCAGTCGGTCCAGCTGTCCCAGAAATGCGCCGTAGCCTAGCGTGCCCAGAGAGGCCGTGCAGCCCCCGGAACACAGCGGAGCAGGCAGTACTGTTGCGATGTCGTTGGTCGTTCGGGTGCCGTTCCCAAGATGGTTGCAAGAGAGCAGGAGGCCAAGCGCCTGGATCAAAAAGACGAATGGGTTACTTGACGTGCTCATTGAGGTGCCACCATGCCCAATGATTCGTTGGTACAGACGATTCACTTTATGGGCATTTTCGCTCGGGAACCGAAGTTTCCATGTTGACGAGGCACGAAAGTATGTCTGTTTAGTGCGTAGGTTGTGACCGCAGATACGGTTCACGAGAGTCAAATAAGTATAAGAATGGGGTGGAGCGCATTTGTCAGGTTTTCTGAGATCATGAAGGGCAGTTTACCAGTATTCCTCAGGAGAGAAATATATGACAGCTGTATCTTACCCGTACTCACCCAAAGGGCTGAAACGTGGAGGCTAACGAAAAGCATTGAACTTAAACTGAGGACAACGGAGCGAGCTATATGGAAAAGAGAACGATAGGTGTAACGTATAAAGAAAGAGGGCAGAGGGAGTGAAGGAAAAAACGCGGGTTAATGACATCCTAGTTAAAATTAAGAAAAAGAAATAGACTTCGGCAGGGCATGTAATCTGAAGGCAATATAACTGATGGTCGTTAAGGATAACGGGCTGGATTCCAAGAGAAGGCAAGTGTAGCAGAGTGCGGCAAAAAAATTATGACGGTGGATGTTAGCGCGGACAAGGTGGTCGCAACTAGCACAGGACCGAGTTAATTGGGGAGATATGGGAGAGGTCCTTAACATGCAGTGGGTGTAGTCAGACTGATGATGATAACGAAACTTTGGAGTTTTTTTGAGAGCGTCAGTACCTAGGATCACTAGGCTCACTTAGTCTTTATTTTTTTTTATTTGACCGGTCCTCATAAATTCACCACGAACCCAAGCTTCGTTCTTCGGATCATAAGGTGGCAAATGAGAGCCTTTGATGCCCTACTGCGCGGCTCTAATATTCATAGGGATGCCAACTTCAGTAAAATCAGAATCAGACTAAGGTTTTATTTTCCAGCAATCAACCACTCGATGGATTCTTGGGCTAAAAGCCAGATATGTGGCTTGACAACCGCCCAGGAACCATTTACATGGCCGCAGACGGAACTGGTTGCAGCAAAACAAAAAAAAAAGAGAGAAAAGAAAATGGAGCAAACACTTCATGGTGAAAACAATACACAAAGCACATATGGAATTCCTATGTATATGTGCATATGGAAATCATACGCAATCACATATTGCAAATAGGTTTGGTTTGGTTTATGGGGTTTAACGTCCCAAAGCGACTAAGGCTATGAGAGACGCCGTAGTGAAGGGCTCCGGAAATTTCGACCACCTGGGGTTCTTTAACGTGCACTGACATCGCACAGTACACGGGCCTCTAGAATTTCTCCTCCAAAGAAATTCCAGCCGCCGCGGCCGGGATCGAACCCGCGTCTTTTGGGTCAGCAGCCGAGCACCATAGCCACTGAGCCACCGCGGCGGCACATATTGCAAATAAAAAGCACAAATCAAACATTCGATAATCTCTAATGTGGCAGTTTGAATTTATGCAGACCATAGGAAGGTTATCATATTTTTCCAACATAGTTTCGCCGTATTATAACCGACAATGTTTCTATATTTATTCAAATTGGCGGGGACGTTGTGGGCTAAAGAATGCAGCTTGTATTTTATGCAAAAGTGAGGTACTGCCCATTTATCGGTGTTTCGTGTCTGCACATTGCTGCTGCGCTGTTCCAGTGATGCAAGTGATTTTAAATGTCTACAAATTTCAGGGGATGCAAAATACAATGTGTGCAATAAAAGAAACTCGTACAGATGATCTGCTCTAATAAAGGACACAAATGCATCCCGTGTTGTCGACATGCCTTCAAGATTGGCATTATAAGGAATCATTTTATTCTGTAAGATAAGTGTACTGGTTATGTTACTTTTCGTGGTAGTAGCATAGACTATGTTGCAATATGTTAACTGAGAAATGAAAGGAGTGAAATATATTTGCACTTTTGCTTTCAAGGGTAGGAAGGACCGCCATCGAGAGAATACGCCGGTTACTGATTTAAGTTTTTTACACAGATAATGATCATGAGTGTCCCAGTTTACGTGAAAATAGTAGTACACCCTAAGTATCTTAAGTTCATTCACAATTTGTATCTGGTAGCATCCCAAGTACAGAGTACCAGTCATTTGCACGACTTTATTTCTGGCTCGGAATACGATCGCTATTGTCCTGGCGGAATTTATTTTTATGCCGTTTATTTTTTACCAAGATGACAAACAAAATACAACTATTCCCTCTCCGAATAGCCGCTGGAAAAACGGAGGCTGTACTGTGGACGAAGTAAAGCCTTCACGCGAGTGGCGAGCTCCTCTGCATACGCGAAAATCAGGTGCAGGTGCCGTCGTCGGGATTATTTCAAATTCGGGAGAGGAATGTATTAGAGCACAAATGGGGCAGTGAAACGCCCACATTAAGAAACAGTATATCTTCTAAACTGCACTAGGTCATGCGCCACTGGGCTCCTACGTTATAATTGCGTTCTGTTCACTTCTGGCTCCCTCCCCGGGTAGGGGAACCAGAAGGCATCGCATCGGCTGCATTACCTGGCTTAAAGGGGAACAATGGAACGCACTCAACAGTCGAAAAAAAGTATACGGAGAGCCTGCATACACCCGGCTTAAGCAATCGAAAATGCGGAAACGGTGTTTCCATCCCACGCATCCCGAGGATTTGCATAAGCCATTTCTGTAGCTTGTTTGCATGCAGCGGCTTGATTGTGCAAGCGAATGTATACACTCCGCCTCCTTAAAATGTGGCCCAGTTGCGTAAGCTGTAGCCGGCTTTAGCAAATGGCAAGCCGAATCTTCAAACCTGCTTGGTGGCTCGACCTGCTCCTAATTGGCCACCGCCTTGGTTACTCCACAGTCGGGAATCATGGGTGGCGAAGTTCAGGGCGCGAGCAAGTTAGGTACCGCTCCTGGGCTCGAGAAGCTTTGAAAATCCTGTTCGCTAACATGGTCGGGTCATGTTTGATGGTAACAATCCCCCAAGCTGTCAGCGTGCTGTGCTTTGTGATCGGAAAGCATCCTACGATGGCCCTAATTTAGCATCTTAAGTAACAAAACAAAATTTTCAACAGCGGTCGCGTACAATTATGACTTTTAGTGGTATCACATGCATGACTACACCGCATTGTCATACGCAATGGTAGAGTTTTAGCATAGCTGAGACGTATTACGTGGATGTATGCCGGATTAACATAAGCCTCTTGCACAGGCGCAGTTGAAGGATATGGAGCCAGGGCCCAGGTGGAGAGCGCGCAAGCCTCGGCGCATGCGCCGCAGGCATTCGTTAACTCAGTTTTTTCAACTGTCTAGTATTGACTCACACTGGAACATGTATCACTCTGAATGAGCGTTGTTACATGTTTTTTTTTTTGTGACACGGGGGTCTGATCGGAAAGGTGACTTGCTATGTGCTTGTACTACGGCTGCCTCTATTGATATAGTTGTAGTACAGCGGGTTGGGTTTTATTTAAAGGACTCACACATGTTGTATTTTCTCTCTTCATAACTGACAACGTTATGTTTCAACAACAGAAAGTTCACCATGATCACCGCTAGATCAGCTCTCATTTGCCGGAAAGCTTACCTCAGCTGTAGATGTTCCACGGCTTTGTTTGTTTTGTTTCCCCGCTTTGCTGATTTAAAAAAATAATATGCCTACACTACTAATCATTTTCACAACCTAGACGGGTGCCTCAATTGGTCCAGTATAGCGGCTTTAAGGAGAGCCACTTCCGGGGTTAATATATGTAGAATTGCTCCTTGTTTTAAGCTATCTCAATAACTTTGGCTTGTTTGTTGATGGTGACAACCTCGTGCGATCAAAAGTGTCTTTTCTCGTGGTTGTGAAAGAAATAAACGAGAGAAGGAAATAAAAACACTCTCTCAAACAGTTTGAAAATGGCCTGCCTGAAAGCGGAGCGGTAGGTGATCGAGCGCGCTTTGGAAAGAATTTAGAATCCATGACATCGACAACGAAGCATCTTGTGCAGAGGGTGAATGACAAATCCGGAAGGTTAGGTAAGCAAGACCCAGTGGTTGCCAACTTCTCATGCTGCTTCGCAAAGAAAAAAAAAAGAAAAGTTTTTCAGTAGGTGTCGTTTGAGTATTAACTTAAAAAGCTGCGCCTTTTCGCGTTTTTTCGTTGCCATTAATTTTATTAACCACGTGCAACTTTAAATATAACATAGATTTTTAACCGTGCGTACAATTGGAAAGTGAGGTTGCCTTTTAAACGCGCTTTGTGGTCAGCGTGCTCGTAAGCTGTGGACACTGACTTAAACATAATGCAGCGCTAATATGCTCTGTGGCAACAGTGGGTTAAGAAAAGTACAGCAAATACTTCAGGGTATACCGCACAGCGGTAAGCCCAAATGAACGCTTTTGCAAACAAAAATAAGGAAGAATAAAGAAGAACAGCCATGAAACAATTCTTTTCGCCCAATTCTATTCTATTTTTGCCATCCGCCGTTTGTGACTGATTCCAAAGACAGCGAGTGCAAGCGGCAAATAAAGCGCAAAAAAAAATCGCGATGAAATAAATTCGAAAGAAATTATTATGTCACCCTCCCTCGCTCTCCGTGTTTAACAAACAACCATATCACCGTAACGCATAAAGTAATAAGGCGAGCAATTACTGAGGCAATCAGGCACAAAACTTTTTCATTTGAAGTGATAAGAACTGCGCCATCGTGGTCCTGGAAGCGTTCCACTAGAGCGTATATAAACATACAGTTCCCAAGCTCTCTCTGTGTGCTGCTGGCGCCAGAAAGCTCACGCAATGAATTCAGTGGTTATTTTATCTCGGCGTGCAAACATTCATGTAACAGCGCTCTTGAGGTGCATTTTTGGAAGAAAGCTCTTGTAAACGCGTCTGAATATGCAGGCGTACCCCTCAGGAAACGGAGCGAACGAAGCTCTTCCGCGCGCGCCTATCCTCCTTGAACTGGTTTGGTTTGGTGTATGGGGTTTAACGTCCCAAAGCGACTAAGGCTTTAGTTGCTAGTTACTAGCGTACTAGTTTAGTACGCCACCGCAGCGCAGCGTCGAATTCGTGGAAATCGCCACTGAAGTGGTACGATACGTGACCAAGACATAACCGTACTGAATCAGCTCCACTTCAGTCGAGGGTAAAGAGGGCCACACTTTCTTTGCAATTTTCAGAAGAGACGTACTATCGCGCTCAGATGACTTGCAACACGCATCAGGTGGTACGGGCTGATGCCACGAAGCAATGCGCGGGCGCTTCTGCGAAGTTTTGTATATAGCTGCCGAGCAGCATGCCCGCGTGCCTGGTACTGTGCAGCACAGCCTATCAAACGCAAGCCAGGAGAATGTGGCCGCGAGAGCGTTGCAGGTCATTCTGATTGCGACTGCACGTGGGACGAAATTGATACCTTTGTTACTCGGACATTTTCAACGGCAGTTTAGTTGACCATCAGTTGAACTGAACGGCAGTTAGTGGTGTTACTGTCGTTGTGATCTGATTGGCAGTACAATTCGACTAAGGTTATCGGGCGCAGTTGAACTGGTCAACTGACAAGATGGCAGTCAGCGGACCCGCTGTATCGACCGATTCGGTGGTAGGTATTTCCCACTGTCATATGTTTTCAAATCACTCGAAAGGGTGTTGTCCTGGTCAGTATAAGATATAATCTACAACTTTCACTAATGTGATGAATGTAAACACGCAAACGAGAAAATCAGTGGTGTATGATTCATAGAGCTAGTATGCGGTGAAGGCAGTCGTAGCCGGATGTTCCTCTACTGATTGTTTTTGCTCTGTATGGTGTTCAGTTGCGGCGTTCTCAAAGCACGAAGTTGTGGAGAAGTCAGCGCGAAAAACAGAAGACAAGAAAGGACCAAGAAGACATTCACCGGCGCTGGTGAACACGCAATACCAACTAGCCTGGCAGCGTATGCTCTCTTCAAGGCACAAAACTTGCTCAGAAATTTCAGTTCAATGATATGAATATGAAATCATTGATTAAAGTTGTAAATAAAGAAAAACTTTTGCATTTATAAAAACCAGCCCATGTCGTGATTATGTGATTCTGAATGCGAAGTGATTTTCGCGAAACCTGGCGTGTAACTGCAGCCGACTGCCGTTCAGTTCACCGCCAGCTCGAAAGCTGAACTTCCGTTCAACTGAGCGGCAGTTGAATCTGCCTGCGCAAGAAGGGTATTAAACATGTTGCGATGAGCAGATCGGCCATAAATGTTTGACAGCCGTCAGCATTGCGCGATTGCCATGTCGTACTATGCGAGCATAGAATGAAATAAACGAGCGCAATTTTTTTCCGCTATTCCGCTTTGAAGGGTAAGAAAACCTGCTCAGTGGAGCTCCTCCATAAACAATTAGGTGCGAAGAAAAGGCGCCGTTGCCTGTACAATTGTGCTGTGAAGTGAAGAACGATAAACGTGAAATACATCATGCTTGTCTTGTATCTAACGCCATGTTACGCAGACACTTTTGCGCATTGAACAATCCTCAAATGCTCTGCAATAAATCACAACTCTGAGTCTATACTCTTCGCTTCTTTGGAACTTCACCAGTGACGCGACCTCTGTAACTAACATGAAGTTAAAATTGTTGGTCACACTGGAACAGTCGCATCAAAAGTAACCAACAGAAAATTCCGCGAATGCTTTGGCCGGGCGTCCGAGGCATTACATACACAGGGGCGTAGCATGTTGGCGAACAAATCTGACACTGGAATCGTCTCACATATGGCCGGTATGTCTCGCACATTCCACAGGATCTCGTGTCAGTGCACTTAGACCTCTGGGTTTTATTATGTTTACTTTTGCGGTGCATGTATGCGGTGAGCGTAGCATCTAGACGCAAACTTCTTTGCGGTTACTGAGGTGTCAGTGTCCTGCCCAATTCGGTAGTTACGTCCATGTAAACAAAAATATCCAAACCTCGCTCATTTTCCCAAAAATTCCTAAAATATTGTACTTCGGCGCACGCACTTGGCGTAGTTCTTCCAAGTGTTATTATATTTTTAAGAGTAATCAAGGTATTCATTGGACTTGCAAAGTTGGCTGGTTCTTCCGCCGAGTTATATGCATATAACGTCACATTTTTCATACGCCCTTTATACCAGTACTTCCTCTTTTCTTTCTTCCATTCGTCGAAGAGCACCCACAAGAATAAGTTATTTCCGGTAACAAGGAGGCTTAAGTAAAATGACACTGCAATTACTCATATGACTCATGCTTCCACACCCACCTACATACGCAGCAAAGAACGTTTTTTTAATGAGAAAAGCTGTTTCTGTGCTGTCATGCAGAACTTGTATTCCGTTGAACTTATATGTTCTAACCAAGCTCTGGCCAATCCCCCTCCGTGGGTACGTGCCATCGTTTTTGAGGCAACAACAACAACTTCTTTCTCTTGAAAGACACCACTTTTTCGCGTCATGAATAGCGGTTAAGGCTTTAACAATATAACTGCCGTAGCCGACAATTCTATTTTGCAGTAAGCTTAACGGTTACAAGGATATTTTTTGCTTTTGCATCAACACCGTCGTACGGTCATTAAAATCAGATGTGGCTTTGTGTTTTAGCACGCAGGAAAGTGCGCAAGAGGTAGGTGCTGCTGAGCAGCTCTTCTGATTTTTCGGAGTCTCCTTGAGCCGAGCGGGGAACAAGTGGT
This sequence comes from Amblyomma mixtum, assembly GCF_055824585.1. Classification (NCBI taxonomy): domain Eukaryota; kingdom Metazoa; phylum Arthropoda; class Arachnida; order Ixodida; family Ixodidae; genus Amblyomma; species Amblyomma mixtum. The sequence goes on from NC_143014.1 coordinate 65,647,514, forward strand.
AATAAACAAGGTTGGAGATAAACATCACCGATCTGTTCTCCAGCGTCTGGGCAATACTTCACGTTCCGCGCGATCGCTGGACAAGAAATCAATAGTGCCTGGAATTTTAAACATTCGCTCATAAATGCTAAACATGCTGTAGCCCACAATATGGCATTTTCCTGACTTTCCTTGCATTCATATAAAAAAAACACTTCTTCGCTTAACTTCAAACCAAAACGTGCATTTAACATTGAGAAAAGTGTGTTTTTTCGCAAAAGCTTTAGATCATGCTTTGCACCAAAATGCTGACCGTAGGAGGCTACTTTACTGAACCATTTTATGAGAGAAGCCAACAGCCACAGAAACCAAGGAGCACAGGGGATTTTTTTTGTTTAATCAATTTATTATTTATTTATTTATTTTTTGTGGTGTTGATCAAGTAAGAATATTACTGTCGCTTAAAGCTAATTGATTAGAAAAGCAGAAGAAAAAACAACCACATGCCGCCGGTGGGATCCGAACCCACAACCTCCAAATTACGCGTCCGGTGCTCTACCTCTGAGCTACGGCGACGGCTGTCAAACCTTCTGCTTTCGGGGGTATTTATGTTTACATGTAACCTAACCTTGAGAGTGTTCATCAGCGCCACCCACGTTCGTAAGCGGCGGACGTGGAACGTCCTGAGTTACCGCTGGTGTGACGTAGAACGCCATCGAACGGCGAGGGTGGAAGCTGTGTGAGAACCCTCTTATGCTTCCTATGGCATCAAGGCTGCCAGAACCGAGGCCCTCGCTAAGCAATTAAGCACACAAGGGAAGGGGTATGAGGGGCTCGTTATAAATATGAGAGAAGCCAACAGCCACAGAAACCAAGGAGCACAGGGGAATTTTTTTTTGTTTAATCAATTTATTATTTATTTATTTTTTGTGGTGTTGATCAAGTAAGAATATTACTGTCGCTTAAAGCTAATTGATTAGAAAAACAGAAGAAAAAACAACCACATGCCGCCGGTGGGATCCGAACCCACGACCTCCGAATTACGCGTCCGGTGCTCTACCTCTGAGCTACGGCGACGGCTGTCAAACCTTCTGCTTTCGGGGGTATTTATGTTTACATGTAACCTAACCTTGAGAGTGTTCATCAGCGCCACCCACGTTCGTAAGCGGCGGACGTGGAACGTCCTGAGTTACCGCTGGTGTGACGTAGAACGCCATCGAACGGCGAGGGTGGAAGCTGTGTGAGAACCCTCTTATGCTTCCTATGGCATCAAGGCTGCCAGAACCGAGGCCCTCGATAAGCAATTAAGCACACAAGGGAAGGGGAATGAGGGGCTCGTTATAAATATGAGAGAAGCCAACAGCCACAGAAACCAAGGAGCACAGGGGATTTTTTTTTGTTTAATCAATTTATTATTTATTTATTTATTTTTTGTGGTGTTGATCAAGTAAGAATATTACTGTCGCTTAAAGCTAATTGATTAGAAAAGCAGAAGAAAAAACAACCACATGCCGCCGGTGGGAGGTCGTGGGTTCGGATCCCACCGGCGGCATGTGGTTGTCGTTTCTTCTGCTTTTCTAATCAATTAGCTTTAAGCGACAGTAATATTCTTACTTGATCAACACCACAAAAAAATAAATAAATAAATAAATAATTGATTAAAGAAAAAAAAATCCCCTGTGCTCCTTGGTTTCTGTGGCTGTTGGCTTCTCTCATATTTATAACGAGCCCCTCATTCCCCTTCCCTTGTGTGAACCATTTTATATTATTTTAAGTGAATTATTTTGCTTTCACTTGACCTGTGAGCAGTCAGGACAAAACAGAAAGGTCCGTTCATCCTCTTCAGCATGTAGCGGTCTGTAAAAAATGTTCCAAATGTGCACGAAATACTTAATAACATGCTGTCGAATTTGCTTCTTTTATTCTGTCGAGGTCAAAGTAGCTTGCGTAGGCCACATTCTTTCTGGGAAGCTGGTGATTCTATTTCATTTGTGCACACAAACCATTTACTGCGGCCTTTAAAAAAATTCAGCTTCCTCTCAGGAAAACTTTTCGTAAGCAACCTGTTGATATTTTGTAGTATATGTCTCTTCCCTGAAAAGCGTAGTGCTACCAGAAATTGCATTCTAATGTTGTTGTTATTTTTTTTTTATGAGGGCAGGGGGAGGGCGATAGGTCTGCAGACTGACTATGCTAAAAACCAAAGGACACCGTCTTCTCGTTTCTGCTTTCGACGCTGTAAGTTTTTTTTTTTTTTGCTAGTTTAAAGCTGCTCCGTTAAAGGAAGGCGGTCAGAAATCATTACCTTCTCAGCAGCGAGCCAAATTTAAAAATTCCTGGATGGAGACTGCACTGCAGGAGATTAAGGGTGGTCGATATTCCTCGCGAGAGATGCGGATTCCCCTCAGAATTAGCAGTTATAGTAATGTCAGACAAGTTTATTGTTCTTGCTTCGTGATGATTGATGCTAACAACTGTTAATTGCCGCTTGCAAGAAAGCACCCCTACCTCTCAATTTTTCATGGCCAGGGTTCCAAGTTTCTCAAAGGTAAGACGAACGGTCACCCTGACCCCTTCACAGCATAGATATCCCAAGGGGCTAAAGAGCCTATTAAGTGGTCCGGCAGCAGATCAAGTCGTCCACATAATTCTGACATAAGGTGCGCCAGCTTATCATGTAGCTTGTTATTGTACATAAGCTTGTACGGCGCACTGGACTGTAGGTGTGCATATTTTTATTCATGGTGCCTTTGGTGCCAAAATTTCGCCGCTCTATACTCTACATCTATACTATAGAATCTAGACTCTACGTCGAAGCCCACATTTTTAATTTCTGGAATGTATGCGCCGTTTTTGTGATCTTGTGAGTATGTACGCATGTCATTTTTATGAGACACCCTGCATAACAAAAACAGAAATGATTGGTGTATCAAAATTAGTGCAAGCAAACTGCCGGTATGTTAGAGCGTTCGAGGTCAGTCAAACGAGATCAGTGGTCGAGAAACATGTGTCTCCGAACTGCTCTCACATAAATAAACCGTCAGCTACTGAATGAATGCTCAGCCACGTAGCACTCACGAGCCGAAGTCGTCAGCGTGCCGTGTCAGTGCGGCCAGAGGCAGCTATAGCCCGTTCTCGCACTCAAGGTAAGCTAAAAAATCCGAGCACACGGTTGTCAACGTCGCCTGAAAACGTATTGCTTTAAGGAACCAGCAGCTCATTCAGGCTCTTTACTGTCGTTGTAAGACTACCGGCCTTGATCACGATGCGTGACCAAGGCCACCGCGTGCGTATTTCGCGCCGACGACGTGTGCGTTCGCAGCATTCTTCTGAAGGAGGGAAGGTTTCTTTCCACCCGCGTGCACTGTAGAAGCCTCGTCCATTTCCCCAAAAGCAAGAGCGGCTTTCGGAATCCTGCCTCCGGCGGCGACCATTGGCCCCGGCGCCGTTACCCGGGGCGCAGGGTTCAAGCGGTGCCAACAAGAACGCGGCGCCGTCGATCGAGGGCCCTCGAAGACGGCGCAGTGCAGCGGGAAGGGCCCTATCGGTGACGCGCAAGAACCGCGGCCACCTCTCGGCGCGATCGAAGTTTCGCCGGCAGGCACAGATAGCTGAAGAGCCATGGCACCGTGGGGACTTGAAATTCGAGCGCAGCGGCGGAGGGGGACCGCCCCGGGAGGAACCGTGCACGGGTCCGTCCGGGGAACGAAGACGATATTGATGAATACGGGCCACATTTATTCGGGTCTGCAAGGCGAGCGGCGGTGCGCCGCGGCAGCGGCACGCACGCGGAACACCCTAAATAAGAAGCCGGAATTGGCCCCCACGTATGCATCATTCAAGGGCACCCGAGCCCGCCGCCGGCCCCTTTATCTCCGGCCTCGGCCATCACGCACGCTTCCCGGCCGCCGCCGCCGCTCGGGGCCTTATCGGGCGCGCCGACTGCAGCCCTGGGGAACCGGCGCCCGTCGATGAATTTCGCGGCCGGGTGTCAGGGACGCGGTCGGCAGCTTCTTGGCGCTCCGCTCCGGTTCCGCCGTCCGCGCTCGATGTTTGTCATGGGCTTCAAGCACCGGGGTGTCGGAGAGAGAAGGGAAAAAGGGATGGGGGAAGAGGGGGGGGGGGAGTTGGTAGTGCAGAGGAAGGGGGAGTGCCCCGGTGCTGTCTTCTCCAATTCTTGCTGTTTAAGTGAAATTGGAAGTGACCGACCTGGGTGTAGATCAGTGGACTTCTTTGCTGCTGGCTTTAAGTGTTCTTAGCCGATCTCGCGAGTGTTGTACGCAAAACGACGCTCTCATTCCACGTAACTCACTTGAGTGAGCGGGTTTGAACTATATTCCCGCTTCACCACACTGTCGACAGCAGTATGAGAAGGGCGAATTTTTTTGTTGTTGTTGCTTCTTCCTGCTGGAGAAACGAAGATTCATGTTCAGACAAGGTGCATGCGAAACCGGAATTTTATCTTTGTAGCTGCACCATTTGGAAAGGCGGGAAACAGCCGCATAGCGAAATGCTGAGGAGACAATGGAAACTAATCAAAGTGAATAAACCTACCTTCTAACAGCCAACTTTAAGGTATGGCGGTATATCTAGAATCTAAAGGCGTTAATTACGCAAGGCGTAAGTAATTTTATGAAATGCTCGCAACGGGCACTAGTTCTGAAGTATTATTTACCAACGATGTGCCTCAGTACACCGGAACGGTTCGCCACAAACGTCGGTGAAGTGGAGGACGTCGCTTGCGGTCACTATGCGCTCAATATGCCGCAGTAAAGCAAGGCTAAGGGTAAATACCACGATGCGAGCGTGAAATTTGAATTTGCCGCAGGGCTTTCACAATATCGTTCCGTATTTGACCTCTCTCGGCCCAATTTTTCTGTTTAACAATATCAATCCAGTAACTAATGATCAGTAAATTTCAACTTACAGCCAATATCTCCGTAAGAATTATCAGCGCAGTGACTGCCTGCAGTATGACTGCAAAGATAAAATTCTCTTGATAGCTGTACGCTTTCCTAATAAAAAAAACTTCGGACCTCTGATTAACATGATTTGTCAGCCTAACACTTCGCAGCATAGCGCAGATGGAACCTACGCGACAGGACAGGCTTCGAGCTATCCGAAATAAATAATGAGCGCGAGCTGCAGTTACGCCACTCATCCGATGAATGCGGTCCCGACCAGACCCCGCCGTCAGCGCAACCTCAAACGTAATTAAAGAAAACAGCGCCCCGTGCCGGACAGTGGCATGTAGCGCGGACAAGGAAGGCCCTCCCGGCTTACGAAAGAGCTTTGTGCGCGTAATGGGCGCGGCGTCAGGCAAGCTCGGGCTGAATAATTGTGCGCCATGACAATCCGCGCTGGTCGTAAAGCAACGAGTCGGGGAACGTCTCACTAGACGTGGTCAGCGTAGTTTTCGGCCGGCGAAGAGGGAGAGGGGGTGGCGCATTTAGCGCTGAAGTGCTGCCGAGGGGAGGCCAAGGAAGGGGCGGACAATCTGCTCGGGCCGCGCGTCTGTTCCGGGCAGGAGTCGTCATCAGCGCACGTGGCTGGAAACGACAGATAAGACGGAGCACCGTATTATCGGCTCCCTTCACCTCCGCTCCGCTCCGCTGACCGGCAGCCGGCGAGGGAGGGCACCGGGACCCGCCCGTCAGTTTGCCCGAGGGCCGATCCGGCCGGCTGCTATCTGAGCCGCTCCTTTGTGGCCACCTTTCTTGCGCCGTTGAAACCGGGTTTCGCCGGAACGGCCGGCGCTGGACAGGAGCGAGCGAGAGAACGACTACGAAGAGCGAGGGGGAGACCTCCCTCCTGACTCGCGCAATATTCCTTTTGGCTAAACGCGTCCCGCGAAGAAAGCGAAGCGCGGGAACTGTCGGTATCGTTGGCGGTGCCCTCGCGTGACGCGATGGGCACGCGAAGCGCTCGTAAGCGAGCTACTCTGGCCAGCCCGCGGCAACGGCGCGCAAATAAGCCCGCGTTCATGCCGGCGGGCTTATTTGCGCGAACAAAGCGGACGCCCGCGGTCCTCCCCCTTGCACTGTTTGCTGCCATTAATGCGCGCTTCCGCCCGAGCGTTCCACCCTTGTCGCCGCACGCGGGGCGCGAGTGGAGGAGCAATTTTGCCGGCGAGCTCTCAAGAGCGTCCCCGTCCAACATCTCCGCGGCGCGTCTGAATGTTCCGAGCCCATAGAGTTCGCGCAGGTAACAGAGCGCGGCCCTTACGGGAAGCACGCTTGTTTGTGAAAGAGATGAGCTTCGATCCGGTGGTCTCTTGTTAGCAAACACAAGCTAAGCTCGCATGGCTCGCCTCTGAGTGCGGCCTACCAGAATGCACTTTGTCGCTGGGCCTATCTGAGGCCCCGGCCGCACGCGCACGTGCGGCTCTTTCTTCTCCGCCGCAGAGCTTCACGTCGCTTCCTTTTTTTTTTTTTCAGCACGACCGTCGCGTCTTCTTTCTCTGTGCTTGTACGCAAGGCAGCACAGACTGCTACGGCAGTAATGTCCGCACCGCACAAATGCGAGTTACCTGCTCGTCGGACACGTGTGATTTCGCGAGGAAAAATATGGCAACCTCATTAACGAATAACAGGCAGCAATACACGACAGATCGTGCAGAAATGTACTGGGAAGCAAACTCGACATTTCGCAGGGGGCTGGCTGCGCGCTCTGTGTGTGCTTTCATTTACGTAAATTTCTGCAGGCCTCTATAATGAGCATGGGCTCACGCTCAAACGCTGTTAGCAGAGTTGTAAAACAAAAAAAAAAGTAAAAACTGAGCGTCTAGAGAGTCCTCGTTATTGTAATTAGGGCGTTCACCTTGCTGTGTTTAGCAACCGAGAAAGGATTACCTCAGTAGTAGCTCCCATCTGTCCCGCAGGAATCACAATGCTATAAAGATAAAACCACAAAACAGGAAAAATAAGTAGATAGGCAGAGAACTTAAGGGTGATTCGTTGCGCGGCTTCTAGGGCCATAGGAAAGGGACTTAAAGGCCGGTGAACCAAGACTCGATGCACAGCGCCCCGTCTTCCGCTCTGCAAAAAGGTATAATTTGAGCAGGAAAGCAGCAGTCGGTGGGGCCGTGGGAGAGTGAGGGTGGGCACTAAAGATATGCGCCTGGGGAATATCTTGCAAGCCCTCTGCTTCCCCAATCTGTTTCTCTCCTCTTTAAGTTCATCGACGAGCTGACAGCGGCGCAACGTGCGTCCGTTCTCAATCAATCATTTCAAGGAAAGAACACTTTGCACACTGTGTTGAGAAATCACTTGTACCCCTGCGCTAGTCGGGGCGCTAACTTTATCCAAAGAAACTTTATTCACGTACTCAACTTCTCCCTATTTTTTCTCGTATTTTCAAGGCAACTTTTACTTTTTTGCTGACTTTTCGGTTCTTTATTTTTGAATGGCGGTAGTGGAAAGTAATGAGGACTTCATTAGTAAAGTAACCAGTGCTACTAGTAATGTATGCGAGAGGCCTATAGTGCCTCCGGTTCGAAGCGTGGCTTCCAATGTCGTTTCTTATGGCTGGCATCAAACGAGAATTCTCCTTTGTTCGCTGAAAGAACGAACAAACCCGAAGAAGTTTCTACGACACTGGAAGGCGCAATCGCTCAGTAAGAGGAGCTGCTCAATGGTCGGTGCTCTAAAAAAACAACTATTTGAGGCATGTATCAGCCCCGCCGTCCTTTAGGAAATATGTGCGTATAGGAGTGAGCAACAAGCGTTAATAGACATATACGCAAGCTGACTCAAGAACGGTCGTCAGTTTAAATGTTCGCCTACTCAAATGGCTGCGATCAGTTTTTATGACAAGAAGTGGCACCAAACCTACTCTCAAAAAGTGCTTCTATCATAAAGAATAAGAGTGAGTAATTATATTTCATTATTAATTCTTTCGCTCGTTCTCGGATTAATATTTATCAAAGAACTGATTATCTTACGGCAAGATGAATTTGTTTTAATTGACAAGTTTTTATAGACGTTGTAGCTAGAGGTAATGCACAAACAGGCGTGGTAACGACATGTCGCGCTATGAGAAACTGCCCGTGTGCTACGGGAGGCGCCGTATTAGTGGGCTCCGCATTAATATAGACCACGTGGTGTCTTTAACATGCACTGACGTTGCACAGCACATGAGCTTTTTCGCATTGCGCCTCCTCTTGAAATGCGGTCGCTGCCGGGATGCGATCGCGCAAACTTGGGTTAAGCAACCGAAAGACGTATTCACTGAGCAGCCGCGGTGGGTCGCGCAAACAAATAATTTGTTTAATATGGGTATACTACCTATACCTACTTCTATGCAGCCGATATCTCAATATAGAGACATATTCATGGAAATGAGCTATCGCTTAGCGTTCGATATTTCACGCGGGTAGAATTTTTTGGCGGCCACTGTCTCACTGTTTTAGTTATTAGCTGCATTGTGCCAATGCAGCGCCATCGTCAACACACGGCATTGAAATCGTGTTTAGAGTTCCGATTTATTCTGCACGTATTCTACTTGTTTGTTCGCAAAGATTCCTCTACGCGCATGCCTTATACGGACTGCTGACACACCTTCTTTCGGCATTCAGTGGGGTCGAGCCAGTTTTCCGGTCATGTGGAGGAACGGAGATGTCGAAACAAAAAAGTGGTAGGGTTTTAACGTAGTTAAATGGAGTAGACGTGTGAAAGCATGCATTTAGCCTGGTTGGCTCATGGTTTTGCTTTGCTTGGGTCGTCAGCACGTCTGGCGACTATATTAGTTCGATAGTAGTGAAGGGTTTGTTTATTGGGACGTGGGAAGCGCCGGCGACGATGTCTCTTGCACAAATAATCGATGAAACAGCGGGGCGAGAGGCAGGCTCACAGGGAGCAGTTCTCCAGCACGTGCGTCAGTCGGCCGCCTCAAGAGCTTTGTCGTTGTTGGCGATGATCATCTTCTTCATTCCAGGAGTATTAGTTGATGAAGACGACAGTGTGCAATGCACAGCGGCAGAGTGTGTTGCAGTTTAACAAAAGGCCTGATCTGTTGCGGCGATAGCATATATCGTTCTCGTGCAGAAGCCAGCGAAGCTGATCTGTTCGCGCATCCGCGGGTTAGAATCCCAGTCGCGGGAGTGTTTAATTAATTAATTAATTAATTAATTAATTAATAATCTCTTAATTTCTAATCTCTTCTTTCATTCGCCTCTCCTCCTTGCCATTCGTCAATGGAATCTAGTCCCTGGCACCATTGCGTCTGCCAATGATTACGAAGCGTTTGTAACCGCCCTAAAACGCCACTTTGAGCTGTAACCTTCATATTTTTTGCATTCTTGTTCAAGCACTGCTTTTGAAGGAAACCTGAATTTCCTTTGTCATGTGCCTTTATATTTTGAGTGTTTGATGCTCCTCAACAATGTGTTCCCGGCCAACGAATTTTGTACTCATCGAAAATTTTTGTTGCTTTGTTTTTACTGTTGTTCTTCCCTATGTAATGCCCGCTCGGGACTTTAGGGTATTTGAATAAATAAATAAATTTGTGTGTGTGTATGTCGTTCTGTCAAGGTCCCCCTGATCAAGCTAAGGCTTCACACAAACTAGGTGAGCTCTTGTTTGATCGCGTTAAGGGCTTTCGTCCTAAAATTGGGACATAGTAATATAACAACTCTTTTAAATCCTCACTAATAATCGTTCTTTTCGATATTGATCCTTGGCTAACAGGACGCTTCGGCTCAGTGATCAGCGTGATTTGCCATTCGAAGCGTTGGACAATCAGAGTGAAATGGAATACGAGAATAAGAACTGCTGTCTCCTGATCGCTTCTGCGACTTAACTTGGCGGGAAAAGGGGGGCGTTTCATTGAATGAAACAAAAATTACAGGATTTTGTCACTGGTCCCTCTCTCTTTGCGGGAGTAACGGTGACAGTTTCTACCCGCTCACCGTGCATCTTCGCACGCAAGGATGGAAAACCTGCACTCTGAGAGCGTATGTAATGGCGGATCGTTGCGTATTCCTGACACGTTGCCTCCCGAAAAGTTCTGCGGCACCTTCCGCGAAGACCGCCGTAAGGAAACACGCTCCCTTGCGCAGTCGGCGACAAATGTTTGCAGACCACGAGAACCGCGTAGAGGCCGGCATAACATAACAATTCAATTCTGATTTCATCTTAATTTAATTTTTTAACCTCACCGTCATTAGTTCATCAACGCAGCGCTCTGTATTAGCTCTAAATCAGTGGCACGAGCTCACTGGGACCGCGGGCAGGGCGCCGCTTCAACCAGTGACCGAAAATAATAAATATTTACTCGGTCCTGGCCGCGCTTTGTGGGAATGAGAACCACCGTGAAGCCTTCGTGATCGCCTACGTGGTATACGTATTGTATATTTCAATTTTCTGCGGCCTACCTGTGCCGGGAAAATTTTTACTTTCACGCGCTAAACCATGATTTCCCAAAATTTTACAGCTGGAACGCCGTTAAAATTCATGGAACGCTCGTTTAGCCAGCCAGCTGTGCAATTCGTTCTGATGCAAGCCTTTCAGGCATATTTGTGATTTACAATTTTCTGCTTATCTGGCTCACAAGCAATCCCATGAGGACCTTTTCAATAATAACTTTCCTAGTCTGTGCTTAATTCGCGTATGTGGTCGCAAAACTGCATGTCAAAGCACAAGCAATCATTAATCAGCGTATTGCCGATATTATCTGAGCCCATTATAACGCTGTTAATGCTGTTAATATCTTTTTGCCTTCGTATTACGAACAGACAAAACTTCACCCTTTTTTCTGCACCCGAGCAGCTGCACTCCTCACGAGGCGACAAAACTTGTTTTCAGCAATGTTTATTGCAGATAACCGGCCTGGTGTCCATTAGAAGCTGTTTAACTGAATGGAGTTGGCTTTGTTGCTGCACATGCCTCACGTTCAGTTCACCGACTATATAATTGATTACTTTACCTCGTTCTTTGTGTTTTCGAGTGTAAGCCCATGTAACGCATTTAATCAAATAACTCTTATGTCTTTTTGCTAACTCGTTTTTGTTTCACTAACCTTCATGTTATTTTGTTATTTTAGACTTGGATTTACATTGTCCTGGTCTTACTGTATGCCTGCAGTTCTGATATGCGCCCGTGATATATATATATATATTTTTATTGCTGTTAAAAAGCTTGCTTTCCTTGAAAGCGTTTATATTTTTATGAATGTTCTATAATAGTATCGCTGCTACTTTGCTAGCTCTGACGCAAAGTTTTGTAAATGCTAGGAAAATTTAACGATGCAACGAGAGATTGCCGAAGCTAAGCGGATATTTCGATGCGTCTGGTATTCTAGACAGCGTTGCGTTATTCCTAGTCTGGGCTCCACACAGCCCGCAGGTAATGTGCTATCGGTGCATATTCGCGATATATGCGACGCATTCGGGGTGGTGATGTTGACACTCTCATTGGCAGGTGCTTATTTCTACGCTGTCTCGGCTTAAAACTGATGAATTTTCGAAGAAAAAAAAATGCTTTACAACGCTTCTTCTACATCCAGCTTGTAACGACTGGTTAAATCAATCGGTGTGGGTATTTCTATCGGAGCAGGTGCTGGTACGAAGCAATTTCTCTTTTTTTTCTATTTGTGTAGTTCATCGCGTCGCTACTAAAGATCTCCATAAAGTTCACCACAGCCGCTCATCCATGTGTTTCATCCGGACAATTCTAATTAGGAAACACTGTTACTCGTCGTTTTTTTCAAAGTGCCCCGGCCACCAATTTCATCCCGGAAGTGTACGCCTTTCTTTTTACTGCCCACTCGTCACCAATGCCTTCGGGAGCGGGGAACACAAATGCTTTCTTCCTCTTCTTCCTGGAGCGAATCGATGCCGGATTTACTCCGTCCCTTTCCACGGACGGAAACAATTCCAAAAATCCCCCTTCCCCGACCGGAAGAAAAAGATTCCAACGCGGTGCTGCAGCCACAAAACGGCAACCTAATAAAATACACGACGCCCCCTGGCGTATATAAAGCTCCTACGCAGCTCGCCTGCTTATATATATATAAATATATCCAAATAAATAAACACGTATATATTTATTCTTTGCCTCCTTTCTCCGGAGGGTGACTTTAATCCCCTCTCGGCCTCCTCAGCCTCACCTTCTCCGTGCTGCTCCTTCTCCGTTTCCGATTATCCTTTTTTTGCTTCTTTTCTCCCTTTCGCTCCCGTCCAGCGCTGACGCGGTGCGCAGCCGCGGTCTGCGCAGCAAGGGTCGCACTGGTGCCGCCATGGTGTACAGATAAATCGTCAGTCAGGGTCATACTTCAATCTGAGCAATCCGGCTGCATCGATCTGCGTTAGTCTCCAGAGGAAGGATTGTATCTCATTAAAGAAGGTACGCCGGCTCGTCGGGACGGCTGCGGCGTTTTTGTCGAAAGAAAAGAAGAAACGGAAAATAATGACGGGCAAGGATGTCGGACGGGGCCGTCGACCACGGGAAAGAGGAGGACACAAAACGGCTGCTGCTGCGGCCGAGGTCGAAGCCGAGACAAACGACCGGCGCGACGCGGCATCGCTCATCCGGGGCCTGGCCGAGATAGGGAGCTTAGCCCCGCACTTAGGCGCTGCTATGATCGCAATCCCCCGGTGCCTTCCTCGCCCCGCCACTCGAGAGCTGTCGCCGCCGCGGGGCTCGGGGTAAGGGCGCGTCCCTCCCTGCCGCTCCTCCTCATTAATAAGGGGTTACGACGTTTGTGTACGCCGCTTAGCATTAATTGGCGCCCGCACTTGTGGCACTGGCGCGCCGACGCGTGCCGTCGTCCCTTTCGCGCCTCACGTCCGGCGCTGCCCGCTACGTCGCGGTGGCCGCCGGGAACAGTTTCCGTGTGCGCCCAGTGCGGGCCGCATTCCGGAACCGCGCCGCTAGCGCGAAAGAGAGGGGGGGGGGGGGGGGGGGGGATTCCACCCCGACGATCAAAGCGCTATGGTCGTGTTTACTTAGAGAGAGAGAGCTCCTCTGGTTCCCCCCGTTCGCCCGCTGAGAGATGCGGGGACGAATTGCGTGGGGAGCATTTTCGGAGACTAAAATGAAGCTGTTGAAAACTGCAGGTGCGCGTGTGAAGTGTTAAGGAAGCAGTTAATCCCTTCTGGAAAGCCTGAGTGATCTTTCATTGCAAGTATTGGGATACATATTATTTATGCCTGACGCGTGCAGTCGGTAACCTGGAGCGAGGCCTGTGCATTTGCAGCTGTTATAGGTGCACTCTTTTACGCACAACAAATGGCGCTGTGCTTTGTCTCTTCAGTTGTTTCTTTTTTAGTGTACTCCCGCGGTGCGGCTGCCCAACGCAGGTGCGAAAACGAGCGTGCTATGAGGGGGCGTGCGTAAGGTAACTCCCGGACATGTGGCTGAATGCAGTGAAAACCGTATACCGCGCGTGGAGAGATAAGTTTAACAAAATCATTCCAATAAAGCTATATGACAGGAAAACACCGCCTAATGAACTCGACCTTAGCATTGTTTAGTCACTGAGTGCTCTTTTTACTGTTGCGTGTATTTCGTTACTTGACTAACCTGTAGCAATTGAGCTTTAAAAAATTTAATTCAGGCCTTATGTTCGTGCTGAAAAATCAAACCTAGCCATTGTGCAATGTTAGCGAATGGTCGTTACTGATTTCTTTTTTTTACCATCTCGAAGCAAGCACGTGACAAGATGTGTTTTCCGAGAAATCGGCCTAATGCGCAGCGTTACACGCGCAGCTCCGCCTTGGTGTGACAACCGTGCCGCACCGAACAGGGATTCAACAAAGAAATGAACAATATCTAATCATTAGACAGATTCTAAGACAAGCTGAAGCAGAGAACTGAGATATGTGAGCACTGAGCAGCCGCTGCCAGCCACAATGCGTTGCAGCATGTGTCTCTGGTGAAACGCAGTTATTTGCGCGCAACCCGCCAACGCCAAGACCGGTGGGGCAATGAGATGCGCACTTCGAGACTTCAGAGTGAGTAATCCGGTCGAACCTGAGGCTACTTTGCTGAAAAGTGTCCGAATCATGCGACTGTTTTCACAAATTGAAAAACCTTGCTATTGCTAGGCGACAGTGTAAGGAGAGGAAGCTGAAGTGCTCCCGTAGGATTGACAAACGTAAGTGGTCTCCCGAACCACCTGCCTGATTTTCCTTGGTAAACTACGCCTTGTGAAGTATGCTCAAGTACGATGCACTGTTATTTCACTCAAAACGAAAGTTTATAATTTTATATGGAAATGGGTGGCAGCGCTAACTGTGTTATGGAGATTCTTGGGGGGGGGGGGGGGGGGGGTTAATGCTGCTTCCGCGCGTTCAGGCTTAAAGAAGTCGAAGAACAGAAAGTAATCGTTTGTTGTCGGTACTCAGTTTAAATAGATAACTCGAATAAAAGAGAAGCTTATCGGGAAGCACGGCAATTCAGCCAAGACACTCGAAAGGCAACTCTTTCATACTTAGCGCCCACCGCTGCACCTAAGTGCCCGTGGCGGTTGCTGAAGCTGAGTTCGTAGGTTCGATCTCAGTGACTGCGTCCGCATTTGAGGAAAGGAATTTGGGCGTTCTTGTACAAAATAGCAAAAAAAAGAAAACCTTTGTTCAGAGAATTTCATTCACGTTAAAGGGCAACTTCAGCACTTTTTTGAGAATTTCGCGATATTCAAGGATTCAAATCTATATAGGCTGTAGGTAAAGCATGCCAAGTGTTTTTGCACTAGCATATGAAATAGTGTCGTAATCGACGATTAAATATTGCGCTTCTGCTCAATGCACTGGAGGTGTGCAAGAATGTTCAGCGTGACGTCACGGAAGGTATGATTTCCAATTACCGCTGTCGTCAGCCACACCCTGCCCTGACTCGTTAGACGCTGCCAAACAACTCTCGGCAGGGTTTGCCTTCGGTGGCATTGCTTTTTTCCTTCAAAGCAGGCGTTTGCGCGATGGAAATGTATACCGATACCTTCGATGACGTCATCATGCCCCCCCCTACACACACTTGGCGTTGTGCGCGGCAGAGAAGCTTGAAGGGCGTCCGGATTTTAATCAGCGACTACTTCACTATTTAAAGTGCTAGCCCAAAAAGACTTCGCATGCTTTACCGGTAAGTTTCACACATTCGACCCTCTTAAGCTCGTTGATTTCTAAAACCTATGCAGTTTCCCTTTAAGAGCCAGGTAGTCGAAGTTGACCCGAAGTCATCCTCAACTGCTTTCCTCATAGCCCGGTGGGTTCTATGTTTGACCGGTAAATAAATTATGTAATTATTCGTTAACCTATTCCCGAATAAATTTACTAGATCAGCTAATACCTGGTGAAAAGATAATTTGCATGTCCAGAAGTTCATTCTTTCTTTGAGTGCACGCAAGCTTTGGTACCCTCTCTGAAGTATTTATAATCAGCGAGAATATGTATATATTTTTCCACGAAGGTGAAAAACAAGAAAAGAAAAAAGCAGGTTATAATAACAATGTTCCCAAGCTTATCAATAAACATAGCGCGAATAGGCTTCTCTCTGCGCAAATGTCGATCCTTTCACTCGCTTTTTCTCTTATGAAGTACATCTTACTTCGGAAAATCCTTTTTCGGGCAAAATTGAGCCAGCAGAAGAGTATAATCTTTGACCTGATTTTCACCCGCTGTCATTCTTAAACTGGTGTCAGAAGACGTCACACCATGTATTTGCATTCGGCTGTCTTAAGCCGGTGACAGCTCGGCAAGAAAATTCAATTGGTGACGCGAACGAAGAGCCCTTGAAACGTCATTTCTGTGTGCAATGCTTACAAAAAAAAAAAAGCTCTTCCTGTCACATGTGAAACTCGCGTGCCGGCAGCGGTTTGCAGTGACGGTTGCCTACTTTCTTTTAAGCTCCACTTCTTCGGGAAAGCCCTTGACGCGCTAAACCTTTTTATCCTGAAATTGGGACACTCCAGAACCGCTATTGGCAGTTTAAAGAATTCATCTTTCTGCATACTTTATTTCTCCGGCTACTCTAGCCCCTGACGAGCTCTAGCAGAATCACCCACCGCACAACTTGCGCGCGAAATTGATCGTTCGCATGACTTGATCCCTCTCCGCGTTAGTCGTTGACGCTTTTTCATACCGCATCCGCCGTGCTTTTCTGCCTGCCTTGCGCTAGTGAAGGAGTCGGATCCCACGAAAGTCCGAACTCCGTACTTTCATTAGAATCGCTCAAAAAGTAGCTCCAGTTTAATTTTGGATCCTTCTCTTTTGCAAGGATCCCTTCTGCGCTTTCACTCTGTTCCTAAACTTCCTGAAATGAAATACATAAATGCGGACGCGATTACTCTTCGCTGTAATGACTTGTCAAGCGCCACCTGCTTGCAGAGTGCATGCATTGTTGGGATTCAAGTAGCGGGGTCGGGTCGGAGAAGGGACGAGAAACCACAGATACGGGGTTAGGGTGAGGAAACGAGAAAACGTTTAACTATTCACTTGATGGTTAGGTTACAAGTCAAAATGAGAGGAGAGAGATGAGCTAGACAAGAGAGCTCCGAGAAGAACTGTTTAGCACACAAAACATTGCTCTCTTTAAAGCCTACCTCATCCCTAGGTCCCTAGATCGGGACAACAGTTTCTGCACAATTGTCGAATGGGCTGGACTACGTGGTGTCCTGGGGGTTAAGGTGCCTACAGCAGATGCGACACCGGTCCTCTCTCGCCGCGGTCCTCTCTCGCCGCAATGACGATTAGGCCACCATATAGCAGCACTTTTTACGGTGGTGGATATTCGCCACCAGGTTAAGCAGCCCCGCTGGGATCAGCTGATCAACCCGGGTCAGCCTGGAGCCTCCTTTCCGGGAAGGTTGCCTGGCCCTGAGGAGTTCATTGGGTTCTGTATGCAGTGACGCGTGGGAAAGAATTTCTTTCTCTCACTGCCGCCTCCGGTGCTAGCACAGGGAAATGAAGGTCTTTGGCTATCCCCGGCGTTGTCTGGCTGTTGCAGTCGACGGGTGATTGTCGAGCCTCGCCGATGAGGCTTGCTGGCGAGAAGGGGTAAGATTCCCTCCTTCCCGTTACAAAACGCGAGGCGCCGCCGCAGCCGCCGTCCTCTATGTGGCGCTGGCTTCGCACAGTCGCGTTTGTTGACGGCATTGCTGGAAGCTCTCGGATCTCCTGCGTTCCTGCCAGCGCTACTCAGAGGGTGATCACAAAACGCAGTGTTTCCAGGAGCCCTGGCATAACAGTATGCTCTCCAGGTATCCGCGCAATGCGCCCGCAAACTTCAGCGCTGTTGTTTCATGGTGCGTTTGCCATTCTCGGTAATTTTCAGTTTCGTCAGTGCTATTTCTGCCGATACTGTTCGTACTTGGAGCACAGCCGGAGACGCTTCACTTGGGGGCCTTTGTTCGAAAGAGTACACACCATTTGGAGCGGTAAGAGGAATGATACAGATTTTGTCCACGTTGCAGCTTCCCGGAAGGAGCTCTTTTCCTCGTGCCGCAAGAATTGCGGTACGTATACATACACACACGAACGCACAGCCAGGAGACGTGATAAATGCCCGAAACGCAATTTTCCCCGTTAAAAAGGCAAGAAAGAAGCCTCGCAGAATCTCGCCTTGATTAACGGTCGACCGGAATGGTTCCCCCGCACAGCTCCCTTTGAACGAACGCTTGTGCACACACAAAAACCCCTAGACGGCGGAACAAAATTTTGGCTTAGTCGACTGTTAAAAAAAAGGACTCTAGGGGCCGATGCGGCTGAAAACGTCGAAAGAAAAAAAAGGCAAGCTGCAAGGCTAAAACGCCTGCTGGGTACGTTTAGGTGCGTACTTCCGAGTTTTCGTTTATTTCGCTTATATTTTCGCGTATGCAGACGCCGAAGATGTTTCTGACATGAAATAACCTGAGGGTGTTCTGTCTTGCGCTGACCTTCGAGAACGAAAAGAAGGAAAATTTAACTCGGCTCCTCGCGCTTTGTGCAACCACGTGTCGGAGTCATCGAGCAACAGCTGAGTAAAGAGACTCTCGGTTCAATTCTTTCCTGCGAAAGGTCAGTGAAATCAGGAACCGTCCTACTCTGCCGGTTTCACTTGCTCCTTTCTGATGCACGGCAGCTCGCAGAGACATTTCAATGCGCATTTACAATTAGGGACAGGTTGGCCCACAATAAATAAGCCGAATTAAGCACGAAACACACATAGGCACGCTCACACCGGTCCTCGCGGAAAGCTCGGCACTGTGACTCTTCGACAAATTGCGCTGACAGTCACGCGATTAAAAAGACCTCGCCGATACCGGCCTCTTTGGCAGCTTATTCTGGGCTACTGTTCTTTCTACGCGCGACTCCTAGAGGCTCTATGGGACCATCATCATCATCAACAAAACAACAACAAAAATGACAACGATAATCATCACCACCGCATAGATTTTTAGTGTTTGGTCCAAAAATACTTGAAAAGTACTAATCTGCCCACCCTACGATTACGCAGTCAATCCAGCACTAAACGCATCTACGCCAGAACTAAATCCTTTAGCGCATCTGTGCTGCCCCGCGCCATCGTTTATACGGAAGGGTCTTTCTTCTTGCTCACTTCCAATCTTGCTCCGTTCCGTAGAGACTTGTCCAAGCATTTTTCACGCACTATTTTCTTTTAAGTAGCCCTTTACACGACGCCCTGTCTGTAAAGCTTCTAAGGTACTATTAATAAATAACATCTGATTATCACCTCCAAGAAATACTTAGCGTAAATCATGTGGAAGCTGCTAGTCGAATTTCCTCAGCATATTTATGAAAGTGTGCCTAGATCCGCAAATTAGCGCGCAAAACCATTAGCATAGGTAGTCTGAACATGCACCTTTGAGAACTTTGCCAGTGGGTAATACCTAAGTTGTGTGCATATTTCTCTAATTTACTTACAACGTGTGGTCACTTTAAGTAAACGAAAAAAAAAACAGTGAACCTGCTTCAACAAACAACCCATTTCATAAAACGCAGTTATACACAAAAATAGAGCATTCACTTTGAAGGCTATTTAAAACGCTCTTTGCCCTTTTCCATAGTGAGCAAAGCGTTAATGCGTACGATAACATAGGGCTGGCAAGTCTTAATGTTTTTTTTTTTTTATCGCGTTGTAAATGAATAGGATAAGTAATATTTTGAAGCATAACTTAAAGGGCTCTATAATGTTAAATACACAATAATAAGTCATAATACAACAATGCTATCTCAGTTCATCTTGTCCCGTATTCAGTGTTAGCCTACGGTCAATTTATACTATGGTCCTTAACCGTAAAATGCGACTCAATATCTCAGCACTGATTTCCTTGCTGCTTTGTAGATTACTTTCCCTAGGGCCCCGTCACCGCCAATCTCACTTTTTGAATAGTATCATAAGCCCCCCTGAGCAGGCGAGCTAGGTAGAGTACCTCTGTATGACGTATTGTGTATGGTGCATGGCAGGATCTGTGGTCACTGAAGCGGTGCATGAACGCCGCTTTCTGGGCAAACGGTAGCTCGTTGTGATCCTAGTTACAGCGTGTCTAGTGCGCGTTTTTCTCGGACAGCATTAGTATTCGACCTCTACTCTGGCCCAAAAAAGCTTCGTCTTAGAGGATTTGCCATATGCTACCAACGGATGCCCTCTCACGCCTCGAAGTCACCGCTAATACCTCAGCGGATTGCTTTGCGCAAGAAGCCCGGTCACGCCCGCCGTCACTGGACGTTGGGAAAAGCGCTTGCAACTTTCGCAACGCAACTCGTGGCGCACCACGTCTCGTCGCTTCTGCCACCTTCACATCTCCTGTGTACTACAAGAAGTCTCCCGAGGGAAAAAAGCTACTTTCGACAGGCCGGGACCCTGTGGGGCGTAGCTCCACACGCCAGCTTGGTTGCGCAAGATTCAACGCACGCCGTCACCTACGTGCACGAATTGTGACATCGTGGCAAAATGTACAGCGATTTCTTCTAGATTGTACACGCTCTGACGACGAACGCCGAACCTTGCTGTGCAACCTGAAAAGGTGAGATGAGCCACCGGGCAAAGTTTCGGGGGTTGTTTTCCCTGAGGGATCCCGAAGTGGGAGGCGCGCGGTAGATTTTCTACTTCTGAAGTTTTTAAAGTAGTCTGGCCTGGAAGATAGGGCATTCCTGTTTGGATACGGCGAATAGGCGGAGCGACTTCCGAGAATATTCTCGTAAGCCTAGCACCACCAGCATAAATGCTAACGCCATCAGCACTACTGAAGCACCAACCATGAGAACTATGTTTTGATGTTGCGTTTCTGGTGACGCCGATCACAACGGCTCGTCAGAATTAGACAACTGTTTCTGGCGCTATTTATCATATCAGAAAACGAATATTTTTCCGCGCAAATAGCAGAGTCACGCCTTAAGAAAGTCAATTCGTTAGTTTTGCAACAGAACACACCAATAGTTAATTTATAAAACGCGTGTACAAAATTGCCCCAATACTGTCAAAGTAGACGGTGAGCGCAATAACAAAATACCGGGACCTGTGAAATTCACACCCTACGGGTAGTGGAATCATTTCATCTTTCCAAGATGCGCATGACGCTAGAAAGTCCAGGGGAAAGAAAATCATATTAGTACTGGTAACAAAATCTATCTGCAAGAAAATGCCGGAAGAAGAGCTACCACGTTCAGAGTTTCGAGAAATCTTATTTGCTGCGTTATTTGCTGCTAGTTGACATAAAAGAGCATCCTATTGGCAATATGAAGGATGCTGAATTCGTGTGAAAGAAACAAACCACTGTTCGGTACAGAACACACTAAGAAAAAGCTGGGACTTGGCGTATACACAAAAGCGTACAAAGCTCCTGAAAAGGTTAAGCTATCGTGAGCGATGCGATGATTTCTCTCATCTGCAACTGAGATGCAGCGATGCTGAGTCGGATATACAGCAATACTGAGATACTGCTGCATATAAACAGCAGCAAACAACTATATGATAAACTGAATGTTGTGCACGATCGTACACCATCTGTGACTGCGCTTATCAAGACGTAGAACGTAGTTTAATGCTCAGGACAAGACGACTTTCTGACACCCTTGCTAACGGTGAAGTGCTTATTAGTCCCATTGTGAGCGATTTCAAAGTTGGCCATTCACCATCCAGAAGAAGCCATTCTAGCGTTACAGATGTCATTAGAATCCAAGACCTGACGTCATTCCTCCATCACCAAGTCGCATCTCTACGCAGATTGGTTTCCAGCCGCACTTATAAGACTCCCTGTTTCGAAACTTCCCTTGTGGACGTTCTCACACATGACACGCAAATAGTTGTCAAAAATAGTTACCGAAAACAGGCGTCTTTATTTTGTTTATACGGAAGAAAATAACGGAGTGTTTTTCGCAATTCATTCATCTTCAATTGTAGTCTCTTGTCTAGCCATGTCTGTGGTCATTCTCGGGGAAAGTAAGCGGCACAAAGCAAATGAAGGGAAATGTAGAAAAGGAGTAGCTAGAAGCAGAATTCTGTACGAATATGTGAAGAGTGAAAGGCCAGTGTTTTTGACCCCGTCGTCCCACTTTTTGAAGAGTACTTTCATGTAGTGGAACAGTAACTTGAAGACAAAGATGCAAGACACGGGAGGTATTGAGCTCATTCAGTGGCAACGCACAAACAATGATCATGCTGACGACATCGACGCGTGTCGCCTACAAGTAAACGCCGCAAAATACAGTTGACAGAGTAGCGTTCGATGCCTCAACATTTCTTTGCCAGTGCCGCTGCCGGTGTTTAGACAGGACTTATCAAAATCGTAATGCTTTCTATGGCTACCTCGAAGCTCTTCCTGTGAGGAAATTTTCAGTGGTTAGTGAAAGTGTTCAAAAATTCTTCTGGCTCTAGTTCAATTAGGTTAGCAAACCATGGATTGACAGTGTTCCCAAATAGTAAAACTTCTCTGTTCATTTACAATTCTAACCCCTTTCGCGACAAAAGGTTGCTCTGATCGATGGAACTGTCAATTTTGCCTAAGTTAAGAAAACAAAATGGCACGGTGACCTGCAACCAGACGTTATCAAATGTAAGACCCTCCAGCTAGCACGCAGAGTGCTCGCTGAAGGATAACAGCGGTCTGTTGCTCAAGAAGCGAAGGTCCTCGAAATGAACGAATGGATTTATTCAGAAAGGAAAGACCAGGTAACTGGGCGGGAAGGGGAACAGACGCTCGTCGAAGCGCCGCTGGGGAGGCTTGGGGGCGAACACGCCCATAATAAAGTGCGGCTACCGGCTCGTTTGATCGCCTGCTCACGAATAATTCATCTGGAAACGAGTGTGGTGTGCACGATAACTATTTAAATCAGCGCAACAAGTTGACAAGTCTATTAGCAAAGTCATGATGGTCCACGCATCGCAGTCTAGGAACTGCAGCTCGACGGAGATTACATTTCCACGGTTTAATGGTTTAATACGGCACTATAAAGGCGTACTGACACTATATTCTGTCGAGGAAGTTGTATACAGCTATACCTCAAACGTAAAGCATTTCATATTTCGGTCTTTCGAGAGCTGCCTCGTCTGGAAAAGATTCTTTTCTTTTTATTTGTTTCGATCGCTACAGACTTTTGCTATGTACCAACCAAAGAGCCCCAGACAAGAGAACCAGCGAAATAACTGGAATCTCCGGAATGTTGTTATGCGGGGTTGAACGTCCCAAAGCTGCGCATGGGCTGAGAGACGCTGTTGCCGATGTAGTCGTCCACTGACATCGCAAATATCTATAGTCTCCTTACCTGACCGCGCTCTTTGGCGAGCTGGTACATTTTTAAGAACAGCTGAAAGACGGGAACGGGTGCACTTTTTCTTTGTGGGGTGCATATTTGCGTGCGTGCGCGCGCGCGCGTGTGCGTATGTGTGTGTGTTTGTGTGTGTACGTTCGTGCGTTCGTGCGTGTGTGCGTGTGCGTGCGTGTGTGCGTGCGTGTGTGCGTGCGTGTGTGTGTGTGTGTGTGTGTGTGTGTGTGTGTGTGTGTGTGTGTGTGTGTGTGTGTGTGTGTGTGTGTGTGTGTGTGTGTGTGTGTGTGTGTGTGTGCGCGCGTGTGTGTGTGTGTGTGCGTGCGTGTGTGTGTGCGTGCGTGTGTGTGTGCGTGCGTGTGTGTGTGCGTGTGTGTGGGGGGGAGGGGGGTCGTTTTTCAACTGCTGAAAAAAAAGGCATTCTCTGTAGCCCAACACACTTATTACCCATTAAAGAGTTACGCTTAACAGCCGTATCGTAGGTCTTCTGTACAGTGTGTCGGCTTTCAGCCTCAGGGGTTTTTGTTACAACAAGGTAATTGTTTTCAGCGCTCACTCTTAATATTTTTTTTTTTTCATTCATTCACGGCTGGTCGCACAGGCAAGGCTTTCTTTACGCATACATATTGGCAGCGATTTCTCTGGGGAACCAAAACACGTGCTCTTTAGGCTGTCGCCTACACGCGCAGAACGCTCGCGCAACCATTTGCTCCATGCTTGCGGCACACGCACGGGACCGTTTACTGAACAAAAGCGCGCTTTTTAAAATGTCATTATACGTTCTCGTTTTGTTTGTAATACAACAGTGGTGAAACAGCCAGAGATCTCCTTCGTCCAATTATCAATAGATAATTGAACTCATATAATCCGTGTTCGGGGTGTAAAAAGGGTGTTGAATAAAACCGCACAATAGCGTATGGCAAACCTCTTTCTGCCTTTCACATCTGCGCTTGCGAAACAGAGACAACCAACGAGCAAGCCCAGTGGCGAAACAGGCGCTTTTTATCCGATCTCCTTGATGGGTGCCGTGAGAAGCAATGCTTTCAGGTGCAGAAAGGGAGGAATAAAAGCGAAGTAAAAGTAATAAGCGAAAATAAAATCGGCGAGGATAAACTGGCTGCGTACGCAAGAGAGAGGTCTGTATGGGAGAAAAAAAAAGTTTTCATGCCTTCGTGACTCCGGCCACTCAGTAATTCTTTTTCGAACAAAAAGCCTGGCAACCGTCATTGCTAAACAAATATCGCCGTTTGCACAAGCTTCGGGATGAACAAAAAGAGCGTAGCTAAGCGAATCCTGGAAACGCTTTATGCAGAGCCGAAAAGCGGATCGATTGCATCTGACTTTCACGGCTGCCTCTTCGAGGATGTCACAAAAGCGGCCTCGCAGAGAGCGGCAGAAAAGAAGGGGGCCGCGGAAAAGAGATATTGCGCCGGGGGAAAGTGCAGCGCGCACAAACAGACTGCATAAAGAAGATAATAGAGGACGTAACGACGGCGGCCAGAATCGCATCTCTTTCCGTGTGAATAGGCCTGGCGTCTAACTGGACTTGTCAAGGCATAACATTTAGCGCTCTCGATCTGCCTCTCGTGCTTCCTTTCGTTTGACACACGCTGGGGAGGAGAGGCGAATGAAGCAAAAAGAAGACGCCGAAGCGGCCAAGAACTGCAGATGCCGAAGAAATGAAAAAAAAAAAGAACAGGAGAGGAGAGGGGTTGCGATGTGGTGGTCGCCCGTCTCGGAATCGGATACGCGTGACGGGGTTTGAGGCTTCGATTCCAAAGTAGTCGCATATAAAGAAAAGCATAGGGTTGGGGTAGGAAGGACAAAAAAAATATGACAGCCAACGAGTATTCTTTTTCTCTGAGGCCACGCGGCCGGATATATATGCAACGTTTTATGTACGTGAGAGTGTATCACGTCAGGAGCGCTGTTTTATTTTTTTTTTCGACGCTCCCGGAGAAGCAATCTGTCCCTCCCAAGAACGCGGCGTCCATTTGTGCGAGCTGACACGGTGCATCTCTCAGGCAGTCGCTTAAGGGGAGCGGGTGACGTTTGGGAGCGAAATAAGGGGGCGTCGTGTCGCGACTTTGAACAAATAAAAACGTAATGAAACTTTATAGCTTTGACGCAATGAAAGCGTGTTCTTTACGACTTTCTGCCTTGTGAAAATGCAAGGCGGATTCAGAATGCCTGCAGTTTTACTCCCAAGGGTTCTTCCCATTGCTGATGCCACATTAGGCTACTTCCTGCATATATGCGCTGATAAGTTGCAGTTTGTAATGAAAAATGACTTAACCTTGCGAAATAACTGTACTTCTTATTTATTTATTTCTCAAAGGGGACAGAACAGGGGACAGGGGGGATTTATCAAGGTTTCGCCCTCCGTAGACTCTTTTTCTTTCACCTGCTTTTCTCCTAATCACCGATGGGTTGTTCCATCACCTCACCATCCCCAAAACATATGAAAGTGTCTTCACTGATTTCGTACCACAATTACAGTAACCGTCCAAGTATGCTGTACAAATCCCGCTCGTTTGTTCTAATTTGTTTCTGTTCATTTGTTTCGTAGTTCATTCTAACGATAAATACCCCCATGAGATGATTTTATTCCTTGGAAAAGTGAGTAACATAGGGAAGTTTTATTACGAAAAAAAAAAATCGCAGAGTGAAGCACGTGGAGTCGACTTCAGCGACAAAGAGATTTAGTATAACGCGATCTGCTTGCACGGGGAGCTATGTGCGCATGCGCAGATGACCGCAGGGGGCGCATACCTGCCACAGCTCCGGGGCAGCAGGGTCCCCCGCGTAAGCGGACCACTGTAGCGGAACGCCGATCGCGCTATGCCGAATCTCCCTAATGTCTTGCAGCGAAAAAATATAGTGCTAATTTGCTTTTAGGCGCTTGCAGCAAATAAACATTGTAGGCTGGAAATTTCTACGCGCACGACATAACTTTAATCAATGGTGCAGGCTTTCGGCTTGGCTATCAACAAGGGGGAGACTGATTACGGCTCTTGACTTTTGTCGCAAAAGTGGAAGCCTGTTGAAATTTCATTCAGCGCCTCACTTCAGTCCAGACGCCTGCTGTGCTAGTTATTCAACTCGCTGCTCAGGGCTTAGTTTCCGGGTGCAACTTTCAAGATCACCGGGCTCTGCAGCTTTAAGAGGAAAGTTTTCAGCGCGCCTGAGTAATCCCGGGCAGGCTTCAGCACTCGCTAAGGAGAGTTAAATCCTCATGTTGAGCCAACAAACGAGTGTGCGCCGCAGGGCAGCACGGCGCGGTGCCGGTCCGGAGATGCGCCTCACGCATCCCACAAAAGTTGTTACGTGCCCGATTTAAAACGAGACTTAGCCACGCCAACCGAGCGCCGTGGGCGCCTAACCTACACTCGCCGGCAACGTCGCCTTTTCCTTGGCCGTAATTGATATGAATGCGTATTCTTAACTACGTGGCTCTCGGATACCACTTCACTGCGAGCCGGAACGAGCGCGTTACTCGCATTTGTTATTTTTTCCCTCTCTGCGCAAAGGATATATCTTTATTTTGCTGGGAATGGCACTGCTGAGAAAAGAACATAGTTCTAACATGTGCGGATGGAGTTAGTTAGAAAGCTCTTTACCACTTTTATATTTTGACAATCGGGATATGTAAATTTACCGGCTGACGTAACTTTATGAATATAGCCGGATACAAGAACAGCATCGCCTGGCGACTACGGGGCTTCACTGGCAGTAGTTTGGTTTCACCCGGCAGCAAATAATTGAAATCCAAGAAAAATAAAATGTTTTTTGGCAATGTTCTTGTTGAGGTGGTTCTGCTCTTTTCAATCAGTCTAGTAACTTGAGACATCACAAAAGGGACGTTTGTAACTTCTGGTTGCGATGTTCTCGAAGTTAACGCATCAAAAAAGACATTCTTTATTCTTTATTCAAGAGTTACCCCGCATTTGCCCGAAGGCGTTATAGCAGGGGGGTTACAGAGTGGCAAAAAATACATCTTCACTTGCAGAGCACACTTGCATTTCGGAAAGCCGGTTCCACTGTTGCACTGTTTTAACAAAAAATGAATTTGCAAACAAGTTCCTCCTGGTACGGTACTCTCTAATTTTACGGGAATTGTCATGTCGTTGAGAAACGTAAAAGAGCTGTTTTAAGTAACTTTCAAAATCAATCCCCGTTTTTCCGTGAACTATTAATACAGCAATTTTAGCCTCAATTTTCTTCTACGGGAAGCGAGTGATTCCCATTGCAATTCTTTTTTCATTGCTGTACAACTATCCCTTCGCCGTACCTGCCCAAGACGAACCTTGCTGCTCTGTTATGAATTTTTTCAAGTTTTTCAATTAACACCCGATGTGCAGGGTCCCATACAATACAGGCATATTCAATGATAGGTGGAACACAAGAGAGAAAAGCAGTTTTCTTGAGGTTTGGCTGCGAATACCTTAAACTCCGCTGTATGAAATTTAGTGCCCTACCGGCTTCGGTAACCACATGATCCACGTGAGCATTCCAGGAACAGTCATCTGTTAGTATAACACCTAAGTATCTGTAAGTACATTTCTGTGTGATCAATTCATTACTTATGCGATACTGAGCTTGGACTTTGATTTTTTTTCGTGAAAAAAAAATGAGCGCATTTCTCCGTATTCAAAGACATTTTCCATTTCAGACACCAATCGTGGATAAGTGTTAAGTCAGTTTGGAGTTGAACGACATCATTGGCGTTGTTAATTTTCCTGTACAAAACGCAGTCATCTGCAAACAGACGTATACTTGAGGAGATACCGAGTGAAATATCATTTATATAAATTAAGAACAGGAGTGGCCCCAGGACCGACCCCTGTGGGACCCCTGATGTCACATCAACGTAATCTGAACATACACCGTTTAAGACTACACGTTGGCGGCGGCCGAGCAAGTAATTCTGAATCCATATTATAACAGCTGTGTCCAGATTCAACATTTTTAGTTTATAGAGAAGGAGTGGGTGTGACACAGTGTCAAACGCTTTCCGAAAATCCAGAAATATGCAGTCTGTTT
This sequence comes from Amblyomma mixtum, assembly GCF_055824585.1. Classification (NCBI taxonomy): domain Eukaryota; kingdom Metazoa; phylum Arthropoda; class Arachnida; order Ixodida; family Ixodidae; genus Amblyomma; species Amblyomma mixtum. Next base: position 65,675,229 of record NC_143014.1, read on the forward strand.
GGCCCCGCGGTCAACTTCAGATACAAGTTCGTGATAAAATTAAACAAGTTGAGTAGTACATGATAAACCTTTCCGGAACCCATGTTGTTCCTTCATCAGCAAATCATTCTTTACCAGGTGGTTCATTATTTCTGTGTATAAGATGTGCTCAAAGATTTTGCTTGTTGCTTAGCGTAGGAACGCCCGAGAATAATTATGAGGTAGATAACGGCCGACTTCTTGGTAATGTTCTAGAGTGTTGAATGGTTATAGGGTCGAGTGCTACTTTGCATGTATTCGTTTGCCCCAATCACAATAAAAAAAATCGCATTTGAACGAGGTTGCAGGTGCGGAATACTGCGCGCAACGTCGAGCCTGATCGCTTTCAGCGGGGTAAGCAACGACATTCAACGCTGCTGTGGCCGGAAAGCGTAGTGTGTATTCTGGAAAGCGCCCCTCTTTCGAAATCGAAGATTGTGGTCAGAAAATCGCTTCCAACAGAAGCTTCAAAATATTTTTATAAAGTCACTCCAGCCGCACCCGAGACCACAGCTGCCATCCTGCGCCTCAGGACTTGCCTGAAAACCTGCTCTGTCCTCATGGATTCGCAAGTTGCGCGCCAATAATAAATGCCGGAAAAAAAAAATTCCCGCAAATGGCTCCACTGCACGGTCACAACATGATTCTTGGACAAATAAGTGACGGAAAAATTAAAAGCAGGTCATTTAAAATCTAATTAGGGATCATTTATCTTTCTTTTTTGTGAGTTAGCCCCGGTAATCAGGCTGGTACAGCTTTCAAACGACTTGCGGCAACTTAAGTACTGAATAAATAACTCGTTCGTGGGGCTTAGAGTATGCGTAATTTCCATCAAAATATGGGGCAAGGAAGTGGACTTTTGTTTCAATGCGAGCGTGCAAACTCAGTCTTTCCTCTTTATTTAGCACTCAGAGGTAACGGTTTAATTACCCTTGCGCGGCCGCTGTGCGCCACTAGTGTCATGTTACTATGCAAATGAAATGAGTTGGTGCAAGGTACTGAATGTGCTCGAAAATGAGCCTCTAGGAGCTGTTTCTTTTCGCAACAATAAAATACTCTAACTGCGAACTCGTTATCCGTTGGGCGTTGCAGTGGATTCGGAATATGAAGCAGCGTCAGTCCCGCACACAGCAGTGTGGTGAAGCGACAAAAAATTCGAGATCACTGCAGTAACCCGCATTTGAGTAATGCGAAAGCAGTGACGCCTCCTTATTTCAAGTTGCTTTTTGTTTTTATTCGTTCCTTAATTACCCACTTAATTCGCAATAAATTCATTTTAATTCACCTTCATTTGCAATTACTTTGTAATTAATTCACAGTTAATTCACCCTTAATCCACCTTAATGTACCATTAATTCACATTTAAATCACACTAATTCATAATTAGTCACCTTTATTCAAAATTAATGCACCTTAATTTATTCTGGACATTTTCTATAATTATTAATTATTGATTAGATTTCGATTAACTGTACATCTTCCCCCGTTTCATCTCAGTATTCATTCCAGATTTTCAAATTTGGTGCCACGCGTTGCTCCGCCCACACTTCCGGTCACGTGATCCCACAATTCCGTCATTTTCAAATTTGGCGCCACTTTTGCTCTGGCCCCGCCCACTATTTGAACATTTTCGGCTCTAATTAATTAACCAATCCTCCGATTTCGATTTTTTTTTCGCGCAGCATCCCCGCATCGTCCTCTTTCGATCACAACCACTCGTTTGATGCTACCTCTTCTGAGTTGCCCACGACTGCTGCCGACACATTTTGCGGACACGACCCCGTCAACATAGCCTAGTAATGCTTTCGCATAAATAAAGGCCAAAAGCCGCCGCCACAATCGCTTGGGAAAAATGCTGAGTCCAGTTGAAGGTGCTTGGTGCCTTTCGATGGAAGTCCCATTAGTCAGAAGAGTGTGGACAGTTCAGCAAGCCACATTAGATTGAACGCTAGAACCAAGCGCGCCTTGTATGCAGAATACGATAACCTGTGACTCTTGTAGCGGTTTCTCGAAGCAAAATATTTGGGCGTAGAATATCTGCTTGAAAGCGATGGTGCCTTCAAGAGCATTGATCAATAAGGAACCTAGTGTTCAGCTGTAATGAAAATGGTCGCTACAAAACCCTATATAAATAGATGCTTTTTACTATTTAGCTTTACATGTCTATGTGACAGAGGTAAAGACCACTATGTTATGAATACTTAGAAAAGAGTGCCATTTAACCAACTGTGTCTAAACGACTGCGGGACTTGGCAGAAAATTCGAATTTTAAAAGTACCTGGTAGACAATGACATATAGAAACAAGCTGACGATGTCGGGCATGTTTTTCCTGTGTTGGCTGTCACAAAGAACATCTCTTGTTTTTTGTTGTTTTTTGCACTTGATGTTTCTACCGGTACGTGTTGTGACAATAAATTATTTTTCAGGACAGAAGCAACGGGGCTTTAGTCTAAAGAGCGCAACGGTAAATCGAGACGCTGTTGCATCTTACCGTTGGTTTACGCGACCAAGCCACCAAGCTCCGCTACAAAATACGCTCGCACTTCCAGCTCTATTGTTGCGCTTTCTCACTGACAGCAGCGCCTTGAGTTTTGTAGTGTCCTAGGTTCCGCATTGCTGGAGCTGAATGCATACACTCCACTGCTGCCATCTACAATGAAAAACTATGCTACTTTCTCGAGAGACCTTTTTTTGTGATTAAACCAAATATTAAGGCGAAAGCCTTTAATGTCTCATCGTTGTAAGCAGCAGTCGTCGACAGAGAATGTCACGCTTTTCAGTTGGTGGAAACGGTCGTGACGTCACAGTGCGCCAATTTCAAACGGGGCCAATTGTACTTTGGCTAGTAACCATGCAACCAATTGAAGGGACCATATAGTGATGCTCCAAGTAAGTGGGACTGAGCTTAGTTAATTGCTTAATTACCGAATTAGCCTAATTATCTTCTCTAGTCAGGCCATATAAATAAATAAAACCTAGTAAGAAATTGGTCGAGCTCGGGAATCGAACCCCGGTCTTCGGAGTGCGAGACGAGCTTGCTATCCACTCCGCCATGCCAGCTCAATGGTTTGGAATGAACAAAGGCACGTCTAGTGAATACGGTGTCCTCACTCACTGCCATCCTCCTCCCTTCCCTTCCGGCGAAGTTTAGGTGTCCACCGAGATATGAGAGAGAAATACATTTCCTTTCCTCAAAAACCAATTTACCGACGAGCGAGGCGTAGAACCGAATGGGCGATGGCGTTCTATGGACTCCCTGGCAGCGTTGGAAGACGCTCTCGCGTTCCACTCTTAGAGGCGAAGCTTAACATCTTAACCAGACATCAGTGACCACACTTTAGGTCAAATAAGTGCACCCCCCCCCCCCCCCCCTGAATTTTGACGGGTGTCCACCGAGATATGTGAGACAGTTACTGCGTAATTTTCTTTCCTCAAATACAATTTTCATTTTCTTCATTACGGGCCATCTTCGTCTTTCTTCTTTCACTCCCACTTCCTCCGTTCCTCTACGGTGCGGTTCAGGTGTCCACCGAGATGACAGAGATTTACTGCGCCTTTTCCTTTCCTCAAAAACCGTTGCGTTGAAACGGCAAGGCATCGCGCCGAACGGGTGGTGGCGTTCCGTGGACTCCCTGGCAGCGCTACAACACGCTGTCGCGTTCCACTCCTAAACGCGAAGCTTAAGCTTAAGCTTAAATAGCAGTTAATTAGTATTCAGGCATTAATCAGTAATTAACCATTAATTAGTGATTTGTCATCACTTAGTAATTAGTACTCATTTGCATGTGACGCCACCAGTGCCACAGAAGCACTGAAAGTGGTGCGGAAAACGCTTTCGCCTCTACGCACTTTAGACAGTCAAAGTGCCCCCTGAATTTTTTTTCCAAAGCTTTCAGCCTCTTAGTCGTCAGTATTGCAGGGTGAGAGGGGTTTTGCCGGTTAGTAGCTCAAAACAAAGAGCTCACTGTGATAGGGTCGACAGAAATTATAGAGACTGAAGGAAAAGAGTGAGAAAGATAATTTTCGGTGACGACAAAGCCCGAACGAGGCGGCGTGTGCCCCTGCGAACACCTTCTTCACGGCTATTTTCTAAGAGCTTTCATGTCATCATATATTTCTTCTGCTATGAATATTTACCCCTGAAGAAGCATGGTTTTATACGTGTGGAGTTTGCATTGCGAAAAAATGTGCACATTCGCGTATGTTACTACTATTTCTTTAGGTCATTTGCGTGTTCTATTTCGCGAACATTGACATAGCGGCCAGTTTTCTTATGCACGACTTAACACAGGTTGCAGGGATTTCCACCACGGCTACATCAGCACACTGCAGATAACGATAGTATTGTTTCACCAGGCAATTTGCAGCTTAGTTTTACTCTCTTCCTGAAGCGAAAGACAAAGCTAGTCCTTGTTACTTAGAGAAGAGAAGACTCCACATGTTCTGTAGCTTATCGCCGGTGTCTTGTCGCTTTGACTTAGTTGGGTATAAAAGGCACCACTACAATATTTGTACCCCTCTTCAGCCCTGTACAGGTAGTCAATGTGAGCAATTCCGCTTGCTGCTTCAAGTATCTAAATGCCAAGCGCTCTGTAGAAGCCCCACTGCCCGACCAAGCAACAAACTGTGCATAGTATGCAGTGGACGGCATATACTGACGAAGGCGGCTCGTGTTCCACCCGCCGCCTCTCAAGACGCCAAATTGAGAACACTTAGCTCAAAGAAAAGAGTCTTTGGCGTAAATATTCCGTGTAGCTAAATGTATCCACATTTCATAGCTATCAGTAACCTCCTATACATTTTATATTAAGTGACGCCAAGAGGAAAAATTTCGACTTAAAGTTCCGATAACAAGGTTTGGCCTGGGCGCTGGAAAATTAAGCACAAATTTTTTAGTCAGTTTTACTGCAGTCGCCCGAGAAATAGCGTCATCATCATTGCCTCCGCCCCCATCATCATCATCAGCCTGACTACAACCACTGAATGACAAAGGCATCTCCCATACCTCTCCAATCAACCCTGTCCTGCGCCAGCTGCGGCCACAATATCCCCGAAAACTTGTTAATCTCATTCACGCACAGAACTTTCTACCGCATCTTGCTACACTTGCCTTCTCCTGGAATCCAGCCCGTTACCCTTAACGACCATCAGTTATATTGCCTTCGCATTACACGCCATGCATTCTTAATTTTGACTAAGATGTCATTAACCCGCGTTTTTTCCTTCACTCCCTCTGCCCTCTTTCTTTATACGTTACACCTATCGTTCTCTTTTCCATAGCTCGCTCCGTTGTCCTCAGTTTAAGTTCAATGCTTTTCGTTAGCCTCCACGTTTCAGCCCTTTAGGTGAATACAGGTAAGATACAGCTGTCATATATTTTCTCTTGGGAAATACTGGTAAACTGCCATTCATGATCTGAGATGACCTGCCACTCCACCCCATTATGATTCTTTTAGCTATTTCACTCTCGCGATCCAGATCGGCGGTCATTACCTGTTCTAAGTAGACGTATGCCCTTACCACTTCCAGCGCCTCGCTAGCAGTTGTGAACTGCTCTTCAATAGCAGTAGTCGGTAATGTAAGCGTGCGTCAAAAAAAAATGTGCAGCGCTGAATGAAGCGCGTCCAGCCATTATACCTGGCTGGCCTGTCATATTAAGCACAACACGCTTTTAGCTATTATTCTCGGCAAACTCAGGCGAACATCCTAACGAAACTTCAGCGAAACTCGCGCCGAGAGCGAAAACGGAACTTTTCGCAACGTTACAAAATTTTCCCTCCGGAAGGTTTCGAGCAGAAAAGTACTTTTTCGCCTCAGCTTTCCGAGCGGGACTCTAAAAGACGCCGGCGCAAACAGAGTGGCCTTGTTTCTGTACGCCTCCAGGCACTCGGCCATTGCCGCAAGGCCTCGCGCTATGAGCTGTAATTGGGATGCTGCTCCTGCTAGCGACTAAACCGGCGTGCGCGTAAAAGCTGACGCTACATGGAGTACGGTTGTAGTTTCTGCGTGAAGGAGCAGGTGGTGTGCGCAATCACATTGACACCGGCGTAGATGATCAAAAACATTGTCGTCATCTTTCATCCGTTGGCTCTCCGCTTCTGAATGCTCGGCCTATAGTTTCGCTTCTCTCTCGCTCCGCCGGCGATTCAAAGGAGTGAGAGGACAAACGCGCCACGTGCACTGAACTTTTTTTTAAAGGAATTTTTCACCAGTAACGTGTGGCTCTTTTCAACTTATTGCGAGAACATATTTGTATTCGGTACTTTCTTCGGTGCAATAGAGCTGGATGAATCAATAGACAGGAACGCTCGCCTATATGACAGGAAGGCTCGCCTATAGCCGCACATGAAGCTGAGAAGGCGACCTAGGCTACCTAACTCGTCGCTAAAGGCGGGGAAGAGCGGGAGAGTGCCACAGCGCGTTAAGCTAAAAAAGCAACGATGTACGCTGCGCTTCTCAGCACGGAATAGGTAAGCTGTTGTTTGCGGCTCCTCAAGCCACGATAGCAGCACGGCAGGCCAAGGGCGCTATCCAGCTCGAAGAACAGGAGCAGGCGAAGGCGAAGGGCCACCATCTAATTTTTCTTACTTTTTATTCACTGCGGTTCACTGCATCGCGTCCTGCAAACAACGAACGCCGCAAACCCCGCAAGTGCCACTCATGCGGTTGCCGCTGTGAAAGACAAAACTGGAAATATTTGCCATAGTGGTGGTATTGCGCGAAGGCAAGTGCTTCCAGTTATGATGTCAGCGCCGACGGGACGCAAACGAGACAGTCATTCCCATCGTTTGCCAAAGCGGCTTGTCCCTCTCAGTATTGCATCACTACCACAAACGACCTGCCTTTATCCTTTAAAAGTCCCCCCCCCCCCCCCCCCATTTTCTTTTCTTTTTATTTGCCGCGGAGCTAAGAGCTGTCTCGCGAAGCTCGAGAGCGAACTGCTAAACACGCCTGCGAAGAGTGGCGTGCAATACAGTAAAAGGAATGCGAACGTGTATAGATATTGCAAGCGGGCCGGGAGCAGTCGAGGAGAGTGGTCTTGAAAATCTTTACCAGTGAATCCAATACCGAAAACGGCATAAACAGCTCGTTGGGAAAGACAACAGTGGCGCTCACTGCCTGTGCGTGTGTGCGTAACTCAAGGGCCTACGGTCGTAATACTTAGTCCCTTTCCCTTCTCTCTTTGCATCGCCTTTCTACGATCGCGTTTCTAAAGATGGTGTCACGCAGGCGGAGAAGAGGCGGAGCAATTTCTATCAATTCCTTTTCCTCTTCTTTTTTTCGATCATCAACCTCTGCGCTCCTTCTCGCGCAACGCAGTGCGTTTCTTTATCATTTTGTTCAACCCTGCCGTTGGAATCCCAGGGAATGTAATGACATTCCTGATCGGGATTGTCGTATCGAGAGCAGTGGAAGCAAATCCAGGGAAGAGAGGGGGGCGAGCAGTTTGGCTCCAGGTTTTGTTGTCTCTGCCGAAACAACTTTGGGCCTGCTCTCGACTTCTTTCCTCTCCCTCCGCTCAGGAGCGACAATAAGGAAAAACAAAAATGGGGAAAGGCAGGGTTGAAAAAGAAGTGCAAGTGCGGCAATAGCGATCGCGAGAAAAAGCGGAAAAGAAAAGCGGACACAAAAAAAAAGCGTCGCCCGAGAGCCGCATTCTTCACATGGGGAGCGAGAAAATGAGCGTTTCCACTATAGAAACCCGTTCTACATTACTTCGGCAGGAGCGGCGCCTCGGTGTAATCTTTTGTTTTGAGAGCTCGTGCTTTTAACTCCCGCCCAGTACCTAGGGCCTCCTCCCGCTCCTCGTCTTGCCCTAGCCGCTTCTTTTTCTTCGTGTATAGTGACGCGGTTTTCAGCGCGTGAGTTTCCTGGCCCGGCCGTGTCGACTGCCTTTTCCTTTCTTACTGGCGTCCCGTTGACCATCACTGACTCCTTGCGATTTCATTAAAGCTAACCGAGTCAGAAAACAACCAGTGCGAGATAAACAATATAACTTTATTGTTTTTTTATTGAGTCTCTTTCCATACTCGCTTTCCCTATCTCTAACTTTCCTGCACCCCCCCCCCCCCCCCCCCCCCTAGGATTTTATTTTTTATGTTGTCACTTACGTCTGTAAGCGCGCTCGCGTTTTCAGGGCGCTGCCTGTGTTGCTCGGCGTTCTTGGATGCGACATTTCCTGTCTGTTGTTCCGTCTGCCTCGCTTTTTTGGCTTCCAACCGGACTGAAAAGGAAAATAGAAAGAAGAGGGACAGTAGGCGACAAGGGCCACGGCGGCGGGGTTTCAGACGGAGAAGATGCGATATACACTTCGCCACGCTCGGTCCATCTCTGTTTGCTCGGGGGGCGTCGCGCTGCAATGCTGCCGGCGCGGGAGACAGCGACGTTGTCCTATTCTCCGGGGAAGTTTCGGGGGCCTCCTCCTTGGAGAAGCGCGCGGAATGGAGCGTGCCTTGAATTCCCGCGCCCTTGCGAGCGCGCGCGGGCCGGGCCGCCCGAGGCCTGCGCTCATGCTGCCCGTAGCCGCCGCTTTTCCCTTCTCTGCTCGAATTGTCCTCGCGGGGGGGCGGCCGGGGATCTGAACTCCCGAGAGTTCTCTCATGGCTGGGATGCACTCCTCCCTCAACCGCTGTTTTCCCTTTCTCCTCTCCCTCCCTCTGCGGTATTAATTGGGATATGTTTAGAGCGCAGAACGCAATGTCGGCTTAGCGTGCGCGGTTTATTGCGGCCGGTTTTAAGTCAGCACCGCCTTTTGCCGACAGGAGCAGCCGGCCTTTTTCGGAAATTTATGCTTTTCTTTAGGTACTACAGTTCGTTCCAAAAGGAAAAAGAAAAGTTGCCTGAAACTCTATCTGCGTCCGAACAACGTATTCAACTGAGAGGTGGGCATAAAAATCATAATTGCTGTCAATTTAAATGCGTTTTTTAAGTTCCGGCTGAAGAGGCGCACGCGTGCTGTTGTGATCTACGATATAGCGTATCTTGAGAGATATTGTAGAACATGAACTGGTGGGCGAGTTGGTCAGAGATAGTAACAAGCGAAGCGGCGCAACTACACGAGGCCAAGAGGAGACAAAGGGGCAAACACAGCGCTGAACTGATAACAGCGGATGCATCGCCATGAACACTCCAGCATCGCTAAAAAAAAAAGAGAGAAGAGTGAAAAGTAAGTCTATCTATATCAGTCTGACATTTCGTCAGCACAGCCGTGCGTCAATTATGACAATGCAGGTAGTTATGATATTTCATCATCTAGATGGCGACAGACGGTGTGCTGACTCATTTAGAACCCGGCTTCGTGATTTCTGATGACTCGATTATCTCTCTAGAAAGCTGACCTTTGTGATTGGCGACAACTCGGGTGTTTTTAAACAATGGGAAGCAAGAGCAATCGCGGCAGTGAATACCGATGTTACGAGCAGCATTCTTAACATTTATGCAATGCTTCCTAAGCCTGTCAGTCTGGCATCGACTGGTTTGGATGATGTATGAGCCACCACAGGACAAAGGCATTGAGTACATCAGATTATCTTTGCAAGGCGCATACTTTTTCTCGTGGTTTTTCACGCACTTCGGACCAAGAAAGTAATATAGCACTTATAGCCTATAATTTGAAAACAATATGAACGAGAGCTGGAGTGGATGATGGGGTTCTTGGCTCCTGTGAGATTTAGTGGCTTATACGCGCGTATAAATTGCCCAGAAAAAACTGTGAAAGCTGTTCCCAAGTGCAAGAAAAACCTTGACTGAGAAGGGACAGACAGAGAACCTAGACAGAGAAGGCATTTGTTGCCTTTGTCTCCTCCAACTTCCCCCTTCACCCCTCCGCACCCCAAGCCCGAACAACGAACAACTCACTCCCCTATGCGCACTACGCGCAGTTCAGTCGTTCAGTCACTAGCAAGCATGTGGCTATCGGTTTATGTCGTCACGAACCACGACCACCAACCAGTGTTGCCTGATTGCCACGCGATTCAGGAGAACTTTTCAAAATTCAATTACAAGTTACTCGCTGCACCAAATGAGCTCGTATTTTGTCCAGTTGTTCCGATATACAGGGTGTTTCACCTAAGACTTTCTGCAATTTTTAAAAATAAGCTATTTGAATTAGATGCGCGCTTTTTCTGGCTTAGCATTGTCAGTGGTGTAGTACATCATAATTCAACTAAGACGTGCTAACTATCAGGCTTGTTAACCAATATTTAATAGTTAACTTTTAAACTTTTACCATTGGGCTCCTTAATTATTGAAAGGCATGGAGCCCACCGTAAGTAATGTCCATATCCGTTTTTAGAATTTCGAGAACGCGATTATCCTCGGCGCTTTGGCCCAACAAATTTCGCCTACATCGCGCCAAAATACATGCGGTTTGAGAAGCTTGCAGGCAAAGCAACCTCTTCAGTGAACCTAACTCGTCGAAATAGCCAAAATTTGTTGGGCCACAGCGCCGAGGATAATTCCGTTCTCGAAATTCTAAAAATGGATATGGGCATTGCTTACGGTGGGCTACATGCCTCTCAATAATTAAGGAGCCCAACAGTAATAGTTTAAAAGTTAACTATTAAATATTGGTTAACAATCCTGCTAGTTAGCACGTCTTAGCTGCATTATGATGTACTACACCACTGACAATGCTATGCCAGAAAAAGCGCGCATCTAATTCAAATAGCTTATTTTTAAAAATTGCAGAAAGTCTTAAGTGAAACACCCTGTATACAGCGAACAACAATCAATAAACACCTTGAGCCTGAGAAATGATGTCATGACCCCTCTAATCACTTTACTAGTTGATACGATTCGCCTGTTTTTTGAAGCCCGCCAACAATGGTATTACTATGCCACAGAAAGCTTCTCTTTACCTCAAAAACCCTATTTTTGAACATTTGTGGCGGGCTTTCCTGAAACAACTGGTATAAAGGTTGCATCCGTGAGCAGAGCATCAGTTTAGAGAAAAGGCCGAAGGGTCGTGAATTTCAAAGCAAGGTTCTCGTGCTTTTGCACGGAGCCCCTCACGTAACACCGAAGGAAATCCTTATGTGAGGGCTCTTTATTTAGTAGAAGCACACCTTCACTGCGCCGCAAGCCGCTTGAGTACATATACTTTCGCCAAATTTGTAGTCAAAAGAATTCGCCGGGAAACTTGCGCTAAAGTGCTCTTTATACCCGTGACCTCTTGCCCTCTCGACAAGTTGGCGATGTGAGAAAAACATAACAAAAATGAGGGCATAAAACTTCTGGCACTTGGGAATCTTTTTTTTTTTTTTACTCTTCCCTCTGTTCGGAACCTTTGATTATCTATGACATCAGGTGCAAGGTTTTGACTTTACGTTGAACGGTCTGACAGCTTATCATCCAGGCGCAGAGAGTTATGTTTTGCAGGTTAGTTTAGCAGCGCTTGTTGAATAATGACTAAATCTTAAAAAGTGCGCTGCTCATATGTACGAAACAACAACAGCAGAAGGCGTGCCTTCCCTAGACGTCATGCCCTCTGCAAAATGGCATCATTAAGTGTTAGTGCCCGAGCTTTTATTTCACGACAGTTTTGAGCTGACGATGTGGCAGAGCCTCAAGAGGACACGACAGGAGCTCTGTCAGTTATACTGAAACCGTAATATTTAGACTGATAGCGTGATTTCCTTGAATATAAGAAAAGCAAGCCCGGGGAGAGACACGCACACACACAAAGGAGACGTGCCCATGAACAACTACCTTTCTCCTTTCGGCACGCTTATGTTCAACGGTTTCCTTTTATTGCACTAATGCATCAGCTGACCTCGTTTGCCCATTTCTCGCATCCCGCCGCAGACGTTTCCGCCGTTTTTACATTTCTTCAATTCTCTTCGCGATCATATACATGAAAAACTAACATCCTTCAACGATGCAATTACTTTCAGTAAAATTTCGCTGTCATTTATAATCCCGATAACGTCAAGCTTTTCAAGGGCGTGCTCTTCTGCTAAAAACTCGTTCATGTTCGTACCGTTTCGGAAAATCTACGGAGCTACGTGCCCCTGTGGGTATTGCGATCAAAGTCTAATGGGCACACGATAAAACACGCCTTTTTTATTTATGGCACAGAACAGTCGAGCGGTGATCATTTACAGATGAAACTTCTTTATTCTTGCTTAGAGCTTCTTCAGGTTTACTGAGGAAGTGGCTTGCAACGGATGCAAGCTGTTTTAAGGCAGTGCTCAATTACGCAGTTCATTGTAGCCCACTGCTTGATGCAACGTCTTTTTTCTTCTTTGCTGATTGTCCCTTTTCCTTCGACGGTGAGCAAAGAGACACTGAGAACAAATTGAAGCTGCTCCAGATTGGAGGATTACCGCATTCTAATGAGAAAGAGGCTGCTTTCATTAGCTTCTCCCCCTCCCTCCCCCCCCTCCCCCCCCCCCCCCAAAAAAAAAAACAGAACGAAAAAGGTAAGAAATAAGCCGCCTGCACAGCCTTCTTCTTTAAGTACACTGCAGCGCAGTCAGCTGGGATTTATAGATTTGAAAAACAGAAACAGAACAGCTATGCTCTCGAATATTAAACTCAGCTCCCATCTCTACCACTAGCACACTTTTATAGCGGAAGGAAGGCTAAATCAAAAGTTAAACGGGGGAAATTAGTCCAGTAAGTGTCAGTCTGGGTGACTTCGACACATGACTTCGATAACAGCACAACACCACACAAGAAAATACGCGAGCGCTATTGTTAGTTCTTCTTTGTCGTGTTTGTGTGGTGTTACGTTGTTGTTGAAGTCGGGACAAATTTAACGAGACAAACTCGTGACACTGAAAGTCATCACGAACGTCACAGGTTGACATAGAAGTCACGGAAAATATATTCCTGCTTACTCAACTCCGCATTTCTCAGCAAAAAAAAAAAGTATATTTGCTAAAAAATACGCTAAAAATTGTGCACGAAGAGCCCAGCTGACCGGTTTTGCTGAAAACTAAATCTTAAAAATTTGTCTCCAGTGCTCCTTTAATATTGTGAATATTACTGAAAACTAGGCAGCTCTACAAGCAGAGCCGCTAGCCGAGGGGATAATTTACTCACCAGACCGCCAGCCGCCTGACACGGCAAGCTTGCTTCTCTGTACAAAGAGAGGGCACGGAAGAAAGCGGTGCTGGGAAGTGCAGGCGGAGGATGAGCTAGCTATAGCGAAAGAAAACAAAACAGGACATGGACCGGAATTTCTCGCTTCTGTGCGGCGGGTTTAAATGGGGAAACATTCGAAACCGCGTTGACGGCGTGCTGATTAACTACCTTTTCCTCGCGCGGGAGAGGAGGTGGTAGCAGTTAAATTGTCGTGAAGCCACGGTCAACACCACGACCACGGACGAGGAAAGGAAGGAGGGAGGAGAGCTCGCGGAGATTCCCAAGTTCATCCATCCCAAAGGCAACGTGAAACTACGCGATTGCGCCCGGAACAGACCCGCGCTGGATTTGAGGCCGCGTGGCTCTGACGACTTTGTCGAGTACAATCGACGGCCACGTCGAAGAATCCTGGGCGCATTTCGGGATGAATGGCTGTGAAGACTTTTATTGGTTGTAAGCATGAAATGATTTTAGTTTCTATTCTCTGCAAAATTAATCACACGTCGTCCCGAAACCGTGGTGTTGAAGTCGACGCTGAAACTAACACCCAAACCAGCAACCTCTGAAGCCGAGTTTTCTTTCTAAATGGTATCCCGTAGAAAAGAAACCTTACGTGCAGCCAATGCACACTGCCATTGCAGGCATCAGCTAACAGCTCGCAGTACCAGGAGTGACACCAGACTGGACAGATGCATGGGGCAGTATGTCTTGGAGAAATGTGGAAGCACATGGGTGAAGTATTCCGGCAAGCGGTGCCGCAATCCTCTTCTCGTGCGACGGAATAAAGCCCTACTACCGACAGGTGCTGAAATCATACTCACAGGCTGAGAAAAAAAATTATTTGTATTAGCAACGAGGCTCTGCGAACTGCGCGTTTTGTGGGAAGAGGAGCAGGCGACAATCCTGTGCACCTCAAAATTTCCGCAATGCTTCTAGCCGATGGCATGAGAGTGGGCGTCGTGCTTTAAGTGCGGTTTTTGCTGCTAACAAAAAGCAACAAATTTCTTCGCAACAAAATTATGACTCGCTGTCAATTTCTGGACGTTGAAAGTTCACAGCAGTTGTTCGACGTGTACGCTTCGCATATGCGTGCTTCCGGACGGACTGATATCGGCAGAAAATTTGTAATCTGCAGTTTTAAGTGTCAAATGCGTACGTGTACAGCAGCGCATGTGCCGCAGTATTTTTGCCCGAAATCAGTCACCAGAGGGAAACTTCCTTCTAGCTGCCCATGCCACTAAGGGGTGGGAGGATGAGATTTCTTTTAACGTACTTTTCTATTAACGCAGGGTAGTATGTGTAATACGTGAATAACTGCGAAATATGATCTGATTCTTTTAGATTTTCCTTGCTTTATTGTTTCTTTTTTGATTGATTGGGATCTCGTTCTTCAGGAATAGAATGGATGCCCTAATGTTCGACGAACATTGCCAAGAATTACCGGTAGGAGTGCTAGTGCAAGCTGCAGGGGAAATGTATTCCAAGCCACTGAATTTACACGACCCCCCCCCCCCCCCCCCAAAAAAAAAAAAAAAAAGAACTTCGTTTTGTTAGGGTAATGCCGTGATAAAATTGGCAAATGCAGTAACACAAGACATATGCAAAAACAGTTGGAGCACTTCCTTTCTAGCTCCAAATGCACTTCGTGAGTCCGCGTCTATAGCACTTCCTGCCGCAATAGTATCCTGCCTTTTATTTGTTTGTTTGTTTTCCTCCGGGGAAAAGCCCGCGCCACCGCTTCTTCGTAGGCGCACGCTCACGCCGAAAGCGAAGCACCGAAGAGGCAGCTTGCTCGACAGCCCTCGAGTATACGGGAGACGATTCTGGAAATTTTTGACAGCCGCTGCAGCGATCTCGCGCCTTCCTTTCCCTGCCGTTTGTTCTTTATCGGCATCCGTTGTTTATGTTTTGAGTTTTTTTAGTTTTTTCGTCTGTTGACGGCCCCCCTTCGGAGTCTCGGAAGCTTTTCTCTCTGCCTGCTTTCCGGCGCCATTTAAGTTAAAAAGGAACATTCTAGGAGTAGGTGCTCCCTGAAATTTGCGACAGCGACTCGCACTCGGCTTCCATTGTTTCGACGAGTTTTCTTTATAGTGCGCAGGCGCTGCTCTTAGAGTTTAGCTTTTGGGCGTTAGTGTAGGCGTAAGGTTTTTCCTGAAAGGTCGCTGTGAAAACACTTTTATTTAATCGCTGCTATTTGGTGCACTGTAGAAGAACGCACACTGCGGTGTGTGCGTATTACTCTGATGCGCATGGCCTTTTGTGCCCAAGTGTGAAAAGAAAATAAAACAGCATGAATTTGAGCGCTTGTACGGCTATGTAAACCGTTTGTTTTGAGCCCACCCTCTCAGGCAATTCTTCTGGCACGAAGCGGCTGTGTGTACCGCTGCTTGTGGCCCTGTTTGCTTTCTTGATTAGCGGTACGTTCTAATCCATGACAAGCGCGTTTTAACGAAGCGAGCGTAACTCGCATCGTTAGGACCAGTCACAGTGAAGCTTATTAAAATGACGTTGTTTCCATTCTGCTGGAAGACGAGCTTGCTGCTAGAAAGCTTGATTTTTTTTCTGCCATGCACGAAACAAAATGGAAGTGAGCAACTGTGTTGCGAATTTACCGTTTCTACAGTGCCGGTTAAAGTCTGTAAAGCCGGTCTTCCAGGTCATATTTGTTTCTCTAAGACGGAAAGATAGGAACAAAGTCGTTAAGAGGCTGTCACATACGAGTGTTCATTCCACTCATACTGCCAAGGAACGGCAGCTCGTTTGCAACCGTGCTTGTCGACGTACGTGAAAAAAAAAAAAAAAAAAAAAGAAGGGAGAGGACAGCATGAGTTCCTGTCGCGGCGAGTGTGGGCTGAGGAAATACGCAGCTGGGCTTCGGGCGGTGCGTCGTTCGTTCGCGGGGCACAGCGGTGGGAGACCGCGGAACAAGAGAAAGCCGGCGGAGGACGTTTCGCGGCGTCTTCTTCCCGCCGAGCGAGCAGCGCGTTTCCAGCGGTGGCGCGTGCGCGGAATCCGCGGCATTCCGGCTCGGCGCGACCGACTTGCGTCGAGAGTGACCCGCGCGACCCGGCCGGCTTTTATGCGGCCGCGCGGCGCTCCAGTTCTCCTCGCAAGCGGCGCAGTGTATACGTAGCAGCGGCGGCAAGAAGAGGCGCATGTATTACCGCCGCCGCGGGCCCCGAGAGATGGAGTCCGCTGGGCGTATAATAAAACCCATCTTCTAAGCCAGATATGCAGCACACATAGGTGTACTCCTTCAATTCGTCGAGCTCTCTCTTGCCGCCGAATATTCCGGCTCACGGAGGAGCGCTTCTGTCTGCCGTTATTTTTCTTCTCTCTCTCTCTCTCTCCAGAACAGAGCAGCCTCTCGTGGGAGAGCATCGTCCCCGATGCGCGCGCTTTGCCGCCTTTCCTTTTTGTTTTTCCCTCCTCCTCCCTCCCCGTCTGTGTACCCATGGTCGCCGCCGGTGCGGCCGCCCGCCCGCGCACGCACGCACGCACGCACACTACACTCGGGCGGCGTCCTGAATTGAGAGATGCGCGCGCCTATATTGCGGTGGGGGAGGAAAGCCCGAAGGGCTTCCGAAAGCAGCGGCGATAGATATGTCATCTCCTCGGGCCGCGAGATGGATGGCTCGGGCGAGGGGGACAGCCGCCGGCCGGCCGGACAGCGCGCGTCGCTGCGGCTTCCGCTGCCGCCGGATCCGCGCTGTCCCCTCTTCACCGGGGCAGTCTGGCTCGCGCCTCGGCAGCCGCCGGCTCGCCCTGCTCCCTGATTGGTTTTATTGTCGCTCCTAGCCAAGGTGACCGCGCGAGGCAGCCGGCGCCCGGTGACGCAGGTGAATTATGAGTGCTTCAGCGTGCGCGCGAGTGGGTCCGCGCCGGGCTTCGTGAGAGCGCAGTAAAGCAACCGCACAAGTGCACTGTCAATGTAGAAGCTCTTCCCGTTAACGCAGTCTGCCTACATATGCCTACTTTTACCCACTGATGTCTCATACTGCAGGCTGAGAGGGAAAAAACCGACAGCACGCAGGCAACGACTTTTTATGTACGGCCATGGTATAAATTTGCGATGAACAGGCTCGTTTACCATCTCATCCGATCGTGTTTGCATGAAGTGGGGAAACGGTAGGCTCCATTTGGTTCACAAACTTGGGCGTTCGGGGAAGGTAAAGAACGTTTTATCGCCTGAGAGGGAAATTCATTTCATTTTTTGAAGCTAACAACGTACCGTCGCACAATATGACTTTTCTTTTGTAGTATTTTTTTTTCTCAGAGGAGGCAAATAGGTAGCAAAAAATCTGTTTTGCTTCTTCGTGTTTTTCCTTTTTTTCGTGCGTTCTTACCCGCCAACATCCACGGCTCTGTGTCAATGTGTCTTGTAATAAAAAATAATTTTGATAGCTCACATTTCTTGCGCTGCATGGTGCTTTATGGCTGTCTCGATCTCGTCCTTCAGGTCCTTGTCATTTTCATTAACATATTCATATAAAACGTCCTATCATGCTCGTTCGCTCAAGGTTAGAAAGAGAGAAATGCTTCTTGTTGGAATTATACACTTACGCAGCTGGGAACCATACTGTGCCAAATCGCCGTTACGAGTTATCGCTGAAAAAAATAGCACCTAGCTCACTTCTGAAGCATTCTACACTATATCTTGAATGCCTGATCCGGGCCATAAGAAGCAAAGCTATGTGTCATATAAAATTTGTCTGGGATGCAAGATAAAATAAATAGGTATGTATTTCTGGTGTTGGTTCACAACCCAAAGCTTTTTTTGAATTCGAATATCAGCTGTAAGCGCAAATAAATGCTGTAGTGCGGCCGTGCCGAAAACCACCCCTAATAAATTTGTATTGTTAGAGTCTATACCTTTGCCTCGTTCGTAGACGCGTCCTTCTCCAAGCTTCCCAAGAGAAATACCCATCTGCATTTCAAACTGTAAGTCATCTCTCTCCGGCATGCGGTGCTGCAGAGATGTTGCACGACTCGGACGAAGAAGAAAAAAAAAAAGGCGCTACGCTCACAGATGACCGCAAGACTAAGTACGCGTGTCACGTTTTATTCCACCGTTCATCGTCCGAGTCCCCAAACGTCTTCGCTACTTGGCTTGTCCAAGATGAGCATAAGCCAAGCAGCCGACGACAGAGCTCGGCTGATTCCATCCCCCTTTAGATGCAGCATATCTCCCGGCCCAAAATGTTTCCATTTCTGACTGTTAGCGTCCGGCTCGAGTTCGTACCAGACCCAGCCAGGGGAAAAAGCTAAAATAACAAAACTCTCTGCTAACTACGGCTGGAACAAGACCAACATCTACTGCAAAGGGAAGCAGGCAAATGTGGTAATGAAGTAAAACAAAGAAAAAGAAGGCGTGCGGCCGGTGAAGCAAACAGAGGCGCACATGAACACGCGCACACTTATGGCGAGTCTTGAAACACTGCCGGCAGGTTTCTCGCGGTCTGAGAACCGATGAGAGACTTAGTTTCAGCGCTGGCCAGACTTGCACTTGTGCTCCTCCCGCGTCTCCCGGGTTCCGACAGATGTGTTCTCAAGTTCCCGCAACAGACGGTGGTCCCCGGAGGCGCGAGGCTGCAGCGAGCACAGCTTGCGGACCCCGCACCACGGCGCGGTTCCCGAAGCACGCTCCCCGTTCTCCACCACGGCTCCCATGTTAAGTGTATACACCGGCTTCCTGGTCTCATTGCTGGGAGTTCATAAATCGCCAAGCAGGCTACGCGGCGGCTGCTCTTGTGGGCCAGAGGCAAGACAGACAAGCACGCACAGCCGGGGCGAATAAAGATTAATACCCCCTAAAACGCAATCACGTACAGTCGAGAGAAATTCTCGAGAGTCGGCCCGGAAGATTTGTTCCAGTTGCCTTGGCCGCGTCTCGGGCGGCGCAATTTTCCCCAGTGGCATGATGGACGGCGCCGCCAGTGGGAACGGCCGCGCGATGGGGCGCAATTGCGGCAGGGAGGGGGAGGAAAGGCGCTCTTGCGCTTCGCCGCTGGAGATCATTACGGACCCAAGTGACTCCAAATCGCGCTGCGGCCGCCCACACGCCGCCACGCCTAAGAGATTTTCAGCTATTTGTGATCGAAAACAAATGCCGCGTGATGCATGCGCTGGGCTTCGATGTGCCCCAGCAGCAGAGCGGAGGAAGCCGGCCTTTGAATAATGGCTTCGTGCGTTTCTCTCCCCCCCCCCCCCCCCCCCATCAGCTCCGTGCATTTTCTGCTTGAGCCGGTTACCTTCTGCTCAGGTTCATTCGCCAAAACCATTATTGCCGTTCTTGGGACCAACAAGGCTGCTGCCCGAGTCAGTTTTATTTCCATGCGGTCCTATCCGAGCGGCCAACCAGTTGAGCCTGCGGAGAGCCAGATCACTCTGCCTCTGGCGTCCGCGCTCTGCGATCGAGGGGCAAAGGATTGAAACGTCAGCTGCTCAGATGGAGACGAACCAAGCAAAACGAGGAGCGCTGCAATGCACGGCCGATATTTCGCCTTATCCAGAGCGATTTTATTCTTGCCTCATGTCATATACCGTGGGCGCGCGTCTGTTTCTGAATTCAAAGCCGCCGATTTTCCGCCTTTGTTTGCCTTAAACGCGCGGCCAAAAGCGAGGGTACTATTTCTCATTGATCGATGCGAGTTTAATAGAGCACGATGAAGCAAGGCACCGGAGCCGCGTAGTCCTTCGCGAACTGAGGGCATGTAATGATGCAGACAATACGTTTGAATACGTATGAAATATCGCTTGCTATGGTTCTCCTTTATATAACCCCTAAAGCCAGGTTTAGAGGCTGCTTCAGCATTAAGCTGCAGCAACTTAAGCCGAAGTAATCTTTTGTACCGCGTTTGAAGGATGACACAATCGCAATGTCTGACTTAAATCCAATAGATGTATACAATACCGAACTTACAGCGTTTGAAGGATGACATAATCGCAATGTCTGACTTCAATCCAATAGCTGCATACAATATCGTACTGCCTTCAGAAAAGTTGCCTAGGTTCTCTCATTTTGTAAAGATTTAATAAAGAGTAATGCTACATTTGTCTCCAGAAAAAAACTAAAGGGACTTGCTTTTCAGCAGACAAATAAGAGTGGGCGATCAGCAGGGTGTCTGTCTGTCTGAAGTCGGTGCAGGCTCAACAAAAGATCCTTCTCTTCAGCATTTTTTTTTAATTTCGATTACGAAGGATGAAAATGTGATGTCCCAGGACGTAATACTTTCGGCCTGAGCACTAGCGGCATTCAACCGTCCTATTTCACTTCGTAGCGGACATTCGCGCTTACGTAAACAATCTCCCTCGCCTCCTGGCAGTGCCTCTGACGGAGGCAATTAGAAATGGTCAGTAATCTTAGAACGAATGCGATTTCTGGCTAGAAAAACTGCAAACAAGAGCATAGCCAGAAGCCACACAGCAAAGCGTAACTCATTAATTGTTGGAGATAGAAACGACGAAAAAAAAAAGAGGAAATTGTAAGGAACGCACGAAGCCTTTGTGTAATGAGCCCACACTCTTGCGGCCCCTATACCGGTTCTATGAAAGTTGCACATCCTATTTCATGATAATAAGCACCGTTACGCGATACACCGACCCAGCGCTGCGAAATACGAGCACGGGCCCGCTTCATGCATATTGATGACGCCGGGGCCGAACGGCAAGAGCGACACCGACAGCTGTGTGCGGTGCTCGCCTGTCGGCCGCCTTTCGCGCTGCCACGCCCACGGTTTTCGCTGCTGCCGCTTGGCTCTGTCGGTTGGGAGACAGCCACCCTGCTAAGCATAGCTGCGACAACCATCTCGCCATGTAGAGGAGAACGCTGCATTAGGACGCTACCCCTTCCCGGGGGGGAGCCGGATAAGTTGTCACACTCCCGCCCCTCACAAGAACCTGGCAACAGCAGCCGGGCCCCAGCAGCAGTTGCAGCAGCGACAGCGCTGAAACGTCTCAGCTTCTGACCCGCTGGGCACAGAAGGTGCACAGTGAGCGCTTGTGACCGCAGGGCTCTCGAATGGAGCTAAGCGCGCGAATGAGTCGCTGTTCCGCTTATTAGTCAAGGAGTAAACGAGGTTTGGATAATGGAGGTCCAAACGTAACTGGCAGTAGCGCATTCCGTGGAAATAGCGCCTTCTTGTAGAGCTTTTCCTTGTGTTATTCTTGTCGTAAAAGGCAAATAAGGCCGGTCGAGAATAACGATTGCTTGCTGCGGCGACTGGCAGATCCCGTGGTCAGATACCGAGGCGGGGGAGCGATGGTGGTGGCTGGTGTTGTGGAAAGGACACTGCTATGCTGCTTCGCGCTGGTGGTGGAGTACTGTTGTGCGGTTCCCTCGCCTGTGTGGATATGGGTGGGACGTTTTATATGCCTACAATTGTAGATTGAAGAAAATATGCTGTAGTGTTGCTGACTTCGCGCATTTCGCTCAGTGCCGCATAACCAAATATGTCGCGGGCGCCTTAATACGGATTAGTCGTCCCTTGCGCAGAACACACGCTTCCGCGCGCTCAATTGATGGTTGCTTGATTGTTTTTTTTGCGACGCTTCAACATTTCGTGAAAGGGGTTGGAGGCTACGTTGAAAGGAGGTACTTTTTTCTCGCCGTAGTGCAGGATGCACGGCCGCATTGTGTACTCTTCCACGTGGTTTTTCCGCTTGAGGCATCGTTCTTGTGCTTTCTGGACGCATGTGCGCCTTAAATTTTCGAGCAGTTCCAAAAAGCTAATAGTACGGCAAAACAGCGCTGACGGACGGGACGGAAGAAGAAGAGACAGACACAGCGCATGTGTCTGTGTCTTCTTCCGTCCCGTCCGTCAGCGGTGTTTTGCCGTACTATTCAACATGAACCAACCAGCCCGACTCAGCCCTCTCCTAAGCTAAGAGTATTCGGTTAACCAAGAAGTGAGTAACATGTGGCCTGTCTGGAAGTTAGACCTGTTGTAAAAAAAAAAGCGTTTTTAAGGCTTTCTACATGAGTTGATCCTGGTCCCGGGGGCTACCTAGAAATCGCAGCGAAATGCGAAGAAAGCGAGGAAACGTTCGATGACCGAAACATGTCAGGAACCCCAATGTGCAGACTTATCATCGGTTCTCTGGAGCGCTCGAGTGATGCTGATCAGCGGAGAAAGGAGCGTTAGAAAGTACCTGCTGGGTTCGAGAAAATTAACAGCGCTTTCGCTGCACAGACGCGCAGAGAGAGCGGGAAAGGCGCTTCGAAGCGCTTGTCCTGCCGGATGACAACGATGGTTGCACGATGTGCGAGGCACGGTCTACGTACATTGGGTGGTCCCATTACCACCAATGAGCGCGCGGCCCATGCGATGACGTCACAGGTAACGTGAGGCACGTTCAGGGTGTGGTCACGTGATCGCGCACGAAGTTTCGCGTCAGTTCTGGGAGACGTCGCATATACAGCTCTTGCTGTGAAACTGTATTCGTGTACATGCTTACTGTATGCCCTTATAAGACCACTTACGCCTGCGCGAGCTTTGACCCTAGTATCAAGCTGTTGCTGAAAAATTTGGCTTTAGTTGCTGGAAGGGGCACCACTAAAGAACTCCATGCAAGCCTGGCAATGTCTAAACAATCGTAGCTCATTCGGCGCATAAGCGAGATATGTGAGAGCATATGCTGTAAATGAAAATGGTATGACTTCGGACTTCGAAACACTGTAGGCCACCAAGTAGGTCATAACTTCTTGTTTATTTGTTTCTTTATTTAAATATTTGCCGCTCTGCAAAGTGCAACTGATTTTGGTCTCGCACCCGAGCATTCTCCGTCGGCGATGGCGAAACGATTTACAGGTTACACTGAAAAGGAGAGGCCAAATTCTCCGCTCTTTGGTTTTATCCGGGGTAGTAACAAGAGAATTTAAGCAAGCGGAAGGCTCCAGGCTGATTTGGTGTCCGCTGCAGTTGGGCACATGGCCGCAGTTGTCTTCTGTTTAAAACTGTAAGCGCACGGGCAGGAGGCAACGACATACAGGCCTTTCTCAGGGGGAAAAAAAAAAACACCTTCAAGTATCTCGTTTGCACATCTCTTAGCTGTTTTGATCAAGCGAGCACATAGAAGTTCCTCGTTTCGCCACCAATGCTCGTCATAAGTAGCTTATAAAGAGAAGCGCCCCTCAATTATCGGCAGTGGGTTGCGTCAAAGCTTGGCCAGTGCAAAAAGCGACGCCAGTCATGACGCTAGCGGCGCGCACGCTGTAGAGCAGGAAGGCATGAAGTGGATCCCCGAAGCTTGAGTAAAAAGTCTCTGAGGTATCGCGCATGCTTGCCAATCGCTCTGCACACTGCGTCAATGTATGCCTCTCTCGAGGGCTACGCGTGTGTCGGATGTGTAAACAAGAATATTTAGTGATGCGTGCACACTGTCACGCCAATATTTTTGCTGCAATGTCATTTCCTTTTACTGCCATATTGCTGTCACTTTTTCGAATCGTGGAAGCACAAAGAGCTTAGGAGTTTTTGCGTTTTTTCTTTAATTTTCAAGTTGAAGTGCTGCATATCAATCCAGTATTATGTGGTATCTCAGAGTATACTTACGGATGGACAGCGTGCCTAGCTCTCTGCTCCGAAAAGTGTCATGAATGAGGTGGCGGGTTCGGAACTTCCTTAAAAGCTTAATCTTAAATTTTTTCTCCCTAGAAAGAAATCCGGTAATAACAGAATTTGTTCTCACTAGAAAAGTTTTTCTTTTTAAGTAGCAATTCTTTTTTTTTGTTTTTTTTCTGACTTCATGTCATTTTCTTAAGGAGTTGCGCGCACAAAAAGACGAGCACAGGAAAAAGAAACAATGAAGACGGAGAGAGCGCTCTTCGCGCCTTCGTAGAGAGCGCCTTCGTAGCTTTTTTCTAGTGTTTGTCTTTTTCGTGTGCGCAACTCGTTGTTAACAATATCCATGCACTAACTCGCCGAGCAAGAAGTTCTTCTAAACTGCCACTTTATTTTTGCGCAAAAGAATACGCATTCACTCAAATGACAAGGTGGCGAAAAATGCGAAACAGCTTATGCTGTAACGACTTCCTCAAAAAATAATGCAGCAAAAGTGGTATTTAGATCATTGGTTTTATTGGTTTAATGGGGTTTTCACGTCCCAAAGCGACTCAGGCTATTAGGAACGCCGTAGCGGAGGGCTCCGGAAATTTCAACCACCGGGGGTTCTTTAACGTGCACTGACATCGCACAGTATACGTGCCTCTAGAATTTCGCCTCCATCAAAATTCGGCCGCCGCAGCCAGAATCGAACCCGCGTCTTTCGGGACAGCAGCCGAGCGCCGTAACCACTGAGCCACCGCGACGGGCTGTATTTAGATCAATATGTAAGAGTTTGAGAAAAAAGGGTGTCATACAGTGAGGATAATACTCTTGGCGTGTAGGTAACGACACGCAGCGAGCAGAAACGCAAATCTGTAAACGCACTTTCTGCTTATTGCGAACTGCTTCTCACTGAATTAAGGATGAGCGTGATGCAGGCGCACCTGACTATCACGGTGGACGCTCGTCAAAATGATTCACTCGGCTTTTGGGCGATCACCGCGTGCGCTCGTAAAAAGTCAAGTGGCGCCGAAAGCAAACGAACCGCGGCCACGAACGAGCGCCAAAAGTTTTCACCAACATAGTAAATCCCCGAATTTTCAGCATCCAGGACGCGGCACCAGCTAGATCCGAATCACGGAACCACGCCGCTTTCACTTTTAACATCGCTTGAAAGGTATTTGGCTGGTTGGTTGGTTTATGGGGTTTAACGTCCCAAAGCGACTGAGGCTATGAGAGACGCCGTAGTGGAGGGCTCCGGAAATTGAAAGGTATTTGAGCTCAATATGAGGATATCACAATACATCAAGACAAGGTTGAAAGAGTCTTGCTGCATGAGTAATGTGAGACCGCGACCATGCTCGACGACTAAACAAAGTTTTGCCTTGGGCTGGTTGGTACATGACGGAAAGAGTGAAAGAGAAATACAGAACGGGAGAAAGAAGTGACACGCGTAGGCACTGACTATCAACCAGTTTTATTGCTTTTGGCGAAGCTATATAAAGGGTGAGCAGAGGGGGGCACAAAACGGTAACCGAAACTTCAAGAACACCTCTTCGGAGACGCAAGCCGGTATGAAAGATATGTTACTTCTTTACCGAAGAGCTCGATAGATCTTTGGTTGATGCATGTATTTTATTATTACTATTATATGTTGCGCTTAGCAACACGCGACACCATGGCCGTCGCTCTGCCCTGGGCAAAGCTCGGGGAATTTGAGGCAGAAGGCCCGAGCAACAAGTTTTACGGCAGTCGTCGGTGACCGAATTGCCATCCGCCTCAGCCGCCGGGACAACAGCGATGCCACACGCCAGCACTGATGCCCCTAGCAGCTTGACACGAAGGGCCTTCAATTATGAACGTGTTTTCATCAATCAAACGATCGCAAATTTCGCCAGTGCGCAAGTTTTTGTGGCCTTTGATGATGCGACATCCTTCGAAGCGTGGAGCGCAACCGCAATTTTCGCAGTATATCGCCAAGTTACTATCACGGCTCGTCTTCACAGAATAGGAGTGTTTACTCAAGCGCTCATGGAGGCATCTATAGTCTGGCCTGCATACGAACTGCTACAAGTGAACAAGTGAGAAGTATGTCATAAACAACACTGCTGTGGCATTTCATTCCTGCAGCATACTTTCGAGCATGGATCTTGTTACAGGCAGATATTTCGTCGTTTACTACATTGCAAAGACGGCCGAGCTGGTTAGGGGCAGTGAACACAACAGTGGCTCCTGCCTCTCCCGTCGTTAACTTGAGGTTCTGCGAAAGATAATGAATCTGTGGCGTAGCAGCAAATCTTTATGGATGCGGTCTGAATTCCTGTTTTTCGGCCTTGTGGATGTCAAAAAACAGTGATTCGGCTACAGTGTTAAGTACGTTTGATAGGAAGCCAACATTCATTAGTGTCATTAACTGAGACTACAAGCTCTACTGGACGTCATGTTCACAGGACCTAGTCAAGGCGACCTTAAAGCCTGATTTAGAAATTCCTCTCTTGACGATTTTTGTATGTGATGAGTTGCATGGCACAATGCGTTTGCATGATCTAGAGGGATATCACCAGCAGACATTGGAAGGTCAAAAGCTTATTTCTAGATCAAAAATATTTTGCTTCAAGTCAACAGTGGGGTAGCACACTAAAAAATTGACAACAAATCGAGGAACCTTAGAACTAAGCTTTTCACCCTGCCATGTCAGCTGGCGATAGGCGCCGAGATCATTCAAAAGCAATCTAGCGTTAAACACATGTCATTAAAAGGTCATAAAGAGGGGAACTGCTAAATAAGGCCTCAAGTCTGCCTTGACGAGGTCCTAAGAACTTGAAGTCCTGAAGAACTTGAATTCTAAGTTAATGAGACCAAACGACACTGGCTTTACTATCAAACCTACTCGTCAGTGTAGCCGAGTCGCTGTTGTCTGACATCCAGAAGGTCAAAAAACGGAAACCTCGACCACAGCAATAAAAATTCGCTGCTATGCCGCAGATTCATTGATTTTCGCATAACCCCCCAAAAAACGAAGAGACAGGTAGGAGTGACTGCTGTATTCCCTGCTAGTGAACAACGATTTCTAGGAAAAATCTGTCTGCGACAAGAACCAAGCACGGAAGTATGTTGAACGCCGCAGCAGTGTTATGACATCGCCCTCACTTGTAAAAGTTCGATTCAGGCTGAACTCGTCTGAGCATTCGCATCGCATGCCGGAGGTGCGGGGTTCAATCCCCAGTGCCGCCGGGTATCCGCCGGTGATACAATGGGTACAAGCTTTCCCCTGTCTGGTGTTCTTTAGGGTGAAATACCTGAGAAATGGGTATTTGACCCCACGTGGAGCAGAACCAAAAAACCTTGTGCCATGGCGCTGTTCGGCCACAGATTTCCTTGCGCCATAAAAATTCATCGTTATCATCATCATAGATTCACTCCAAACTGGTAGATGCCTCATTTACCGCTTATGTGAACATGACTATTCTGTGAAAACAAGGCATGACAGTCATTTAGCGATGTATAGCAAAATTGTAGCTGTGCTCCATGTGTCGAGCGATGTCGCATCATTAAACAGTACAAAAACCAGCGAACTTGCTATATTTGGGAAGCATACCTTATAACCAAAATTTTTGGGCAGAGAACTGAGGCGGAGGAGATGCGCAGGCATAATTCTTTTACTCGCCAATGTATTGAAATTCTGATTTCATTCCAATTCTGATTCTGTTCTAGTTATAATTTTGATTCTATTTTAATTCTGATTCTATTCCAATTCTGATATTGCTCTAGTTAAATTTCTATTCGTAACCACTTCTTTTATTCATTTTTGGTGAGTAATTCTTAGCCGTTTTCATTTTTCCCAAGTCAATTTTGGTCCGTCCTCTCGCTGCTCTCCCCTGCAAGTGCAGAGGAAAACATCACCTCTCTAAACATCACCGCTATAAACATCACCTGCCGCCTGCCATGGTTAGCTGGTGGAGGCTTCACATAGACTCCGACGCTGGACTGTTTGCGCCTTCGTAGCCCTCTTAATGGTGTCGCAATTAAAAGGCGAATAGTACATCAGCCATCCTTCAACAAACTCTTGGATAAGAACTGGGATATCTTTCACAGTGTATTGTGTCCGAACACGTGTTCTTGAATTTTCGCGTTCTGCAAAATTATTTTTACCCCCCCCCCCCCCCCCCTTCACTCCTCCATATATGTAGCTTCGCCGAAAGGCAATAAAGTTGGTTGATAGTCAGCGCCTACGGGTGACACTTCCTTCCCTCGTCCTGTATTCGCGCTGTTTCTGTCTTTCCGACAAAACAAATGTCCTTGTAGCGTGGTGCCCCCCGCCGAAGAAAAAAAAAATAAAAAACAGAAATCCTGAAAATGAAACAGTGACGCGACCTTCAGTGCGACTGCCCAAAGTTTGAGCTCTGAAGGCAACCTACATAAGCCGGTAAACTCCGGGTGTCGTGTGAGACAGCGTGCATCTGGAACAACGATACACTCGAACACGCCTCTGTAGAACGTGGTCTGCAATGGAGTGTGCAGAGCCTAAAACGCTGCAAAAGTGCTGCGCAGAATCGTGGCTGTATCTCCTTTTTTTTCTAGTTCATCTGGGTGTATGTTTGATGCCGCAGTTTCCTTGTTGCCGCGTAGTTATCAGCGAAGCTGGCGTGCACAGCTGATGTTTCCATCACTGTTCGCAGTAAAACTACTGCCAGTATTTTTGAGGCGCGAATCATAATTCCTTTTTTTTCTCCGAATGCAGGTCCTCTGAAACCTCCAATCATCCGAGACGCGAGAGGAAGAGTGAAAAAGGACACTGTGGGACCTTACTATGAAGGTGACGAGCTTCGCCTCACCTGTGAGACCCCTGGAGGTGAGAGACGGTTTTTTTTCACTAATATTGTTTGCGCCCGGACAACACTGCGTGGTATCCTTTTCAATCAGGTGCAAACCATCGGCCCAACGAGAACTTGATAGTTATCTCCCTAAGGTATTTGTGCTCGTGCTCATAGTTCGGAGCAGCTGGATGCTACATAATTTCTTACATGCGTGAGAAAAAAAAAACAGATACTGTCGTTTACTTGCTGTGCCACTATAAGGTGGGCTCAGTAGCAACCGCTTAAAATTTTTGAAAACTTTGGGCTCTCGGAGCCCGCATGCGAAGACATTTCAGGTAGGTAGAAAGCGCTGTAAATGACACAAGAAATACAGCCAGCCGCTCGCCGAAATGTGCTGTAATCCATAGCCAGGAATCTAGAGGGTTGGTGAATAATGATGGACAGGCCCTACGAACCACTTAGCAGTGCTCGATCTTCAATTACAAAGGAATGTGACAGGCAGCAAAGGCCATAGCCCCGAGGGGACCGAGCTCACCATCCCGAAGGCCACGTACCAATGCGAGGGGCCTATAGAACGAAAAGGGCCTGTTTTGTACGTCTTATCTTTATTTTGCATCCTCTTGAAAAACGTTAATAAACGCACCGAAACAGATATTAGCAACAGCATGGTCATGTACGAGGGTCATCCCAGAATTAAGGTCTCCAGTTCGAAAGAAATGTTTATTTTAAGCAATCTACAAATCACTTAAAAGGCAGACCATTCTTCTACTTTTCCACATAATCGATGTTGCGGTCTATGCATTTTTGCAGATGCTGGGGCAGTTTTTGTATGGCCATGTCATACCAGCTCACCGCCATGCCATTGAGGAAGCGTTTGACCGGCAGACTGTGTTCGCTTGAATTTTCGCGGCTTGGGCGAAGAGGAGTGCCGCTACTCACGTGATTCTTGTTTGGTCTCAGGTGTGGAGTGGAATGAACAGGTTTCGTCACCCGTAACAATGGAATCTAAAAAGGTCTCCTTTTCATCTCCATAACGCCGAAGAAATTCGCGGGAGGAGTCAACGCGCTGCCGTTGACGGTCGTCTGTGAGCATTCGCGGAGCCCATCTTGCACACGCCTTCTGATATTTCAACTTTACTGCCAAAATCCTATGAATAGTGCTTCTAGAAACGCCAGGAACCAAAATTCAGAGCTCATCGAGTGTGATCCGCCAATCTTGCCGCATCATTTCTTCGATCTCCGCGACTGTCTCTTGAGAAATTGACGTACTCCCGGTTCTTTCTTCCTCGTGAATTTCAGTACCAGCTGCGAACTCCCTGCACCACTTGCGGACGTTTTTAACATGCATGCACGACTCTCCCTACACTTCTGTCAGCTGGCGATGAATTTCGATTGGTGTAACGCCTTTTGCGTTCAAAAATCGAATAACTGCTCGAACTTCGCACCTGGCGGTAGCGACCAACGGGAGCTCCATTTCAAACAGCTGTCGTGCCAAGACTGACAATCCCTTTCGCGCTCAGTCATGGCTTGTTTGGAAGACGGGGAACAATGAACACAGCAGTATGGTGAGCAGCCGCGCAAACAGTTTCCCTGCGGCCGCCGCCCTTTGGAGACCTTGCTTTTGGGATTACCCTCGTAATTATTATGTATATATTCCTCAACTCCAACTATAAATTAGCAGAAGGATAGGGAATTTAGGGGCTCGTGACGACACTGATATGAAGAAAGCCAACAACCGCTGAAACCGAGGAAAGCGTAGGGGAATGTTACCAGTTTTTTATTTGTGCTGTTGATCAATGGGAAATTAGTATCGTAAGATAATTTAAATTAACCGTAATTGATTAGAAAGTAGACATTAAAAACTGAAGGGGACACTTAAGCTCCGCCATAAGGGTATGACGCGAGAGCGTTAATGGTTTAATGCAGATATATGCGCAATTGGTAATTCTGGCCTTTACATTCATAGATCGCTGGAACTCCTTATATGCCACTCCTGGCCCAGCGGTGCAGTGGTTAAGCGATGCGCCACTGCCCTGCGATACTGAGGTAGATTTTCATGCTGTTCCTGCGATGGCTGGTGAGGCCAGCGGTAGTGCTTGTGAGACCCACGTTGCTCTTTCCGAGCAACTTTGCGAGACCAGTCATTAATTTAACAGCCACCTGCCACGGTGATCAGTTTGCCCAAAACCTGGTGCGCAGGCTGTGATGACGCCACAAGGTCACGTGACCAAGGTGGCCCACCTAGGCTGCCGGAGCCGCTCCGGCTTCGAGGTTTCAAACGGTCGCGAACACCGACGGCGGACAATTTTTTTCCGACATGGGGTACTAACGTCCTGCTCTAAAACAACAGCATGCTACCAATGGTATCGGAATCCACGACCTCCGCATGTCGAGTGCGGTGTTCCACCAACTGAGCTACGACAGCCGCTTCCAATCTTCTACTTTCGAGGGTATTTATGTTCCATCGAGCCTAACCTCTAGAGTGTTCACCAGCGCCACCCTCGAACATAGCGGCGCACATAGGACGCCATATTATACCGCAAGTGCCACGTTGAACATGATGCAAAGGTGCGGGAGGCAGCTGTGCTAGAACCCTGCTATGCTCCCTATGGCATCAAGAGTGCCATAAACGAGGCCCTCGTTAAGTAAACTAGCAAAGGGATAAGGAACTGAAGAGCTCCTGACGGCACAAATATGAAGAAAGCCAAGGGTCACTGAAACTAAGGGAAATCAAAGGAAAATGTGGACATTCTGCTATTACCCTCTGCCTCCCTTTGTTTCAGTGGTTGTTGGATGTGCAAATATATGATCATCAATGGTAGTCAATGGTAATTATCTCAAACTTTGGACTAACCATTAATAGTGGATCGTTTTGTCTCTGATCTCACTGAAGAACTGCAGGCTAAACAAAGCAGAGTAAATAATCGAATGCGAACGTTGAACAGCTTTCGAGTTAGGTGGCGATAATGTATGGCAACTACTCTTGCAACGAGCTCAAGCGAAGAGACGAAAAGATGCACAAAATGTGTCAACACCGAACGGTTTGAAAGCGGTCAAAGAAGAAGAGGGGTGATATCATAGCAAGAGCTTCCGAGAGGCCTGCCTGCGCCATTACCATCTTGACGGCTATTCTATGGAAAGAAGAGGAAAATAAATGGGAACAGGACGCAAATGGACGACAGCGTCTACCGGGTGAAGGTGCGAACATATACAACCGCATTACAGTCGGCCTCATCATAGCCGCGAGTCGACATGCGCGTTGAGTGAAAAATGAAGTACAGAACCTTGGAAAGACTTGGAAAAAATTTTCATGCTGTTTTGAAAATGCAGAGCTCAGCACACCACTAAATAGCTGATGCAGCAGCGACGTGATGGTCGTAGGTTTAAGGCCATCATTTTCCACACAATACAGGCACTCAGGGCTCATGCTTCATCGCATTCCATACTGCTCCGACGGCGTCAGTTCTTCCTCCCTGGCACTTTGTTCAACTGCGACAACAAACCAACAAACATTCCTAGGCCCAACATCAATTCATACGGTATCGTTTCTTCGCAACCGAATTATTGAACCAGATGTCCACCTGCCCCATTGTCTCCATCGTGATCTATGTAGATGCAAGCACTGAGGCCTGCGAAACAACATCTGCAATTTGCGGTCCTTGCAAGCTTTCCCTTATTAAGGCGTCCAGATTTGGATTCACGGCGCCTCCTGCCTCATTCTGGGCTAAGCTGGTTGCTGTCCAAGAGGTGTTTTTCTCTGTGGCCGCCATTACCATGCTGCCTACAGCCCGCGTTGTCACCCGTACCGGTACCCTTCAAGTAGCATGGCTGCTCCGACGTGTCGGTCACAGCTCAGACACCTGCCAAAACACCCACCGTCTGGCGGCTCGTATCTCGCAGCCAATTCGTACTGAGTGGGTCTCTAGTGACCTCCTGAGTTCCCAAAGACGCGCACATTCTGCGACCGACCTGGCGGCTCCAACCTCGTCACTGGCTCGGCTCCTCAATCTGTTTGACTCCACCCTCCTTTTAAGAAAAAAGGAGCGCCTCTGGTGTTGCACACGTGCTCTCGTCCCTCCATGTGCCGTATCCCTACCCCACAGCCCTACCCGTGCAGAGGAGGTTGCGCTTCGAAGGGTACGGGTCGGAGTTGCACTCACTCCTATACCGTAACTCGAATGTGACCGCAACTTCGAGACCTGTATCCCTGCCCATGGTGTCCAATTTGCAAGTCCCGGACAAATACTAATGGCGATATCCACCACCTGCCGTGGGTTTGGCCGGCACTTAATCCGACGAGAATCCGGGTCGTGGCCGCAGCGGGTCACTCGACGAACTTTTCTGTTTTCGATTAAGCGGCGCGAAATGCGCACGAGCACCTAGCCAAGCGCCCGGTATCAGGACCTCCTATCAAGATCAGTCGTGGTAGCAGCCAACGCCAGCCGTTCACGCGCATTGTAAACTTTGCAATTCAGACAGCATCAAGGGGACATGCTCAGGCCACTTTCACTAATGTGGTTCTTAGAACTGACACGTGTCCTATAGTGAGCTGAATCCTTATCCTGAATAAAACGATTTTTTTTTGTGCCTAGAGGATTTTTCAAGACGATAAATCAAACTTTTCGCCACTTTTCACAGAAATTTTATCCCGAGTGGTTATTCGCATCATTTGTGCGGCAACTTCATTTTTTTTTTGTCCTGCTTACCGTAGTCACCGCTGTTGCCATAGAAGCACAGGGATCAATAAAAGACAAGACAGACACAGATTTGGTGGAGTGTATTCCTTGCATCCTTCCTTATTAGCTGCACTGGACCAACGACGCCAAGCGCAACGGTAATCGAAAGGGCTTGAAGGTGCCAAGAAAGTCGTGAAATTTGTTGAGAAAGCGCCGCCGGAAAGCGGTGAGCCGATTAATGGGGTGGCAGGTTGGCCCATTCATAGAGAAAAATGAGGCCGAAATGCTGAAGGGAATAAATGACGGGCAGAAAGGGGACAGCGGGCTCTCCGTGTAGCTCTCGAAGAGTTATGGGCAGCGCCACGCCATGTCTTGCACAAAGCGCTCGAGCTCGCGTCTTCCTCATCCCTTTCCGCTTTCGGGACACGCTCTCGTCAGAAGAAAATAATAAATACGTTCGCTTACCCGACACTGAGAAAAATAAAGAGCGCGTCTAACTGTTTTCAAGGCACAAAAAAAAAAAAAGGTGCCAGCTGCGAGAAACACCGTTCACTTCTAAAACAAAAAAAGATAAGCCCCTTTTCGCGGAGACTGCAAAATCTCGGGATCACGGCTCCGGGTTTGAACAAATTAAGCGACTGAAATGGTCGGCAAAAGACGTCGGGCTGTTTTGGCCGGCCCGGGCGGCTTCGGAATGAAAAAGAAGCAAGCCGGCCAGCGGCGGCGGCGGCGGTGGAGTCCCAATACGGAATTAAGCTGACCGAACGCGGCGCCGAAGCTCCAAGGAAAACAGAGGCCGGGATTTATGGCAGTGACGTCGCATGCTTCCCCTCCTCCCTTCCCCCTGGCCGCTCTTCGGCGTGTCCCCCCTCCTTATTCTTCGAAGCCGGTCGTGACCCGCCTACGTGTTGTTGTTCAATTATACTCTAGGCTATCGGGAATAGGGGAAGCACGTGGAAGAAAAATGAACGACTTGTATTATAGCCGCGACAGCTTTTTGGCTCTTGGCTTTTCGCTCCTCTTGTTATCTCTGCTTTGTGTCCGCCGGATGCCCTTTGGTGCGCCTCTAATAGGCGGCCCGATTGTTCATGTACGCATCCATCGATCGCGCCTCCGTGCTTCCTCCCCCTGCTCCCCCTCGCTCTCCGTGCACACTCGAGGAGGCAGGGCCTTTGACTCGCCCGCGAAGCTTCGGAGAGCGTTTTCGAAGCATTTAGCTCACTGGCTTTACGGGATTTAACGAAAAGAGGGCGGGGGCAGATTTTCTTTCGCTCTGCTCTTCGCTCCCAACGTGGAACGCCGCTGCTAATCTACATGCATCGCGGCTGTCTTAGAAGGGCTGCGCCTGCACCCTTCCGTTCGATTCCTTAATCACCGCGCTGTCAATTCAAGCAGGCAGCTTTCTACTGGCTCTTCTTTTATCTTCATCACTCCGCCCCGAGACGAAAGACGCCAAAGTCAAGCGCATGGAGCAGAAGACAAGCTGACGGTTTAAGGTGTCGTTCTCACTTTCCCGTTTTTATTTTTGCTGCCATAAGAATCAATGTTAGAAACATGAGGAATTTTGGTCTGCTTTGTCTCTCTGGATCTGTCAAAAAGGAACAGTTCACGCTCTGAAGTACTATATTTTACTTACCTTCCGCCCGACTTCCTGACTGATATCGTAGGCACAACCGAGGCATAGTGCATGCAAGGATTAGCGCTGAGGGCCGTGACATTATGTAAACAAGTCGGCTGGCTAGCCTAACTTGAAACGATGCAACTCCAGGAGTTTTTATGCACATTCCAGATTCCCAGCTTTTTTTTTTCTTGGTACCCATGTTTTTTGCGGTTCCGTATAGAAAAAGTAAGAAATAAAGCTTTCTAGATCCATTCAGGCCTAAAAGTCTTATTGTCTGCGCACTGGAATTGAAGCCGTGCATAGGCAGTTGGCTTTCTTGGTACAGAGAAGGAAACAGAGAAAGAGAGAGAAACGTTAGATGCAGCACACCCCTCAGGTGCCGATGACGATGTGCTGCAAGAGAAGGCGCATCATGAAACAGCCCGCTTTTGCAGGTACTGTTTCTAGCTCTGCTGAGAAAGCAATGCATGAAGTTTTCAACCAAAGACGACATAAAATTTACACCGGAGATAGTAAAAAAATCATCACCAAATTTAATGTAAATTAGAGTAAAAAACGTGAAACATAAAGAACGAGAAACAGGACACATATACGGCGCTGACTAAGAACTTAAGGCTTTATTTAAAGGCGATGAAATGGATACAAAAAGTGAATAAAAATTCTGCACGTATGCAGGAGGGTGCGGATATGAAGAAGTCATTTACAGATAAAGCTAGCACTTGAAAAATTTACGAAGAAAATTGTGTTTTTTTTTTTTTTGTCTGAAAGCGCCACTAACGTTAGGCTGGCGCACTGGTTCCTTCCTTCAGAGGCGTGGTAGATTTTAAAACCACTCGTTTCCTTTTTTTCGTGGCATTTTGCACCACTTTTGTTGTTATTAAATAGGTTGAAAGTAGGTTCACTTGTCTCTCAGTGGTACACGGTATCACAGGGAGAAAGGGAACGCAGGGAATAAAACTGCCTAAATGCAGCTTTTCAAGGCAGCGAAATCGAATTTTTCTGTTGCAGTGGACGGATATATTAGCGTGTTCATTCTTCACACGCGAAATCCTGTGTTCACCTTATTGGGCATTCGCACATCTTCTAGTCTGTCCTACATATTTAGCACCACATGATAACAGCACATCGTAAACAGCCAAAATGGAAAGTTGCACTTGGTATGCTTGATCGAGAATTCGCTGCTTCTGTACTTGCTTCCCAAAGAAAGGGATACGCGTGGGTTTAGAAGCCTGTTGTATGTGTAAACGAACAAATCAATGTGTAAGCCAACCACCAGTGGCGCTTTAGGACAAAGAAATTCACTTTCCTTATAAATTTATCTCCTATTCGCTTTTGTGAAGGTTTTTTTTCTTCTGTGCCCTCTAGCACATGTCCGACTGATTCGAATTTTATATTCATTTTATCCCCCTTTTAATACAGTTTCAGTTGTTTCAGCCCTGTGCTTATGTCGCTTCTCGCTATCTAAGTTTCGTGTGTTTTGCGCTGCTTTCTAAATCAAAATGAATCCTTACCAACAAGATAAACTTTCCATCCTGTTTCGGCATCAAAGTTGGCCCTGCTTCTCAGCCAGTTCCGGCTTGTACCACGTGTCACCTCTGCACCTCTGCTTTCAGAAATATTTTCGCGCTGCAGAATGCATTCTGATCTTGTTTTTGTTCCGCACGCAGGAAAACCGAGTCCGTCCATCACGTGGTTCAAGAATGGCAAGATGATCACCAACCTGACCCGTGCGTCGACACGTGGCAACATCCGGAGCGACGCCATTATTCCGAGGCTGGAGCGCTCTGATCTCCTCTCCGTCTTCACCTGTCAAGTGTCCAACAACATCTCGGCCCCGGTTGCAACGTCCGTCAAGCTCGAAATGATATGTGAGTTAGAGTGCTCACTGTCTGTTCTCGACTTTTGTCACCTCTCTCAAACAACGCTACTTTTTATGCCAACAAGGCTTGGAATCATTTGGCGCATAGAACCATTTTTTTTTTCTCCTGTGAGTCACGTTCTGTAAAAAAAAAAAAATTCTAGTTGCACTTTGCCACTTTCCTGAGCTGTAACTTTACGTCATAATGCTTACCGATGTATCGAACGACTACGTAGCGAATACTAACGATCTTATGTTCAATAAGCTGTAAATGCATGTTAGTGAGTTTGCTTAGGTCAAAATATTTTGAGAACTTTCACGCACTGTCGTCAAAGTCACATTTTTTACCGGAAAAGTCCTTATGAACTGGAACGAAGAAGGCGGGACAGGTATCATTTTTGCCTTCTCAAAAAATTCGGGGGACACTTGACCTCCGCCCTAAGGGTACGATGCTATAGTTTTAATGGGTCTCTTCAGTGGCCTGTGGTCCTCTTTGCATATCACTCCACAGACACGGACACTATTCTCTATTTTATTTTATGTTATTTTTATTGTATTCTTGATTTTTTGCCTCAAGACACACAAGGCCTCCCTTTAACCCACCCAGCGAACGTTCCTTAGTGGTCGAGAAGTTGTGCTCCCGGCTCATGACCCAAGGGGCAGTGGTTCGAGTCCCGGGTCGAACATTTTGTATTTTTAATGCAATTGCTTGTCTTTCTTCAGATGCACTGGGTAATGGTGGTGGAATGATGTCGCGACCCTCCTGACCAGTGAGGAATTGTGTAGTTGCATTATCACGATTGTACTGCGTGAACGTTGTGGGGCGTTTGAATTACCCGAGCGAGGTCGTGTAGTTATGACGTCATGACCATCTCGACCAATCCAACGGGACCCTTGACGCTATCGCGTTAAATCTTCGAATGCTTAAATACAGGTGCGTCTAAACAAACGGAAAATATACGGTGCACATTCGCTAGGATAACAACAAATAAATGCTCCGTGAGACTCTACCGAGTGGCTACACTCATGCTGTTTGGAAAACAACAACGAGCCTACAGAAACAGGGACATAGAGAGTACACGAGATACCGCAGACGGATTGCAACTGATTGCAACTTTCTAGAAACTATACATTATTCACAGCGTCCCCCGCAGCATGAGCCAAGGGTTTCAGAAAGTTGGTGTATGTTGTCGAAATGAAGCAGATACTATTTGGTTGGTGGTGGCATAAAGCACGCTGGAGCCTGTTCTTTCTCATACGAATCTAGTTCACCAAATGGTAGGAATTTCAGCACAGCACAGACGAAGGCGCAAGAGAGGCGCGAGAAACGGTACAGACGTTTGCTGACTTCTAAATGTTCATTCATGGAAACGCCAAACCAGTTTATGCCAGCCAGATCATAAAAACGAACAGCAGCAGCTAGGTCAAGTCATGGCCTTCGAGGCTTGGCTAACTATACTCATGCCATTTCAATGGAAGGTAATATAGTGCTATTATGCACGACGTTCGCAACACACGCTGTCCTGCCACGTAAATTTAGGTCGTCGCGCGCATTTTCTAAGCGCGAAGAGTACTTTGAGAATAGAGGTGCCGTCACAGAATTCTGGAGTTTATTTCAACATGTTGCAACTTTTGCATATCTCCAGCGGTTATAGTCTTTTATTTTTAATAACTGATTAATCAACTCAACACTGAAGCACACTCCTGAGTATTCTATGCGAACACAAACCATGTCACTTCTCTCTGCCTTCAAACTTGTGACACGAACGAGCTTCCTATTTCTAACATCCGCAAATGGGACAGCTTTTATAAGTACCGTTCTGTAACTCTGCCTCGCTCATAAGTAGAGGCCGGATTTTTAGGCACTAAAAAGCATGTTTTAGGCGCCATAAATAGGCGGCTAAAATTGCATTTTAGGCACCTAATGGAGAAAAATAGGCACTATAAACTTTATCAAAAGTGCACACAGTTCCGAACTTCATCGCGCAATATCTGCCGTAAAATAAAACAAAAACACAGCAGGAATGATTTGGGACCTTAAGCAAGGTGCAAACATTAGAAGCCGTTTTTTTTAAGGCTGCCTTGCAATTTTTCGTACAATACACATGCTTCAGCCGAGCAAAAGGGACGGTTACCAACCTTCAAACACTTTGGTATACCTCGAAACAAACACTTCGCTTGTCGTGTACAAAAGTAGAAACAATGAACTCCTTAACAGGAGGCCATGCATTTAGAAATTGATAGAAACATTGTCAATTCAAAGCATCTGACCAATGAGTTCAGTCTTCGCTCACACAGAAATTGAACTTATTTATTGCAGGCATATACACGATGCTTCAACATTAATAAATATGTTGTCATTTGTGTAAACAGTGTTTTATAGTTTGTGGCTTCACGTGTCTGGAGCCACGCGACTATCAAATGATGCTTGCCATTAGAAGGGTCTGGAAACCATAAATACGAGATGCTAGAAAATGTTACACACAGTGCTGCTTGATGCGCAAAATGCCGAAAAGAATCATAGTTCTGCACGGGCCTACGTACATTCACGAGGATCCATGGTAAAATAAACCTCACCCATCTAGAAATCACTGTTAAAGCTATGGAAGCAGTAGCAGACAAGCACCATCTGGGGCACAAGGAACGAAAATAAGGCAGGTTACCCAGGTGGAAATTTTAATCATTTAAACTGTTTCCAGCAGGTTTGTGGAACATTTTAGAATTGGTTTCAGCTGGAACCAACTGGGAATTATTTGGACGAACCTATAACTTACTCCGTATATTTTCCGAAATGTAGTGTCATCTGGTCAACTACCACTTTAACAGCCAAAGTCATCAACAAGCTGCCACGATAAAATGGCAGAAAATAGAAAAAAGGTTGCTTCGATATTTTCGGCTGACGTGGTTGGTATTGTGTACACAGCCGGCGTAGGTGCAGTGTTCACCACAGCCAACTGACGAGGTCATCTAATGTTGCCACGTGTGTGTTCTACTCAAAACCGAAATGGATTCGAAAGCAAACAGAATCTGAAAGCAATACCACAGCGTATTTCAGGCCCCTTTTCTGTAAAATAGAGCATTTTTAGGCACCGATGTCGGAAATAGCCATTTATAGGCACTGACACCCAAAATAGGCATTTATAGGCACTATAAAAAGAGTATTAAACATATTGTCAACACCTAATTCGTGCTCATATGTAAAAATGGTGCGCCTACGAAGCGTTGAAAAAAATAGGCATTTGCCTAAAATCCGGTCTCTACTCATAAGCATCGAATGTCAACCCTATCAGTCTCGTTCTTCGTTGTCTTTGGGCTGTAACTGTTGCCGCTCAGCCGGGAGTGCTCAACATGGCCCACTATTTCGTACTCAAGTTTCACTCGTTCGAACTGTGACGGCTAATTAGGTAGAGCTGATGCCCCAGAAGCTAGCTGTTTCGGCACTTGTCTCGTAGCCTCAGCGCGGACCCCATCGATTTAGTTTCCCATTCAGGTGGTGCGCCTGTCGTGATGATGAGACAATGTGTTATTCACACAGTGCGCCCCCTGGAGGCTGTGGTGCGGCGCGGCGACACGCCCCTGTCGGCCAAGATTCCGGTGGAGATCGTGTGCGAGGCGATGGGCTCGCGGCCGCCGGCGACCATCAGCTGGTGGCGCAACGGCGTGCAGCTCAACCAGACCTTCAACCACGTGTCGGCGGATGGCAACGTCACCACCTCGGTCGTCAACTTCACGCCCACGAGCGCTGACAATGGCCTCCAGCTCATGTGCCGGGCCCAGAACCCGCTGCTTCCCGGCGCTGTGGCCGAAGATGTCTGGGTCATGCGCATCTACTGTAAGTCTCCGAACGAAAGGGAGCGGTGGCTTGGCTCTCGCGGATTGCAGGAAACCAGCGCAAGAGCTGGTTGAAGAATATTCTGCTCTCGAGCTACCAATGCGACATTTTTTCATTGCATTATATACAAACAGTGTTTTGTGCCCCACATTTAAGCATTGGCCTGTTACACTTTACTGCAAACAGCATTCATACTAGTCATCCACACGTGCATATTTTGATGCATCTATTTACGTTTATTTACCCACGAAAAAAAAAAAACAGGCACCAGGAGCTATTGCCGCACGCAAAACCATACGTCCAAGAAAGCCTTAGGGAATCGTCGTGACTTCAAGCGAAGTCTTCAGTGCTGGTTAAGTCCTTTACTGAGCAGGAAAAATCCAGGCAAGGTAAAAGGGAAGGAAAGGCACTACGTGTGGAGACCGAACCGTTGGCCCTAAACACCCACCACAGCTGAAGGTAAGGCTGCGCTCCCATGGGAGCCATGGCGTGAGGCATATTAACGTGCGGCTTTTTCACGGAAAAAAATAATTACCTGTCAGTTCACCAAAAGCCACTACATTTGTCTACTCCGTTCGCGCCTCCCCGCCGCGGCTACGTCGCCTCTGTGACGTCAGGGAGACGTGGGAAGGAGAAGCGGCTAGGTAGAAGGAGGCTTACCGGCTGCTGACGCCATGTCGCTCTCCACGGAGATAACTCCCTTAAGTGAATACTGCTTAAAGTACCGCATGTGGTGTGCGAAACACAGGAATTTGATCCCTTGGCGTCATACTGTCGTCTTTCTTTTGTTTTTTCTCTTTCTTATAGTTTATTCCTCTAAATTCATTAAAACTTATTTTCATCTTGAGAATGCTATTGTGTGTTTGTGCTTTCTGCAGTGTGGCTAAATGTTTAGCTTCTTTAGGTTATAAATGCGACAAACCAAAATTGTACCATGCCTTTCAGTACGGACTATGGAATAGAACTCCACATGCTGAACATTATTATCTCGTATGTTTGGTGTTATTTTTATTCGAAACGAACAGCTGTTTACAGCACCAGTAATATGAAAATAGTATAGTAAGAGGTAAGAGTGGGTGTTTCCTTTTATACTACCTAATACTGATTAGGGATTCAGCGTTAGCTTGGCCTCACCGAAGCGTCTTTGTCGTCTTGCTTGGCACATTGCAATCCACATGATTTAAACACCTGTCAACTTTCACACAACAGGCACTCTTATCACAGAATTTTAGAGCACGCGCCTTCGCTCTGCATTTATGCAGTCCCGTCACCCGTTGCAATACACAGCACAGACTTATACTGGATGTAATAAATTACAATGTATTTGTAATTTTTTACGTATGCTTCTGGATCTGTAAAAATTCCGCCTACGCCAAAGACAGCATATTCAAGAACTGAGCTAACACATTTCCATTGCCTTCACTAAGCAGTGGACATAACCTAGCCACAATACTCACGAAGCTTGTATATGGCCTTTTGTTGAGAGTACAAAGCGGTGAGCATGCCAGTGTAAGGACGTACATTGTGATATTTCTACTGTCGACATGGGGCAACTAAGTCGAGTTCTCTTAATGCCTATAGTCCTAAGTTACACAAGATCTGTATATTCTTTAGCATAAGACGTGACGCCAATCGCTTATATATGCGGATGTGAGAAAACACATTTTTTAAAAATAACTTTAACATGTTTAGACCCAATAACCTCCTCAATTGCGCGGTAATGGATAGCACTTATCTCCGACAAGCTACGTCCGCGAAGACCGCTTGCTCAGCTACCCGAGAAAAATTAAAAGAACCAAAACATCGCATGTAAAAAAAATACTCTCAAATATGTCGTTGCTAAACTCACCGAGAACCTCCACTAAAGGAAGTAAACGGTATAAAGCTTCAAACGAAGCGTTCAGGTTGAGCCACTGCCATTGCGCATCGTAAAGCACAGGTCAGTTTCATCGCTGTCGACAGGTAGACTCGAAGTTCGACCGTTTGTCGGTGCTCTTAACTCGGCTTCATGTTTCGTCCTTGTCGATGACTTCGTCCCCCCTCCTCCCAAGGTGCCACAATCTCAGAAAGAGTTCTTCATGCTTGCGCTGCTCCTCCTCCTTCTCACAGGCCCCACTTTCTTCGCACTAAGACCACCAAGTGGTTTCTGAAAATTTCCTCATTACAGTGTAATACAGCTGTACCGAGTGTAGTAATTATAGTGAGTGTACTGAGTGTGTAGTAAGTGTATTGCGTCTATCAATTGTGATGCTTTGTAACTTTATCTCATCTATGCATCACGCCATTGTTATTCAAATCAAATCAAAGCAAATAAGTTTATTCGGGCATGAAACCCAGTACATGCCCACAGGATTAGGCAACAGGAAGCTAAAAGCATACTTATAGCTAATAGCAGCTAATAGCAAAAGGAAGCTAATAGGCATCTAAAAACATATTGTACTGGCGCGTTAAGCCATTGAAAGCTTTCGGTAGGATTTTCAAGCGTAATTTCAGCCCATAGTCAACCTGAGAACCTGCCAGGGAGCCAAGCCACCTATATCGACAATGCCCTCGCCTTATAAGTTTACCCTGCAAACACACGAGCCTTACAGGCAAAGCACGCTCTACAGGGGCTGGCAGTAAATGATGAACAGCTGGCTTCCCCAAAACTAATTTATCCCGCTGTACTCCGTACCAGCTGTCGTTCTTCGTGGCATAAATTCCTTTTCGTATTTTTTCGCAGCCTAAAAATAATTTTGGCTTGCAAAGAAGCGTGCACCTTTCCCCTTCACCGGAAAGAAAATTTGCAGTTTTCGGCCATCACAGACGGCGGCAGCCGCTTTACCTCAGCTTTTGTTGATTGCGCCCCGGCTTTGCATATTTTTGATCAAAGAACTTTTCAATACATGAATGACCTATTTTTTTCGGGAAAAAAACTTGCTTTAGAGTTACAGTAAAGGTAAACACCTAGTAGGGGTCTCTCTGCGGAAAGAAAAATTATTGTGTCTCGCCTGAAGCTCAACCGCTTCTGGTTTCTCGCGGCCGAGTTGAAGGAAGGCATATAATTTTTATGCCCGCAGAAACGCGCGCGGTGAGACGGATGGTGGCGCACCTGACTTCCTAGTGAGTTGCCTCTCTCAGGGCCGGCTTGTTAGCGGAGCCCGACTCGCGGCAGACGGCGGCGTCTCTCGAGGACCGAGGGGCTCTCCTCCGGCGGCGGGCTATCTTACCTGGGACTGAAGGGGGGAGCCTCTTGGTGCCGCTATCTGCGAGCAGCGAGCAGTTCAGCGCGGCCCGGAGATTCCTCGCGGCCTCCTGAAGAGGCTCCCTCGCTCGGAGCAGCCGGCAGAGCAGCAGTCCCCCTTTGATACACCGGCCGCGCTTCTCTAACGACGCTAAATCGTTTTTCACCGAGACGGAAGGAGAAAAGAGCGCCAATGTCGCAGCGGCCTCCCGCTTCGCGAAGATTAATCTCTGTCAGCGTCGTTTAAGGCGAGTGGGCGATTCCTCCTTCGCCGTTTTTGTGTGTGTGTGCGCGCGCACGCGTTGTCGCTGTTTCCTTTCCTGCCGCGTTGTACCCCGTTTGGCCGGAGCCTCGGTCGCACTGAGCGGGCGTGCGTGAATTCAATCGCGGAGTCCTGGGTGCCCTGATTGCGCGTCGCTCTCATGAAATGCGGCCGCCGCCGCCGCGCCGAGTCCGCACATTGTTGAGGTCGGACCGAGCCGGTCCTCTATCTTTCGCACCCCATTGCGCCGCGCGAGAGGACAGGTTCGACCCCGGGCTCACGTTCTGCTTAGCTCTGGGCCGCGCTGGCTCAAAAGTCCGCCGCCGATCGATGGCTCACGCGTGCCGACCTATTGGCTCGTGACCGGACCGTTCGCCGGCTAGCATCGGCCGCCAGGTGCGGGTCTCGGGAATGCAGGGGGAGATTTAAAACTCTTCTGTCGAGTGCCGTGGGTGCGACAATCGCCGTGTCACTGCTCTCGCTGCTTTCGGCTGCCTGGCATCCCTTTTGCAATCGACGAAAAAAGTCAATGTGCCCGTGGTATAGCCTGCTCTGGAGCTGCGTACCTCTGGTAATTTGACACATTCTCCATTTTCTCGATTTCTTCGGCCGTTTTCTGCGC
Organism: Amblyomma mixtum; assembly: GCF_055824585.1. Classification (NCBI taxonomy): domain Eukaryota; kingdom Metazoa; phylum Arthropoda; class Arachnida; order Ixodida; family Ixodidae; genus Amblyomma; species Amblyomma mixtum. Next base: position 65,719,792 of record NC_143014.1, read on the forward strand.
CTAACGGAAGCGAGCTCGTGAAGTTGACTGTGTAACTGCAAAAGGTGAGTGCCTACCAAGAAATAGTTTCTAGTCAAAGCAGTCTACACTTTGTGTAAATCTGCAATGCTCCAGAAAATTTTACAGTAAGCCCTATTTGTGAGCACCTAACGGCTGATAAAGACTGCTGCAGAATGGCTTAAGAATTGAATACTTTGTTACCAGCCTTAGTTTTGGTCATATAGGTACTGTACGATTTTTTTTATGCCGTACTTGTGTTATGGAATTTCTGTACGAGCAAAGCTGGGGCAAAAGTTTTTTGTTTGAATTGCTTCAAGTTTTTTACTGGCATTTACAAAGCCGCCACTGTATATTAAACACATAGAAGCCATGCCGACTGGATAACTGCGACAGCGCAAAGTGAACATTTCTTCAGTGCACTATCCCATTCCTAAATGGTTTGGTTTGGTTTTATAGAGTTAAGATCCCAAACCGACTCAGGCTATAAGGGACGCCGTAGTGAAAGGCTCCGGATAATTTCTATCACCTGGGGTTCTTTAGCTTGAACTGACATCGCACAGTACACGGGCCTCTAGCATTTCGCCTCCATCGAAAAGCGATCGCCGTGGCCGGGATCGAACTAGCGTATTTCGAGTCAGCAGCCGAGCACCATAACCACTGAGCCACCGCGGTGGCTTCTTCCTAAATGCACTTACCATACTGAGCTGGTAAAAACGGCCCCACTTGCAACCGGTGCTAATGTCAATCATTTACGTCTAATGTGCTCTACAACTATCATTTGCACTACTATATGAGAATGCACACCAAGCGCAAACACTTAGGTTACAAGACGTTTGTCGTGAAGACTATGCTTCTCTCTTTGTTAACCTACTCAGTCAAGTGAATTGAAGTCTTGAAGCCAAGCCTGCATGCACGCGTAATAAAGCAGATGGATTATTAAATAAAAACTAATGCCTTTCCTTCGCACTACCTCTAGGGCAGAAACGTAGCGTAGCATTCCTGAGTGGTTACAATGCTGGGGCTGCCAGCAAGTCCGTTCCGCGTATTAACATCATCAGCTTACGAAAATCGAGAATTAGGAAAGGGCAATCATTATACGAAATGTTTTGTTAGCTTGCTGAGGCACGGAAAGAAGTAGCAGGAAGGAGCGATGCTTCACGATGTCGACAGCCGGTCCGCCCGCTTCAGTGGTAGCAGCCGAGTGCACCTGCCAGCGCCGAGCAGTTTCACACGCAGCATATGCGTGCGGCTATTTCAGCTGCCTAATCAACACGCAGTAGTGCTGTTGTTCTTTTGGTCTGCATTCGACTGTGCTATGTCGTCAAAGACTAGAAATACTACACGACCACCTAGCAGCACGGTGCGCCTTACACACCCGCGAGGTAGAACCCTGAGGTGGCCCTCTGCCGACCTTTCTCCATTCAGTCACGTCACGAAGGATGATGTCAGCATCAGCGGTTTCTTCTAAGTCCCATACGCCATGATTGTTTTCGTGCTAACGCTCCATGCATCTGTTTCTGGGCGGAGTTCGTGAAAGCGTAATTCATATTCGCCTTGTCCCGAGGTTTCCATCGATAGTGTATACGTTTGTGCCTTTTCCGCGTGCGTCAACATTGCACACTGAAAGTTTATTCATCCAGCAGTACTTGCTTCATATTGGATCGCAGTTGTTTGCTGGATAACCTTCGGCTGTCGCATTATGTTGTATTACACCTTATCGTGTTTTGCAGCCAGCCCCACTGACGAGCTCAGTACTGCTGCACGTTCATGCACAAGTACTATCGCGATAAAAAGTTTACAGCACGCCAGTCGCCTGAAATGTGTCAAGGTATGAGGGAATGTGCATGCTCTGTACGCCGGTAACAACACCATGCGACTGGGTCGCGTGGCAGAGCTACAGTAAACCTTTTTTTTTTCCCAGAAACAGGTGTTCCGTAATTCTGGTTTGGTTTCGTTTATGGGGTTTAACGGCCCAAAGCGACTAAGGCCATGAGAGACGCTGTAGTGAAGGGCTCCGGAAATTTCGACCACCTGGGGTTCTTTAACGTGCACTGACATCGCACAGTACACGGGCCTCTAGAATTTCTCCTCCAAAGAAATTCTAGCCGCCGCGGCCGGGATCGAACCCGCGTCTTTCGGGTCAGCAGCCGACTGCCATAACCGCTGAGCCACCGCGGCGGCCTGTTCCGTAATTCTTTCATTGCGATAGTACATGCGGCCTAGCTGGGGTGCGTCTCTTCCTCAGACGTACAAAAATCAGACTGACATAACACTTCATAATGCATTGATGCATTGTTGAGATCCTACTTAGAGATTACGTTGCAGTAAAGGCAGGAAAAAAGACGAAACTGAATTGAGTCATTTCAATGACCGCAGCCGATCCAACATGGCCGAAGGTGGCGCCCTTTGCTGGAGAGGATAGGAGGAAATAGAGTTATGTTAGCACTGGTGAAAACGACCCCAGGAGTTATTCTTGAACAACTCAGGGATGTCTAGAGTTCACCATTGAGACTTTCGGCTGAATGGCCGCTGACTTTATTGATATATGATTTGCTGCGCAAAAGTAAAAATCATTCAAAAGTGTGCGATATACGCCTCGTAACCCAGCTTCCATTAACGAGCGCCACGAATTAACACTTTATTGCCGAGTGTCACTAATTCGTGATTGCAATTTGCCCGCCATGTACTCAATACTACACAGAGCTTGGATACTAAGTTGAATATCAACATGTTTTCAGCAGCCACCGCTTTCTTATCAAAATGTTTGGCGTCACTATGAGCAAACTGCGTGAAGAAAAAGAGAGTGCAAATGTGCGACTTCCAGCCAGCGTCCAACAAATCCTCGTCACTCATTTTCTGACAAACGCTGCAGGGAAGATAGGAAGATATTTGTTGTACAAATGATCGTTTACTGTATCTGGGCCTTCGAGTTGGTTCGAGACCTTCGATTTTGTTTTTCATACAACTTGCACTTGCTGCGTAAAAGGGCCAGATATTAATTGTTGGTAATTAATGGCATGTTCATTTCTCAAATTTTCTCACCTACATTGGCTTACAAATGCGAGACCATGAGCTATCATAACGTGAAAGTAATAATTTCTTACTTTGACTGCTTCCTAGTTTGGCCATTAAAGGATTACTAATGTACTGAAAAACAATGCAGCAACAATAACTCTGTTAGCAGTGGTGTGCCAAGAGTAAAGGACTCACTTTCTGAGAGGTTCGATGGACTGAGCAGATCAAGTTAAGCCATCTATCCAGAGCGTTGAGCGAAATATATTTAGCCTTTTTGAATAGCTTTCGTTGCAGTTGCGTACATATGGTGTAGTGTTTGTTTATTTTTTCTCTGACGTGCATTGTTTCGAGCGCCGTGCGAGCCTATCTGGTTTTTCGTGCTCCTATTGTCAGACAAGACAGTTGAGGTCCGACAGCGCGTTGCCCTGTCTAGTTCCTTCTCTCCGTGTGCGTTTTTATGCAGCGAATATCCTCGCTGTTGCGCCAGAGTCGAAAAGGTAACTTTTGCGCGTTTCGAGAAAAAAAAAATCGTGAAATGACGTGACGCGACGAAAAGAGAATACACAGCACAAACTCTGAACTCACAAAAACGAGATTTGATGGCAAGGAATGAATATGAAGCTAGAGTGCTCAGGGAGCTAGTTGAGGTGCGTTTAAGGAACCGAAATTCGCTTGTCTTTCAGAATATTCGTAAACCGTTTCATGGCCCTAGGTAGCCGTTATGGCGTAAACTATGGCCTTATCGCCCACGAAAGTTAGGTGATGTTTTCTAGGCCGTTTAAAGGGAAGCAGCTGACATTTTGGGGATACACACTCTTGTGCGAAGCTTGCCAACCGGTGTTTTTACGTTAACGGCCCCGTTCTCCAGGAAATCCGGTGTCGGCGTCGTCGGCGTCGGCGTTATGAGCGAGAAATGATGGGCATGGCTCTGGCAGGTGGTCCCCAGAGAGAAACCTAGGAGGCAGGGTGGCCACCTAGGTCACGTGACCTTGTGACGTCACTACAACGTGCCCACCGGATAGCGAGCGAACTGCCCACCGTGTCAGGTAGCAGGTAAATAAATTATTGGTCGCTCAGGTAGAGCGACGTAGGTCGCGCAAGGCCCACCGCTGGGAGCATCTCCTACCGCAGGGCAGTGGCGCTTCGCTTAACCGCTGCACCACTGTGCCAGGAGAGGTATTAGGACTCTCAGGTGTACACGAATGTAAAGTACAGAGCGACCTTTTGCACATATGGCAATCAACCCATTACGCTATCGCGTGATACCGTTAGAGCAGTGCTTCAGTGCCCCCGAACGGGCGATGGCGTTCTGTGGACTCCCTGGCAGTGCTGCAAGACGCTGTCGCGTTCCACTCTTAGAGGCGAAGCTTAACATCTTAACCACACATCAATGACACAAGCAGCAACACCACGCTTAAGGCTTTCGCCTCACCGCACTTTATTTTCTTTGTGCGTGTGTAAGACCAACATCGGTTACTGCCTTCTAGTGTTCCGCGGCAGTATGTACCCGTGCATGGACTAGAACCAGTTGCTGAGCGAATGTCAGACCCAGTAGAGCGTGCGCTTTCATTAAACAAGTCTGGTTTTTCACACCTGTACACGTAATGGTGCCTACTCACCTGCTTCTACTCTGTAATGGCAGCAAGACTGTTCTTTGCATGAGGATCAGGTAACGTGCTGGAAAATAGAGGCCTACCATTTTTGTACGGAGACGTCATTTGTGTATCAATACATCGATGGTCCTCTGCAATGTGTACGGGCCATAATTATATACTGGGTTACATGCATTTTATAGGGAACAAATGCCTCCAAGATACCCAAGCAACAACGGAAACACATAGTTTTGGTCAAGTATTTAGGGAAATCACCCAAGGTGGAGTGGATTTGTAATAGTTACTCCGTTATTAAACACACACTTTTGTTATCTTCCGGTAGCTCGAGACACCACTTATGAGGGTGACATTCGTTCTCGGCTTGTCTAACGTGCCATAATTAAATAATACGTCCATTGCCACACATTGCACTTCTACGCCTTAATCGCCAGTCACAGTCACGCGTTTTAGTTTTGGAAACAGTACACGCGCGCGCACGCACACGCGCGTCACACGTCACATCTGAACTCTTTCCAGCGCTAAGCGCGGAGAAGAATCGTCTGCAAACGCCACCGGCTACGCCGTGCAACGCCAGCTCTTTCTGGAAAGAATCCGCGCCCCCAAAAGAAGAGAGCAATGTTTAAAGCAAAGTTTGGAGGCCCAAGTGATCACTGAAGATCTAGCCACCTACAAGCAATTAGGTTTAGGAAAGGTCGAGTAAAAGGAGTGATAAAGAACGATGATTAGAGACCTGGTGTTCGTATCGCATATCCATCTAAACCCTTGCGCGCTATTGCCCCGTCCGAACGTCACAGCGCCAAGGTAGTGCCCCCCCGTGACTTGGCTGGCGCGAGCCCGAAGTGACGGGAGGCCGGCAGCCGACGCAAGAGGTATAGGCGAGCGCAGCGGCTCCTTCGGCGTCGCCGGCCGTGGCCAGCCCCATAGGTCGAAGCAAGCCGTCGGCTCAGTGTTGCTCAACTACGTGATTTTCAATCAATAGAGCTGTGATTAGAAGCAGCCAGGACGCCGCGCGTCGCTTTAATTGTGTTACGCGCGAAGCCTGACGGCGAGGAGATTGAAAGGGGCTCGCTGGCGCGCGGCCACCGGATCCGGCGAATTGTGTTCCCTCCCGGGCCGACCTGCTTTATTTTTTCTCCCTCCCTCTCTGCCTTGCCGGACGAAGGAAGATAAATTCGCGCTTTGTACTTCTTATGGGCTGCCTCGAAGCTGCGCTGTCGCTCCGGCTGGCAACAGCTTCAAAGAGCCCCACGTTGCATTGTTAGTCGCGCTCCCTACTCCCGGCGCCTGCATTTCCTCCATTCGCTTGCTTGTCTTACTTTGCTCGCTCCCCTCTCTAACTGTACTGTGGCCGTCGTGGCCGGCTTACGTTACTCACCTAGACAGTGCACGCACAAAGCTTGCCGTTCCTCGTTTATGAAACGAGGCAGCAAAAGGAAAGCAGCGCAGAAGAGGAAGGAATCTGCCTCAATAAGCTTTTATTTCGCCAAACTCAATTAGAAATGAGCTCGTTTTCGAAGTCAATAGAGGCACCGGACACGGCAGAAAGAAAGACGAGGCTATGACAGTAACAAGCAAAACAAAATACTTTCCTTAATTACAGCATTCAGCCCTTAGTCCGACACCGAAGCGAAAAATGTGCAAAGAACGCCCTGTAGCTCAGCGGCAGCGAAATGTGTTTTAGGAATACATTCCGGATAATATGAACGCTTGTATTATACTGCGTGTATCGTTCTATCGGGCCGCCTCTGTAGTTTCCGCACTTTTCCCTCTTTACTGTATGGCCGTGTGCCACGTTCCGTTCGAGAGTGCCCAGCTTAGGGTCCACTGCGGGGCTGACCGAAATCAATAAAAGGTCTCCTCTATTGCGCCCGGGACAACCGAACGAAGGCCGAAAGGGCAGTCGCAAGACCGATGGGTTTTCGCCGCTTCTATTATTGTTCGCACGGCCCCGGGATCGGTTTCCGAGAAATCTTGCCTGGAACCAATGAATGCGTAATTAAATGTGTCTTCTCTGCCAGCCTTCACGCCCCCTCTTACTTAATGAACATAAATTGCTTCGTTATAGAATGGCCCAGAGAAAAGAAAACCACAGGCGTCAGAGAAATTAAACATGGCAAGGGGATTCTCTTTCGTAGATTATTGGATTTGGAGACACTTGCCTAACGTGTTTCAAGACATTGGTGCCACAGAACCCTACCGTTGTCACTCGCGTGTTCCTTTCGTCTCTTTCCTTGTCCAGAATACGAGGTTCGCAATACCGTGGCGCGAGTGGCGTTCAGTGAAAGCTTGCGTTTTCTGATTACTAATGTTTTTTCTCACATTGCGCTTGTTGTTGATTTGAATTAACGCATTCATTTAACGCATGCTTTATTAATATATTTTTATTCAATTATTGCATTTTTTACCTTCTTTGGCTTGTTCCTAGTTTTAAAGTAAAAAGATAAAGCGGCGTCCACAAGCAATTAGACGCCTTTTTATCTTGCACCGGGAAATATGGTGATCTTTCAGAGAGAATTGTCTACTACTTTCCGTAAAGCTGCGTTAGTATTTATTTTTTGCGTGGCTTATAATCAAGTTTAACGCTCAGTGAAGTCTCATGCTGCCTTGTTCATATTCGTGAGTGTTTATTTCTGCGCTATTAATTCATTCCAAAAAGTTACACACTATCTAGTCATCTACAAGCTTGCTCAAAAATTACCGCGTACTTTCACTAATTCACTGCAGAATTTTTTTTTTCTGTTCACCTATCTCACAACTCCAGCTCGAGTATCATACGATGGAAAAGGGATTTATTTAGAAACTGAGAATAACAGAGGCAAATCCTCGTTTTAAGCTACTTAACTATACAACCAACGCCTGAAGTTCTGGAACAATATTTCAGAACAATATAATACAGATTCATTCTTTAAGAATAACGGGGTCACTGAAGTCACTGATATTGTTGAGAATGCATTAGTATAGTCGATAATTATGCAGCATATGTGAATATTTTGAAAACCCATGTGAAAACCCATGTTGCTTTGAAAAAATAAACTGCTGACTTCCAAGTATATGGTCTTGTTAAATGCAATAATGAGTTCGAGATGTTTGCATGAGATACATGTCATCGGTACTGCTCGATAGATGGCAACTTTCATTTTGTCACTGGATTGAGAAATTGTAATCACACAACCAAATTCCACCCGTGTGAATTCTCACCTGTAAAAAGCGACCGTTAAAAAATGTGACAGACTGAATCACTATGTGTCAGTTGAACCACAGTGTGTTTTAAAATTTCTGAGTATAAGCCACTGACATCGCATGACGTAGCTATACTTCGGTCGCCAATCGTTGATGTATTATCATCGGCCGTAATATCTGTGAGGCTCTTATTGCGATAGCCATGACCTGGTGCCGAAGCATCACATATTCAAGCAGCCTTCATTCGTGAACGTAAGTGAAAAATTTGTTGTAACTCTTCGCTTGTTCATCTTTTCATCTCAGGAACACCAGAATCACCGAGAAGGGAAACGTTTGCAGAAGTTTGAGATGTTCAAATAGTTGTCCGGTACATTTTCGGGTTGTGTTTCAAGATGTACTCAAGATCATGTGATATGAACTTATATTTTGCTTTTCGGAGGACAGTGCAGTAATCCTTTTCAGCGACTGTGCTTTGCCCATGATGCCTTGTTTTTCCAGCCGTTCAGGAGTTTTGAAAAATGCCTTCTTCTTGGGCATAAGCGTACAGAGCTATATCTGATAGCACGTATGACACGAAAAATTTTACGAGGTGCATAAGTGTTTATCAATTGAGTTGTTTTTTATTTAACAAGCGCCAGTTTTTGTAAAACTTATCCCTCAGAAAATTATGACAAAATGAATCACAGAATAATTGAAAACTAAAGTTAACTTCATCGTAGCCTTCATTACTAAACTCGGGGATGTGTTATTAGGTTATGTGTTTGGTTATGCATTGTTGTTTAGTGAAATGGAGCAGCTTGTAACCACTGAATCCCATAAGAGGCCGATGTTTCCACTCGCGGGAGCCGATATAAAAACAAGATTTAATGTAGTAAGGAAACGGATAGGATGAAAAACACGTTTAGCTCATTGTAGAGGGAAATGTATTCACTTTTCAGTGATATGCGATGGATACCAATTTCAGTTGGTGCGTACGGAGTCAGAAAATACGAAGTTACCAAAAAAACAGATCTGTTCGGTTTCCATTTTGAGTGAAGCCTTTGGGAAAATGTTGCAGAAACCACGACGCTTGTTGTCTACGAAGAGCATTCCGCGTGATACTCACGGCGCCTTTCAGTTTGAATACCACTCTAGAGTGACTTTTGCCTAAGCCTATGTCTGGCCGTTTTATCTGCAATTCGAGCAGTATCCTGTGGAGGTTAGGGATGCCTCTATTAAATTCGCAGTCAACGACGTACGTTGCGCAAGAATATGCGTAAACTATAAGCTGGAAATTCATATTAGATTTGAGGTAAGTAGACACCCATGAGTTGAGTGCGTTCAGTAACTTCTGGTCGGGTATTCTCTTGGGGAACACGGTGGGACGGTTGATGCCCGCCTTCACGATGTCTTGTACATGCGTGGTATCCGACGTGAGCCACACTCTATCGCATCGTCCAGGCGGATCGTCCAGTTCGTTTCGTATCGGCGTCGATCAGCAGCTCCGAGTCTACGTTTTCTTTTTTTCCTGTAGCTCCTCCTACAGTCTGTACTCCTCCTCTGTGGGTGGTGGTCACTAGCGAGCCCTCATCTCGTCTTTCTCTTCTTTTGTCTTCGAGGGTTTATTTATTTTTTTGCTCCCCATCTTCTGCTTCTTTGGCGAGCGCGTGCCGGCACTCCCTCTGGCCGCCCGCTCGGCGTATAAGACAGTACTGGAGATGAACACTTCGCAAAATTTGGTTGAGGTAGCTAAAGAATGCTTCGCATTAAACTAGTTGGTTTAAGGAATAGTCTAAGGTTGGTGCTACGACACTGACTGAAACGTGCGCCTGAGCAGTCAAGTTACCCTGTAGCGTGTCATCGTGGTCCGGCCGCAGAAGACGACGACAGTCCCAGTACGCCTGCCAAGCACGCGCAGACTGGATTTCGTGGCTGCTTAACTGCAAGGCCGGCGGAGCGCTGGTCCGTTCCAGCTAACCCCATTTGATATTTGAATAAATGAAATCACGAGCAAAAAAGATGCCAACTTTTCGGAACTGTAGCGTGGTTTCAATGCGGTTGGCATGCAGATTAAATACGAAAAAATCGCAACTATCAAGTTGCCTGAATATATTCTACGAAGGCATTTAAAGAACGAAGACGTGATACCAATCCATGAACTTTCTAAAGGAGATGAAATGCTTACAAGAAAGGAAAAAAATATTTCTAATTACAAACATGGCCGCGCCGCCTTTTCAGTTTAGCCTGTCATCCCGCTGAACAACAAAATCGCGGGAAATCGGGCAAGGTTTTATCATCAGTAATATAGAGGTGCAGCCAGGTTTCTGTGAACACTTTAGGATGTCAGAGACATTTCTTTCTTGTTCCCAAACCATTAAATTTTTTACGCAACCATGCAGAAATTATGTTTCCTTTAAGTTCGTGCTTGCATCGAAGTGCCTTCTGAGCCAGAAAATGTTTCCTTTTTGTTATGTTTTTTTTTTTTTTGTACAGCGCGTTTCTGCATTCTCGCGCTAAAAGCATGTCAGATCACTTCCACCAACATCGTCACGAATAGTGCGCTGCCGTTCCTCGGATCTCATGCTCGGGTTCACCCTCACTCTGTTTCAGTGTAAAAATACACCGACACAGAGGGCCGGTGGACCGGAGAAACAGACATGGCGCCGATCGCCATGTCACTCACAAAGCTAAGTACAAGCAAGGATATTTATCTCGTGAAGGAAGTTCACTGACGCATGAATTGGTGCGCGAAAGACAGAAGAAGCCTTGAATCACCCCTTGGTATGATCGCCATGCATTCTCTAATAAGGTCGCCGTGGTTCTACCACAGCATCCATGACTACCTAATCCACGTCGATTATACCACGTACCAGACTGCTTATACCACGTCGCAAGATGAGGGTCGCTTGTACAATGGCATGAAAGCACCGAGGTTGGTTTTAACCGCAATTTTTATTCGTCCGAAGCACTCTACACCTAGTAGGATTACCCTAAACACATTGGGCTAGGACAGCTTCCGTTCCGAATGGTCGACCGATTTCACCTTGCTTTGGCATCTGACAGCCACCCCGATTAGCTGAGATGTCGGAGCAACTGCTTCAGCGACGTTGGACTTCGCAGACTCAAACGAAAGCCGGTGCTTTCTTACTTCTGCGTTTATTCGCACCGCTGGAACTGCTTTCTATGCGCTGCATATCTTTACATAACGCTTCAAGCACTACGCGGTGCGGCTGACTAAGTGTGTTTTGATTCAGGAGACGTGGTTGGAAGACCAAAGGCAGTGCACTGCAAAAGAGCGTAATGCCCTCCAAAATACGCTGTGACCTTCGGTACCCGAAAGAACTCTCTCAAAATACGAATGCGACGTCACTTGAGATTTTTCGCGGATATTTTCTTGCAAATCTTCTAATGACGCACTACGAGGACTGTCGTTACATATACACAATTCTGTTTCAAAATAATTCATTCGTTCACTGTGTAAGAAAGCAAGGTTTCAATCGATAATTCGAAACAACAGACTTGCTAAACGGCAACTTGTTAGGCGAACATCCGCTTCGCGCTGTCAGCGTCGCTTTAATTAGCATCGGTGAACGGCAGCAAACACTCATTAAGAGAGTTGCCGGCTGTAAGCACGAAAACCTCCTCTGCTTTTGTTTTACAGCGGCAGCTGTATTTCGCGCGTTAGTTAAAATCATGTCGTCGTCAGCGGCGATGTCATCCGCGTTTTGGCCTTTTTTGTTCTCCCTACATTTCTGTCTCTCCCTTATCTCCCTCCCCTTTCTTTCTTACGCCCTCTATATCTCGCTCGTATTTATCGCTGCGCCTGCCTTGTGTGACCGTGTGCAGCGCATGGTCATACACGTGACGCACGCCTATCTATACACCCCCCCCCCCCCCCCCCTCTTAAAGTTACTAAACGCTTCGAGTGGCATCTGCATTTCGCACCACCTCACTTCACCTGTCGCTGAAGTTCTTATTGCCGCAAGCTTAAAGGTCTAGTGAATCTTTCATCTCATATGTTGGTCGCTCGGCTCCTCGACCTCGTAAGCGGCACCTGTACATGAACCACTTTGGCAGAGGCCATTTTTTTTTTATTGCCCGGAGACTGTGCTCCGGCGAAAGGCGTTGCTGCATATGCATATCGCGATCGCATCAGATCAACAACCGCGGCGGCGCCTTCTCCGTTCGCAGACAAGCCCATCCTGAGCGTGGAGCTGGGGCCGCCGTACCGCAACTCGAGCCTGGTCGAGGGCTCGGACGTCTTCCTCGAGTGCAAGGCCCGCGCCAACCCGCAGGTGACCGACGTGGGCTGGCGGCGCGACGGCAGCGTGCTCGTTCCGTCCGCCGGGCCCCAGGAGCTGGTGGTCAACGACAACTTCCTGGCCATCCAGAAGCTGAGCCGCCACGACTCTGGGAACTACTCGTGCTTTGCGGGCAACTCGGAGGGTGTCTCCGAGAGTGCTTGGTTCAGCCTGCGCGTCCAGCGTGAGTCCGCTTTCCTTCTCTACTGGCAGTTTTTACAGCTCTACGGCAGCTTCTTTCAGCGCTGTGTTACGATACATTAAATTGCACTACTTTACGGAGTGGATACCAAGAGAAGGCAGACGTAGCAGGGGGTGGCAGAGAGCCACGTAAACGAATGTGGTTACGAAGTTTGCGAGGATAAGGTGACCAAAGCTGGCACATGAAAGGGTTATAATTGGAGAGAAGTGGGAAAGGAATTAGTCTTGCAGTACGTACGATTGGGCTAATGATGGCGATGATGATGAAGATGGCGGCATTGCAGTTGAAATAGTTTCGCCTACAATTTATTGACTGCCTGTTGCTTTTTGAGTGTCTGCAGGCACTCAATTCATCGCCAAGAAAGGTTTCCGTAAATGCAGATTACGTTAGTTTTGTGCACCGTTTTTTTACCCAAGGCCTAGAATATCGAAGACAAACATCACTGAAGTAAATAAAAAAAATGCTAGGGTTTTAACGTAGTTAAACCGAGTAGCCGTGCGAAAGCATGTGTTTAGCCCGGTTGGAACACCGTTTCGCTTTGCTGAGGCGTCGGCACGATTGGCGACGATATTAGACTCAGGTTAAGCTCTGATCGAGGTTAAGCTGATCTGATCTCTTCCCGCCACAGATGGAAGATGACGATGTGCAATGCACAGCGTGAGAGTGAGTTGCAGTTGAACACTGGGCGTGACCGGCTCCGGCGATAGCCTAGTGCTCTTGCGCAGCGGCATCTACGATGCTGATCTGTTCTCACCGTCGCGGGTTTGACTCCCAGCAGTATTTATTTGATTTATTTTCATTTACGTACATACACGTACGTACTTAGGTGACAAGATTCTTGTTCGGAGTTGGTGAGATTATGAGTGTTTTCGCACTAAAACCACATCCAAGCTTTCGGCCGAGTAGGCGTCGCAGATGTTGGCTCCCTAAGTACCGCTTTTGCCTTCGCAGGTGCAAACGAGAATGGAAGAGCTCTGCAGCAGTACGGCGCGTAGAACTTATCATGAGTGCCTTTTTTTCCTTACTTCTGAGCCTCTTCCGTGTACATAGATAACGGAAGGAAAACATAAAAAGCACGCTACACCCAAGGAACCGGCCAATGCGGCATTGCCGTGTTTGACGGCCAGTCTCCAGGTTAGGCGATGTTTTATGCGGAAGTGAAAAGTTGGTGAGCTCACAGGCATGGGATCGTAGCAGCTGCTTCTTTGTAGCTGAACACTTTGACGGTGCTGGAAAACCAGGTATCAGGATTAAAGCAAAAACAGAAGTAATAATATACTGTTCTCGAGACCTAGGAAGAATGTACGATACACAATTTAGTGTAGTCATTGCTCCCAGGTTGTACGCATATGATTAAAAGGAGACTACTTGTAAATTCTCACATATTTCAAGAGCTCGCATCAAAAGTCTGAAATGGATTCTGTGCTCCTCAGTCAACTCTAGAACCGGTTTTTGGAGCTGATTAAATCAAAAAGCGAAGCAAAAGTATGCTTTATTGACAACACGTTGTTTTTGCGAACGCTTAAAAAGAAAATTGCATTTATAATTGTTTTCTGATGAACAAAGTCTTAGGATGACTCACTGTTCAGTGAAAAGTACACGTGGACTGGGTAAGCAAAACAGTTTTTCTTTCGCTACCGTAAGATATTTGATACCAATGACACCAATTTTTGACGCCAAGAAAAGTACGGGAAAGAAGTCTCAGGTGACCGAGAAAATTTCTTTCTTCTGTAATGGAAATAAAACAGCGCAAGAAAGTTTTCGCTAATACAGATCAAACGACAGATAGTAAGAGAGAAACCAACTCACCATGGGGGAAACCTAGAAGACCTGAGGATAGCTGGAGTGGTACATGCACTAAAAATGAAGCTGCGGCGTAGTTTGTCTACTTGGATAAAAATGCATTTGAATATATGTGGAAAGTATAAATGCCTGAGCTGCGTGCAAAAATAATCGGTCTAACCAGCGCAACTTTTCTTCTAACCACTTCACATATTCGTTCCATAGAAATAGTAGCAACCATGTCATTACTTGAACGATTCCGTCTTTATTTAAGCCCTTCTCTTTCGACGTAGACAGTGCGCGGCACCGGTATTTTTAAAGCAACAGTTAGCTTCCTTCTCCGCTTTCTTTTTACTGCAGCATGCGCTTTGATTGTGAAAACCTTCTTCATTACGAGCCAGAATGACGAAGGTATTCTGTGATCACAACCTTCGTCTTCATGACCAGCAAGTTCTCCCGACTCCCCTCCTAAGCCCCAAAAGACATGCATGGCCTGTCAAATAACCGTGCACCTGGTTCGCCAAACCTGCAAGGATGCATTGCTCTTCGGTGGTAATAATCTTTGAGCGTATGAAAGATTTAGTAGCGTGACAAGCAGGTTGATCAGGAGGAAGACCGCGCATCGTTTAGGGTAATAAAGACAGAGTATCCGAACCGACCGCATTTTATCATCTGTAACTCTCTCTGCACAAGCATCTTCATTATTCTCCAATTAGAGTGATTAACCAGAGCCTGTTTCCGGTCCAGTAACACCCTTTCTGTCTGTTTTTGTTTCTATTTCTGACACTCGGAATGATAATTACGGTGTTTCTGCTAATTACCAGGAAATTACTAATGGCACATCTAGAGCAAACAAAAAAGCAACTCCTCCTGCTGGGCAGATAAGTTATTACCTATAATTACCGTGTTGTTGCAGAGCGGTAAGCTTCTTAGCTCAACGAAGCGCCTGCTCTCTGTCCGAGTGAATGGAGCATAGAGGGGAGCACGACCGTCGGTTGGCCTGCGCCTGAACTGTGCAGCGGTTAGCCTTCGCGCACCCTTCGCACTGGGGTGCGGTCTCTCCATCAAAGGCAGCGAACCAAACCAAAAATAGGTTGTTATTCGTGGGCGTTTCCTTGTGTACTATGCAGTGGGATACCGGTGTGCTCCAGCAATAAATCGCCATTCTCGCCGTTTTTTCATTAACGCAAGAACGATAGGGTTAGCGGCTGCCCCGAAACTGCAGCATCATCGACAACGACTGTGCGAACTGATCTGCCTGGACAACCCACGAAAAAGCCGAAACTGTTTAGACATCTGTATTTAAATGGACGTAGTGGCGCCTTAAACGTGTATGAGGTGTCCCATTAAAGATTTGCTCAACGTTTAAACTCATCACCTAACCTGCTACCGACATCTGCACTTGCGAAGAAACTTTGCTATGTTGGCTGCACTGTTATCGGCGGTGTCCAAGGGGATATCTTAAGCGTGTTGTCGCCTCATGTTAAGCGTGCCGTGATCTTCAGGTGTTTAACGTGTCGTTAAAAAACCGTGAGTCATGATGAGTCGATCGCGTATGACGACGCCACTGCGGCCTTTTTGTTCGCAGTTTTGGTGTGTTGTTGTGCTTTTCGCTTTGTTATTTTTGAACTATTTTTTCTCAAGCCGCTCGAAGACACAAACTCGCAAAGGAACTGGCTTTATCCCACTGTGAGCGTTGTTCTTTCTCAGAAAAAGCACGTGAGATGCAGCCCATGACCTCGCTTGCGTAGAAATCGCCCTCACTGTTAGCAGTGCACTGAAGTCAGCAATCGTACTGGACGCTCACAGCTATCTGATATTACCAATAGCGTAAGTTCCCATAGGGTCCACCTATAAAAAAAACAGCAGTCCGAGGTGGCCGAAATTTGGGTGTTTACGAAATACCGCGCCGCTCGCGATCAATAACTTAAACCGTGTTCAAGTTGCAAAGTTTGACACTGTTGATAAACGTACAACCACCTGGCAGCTCAATCAGTGAAACAGATGCATAAAAAAATTCATTAATATAACAGCTCCAAACAAAAAGTAAGAGGTAAAAGAAGAAAAAAAAACTTTTCGAAGAAAATGGCGACACAGAGAAATAGATTTTATTGGTCACTTCCAGATGGCGGCGCCATCCGTAAGCACCGAGAAAATGGTGGCGACTGGGAGTAGCCACTTTATGAAGCGGAATTTTCTTTTATAAATATTTTCGCCACCACGACCACCGCACCCAACTGGTATGATATAGCAGCACTGCTGGAAGCGTACGCGTCTTTGTCTCCTAACTCTGTTTTCAGTATTTGAAAGTTGTGAAGGGTAATCTGTTGAATTATATTCACTCTGCATGGTGGCTTGTACCCTTCCTAAAGCGTCATTACTCACTTTGGAATCGAATAAGAATAATGCAGTTAAAAATCGAATTGAATAATAGTCGAATATTTGTGGGATTGTTCGCTAGGTGTACGAATATGCGTACACACCGAATAATTTATTATTTATTTATTTATTTGAACATACTGCTAGCCTCACATTTGAGGCCGTCGCAGGAGAGGGACACTATACACTAAAATCATGGGAAGGAGCGAAGTGCTAGCTGCGCCACCGTAAGTTATTGAATTGTTTTTGTTGTCAAAAGATGCAGCACTGATCTTTATTAGTGGACACTCTGCACGATGTCAGTATACCAGCTCTACGAGCATCATGTCACACGCATAGGAAAACTACATTTTCCTACTGCTGACGAAAGCAAACAAAATGCGCTAAATCTCATTTGAGGAGACGGAACAGAGTTTGAGCCGTGGTCTTTGATGCCTAATATGAAGGCAGAGTTTGCCAAACCTGGCTGAACCCCGTCTTGTCGGCCAGTCTAGGAGCCCTTATGTGCGATCATTATGAACGCTGCCACACAAGAGGACCGCGTCGCGCCGCTGAGACCTCCTCCCCACACACACCGATCTCGGCAGCACGCTGTGCGGCGCCGGAGTGGGCTCTGTTTTTGGAACAATCGACGAAAAAGTAAGAACCGATTTGATTCGTTTGATAACTTTGAACACGCCCTATTTGATTAATTCAGCGAATCGAATGACGGACCCGCCGCGGTGGCTCAGTGGTTATGGTGCTCGGCTGCTGACCCGAAAGACGCGGGTTCGATCCCGGCCGCGGCGGTTGAATTTCTTTGGAGGAGAAATTCTAGAGGCCCATGTACTGTGCGCTGTCAGTGCACGCTAAAGAACCCCAGGTGGTCGAAATTTCCGGAGCCCTCCACTACGGCGTCTCTCATAGCCTTAGTCGCTTTGGGACGTTAAACCCCATAAACCAACCAAACCGAATGACGGATATTAGTTTCGCTATTCGAGAATTCCGAATATTCCCACATCACTATAGTCGACAAGGTGATAATACTGGACATAATAAAGGATTTTTAGCGCAACGACACAACACAAGAAAGACGACAACACGGGCGCGTCTTTCTTGTGTTGTGTCGTTGCGCTAAAAATCCTTTATTATGTCTGAAAACCAACTAGCTCAGCAGTTAACCCTCTTAAACGATAATACTGGAGTCGCTGGAATTATGCTTTGGTGACACAGCGCCACAACGTGCATTCAGAACTCTAAACGTACGCAGCACTTGGTCCGTGCAACATTGATATAAACGCCCGTGGGCCCCGCTAAGCCAAAACTCTTTATTTTGATTACAACCGTAGAGAAAAAGATCCCCTTTAATGGCGTCCTCCTAAGCCGCACTGATTCAGTGCTAGTGATAGTAGCTATAGTCTTAGGTGACGACAGCAACTTATTTTGACCACATGCTCGCAGATGACACAAAGTACAAGAATTTCTTATATACAATAAAAGACAGTTATTTGGGAGCCCTCAGTTATGAAGCGAAGGAAATGTAGGAGCAATAATGAATTTAAAAGCAGCTGAGTGTCGAGTGCCATTCCACTAACACAGCGAATTGTGCCCTTCGGATAAAGTACTGAGCAATTCTGCCGCCAGGACGTTCTGGCACAAAACTTGATTATCCCCAGGACAGCGGCTCTTCGCTAGAAGTGCCGGTGCCGAGCAATCGCTTTCTTGTGCGCGCGCGCTTCCCTCGGCCGAGAGATCGGAAAGCGCGAAGCCGCCGATGAAACAAAGGGGGCCGCCGCTCACCGGTGAGCACCGGCGACAATGGAAAGAGCGGCCATTCCGCCCGGCTTCTCCGCCACCCCCCAAACAACGTGCACGTGTGACGTCTCGCCGAATGAACTGCCTCCATCAAGCGCTCTCGCCGAGAACGCAGTAATGCTCGTGGATCTCCCCGCCCTCGCCGCGCCGCCATTCAGGCCGGGAGGTATTTGCTCTGCTCTCGGTCAGAGAACTTTAGCGAGCGGCCGCCAACGGGCCGGCCGTTTGGATTTGTTTGCGCCGGACAACACAAATAGCTCGGGTCGGCGTGCGTGCGTGCGCGCCGCGGCGGCCGCCAGGAGATCCCGTGTGCCGGCTCAGCCAGATTCCTGTTTTCCTTGGCTGCGAGGAAGAGCGGTCTTCTTCGGCCGCCCTCTGCGCAAATTGCACCCCGGCGGCGGGCTGGCCCAGCCGCCGCTGGCCGCCGGCAGCTGCTGGCGGATCCCGCGCGCCCACAACTTGGCGCTCGGCTCGATGACTGACCGGCAGAATTGCCCCTCGTTTCAGAGAATGCGCGCGGGTCGGCCCCGCGCTTGTCCCGTCGTCTTGATCTCGCCAACTTGATCAGGGGACCCAAAAGTGCCGCCCCCCTTACCTTCTCTGTACCGTTTCCTTTTTTTTATTTTTCACTCCTTGGCTCGCTGTAATTTCTCAAAGGAATGGCCAGGCGGGGCAGCCGGTGAGGTTTTCTTCTTGTTTTTTGCCTTTACTTCGCGACGTTGAATTTGCGCTGATGGCGCTATATAGATCCTCATGTGAGCTCCTTGCGACCAGGAGTTCGTGGCCGCAAGACATTTCAAAAGGAACAAGATACTCTTCTTTGCCTGCTTTTCTCTCGAAGCTCAGCGGATGCTTTTGAAGTACGTAGGAAGCTTAAATCCGCAAAGTAAGGGCTTAACTGTGTTCATGCAACGACTACTTTGGGTATGATGTGGCATTTATTCTACTGCTATAGACATGCTGTTATTCCAGAGTGTTTTCGCAATTGAAAATGCATCTCGTATTCTGTGCTGCTAGCTGTACCGGGCTGCAGTTATCGGAGTTTGTAACGTTTGGTATTGCACTAATTGTTAGCTTTGTTTGAGTTGCAGCTAATAAGAACTGGAACACTGCGTTCACAAGGCCCAATTCTCGAGTCCACAAGTTATAAATATCTTAAGAAGCAATGGCAATCCGATGAGGTAAAGAAATAAGGCCAATAAACCAGCATAGTTGGCAGGCTCGTAATAAGGAACGTAGCCGAGTTGGATATGTATTTCTTAGCTTTATTCAGCCGGCGGCGCTTCTAAGTCATCGTCTCAAAACCTGCTGCTGCCGATCTCATTAGTAAGCACTTTCACCAAGCCTCGTGCGTTTGCTTTCACCGACGAACATTACAGAGAGAATAAAATTAATTCCGAAACCTGCCCGCGCCGTGCACACGAGGTGACGGGCGACAGCTGGCTTATCGTCCTTTCATATGCGTAGTTTCTACGGATATGCTACAGAATCACAATGTACATTCATGCCAAGTATAACTTCGAACACGCCGTATGCTCGGGGCATTATTCACGAAGTAGTCGGATCCCTGTGCTGATGAAGAGTTATGCACATGGCTGCCAGTTGAACTAGCAACGCTCGCTGCTGTGCTCATCACGGCGCATTTAACTGTCATGAAGCGCAAACCGCTCCACATTAGCGGCGTGTTGGTTGCAGATAGTACTGAGCATGGCTATACCTTCAGATCAACCAGCCTTTATATGGTATTGATGTCGCCTGGTATTGATGCCAGTGTATAGAGCATAAAGTCCCCTCATATTTTTAGGCACGTTAGGCAATTGGCTTGCTTCACAGCACCGAAAGAAATATTTTTCTGAACATTCGCATCCCGTAGACTTTCGCTGCCGACAGTACGTCTCGTACGCGCTCAAGACACGGGCCCAGGGCAAAGGATCGTTGCAAGAGGCAGTACTCCGTGTTAACTCCCTGCCCTTTGATGTAACATAAAGTTCATCAGTCCAGTAGTTCGCATACTCTGAGAGGGCGCAAAGTGAAGAATCATTATCATTACTTCTGTACATGAATTACCTGCTCCGCAATATATATATATACAGGTATTCAGACGAAGGCTCCCTAGTAGGGGACTAAATTCGAACCTCCTGCACACATTGGATATGAGTTAGTTTAAAACAAAGGCCAGCAATGAGGAAACGAATTGAAAGTTGTAGCGGGAAAAAATCTTTGCCAATGGGCAAAGCAAACAAGGTTTCAGTGTATTGTCTAAACCCGCTGCGGAGGCTTCGTGCTTACGGCACTGCGATACTAAGCACGAGTCGGCCAACTCTGTCTTGCTCACACTATAATGGAAACACAATGGACAGCGTCCCGTGAAGAGAGACTTCGGATCGCGTTAAAGAAGCCCTGGTAATCTAAACCGAGTCCTCCATTACGGCGCGCTTCAACGCACGATGCAGTTGGGCACGCGAGGCCTAAGGGTTATTCTAGCTTCCGCTTTCACTTATCCCTTTCTTCCACATCGTGCGATGCAAGAGAAACGCTGCGAGAAGACTTCAGATCAGGATAATATTCACTGAGCTAAATGCTGTGCAAGTCCATGCCTGAAGACCGTAGTATTTAATATTTCTTTAATATGAAGCACAGTTTGACGCCACCCTTCATTAGAGCACACCCTTCTGAATGATCTTCCATCGCCTCTAGCGTTTTCATTCAAAACCTTTAGCAAACTATCGACAGTACAGGTTAAAATACTCAAACGGTTTATTTTCTGAAGCCATTTAACAAAAGTTTTCCCTTCAGTGTCTGCCGGATGCCGCCAAAAAAAAAGAAACACAGCGTAACGATTTATTCTATGCTATACTTGATGGCGCTACATGGAACCATCCTGTTTACCTAAAAAATTTTCCCCTAGGTTATGAGGCTAAAACATCATCACTGACTGATTATTTCCAAATTATTGACCTGCCGTACACCCGGCTTCAACAGCTATAATTTATAGTTGTGAGGCTATCCGAATATCCGACTATCCGGATACCGATTAAGGAGCATATTTTACTTGGTATCAAGTGTTCATAACCATGCAGGTGCTTCGTACAGTATTTTAGGCAGGAGTTCGCAATGTAGTGGAAACTGTCCACTACACAGATGGGCAAATTTTGTAGCCCGACAAACTTTAAGAAAATAATTCAAATTTTCGCAACGTGTGCGCTCCATGACATCTCACGTGGCTTGAAAAATAATTGTTTCAAATTTTGACTGATAAGTTCTATTTGCCACGTCCTTAGCCATGCTTACGTGGGGTCTTTCCATCACATCTCCAGTTCCTAAATTCGCTCAAACAGTGAAACCTTAATTACAGCCACTCTTTTCATGAAGATTCCGAACTGTGCGTAGCGTAACAGTGATCACTGGCATACCCTATGGTATGGTTTCGATTGATTGATTGATTGATTGATTGATTGATTGATTGATTGATTGATTGATTGATTGATTGATTGATTGATTGATTGATTGATTGATTGATTGATTGATTGATTGATTGATTGATTGATTGATTGATTGATTGATTGATTGATTGATTGATTGATTGATTGATTGATTTTCATCTTCTTGTGCGCCTCATTGTGGTATTCAGGTGCCAAGTGCCTGACATACATGGCAGTCCTATATAAGGGTACGGATCAAATAGGTTGCAGTAGTCGCCAAGCGTACGTCACCTAAGGAAAAGAAAGAAAAACCGCGAGGCACGCAAAGTGCATTTGGCTGGCGACATGAGAAATGCGCTGCGGGTTATCCCATCTCCAACAGATGTTTGATCTAGACGTCGTAAATCGATTCTTATTTCGCGCTAAACCCCTAGCCCTCCGGAGATGCCATTTCCAGCCCGCTTCTCTCCTGGCTTTGCACAGCGGCAAAGGCGGCTTAGGCGAGAGCTGTTCCGCACAGGCGAGCGCCAGATATCAATAGAACGCTGGGGGGACATAATTTAAATGGCGAAAAGCCCCGCTGCGACAATTGGGTCCCCTACTCGCGTTCCCTACGTCGATGTTTAAAAGTTGTCCGACAACGCTATTTGCGAGAAGCCTCCTTTTCTTTTTTTTTTTCCTCTGGGTGGTTTCCGCGCAATTCATTTCGCTAAAAACGAGAAATGCTTTCGAATGTAGCTAAATATCTCTGCGGCTTTGGGACCGCACCTAAATGCATGGAGGCGTTCGATACCGACATTTGACTGTTAGTGAAAGACTTGGCTTTTCAATAAGTAATGCTTTTCAGAGCAACGCATTGCTCAGAGACAATGCACAAATGGACATTTTAGTTGGAAAGATGACAAGGAGAACAATGACTACATGTTTCTTCGGAACGGCGCTTCATCTTTAATGCGGCCTCGAATTCTCCAACCATGAATAAGCAGCAGTCGGGAAAAGTACCTTTGCTACGCGAACTGCATTGCGCAGATTAGTCAGCCCCCGATTCTCGGCCGTGTACTACTGCAGCATAGTATTGTCTATTCGGATACGAAAGTAATTGTGGACCTTTTTACACTTAGCACTAAGCAATGATGAATTGTCGGTTATTTGTTTTGACATTTTCCGTAAGCTGAAACTCGGGCAACTAGCCACTGCATGACCACATCCCTACGGCGCGTGACTCGGGCTCCGTAATGCGCTATTTAGGCCGCCAAGGGCGAAAGCCACACACGTCGTACTCGTCTTTCTCGAGTCCCTTCGCTTCAGTACACGCACTAGGAGCGTTTGAGTCAGGCGGCGCAAAGTGGCATCGAACCGGGCGCAGGGGGTCTTTTCTTTGATTCAGGAGTCGCGCCAAGCGAAAAACACAAGCCCGTAATACGGGAGGCGACGAGAAGCCAGGGGCAAATAATGAGTAAGAGATCCAGCGAAAGGCCAATAAAAAGTGACAGTGAGCGCATGGGCCCACGGAGAAGACGTTCTAGAAATAAATAAGAAAAGAGGGCGAGAGAGGAGTGAACCGAGGAAAACTTGATGAGTCTTGCACCGTATCCTCCACGTCTTCAGTTGATCGTCGAGCGCTCAACTCGGGGAGCGTTCAAGGGAGGACACTTTGAGCAAGCTGTTTCTGAGACGCTGGCTGCGTTTCGCTTCTCCTCCGCTTTTCTATCTTTTGCACTCGGCCCTTGGCGCAGAACGCGTGTCTTTATTTATTTTCCTTGGAAGTTCCAGTTTTGTTCTCACCGGTGCGATTCAGTGAAGTCGTGCGAAGTTATTGCAAGCAAGGGGAACATCATTTCAGACCTGGGAGGTGATATCAAGTTCGCGGATCCTTTTCTTTCTTGTTTCGCTTGCTTTCGTAAATAGTTGGCCGCACATTTCGGTCGGACTGAAGCGCTCTTATATGCGCCTCTTGCTTTTCTTATTTTGGAAACGTAAGTTTCAGGGACACGTGTTCTATATTTATTGGGAGCACAGCAGTCTGCAACATTTCTCTCCGGTAGCGAAAGAGTATAGGAAACTGCTTTTGCAGAGGCGGTGGCTGCGAGGAATTTTGATCCGGACTTAGCCTGGGGGTTCTTACAGTCCCTGGCTCATTTTGTCGGAGGTGAACGCAAGGAGTCACTTCGTTCATTAAATATCAGCCGTATGCGCTCTAGTATTCTAGAAGTTTCGCTCAGTATCGCATTACAGTGAAGTCTGAGCTGGCCAAATAGAGCGCCTACGTCGTTTTTGCTTTACTTTAGAGAGGGTAAGTTTTCTTTGAAAAATAATATGGCGGATCGTGGTCACATAGACACTACTGATGCAGCGTCAGCAATGAGTTTCTTGCTTCACGCATCTTCCGTAAACAACTGCAGCGCACAAGCAAGCACTGATAGCAGGTTGTTGTGCTTTAATAAAATGTCTTTTTTTTTTTAAGGAAAAACCACTTCATACATTTAAATATTACGCGCATTTTCTTTCAGAACAACTTTAGTACGACAGTCTGCATTTATTCTGTCGTTTGTGCTCTAAGTGCAAGCAAATTGGCGTTGCAGGTAAACGTGTTGCCTAAGATGATATCGACCACCCGAACACTTCACGTTTAAACTGGATATAGTGCATTTTTCATTTTACTTACTTATTACTACCTCAAAGGCCCCACTGAAGGGCTATAGCATGAGGGACTGGGTTACAGAGCACAACATTCCTTCAATTCATGATTTGAATTGTGATGGGTCAGTATGGAGTACGACGTGGCCGGGCAAGTCATTCCAGTCTTTTGCAGTGCGTACATAAAATGAAGACAGAAGTGCAGGTGTGCGGGCAGGCGGAGAATAGGTGGTATTTTCATAGTTCATGTGCCTGGAGGAGCGTTGAACTTGAACTTAGCAAGTTGAATTAGCAAGACGTTGACATGCGACCGTAAGAATAAACCTAGGGTGGAGTTTTCACTTATTTCAAAAGGAGTAGCTAGCGCCGCTGAAAAGCACCAACGTCTCGTTTCAGGTAAATAAATGCATCATTTGACTTTTTTAATGTCCTGTGCATCTAATGATGACTGACTAAAGTTGTGCAGACTTAACTACACAATTGTAATTTCTCTGTATGTCGAATACTGGGGCTGTTCACATTGTTGCTTGACAAGAAAACTCATAACAGGCGTGACAGCCAATATCTCTGGATGCTTCATTATTCGTGGCACTTCTAGCCATGCCTACGCGAAGCTACTATGAACGAATAGTTACTTGTAATGGAAGCAGAAATCCCGGAGCTCACACAAGTAGTGAAGATACATTGCTGAAAACGGCGGCAAAAAGGCAATGAACGGAAATCAGGAGGAGTCTCAGGTTGTTATAATGCAACTAGTAGGCTAGTAAAAGTTGTAAACACAGCTTTATATTGACTACGTGCCGTGCACACTACACAAGCAGGCTGTTTAGAAATTTTTTAACGTCGTAATCACACTTGTTCCAAGAAGCGTGAACGATAAAGCGTCTGTGGCTTTGGTTTTTGACTCTCTGGAAAGTAGGATGAGTGTAACGGATATTTATGCGAAACGAAGCATGAATAGCGGCAAGTGCATCAAACTTGCGAAATTCGCCGAAAAACTCGCACATCATAGAGTTCAATCAACTGCTACTTCGCAAGAAAGTTCGTCCTTAAGCCAGTCCCTTTCTTAGGGAACAAAAAAATTCTAAAGTTAAATCTGGCGCATGCCCTGGAAGTGCGCAATCCCAAACTCACCTTTTCCCTGAAGGCTAAAGAAGGCATCAGTGCTCGTTCGGCGCTTTTCTAGAATACCGGAGATGAATAAAAAGCACAGGGTCGTTTTTACTTTAAGGCTAAGAACGCATTGCTAGCCCGCACTACTACGACTTAGCCGTTTTAATTAGAGTGACGTATAATATCGCCGTTTTTGGACCCCACAAAACAGTGCCAGAAAATGGCACGGCTCGACATTGTCATCGTCAGTTGCGTCGTTCTGCGCGACACTTTTTGGGATTTTATTTTCGACACCGACTTCCTGCGGCACTATCAGAATCAGAATATATTTATTTAACATCATGGCGATGTTGGGTGCACCGGCAAAAAGCCAGTGGCAAGGCTTGACGAGGCCGGCGCACCCTACAGAAGCTTGGCAGTGATACACTTGTTCACGTTAACAAAACAAACGAAAGAAACAATACGAGGGCACTTTCAGAGAAACAAAAAATACAAAATACAATACTACGATACAATTAGCGACTATCTCAAACGAATGATCACTTTTTCAACAGCTGGTCAGCCCCAGACAGCGCAGCGCCGCACTTCACATTTCTACCGATAAAAGACCACCGTCTTGGTTGACGTCGCCTGTGACGACTTACGTGACTGTGGCACAGTGGAAAAAGATAGCCTTCGGCTAACCACAGCCGCCTGTTGAAACAAGGCATCTGTGACACTAAAGGCTTTCTCACGCTCGTGGTGACCGGTCTGTGACCCTTGCCATCAATTTTTGTGACGACCACCAGCACGTTTTCCCAGGCACTGCCGTCGCTTCTGCCGACTCAGTGATCGATGTTCAGGAATGTTTTGTGTCCGAGGCCGAGGACAATAACAAGCCATCGCTTGCAAACTTCAGCGTCGATTGCAAGCTCCCAGCTTCTTCATCTAAGGCGCATCAATTGCCCATTAACCTAACCTCGTTCGATGATGTTCCACGTCACACCAGCGGTAACTCAGGACGTACTACGTCCGCCGCTTACGAACGTGGGTGGCGCTGATGAACACTCTCAAGGTTAGGTTACTTGTAAACATAAATACCCCCAAAAGAAGAAGATTTGACAGCCGTCGCCGTAGCTCAGAGGTAGAGCACCGGACGCGTGATTCGGAGGTCGTGGGTTCGGTTCCCATCGGCGGCATGTGGTTGTTTTTTCTTCTGCTGTTCTAATCAATTAGCTCTAAGCGATAAAATATTCAGTAATATTCTAAATTGATTAACACCACAAAATAAATAAATAAATTTAAAAAAATCTCCTGTGTCTCTTGGTTTCTGTGGCTGTTGGCTTCTCTCTCATATATATATATATATATATATATATATATATATATATATATATATATATATATATATATATATATACTTATGCTGCTACAATGCGCCCCAGTTAACTTCCCTCCCTCAACCAAATGAAAAAAACGACACCTAAGTGCTTTGCGCGTGAATTACAGTCCAGAAGGGTGTCCAGTGTCCATACTGTGTGCATAGCACAAAATGCCGGAACACACACACGCATTCCATTCCAGTGGAATTTCCGATAAATTCATTGTCCGTAACGCGTGGTGCTGTGCTACCAAGAGGGATAAAGAGAGATAGAGAGTGCATTTGAACAACTCTTTCTGTCAGCAAAAAAATCATCATAATCATACGTCATTTTGTAATCATACGTCAAGAATATATTGGCACAGTTCCTCCCTCTCCCAGAGCGTCGGTTTATGTAGCGAGGCTATTTCGAGCCCAAGCTCAGCTCTCATTACTCATTCTCCACGCGAGTGCCCCCGAGGATGTGTTCCAGTCGTTGGTGCGTTGAAGTTAAATCATGCTCATCCTCTATGCGTATGGGTAATCCGCTAACCTAGCATACAGAGCAATAATTACCGCTGTTTGTAAAACGCATGCAAATATGTTCCATATAATTCATTCTGCTAATCCGGGGAAATATGCTACTGCGCAAAACAGCATTAACGCTTGCTCGCTGCACCAAATCTAAAATGAATTGCTGCATGTTTCTTAGCTAACAGTAACCTATAACGACTCAAAATTTAATTAAGCTGAATACGTTACACGCTTTAAGTTTCTGAATCAATGTTCATTTCGCATTTTGATTGCTTCGCGGAAGACTCCTGAAGGTGCGGCAGAATCACTATCACACTCACTAGGCATGTACAGGGTTGGTCAAAAGTTCCCAGGCCACAGGGTCTGCTTCCGAGCACTATATTCGAACAGTTACGGCACCCCCGTAGCCCAAAATCTCTACGGCGGGTAGCAGAAGCATCATCCCCACCTCTGTAAACCTTGGTAGCTTTACTGCCATCATAGGGGACGAGATACAGCTGAAAAGCGGAGCCTGTGGCCTGGGAACTTTTGACCAACACTGTACGTGATGCGACTGCCTGCACCGAACATGTGACCTCGCTCAGCGACATGTACCACCCACACTTGAGTACGCTTCGCGGACCACTTGCACCATGAGGTCCTCAGTCGCTCAGTTGACTGAAGAATAGAGGCTCGAAGCAAAAAAAAAAAAAAAGGCGACTACAGCATCAGCGAACACGCTCTCCGCAACCGACCGACATATGCCCCGCATCTATTGGATAACCATCGGAGGGATCCTTCTAAATTCTATTTTTGTTTCGTCTGCCGTTTAAATTGGTTCGCGCAATAAATGAGAAGTAACAGGTTCATAGGAGGCGGGAATGTTTGCCTTTGAAATTAATCATTAATCACCAGAGATTCTTTCAGCAAATTACTAATGATTCATTGGGGCCGAAACCTTTCGGCAGCTGACAGCGCGTATATATAATGAACGCTTAGCCGAAGAAGCTGCAGACGCCACCGGTGAATTTGGGTTTCAATGATGTCATGAACGAAAATGGAACAATTGTAAGGATCGCTTATTAAAAGACAGGGTAAGGAAGCGTAAAACTACTGTGGTAATTTCCATGCGTCAAAGGGAAACAACGATTGCACAACTACAGCGAACAATATAAATTTGAAGTCATGCAGTTATACTGCTTATGCAACACGGCACGAGAACACAATTATTTTTCACCGTTTGGCTGATATACTACTTAGTATTCCGATATCCTGTCACTGCGGAAATTGAAAGCTGCATGCCTTCTCCTCAGCCAAGATGCAAGGTTCGTCAGCTTGTGTGCTTCGGCCTGGATGCGATGTTACTTAAAGCGCATCGGTAAGAGAAACAACCATACGTGAGAGTAAAATACTCTTCGTGTTGAAAGCTTGTAGCATGCAACTACTGCAATGACGCACTGTAGCGTGTTCACTGATACCCTTACGGAACGCAGCGGAATGCCTTGTGCTAGATAAATACTCACAGCTGCATGGAACAGAAAGTTAATAGCCATAATGACTACATCCAGCCGATTAATTCAACTCATCGAATACCAAACCACGGCCGCCATAGGAACAGGCCTAACAGGCGATGGCCTGTGGTTCCAATGAAAACACTCGTCGCTGAAACACGTCGGTATAGCGAAATTTCAAGACTTTTTCAGTTCCTTTAAAAAAAAGAAAGCAGAAGAAATACTGAGCACACTTGGCAACGGCGGCCAAAGGCTGAATGCTGGTCCGGCTAGCCGTGTTAGCAGAAACGAGCACAGTTCACTGTTTGCGATGGCCAGGACATTACAGTGAGCACTTCATTTTTCTGAATTGTCTGCGACCCCATCATCGTCCTCCTTGACCCTCGTCGCCGTCGCCATGGCGCGGGAATTGCCACATTGTCCAGAGGCACAAGTAGACTATCATCATTGTATCGACTGCACTGTTTCGACATCCAACAAATGTGGCGCTATCGTCTCGTAGGCGACCGTCACCGTGCAGTTTCGAACGCCGATGTTCTCTTCTAATTCAGTTCGATCCTCTCAGCCCTAAAAGACGCATCACGCTGTCGCCGTACCCTTCAAACGAGAAGTCATTGGCTTAAATTAAGTGCCAAAGACGCTGCCTTATTGCCAATTTCTTCGCTTAAATTTTTCTTAAGCACGGACATCGCGGATTTTTTTCTTACGTCCATGACATTTGAACGACAGTTCCATTGTGGTGAAATCTTAGCGGAGCACGGCTTTAGTAAGTGGCTGCTGTAAGCAGTGTTTATAAATTTCTGCCCAATAAGGTTTCTCGCCGAATCATCTTCTCTCAGTGTCTCGACAAAGAAGGGCCATCGTGAGCACAGAACCGGAGCCCTAGGCAGACGACAACAGAAAGTCATTCGTCACATAACTGGTCATAAAAATAGCAGTGCTATAAGCAGAAACTGAGCCGTCTAATAAAGACATGCAGCCTACGCGCTGGCTAATAATGCTCACCTAGAAAATGCTGAAGAAAACTCAGCATAAGAATACTCAGTGCAAGTAAGTTCTGGAAAACCCGTGCAGAGTAAACCAAGTGGTAAGCGCGAATTCTCTCTTAACGTCGTGCTACTGCTTTTGTTTTTGACATTTTCAGTTGTAACTGTTTATATGTCTACTATATTAAGTTGTTGCTATTAGAGTTTTTCAAAGCGATAGCTGTGCGGCGGACACTTGGAGAGGTTTGTAGCAGTTATTTTCCGTTTTTGAACGCACACCGAGACGAGGTGTTGGAGCGGAAGGAACGACAGACCAGGCAATCGGCGACGCAGATTCACCTACGTTTGACCTGCTCTTCCAGAAACTTCGCTTTCGCGGCCTAGGAGACCTATACACTAAAAAACAGTACTCCTTAAGAGTCATCAAAGGCAGCCGTTCAAGGCAAAGACGGCAATCCTTTAATTTTTTTGAAAGGCGACACAGCTGTTTTACAGCGACGGCTGTTAGTTTATTACTTTCGACCCTTTCCTACGGTACGGCGTCGTAGTTGATGACGTCATCACAGCTGGAGCGCTGACCCGCGCACAGCGCGCGCGAGCGACCGTCGGCAGAAGTGCGCAGAGCTTCGCTCAACTGCCACCGCGAGCGCGCTATAGTGTAGCTACGAGGGGGGAAAAAGGAATGCGCAAAGCTTTGTATGGTTGCATTGCGTGCGCTGGTGTCGCTGAACCACTTGACACTCGGATGTATTAGAGTGAGTGCACGACGTAAGGCTTTCACCATTCTGCTCTTCGACATGGAAGGAAAGGAAGCGGTTATCGCGCGCGAATCGTGAAAGAGCGCGCCACGAAGAATGCGCGGAAAAGGCAAGGGCGAGCGACGGATAGCGGTGCTGTGCGACGAGCTATTTACTACTGCCTAATTTCGCGAGTTATGTAACTGTAGCGTGAATGTTGTCAAGATTTTTGCGTGCGACAGCAGCACCCCTCTTTCTTTTAAAAAACGACAAGTGGGAGGCATTTTCGTTAAGCCCCCGGCTTCAGACTAGCGATTTAACAAGAAGTCTAAATGCAGACACTATCAGCATTATCAAATTATCGCCATTACGCAGCTGAAACGAAAGGGCTTAGCACGCTGCCCCGTGGCACTCCATGCATGAGGTCACGTCGTGCGCTTTTCTTTCACTCGTCTGAATGTTTTCCTGTCACTTCGAAATCCAACGTAGCGGTGTTCCACTCTCACCAGGTTTCAGCAAATTGCGTAGGACATGGATATGGGCTGACAGTACTGAATGCCCGCTTAATGTGCAAAAATGCTGCCGCTGTCATGCTACCGCGGCTATGCTCGTAGTCAACACGTCACGATGTTTATAATCATCTCCACGACGCATCAGCGCCTGCGGAAGACTGTCATCAATTCTAAAAACACTCCAGTCTCATTACATCACCACTGAGGTGTCAATAATAAACTCCATCACTTTGCATAAGCAGCTTGTTAAGCTCACTGGCCAAAGCAGTCCAGAAGCAGGAGGATTCGCACGGCTTTGAAACAGGGACGACGCGACCTATCTTGGGGCGGGCCAACGTTGTCTCTGTTCAAAATTCAGAATGTGCTCATGTTTTTAAGAACTGTGCGTTCTATATCGATAATGTACGGCCTGTTTGTTGCCACAGAGGGAACGGATAAACTGAAAGATTGCGAGACTACGACATTACGAGGCTATGAAACTACGGGAAAGAGTCCTTCGCGTATGTTTAGGTGTTTTGCAAGCGACTTCGAGCCCTCTGGTTATTGCAGAAGCACGGCAGCCCCTCTTTCAAGCATTGCGAGCAACTGAGACTTGGTGGTACATTTTCAGCCCTGTGTTCCAGCATGATGGGTAGACTTTAGTTTCTGCGCTGCAGGAACGGGATGGAAGCCATGTGCAAACGTGTTTAAAAGCACAGCCAACATCTCCGCAGTTAAGAATTTTGCGAAGGAGCAAATGCGTATTCCCCATGCCTTCTGATGATCACTGAGATCGAGCTGCCTGTCGCAGGAATGCTTCGAAAGCACAACACGGTCATACTTGGCGCTCCGTAGTTTGCACTACACCAGATACGCATGCGGTGGCCCTTCCCAGTCTTTGTGTATATTGATGGCTCTAGTGTAGGAAATTTTTCTAGATTCACATCTCTGACCTTAGAGTTGAAGAAACGAACTGCATTTTAATTGGTTGAGACAACATCACGAATGCTGAGATTTATCTTTTTTTGTTCGCACTACAATTCATATCATCAGTACAAGGTCCACGGAAGTCGGTACTCTTCAACGACTCGCTGGTCGCTACAAATATCTCGACAATGCTAGCTCAAAATCATAGAATACTACGTTGGTGTATGAAGCACATAAATAATTCAGCAAGGCTACTGATGAACAACATACTGTTGTCTTCGAATGAATATCGGGGCCCCTACTCCAGGAAGCACCAAGGCTGAAACGGCGGTAACCTCGTAACAATACTAGCATTTGTTGCCTTCCTGTCCTGCGACGCGAAATGCGTCGTTGCGCGAACGTTAGTGCTAATTAAAGTGCGCGGTTCAATCACAGTCATAAATGTGCTTAAGCCTATTGCACTGATTCACTGGTTCAGTTTGCATTCCTGTATCTCTAAGCAGAAGTCAGAAAACTTATTCACTGTTTGCGGTTGAGAATCGCCTACAAAAAGAACTTCCTTCGCAGAACTTGCTACCTAGACAGCCCACGACATGTGTGCGGTCTAGGTGATGATGAAGCATATCACGCTTGGAATGCCCACAACACAGTAGTTTGACACGGTTAATTAGTGACTAGCACCCTTTGATTGAGTGATTAAAGCCTTCAAAAGACAGCTAGGTTCATGGCCGACGTGTGCACAACAAAAACGAGCAATTATTGTGCAGAAAATTGCTGTCGAGGTTACCAACATTCCCGGTAAACGACATATACTAGAGTCATTTGTGCACCCTAAATTAATATCGAATCCAACAGTGTTGTCTTTATTATGCTTGTTTTTCATCTTAATAGCGGTTAACATACATCAACTATGACGCGGTCCAAGTGCATTTTTTTTAATTGTCTTTACATCACTGTGATTGGTTTTGCTTCCTTCTATTACTTCCTGCAATTCAGTGTTACCATTACTGAGGAGTTGTGTTGCGAACTCTGTTGCGTATAGCGTGCTGCAGCTATGTTGTGTATTATGTTGTCCTCTGCGAAAACGACCTGATGGTGCCACTGTCAGGCATCAACATCTCCTTACAGGTTAATTCAAATGCAAAAAAATAAAAGAAAAGAAAAACGGGAGACCAGCCGCGAATCAGCCTCCCGTGTTCTTTGTCGGGATGAGGGTGCGCATCTTCCCGCGCAGTGCCTCGTGAATGCATTTTTTACGCATACGTAAACAACTTTTAACCCGTCAACAGCTCAGGTATGTACAAATCGTTGTATGACTTGGGGCACGATAAACTCAACAAATTATATTCAGTTCAGGTGCTTCAAACAGTTCGCAACGAATTTTCTGCGGGCGTGAATGACGATTTTGTAAATGGGGTTACTCGCTAAAAAAACATGGAGAACACAAGAAGTGGGCAGCACGCGCACGGGCTCACATTTGAATTTTTTTAATTAAAGATGACATATACACTGTGAACAAAAAACATCATGCTCAGAAGCTATCCAAAATCACTGCCGTCACACTCTCGCGTTAAGAAGTCGCACCTCACAATCAGCAACTGCAACTGATGGATGGCTAGCACATACACGTGTTTTTTCTTTATAACGTACCCCTCGAACAGTTCCCAAGTACGACGGTCCCTATGCCTGTATAAAAATGTCAATTTTATCTAGAAGCGGATTTTTAGCGGTTTTATCTGGAAGCGGTCTAGCTCTTCTCCATGACCAAAGCTGCAATGCGTTCTCATCGCTGAAGCCTGACCTTGAATAAATAAATGAATAAAATAAATATTTCCGCTACTGAGTTTCCAACCTACGGTGGTGCTACCAGATAATTATCGCTGGCCTACGCACGAGAGCACTATGCGGTCACCGCAGCCGAATCACGCCTCGTGTTGAACTGCGACACACTCTCGCGCTGTGCGCTGCATGCCATCGTCTTTATCGACTAATACTACTATCGAACTAGTATCGCATCCAGACGTGCCGACGACCTAGTAAATCAAAACCATGAGCCTACCGGTCTAGACAAATGCTTTCCCACGTCTACTCGGTTTAATATTGTTAAAATCCCACCACTCATTTCAAAGGCCCTGCGGTATTTTTCAACTTGGGAATACTCATCAGAGGACCTATTCTTAAAATGTTCCTTCAAACGGATTATAACGCAGCGATCCGTCTGTCCGACATTAACGCAGCCGCACGAAAAAATTCTGAGGACGATCGCAATACTCCCTAATGCGAAATTTGAGCGCAGCTCTGTAGGTGTCTCAGGATCTGTAGGCTCATTGTTTTGCTTTGCTGGATCGTGGGCACGTCTGTCTGCGATATTAGTTCCATTGTAGTGTTAGTTTATGAAGACAACGATGCGCAATTCACAGCGCGCGTGAATGTGTATATTAGTTCGATAGCAGGATTAATAGAAGAACACGACGATGTGCAACGCACGTGTAACGCACAGCGCAGAAGGGTGTAGCGAATTTTCTGCAAGCTGCTGCAATCACGAAGCTCGGGAAGCCAGCTGTATTCAATCTAATCACTTGATAAACACTTTCCTCCACTGCATGGACGCAAGATTTCATTAGGGCAGCACCAATGTTGGACAGAACAATGTCATTCTTTACCGTTTTTTTAGTGTCCGGAAGAAAAACTTAAGGGTGCTTAGATGGATCTCGGATGTATTATATAGAAAAAAAAAACACGTGTATGTATTCGCAATCCACCGGCTATGCTTGCTGATTGTGGGGTGTGATTTCTAGACGCGAGCGTGTTACGGCAGCGATTTTGGGTAGCCTCTGAGCATGTGGTTTTTGAAACGAAAGGTCTGCTTCACGACCAAAGCTGCAAAAGCCAGTTCACCGCTGAAACCTGACCTTGTGAGCCTAGCTAAAGTAAATAAATAAAATAAATACTGTCGCCACTGGGTTTCGAACCCGCGGAGGCGCGAACAGATTCGCTTCGCTGGCCTGCGCACGAGAGCCCTAAGCTATCGCCGCACCCGATCACCGTGTTAAACAGCAATACACTCTCTCCCTGTGCATTGCACGTCGTCTTCATCAACTAATACCACTGTAGAACTAATATCGTCACCAGGCGTGCCTACGACCAAGCAAAACAAAACAATCAGCCAACCAGGCTAAACACATGCTTTCTCACGTCTACTCGGTTTAACTACG
The DNA here is from genome assembly GCF_055824585.1 of Amblyomma mixtum. Classification (NCBI taxonomy): domain Eukaryota; kingdom Metazoa; phylum Arthropoda; class Arachnida; order Ixodida; family Ixodidae; genus Amblyomma; species Amblyomma mixtum. The sequence goes on from NC_143014.1 coordinate 65,754,928, forward strand.
TTAAAACCCTAACACTTTTTTGTTCACAGTACATATATATGTCATATTTCATCCAATAAAACTGAGTTGCGAGTCTGCGCGCGTCCTGTCTATTTCTTTATCTGTTGTCCGTGTTTTTTAACGCAGTAATCCAATTTACGAGATGAACATCCACCAACTAGCCCAGCTTGCTAGCTTGCTGCTCTACTATGGCGTGAATAATGTTGATGCAGTCGCACCAGCCTTATAGCGAACGCCCCATTTTTGGGATCTACCCTGCCGTTCAGCCTCTCGTCTCCTGACTACGAGGCGGGGAGGAGAGTGTACTGCCACTGCCGAATTCTTCTAAAACTTTTGTCTCCGTTAAGGTTTAATACAAGAACACAAATGAAAACTAGGACTATAGAACGCTTAAACTCGTTATTAAGCAGGCCAGAGGAAACGTACTGCAGTAAGTTTTGTCTCTCGGTGCTACACAGAATTCTGAGAACGTCAAATGTCGGCGACAGGTTCTCGTTTCTCCTTCCGCCTAGCAAGGACAAGCTTGAGAGGCTGTTAGAGCAAGCCAGTAAATTCAGTGAAAAATAGATAGGTCCTCTACTATAACGGCGCCTCCGCTGCCTACATCTGAGGCGCGGACGATTTGTGAACAAGTTTTCATGTTTCTGAATGACTTCGAATTTCTACGCTCGCAGCTTCGCCGGGGCCGCGGGCTCAAATGAGGGCACAAATTTTAAGCGAGTCGACGCCCGTCTCATTAGAAAAGTTTCCTTCGGCGTCTTCGCGGCAGTTCGAGCGCTCTTTGCCATGCTCAATGGTGTTCCAATTGAGGAAGGGCGTTGAGACGATGTTCGAGCGTCAGGCGAGTGTCCTAGATTGCTGCACCTCCGGAGATGCCAGTTCGCGCCACCACCTACTGTTTTACTCTTATGCGCTAAGAAAAATTTCGATTTATACCTTTACCCCGTACGTCCCCCCGTCCCCTTACACGCGCTTTATTTTTGACGTGTTGCAAACAACGCGCTTCACGGCGTTGTTTTTATTATCATTATTTTCCCTTCCGCGTTGACTTGGCAGCAATAAAAATTCATTACACTCGGGGGACTCTCTCCTGTGACGGCTGAGCGAAAAGTCGACCAGGCCAGCTCGCTGCGCCAACATAAAAGCCAACGCTCCGTGGACTATTGTTTCGATCGAGAACGCGACGCCCGAACAGCTTTGAATAGAACGCAAAACCAAAATTTCATCTCGAAAATATGCGCTTTGAAGGGAACACAGCCGGCCGCGCAGGCAGAGGCTTCCGGCTTTTCTTCCTCGTACTCCCTCTCCTCGGCCGGCACTTGTTTAAAACTGCGTTCTTAACGCCGTAAACCGAGTCGACCATGTCTCCCCGTCCGTACACACTTCGCACCGCCCAAGACTTTCGCTTTCTTGGGCTCTGTTTTTTTTCCTCTTTTTCCCTGCTCAATACACCTTTTATTTTGCGGCGTTTCGCGGGCGCGGCTGTATTTGGCAGCTAGCAGCCTGGACCGCTAAGACTCGCCGGTGGTGTAACGGTGAAAGTTCCGGTGGGCTCTTTCCCAGTTCCTCGGTTTATGGTCTTTATTGCGAGATCGGAACAGCGGTAAAAAATTTTGCCTGCCTATGAAAATAAAAAAGAGGGCAGCTCCTTCCCCGACAACGTGGCAGTGGCGACAAGGTTTACGTTCCCGCCGGACTTTGCTTTTCTTTTCCCGACCTCTCCCCCTCTCGGGGCTACACACTTGTTTCCGGTTCAGTGCGCTTGTGAATGCGCGCGGCGCCAGCGCGGTAAATCTGCAGAGCACCCGCTTTCATTTCTGCTGACGCACGGACTCGCCGCACTTTGACCTCCCCCGTGCGGTGCGTTTCGGGAACCGTCGGGTTTCGTTTTGCATCGCCTCTCGCTGTGTGTGCGCACAAAAGATAGAGATGGGGAAAAGCTCCGACCGCTTGCCAGTTTGCTGAACAATACACATTGCCGGTGCAGTGGTTTCCCCACCTGTAACACGCGCAATCAGGGCTTCCGCAGCTCCGGCGCACTTGAAGCAGGCAGCCTGGCATGTATACTTGCGTCGTTTATTTTTCTTTTCCCCGCCTCTATTCCAGACAGCCATTGCGGACTGGTGGTTTCTGTTGTTGCCATCGTTTCTGTTGTTGTGACGCTACGTTGCAAATTCCGCTAGAGACCTGTAAAATTTTCTACGGGCATGATTCTTCCCAATTCTCCTTCTGCAGCTCTTCTGTTTTTGTAGTTTACCTGTAACGATTTTGTTGAGCACTGCCAGAACTCTTAGTGACCGTAGAATACGACTTTACCAGTTGAAAGCTTGCTGTTATTTTGTTTGCTCTCTGTTTCGAAATCTCGTATTCTGTGGTAGAAGCTTACACAATTTGAAGACGTTCTCTTTATCACGCGAACAGCGTCGTTGGGTTTCTTCTTCTGCCTCTCAAGAAGGGGTCATTCGTCCAGTTATTAGTGCAACAGTTAAGAGTGAACAGTATGGACGTAAACTGCGTTTAGTTTGCTACTGCCGCCCAGGCATCCTACATTAAATCTCTCCGTAAGAGCATAAAATCGCGTCTCATTAACTGCGTTTAAAAGTAGACAGAAAGTACTCAGAGAAAATTTAGCACTCACAACATAGCAAACCGAAGCACTTACCCTGGTAAAAGGGCGCATTGTATTGTAACCAAGCATAACCTTGTTTTGTGACTTCTGGAGACTTAATACGGCAGTCCAATTTACAGCGGCGTCACTAGGGAGGTGCGGGGAGATGCGATTCGCACCGAGTGCAGAGGCTCAAAAGGGTTCAACTGCCGCAGAGTAAGAATGGGGGGGGGGGGGGGGGAAGCAGTGACCGTGGATGTGAGCCGGCGCTTGTCGAAGCGTATTATTCCACTCGGAACGAACTCAATGTTTCAATTCTAAAACTTAGTCTTCTTTGACTAGTCTGAAAGCGCACTTTCCGTCTAAATACCTTGGCTAAGGAGATATCTCACAACGTCAGGCACTGATCTCGAAGACAACAAGCATTGGTCAACATGCACTTTGTCACATTCATCACTCAGTGGGATTTTATTCCCTAGTGCAACCTTTCACTATACCTGCAAATAATCCTGAGGATACACCTGTGGCATCACAAGCATTAGGGGGAGGGTCTAATTTGAAACCGATCAGAAACTGCTTGACACCTGGAACAGCTAGTGAGTGAATGCATTCACCAAATGCCTGCACAGTGTACACATTCGTTAGTTCTATGACCAAGGTAACGCGATGCGCGTTCAGTAGGTTGTCTACCTGAATAATACGGAAACAAAATTATCGGAAAAAAATTTTACTTACTCCTTATCAGCGTAGTCCCCCTTGACAATTTTAAGATACTAATTTCACTTCGCCTTCTATCGTTTCCCTCACAACAGAAGTATACTTCCTTCCGTTACGTTTCTTTGACTGCATTATCTGCATTATCATCATGAAACTGTTGCCCATACAGAAATGTCTTCAGCTCACGAAAGAAAAAGTAATCACTGGAACCAAGGTCTTAACTGTAGGCAGAATGGCTAAGCTCCATGAAGCTGCATTCCCAGATAGCAGCTCGAGGTCTGCGAGACTTGTGATTTCGCGCATTGTCGTCAAGCAGCAACAACACTTGCCGATAACTCCCCGCGGCGTTTCGCTTTGATTTAAGCATACTTAACTCCAGTCATTCTCTTGTGTGGCATGAATTTAAGTAATAAAACTCTCGCTGTATCCTAAGGATCTGTATCCACAATTTTCCAGCTGACTTTTTCACACGATCTTTCTTTGGAGTCGGTGACCTTTGTGCTGCTTTCATTGCATGGGCCCTTGTTAAGACTCCGGATCATGGCGGTGGACCCACGTTTCATCACACGTAACATTTCGAGAAAAGCAGTCCCCAGGAATTTTTCGCAGCATGTCTAAACTCTCTTAACTATATTTCTGGCGACATACATGCCTTCTGCTCAGGCGTCAGCACTTGTGCCACCCACCGGGATCTTAGCTTTGACACCATCGATACATCATGAATGATACTGAAAAACGCACCTATTGAAATGCCTGATTCATAAGCTATCGCCGCCGATCTTCCAAAATCGTGGCCTGCACATTACGGCACCGCTCCTTTGAAGATGCTTCGACATGCAGGTCATCCTTAACGGTGGTCATATTCAATTCATTCCCAACCGCATTTTAGACTGCTTGATCCAAAGCACTACTCGATGGCAGGAAGGTGTACCATGACTATGCACAGAAATCATCCTTTCCTTGATTTATTTACGTTTCTTTTACTCCTTTGTAAAGAAATTAATCATGAAATGATACTCGAAATAACTTGCGTTCTTTCTAACCGACGTTTCGCAACACTTGCCATACCGTCACTTCCAGTGCTTTCATCTGACTGAAGTGGGTTCATGTCGGACCTGCACAATCACAACATCACCTATCTTATACTGGCATAACATACTGGACCAGACAAATTACTGGAGACCCCTTGTTTATGTATGAAGTAACATTCTGAAAGTCTTTCGCAATATTAAATATCTTACTTTGCCGTTTCTGCAAAGCAGTTAGCTGATTTTCAATATCTGTGCAACCTTCTTAACTGGTTGCTTATTTGTGCTTAGTCATTTCTACGGATATAAGTTCAGTTGCTTTCTGTACGGTCGAGTGCACCTTGTGCCGTTACCCGTCGTTTCAGTTCCTGCGCAATCAGTACGCACGAACGTTTTCACATGCTAAGATAATGACTGCATCGGTTCAATATTGGTTTGTTCCTAGTTATCCCTGCGGATATCATTTCAGGTTTCCTGTATATTTTCAAATCGTGTACGGCCGGTTGCCATTGTAACTCTTCCTGCTTATTCCTGCTCATATCATTGATGATGGTGATGATGAATTTTTATGGCGCAAGGGCATCTGTGGCCAAAGTGCGCCATGGCACAAGGTTGTGTCTTCAACTCAAGGTGGGGTCAAAAACCCACTTCCCAAGCATTTCATCCTAAACAAGCCGAGCACAAGGAAGGGAAACCTTGTACCCATTGTATCACCGGTGGTTACCCGGCGGCACTGGGGACCGAACCCCGCACCTCTCGCATGCGAAGCGGATGCTCCTGCTCATATCGTTGTAAAAGGTATAAATTCCGAAACAATATTTGCAATTCCTGACTATTTATTTATTTCTAACATTTATTTATTCCTAGCTATACTAATTTTAACGCTGTCAATCACCTCATTCCTCCATGCCCAGAGACATTGTTTTATCTCTTCATTAAAGCTTTTTTGTTCACAAAGCAAATTTAATGTGTTTGTTTTTCTTTTTGTAATATGAACATGCAAACGTAATCAATAAGTGGGTTTTTTATTTAGTTCTTTACTGCATTATCTGCCGTACGATATATATAAAACTTCACATCGAAGCGGATCACGGCGATAGGGTTGGGGGCGACGCGCTAGCCACCGCACCGGGGGCAGTTGACCTTAGCGACGCCACTGAGCCCAAATTACTGGTGTTTTCTTAGCTTGTTCATCAATCTCTTCGAGGTACTTCGAGGTACAAGTTAACTTGCTTTTATTGCGAAGTACCAGACTCGGTAAAGCTCTGAAATGCTCTATTAAGTGAAAACAAAGCTAATGCTTTTATACACATGAAACTTTTCCACAACCTCTCATTCTACAGTAATCAGGCATGTGAAAGTCAGAAAGCTTGACGCCAAAGCTGCATACCTAATGCCATTTTAGGTTCGTCCAACTGCGCTGCAACTTAAATCAGCGTCTCATCGCCGAGGGCAGGTGTCAGCATGAAGTGCTTTGCAGGACTGGCGTAGCATATTTTAAGACAGCTCAGAAAGGGTTCTAACTGCCCTTTTTGAATCGGTCTCGGCCAGGCGTTCGGTGCGGTGTTCGCCTAGCTTTCTTCTTCAGTTGCCTGCAGCCGCCATCTCTCGTTTGCGTGCGTCCGTAGAATGATGCTGTTGCTGCTCAGTCGCCCGTCTCACTGCTACAGCGTGAAAATCGCAGAGAATTCCGGATTCTGCAGACGCTTGCTGGCTTCCGAATCATCCGGCCCCATCCACAGCTACTGTCGCCAAGCGCATGGACGCTGAGGTCATCGTGCAACACTTGGGTCATCGAACGAGATGAAGGGCGGCCCGTCACAATGACTTATCCCCTTCCCCTTTGTGCCATTGTAGTATAGGTGCCGCTTATCAGTCTTTTAAAATAGTCTCGGCCTTGAAAACAGCGGCACCTCTCGCGAGTGCGGTTTTTGCGCAGAAATACCGGTTAAACGTGCTGTCCACATCATGCATTTACACGCCAGCTCAAGTAGCGCTGCCGTTTTTAGACGTAACAAAATTTGCAAGGTGTCTTCTATATTCTGTGGCCTTATGCACATGTAGTTGTCCACCAGTTCGAGCAGGCAATAAAAGAGGCATGGCTTCACACTGAGGAGATGTTTGTGTCATGGCCGGTGCATTCCCGTCCGTATAATCAGCCAGAGAGCACTGATCATTGTTTCATTGTGTCGTGACGTCATGTTTTTCTGAGACACACACTCTACAGTGTGATTTCAGTAATAAGATTTTTGCCTGTTTAGAAAAACTGCGTTGTGCCTTAAGAGCTCTGCGTTGATGAGACTATTCAGTCTGGGGAAGAGCCATATGATGGACCGACATGCTGGACCACCACGGTCATCGAAATACATGCTCTGAAAGCAGTGCGCTTTGGTGCACGGTGTGTATGCTGCGCAAAAAGAACCTCTTACCTGGCTACCCTATCTTGATGCGTGTGTGCGCCTCCCAGAAGTTAGATGTTTGTGATGGGGGTGGAGTGCGGGGGTATGGCAGGCTCGTATTATGCAGCCCGGTGATTTGAAACACGAGTTTGTTTGTTTCTTCTTTTTTTAGAGTGCAGCTCTTAAGCGCCTGTTCGTGGGTTGAGCCGCGTCACCGACGTCCGTGTAACCGAGACAAACTATAAATAAATAAATAAAAACATTTCCCCACCTGAGATTCGAACCCACGGCGCCGCGAACAGATCAGCTTCGCCATCCACTGCGCAAGAGCGCTAGTCATCACCGTAGCCGATCACGCCTAGTGTTAAACTGCAACATGCTCTCGCGCTGTGCATTGCACATCGTTGTCTTCTTCTAGTAATGCTGCTATCGAGCTCATATACACATTTTCCCGTGCTGTGCACTGCACATCGTCGTCTTCTTCAAATGATACTAACTATTAGAGTCACCTGAAGTGCCACCGGCCCAGCTGAGCAAAATAATGAGCCGCCAGAGCCTGAGACACGGACAGAGCTGCACTCAAATTTCGCATTGGGAGAATCGTAATCGTGCTTAGTTTTTTTTTTTAGTATTTTCTCATGCACTAAAGAACAAAAAAGAAAGTGATGGCGAAGTGTTTTAAAGTGTGTCATCCATGCTGCATGCTCCACGCCGGCGTGGGTTCTTTTTTTTTTCTCTCTCGTCTGATATGAAGGCTCTTGGACAAATTCGCGTTGATCTCGGCTTCTGTTCGGGCTTCACTTGGGTGTGATTTCGCGTTGATGCTCGACTGAGACTTCCACGTATGGGAGCTAGAAACATTTCACACTTTAGAAGTAGTACTGAACATGCCATAAATGACGGCACTTAAGCAAAACATCGAGATGAAAAGCATGACGGCAATAAGTCGTCTTTAGCGCTGGATAAGAGAGCTTCTTTTTTTTCTCCCTCTCATTCTTAGCCAAGCCACAGCTGTGTTCCTCCGGTCAACGAATCTACCTTTGCTCACATTAAGGTTTCATTCTCTCCTTCTCGCTTAGTTGACGAAAATCTCAGTCACAAGAAGCCTTGCCGGCCCACAAACACATGGTTGCAGCAGGAGGTTAGGATCCTAGGCCAGCGATCAAAACCAAGTAAAATTAGCTTGTAAACCGAGCAGAATTAGCGCGCATCATTATTATGATTCCAAGTAAAAAGCTTTCCCGTACTGCGAATATGTTAACACAGGAAATTTCATGGGTCATCCATAATGAGAGCATGTGGGAACAGTGATTTTCCGCTTGCTAATGTTTCTTGCGGGAAAGTCCTAAATTGCGTTGAAGCATTCAAGAGTGCGTAAGGCGCTACTTATCGACTTCCTGTGCTACAAGGCTACAACACAAAAGAGATAACCCAAGGAGGCGCAGGCCTGCGCGTTACAGTTTCATCTGCCGTCAGGAACTCACCTTGATTCGAGGTTGTAAGTTCCAAAATAAGAGCCGTGGTCGCTGAGCCCACCCGTTCCCGGGAAATGTCGCGAGCAAAAGTATGGAGACTGCAGAACCAGCGGCCGAAATGTGCGGAAGTTTGTCGAATGGTGCTGCCCAGGTGTCTAGCGTAAGCGCTTGTGTTCTTATCTACTGACCGGCTCGTTCGCACGATACTAGCCAGCACGCGAATGCTCGGCGGAAGACACGCGTGACGAGCGCCCAGCCAAACTGCCCAAGGAGAGCGGCTCGCAATGCTTTGCCGCAGTACTACCGCGTCATTCGCCGAAAATACTCGGCGGAAAACGCGACAACTGCCCTCACGGTCGAAACGGCTCGCGCCTCTTCTGCCGATCAGTTGAGCGTCTTTTCGAAGGGAGCGAACGAGCCGGCCGCCAGATAAAAACGGACGGGCTTGCGCACCGACCGAGTCGGGACACCGTGTCGCGCCGTATGATAGCGCTGCCGTGCGTTTCGGCCACCGGTCCAGCTCCTTACAAACTTTGGCTGGCGATACTACACCTGTTGGCAGAACTACACCTGGCAGAACTACACCTGTTGAGAAAAAACCTATTTGGCTGTTGTGTTGAACCAAGCTACAATGTGTTAAGTCTTTACGGTGTAGGTCACTTTCTGAAAGGCACCAAAGAGCAAGCAGCGGCGTCCTCTAAGCAGATGTTTGCCGTGTGCCTCTTGGTCGGCAGCAGTTAGCGTTAGGGCTGTCAGTGCTGCTAATGGTGCTGCTTACATCCATACTTGTCAGTGCATACTACACGTTCATATATGAAGCACCATCGCGATCGCGAAAAGCGATCGCGCTCACTTGTGAATATTCTTGATATTTTTTTTTATGAGCGCTTCATTTCGGACGAACATACAAAAGCCCCCTTCACTGCATACATCAAAAATTCTCTATATGATAGCGCCAGAAACTGGACGGGACGAAAAAGAACAAGCCGTCTGTCGATCTAACGAGGTCATTTGCAGGAAAGCGCTGACGTAATGTAAAGGCAGTCTCCTTCGTACATTCTGCTAGCACCCGGCTCGTCTGTACTTTCTAATGCTCCGAACGTAGCACTACAGCACCTTGTCAAAAGCGTTTGACGGGCACAAGTGCAAAAAATGCAGCTGCCAAAAAACGCTCACTCGTCACTTCTTGCCGCTATTAGCTTAGCATGGAAAATGAGATTTCTTTTTCGCTCACTTGAAAAAAAAAAACGCGAGAAATAAGATTTGCACCTCTATACGCCAGGTGCACATTGCGTGCCATGGACCTGAGCGGCATGGATTATCCGGAATTTTAGTTCGTCTCAAATGGCAGGTAACGTAATAAAGTGCCAGTGGACAGCTCATTTGGGGATGGCTGGAGACGAAAAAGAATATGATCTCATTATGAGTATAAGTTATAGGCTCAACTTTGAGGAAGTGGAAAAATTAGCCAGCCCTATCATTACGTGTGCAGTACACATACACAAAAAAAGTCAGATTTCGCAACCATTAGGTAGAAAAAAAAATCCCTAGTGCAATCAAGTAAGTGAATAATGTATTTAATTTATTCAGATTCCCTCTTGTGCAAACTATGCAACGCTGCTGTTGAGTGAAAATAAGTGACGCTTTTAAATACCGGGTGTTTCAGGAAAGACTCAATTTTTTTTTTTATTTCAAAAAGAGGCTTTTTGAGGTAAAAATATGGCTTTCGTGGCGTAGTATTACCGGTGTTGGCGGACATCAGAAAACTGGTGAATCGTTTTAAGTAGTAAGCTGGTTCACTAATTTTCAATAATTAACTTTTTACCTTTTTTAACTTTTTAACTCTGCAAAACACTAGAACACATCATCGCTCACTACATAACGAATTTTCTTGAAACTAACAACTTACTCTCTATATTTCAGCATGGATTTCGGAAGGGTTTGTCGAATGTACGGAACTGTTAACAACTGTTCACGAAATCGCTCTAACACTTGGTTATTCTGGGCAAGCTGATCTTATCTTCCTTGATTTCAGCAAAACGTTTGATCGCATTCCTTACGGCAAACTTCTTGAAAAACTTACTAATCTTGGTCTTCCTACATTTATCATAAACTGGTTAAGAGCGTACCTTCCAAACCGCACTCAGTTTGTGGATGTTATTGGCCATGCCGCCACTGTATTACCGGTTTCATCCGGAGTGCCTCAAGGAAGCGCACTGGGACCGGTTATTTTTTTTTTAAATCTTAATGATATAACTAGTACCGTTCATCCTCCTGTTAAAATAAGACTGTTCGCGGACGATTTCCTGCTCTTTAAACAGGTTACAGGCCGTAACGATCAACTACAGTTAAACAATAGTTTAACCAAACTTAATGAATGGTGCACGGCTTGGTCTATGACCATTAACACTGAAAAAACGGTCTTACTTCGCGTCACGAACAAAAAGCAGTCAGTTTCATTTTCATATTGTATCAATGATACTCAAATAAAGGTAGTCACAGAATACAAGTATCTATGCGTGACGTTTACAAACACTCTTTCTTGGTCCAAACACACTCAGAACATTTGCGCATATGCCTCTCAAAAACTCGGCTTTCTGCGTAATAAACTGAAAATAGCACCTCCTGATTTGAAGCTTCTAACCTACAGAACTTACATATTGCCAAAATTAGAATACGCAGCAATATTATGGGATCCCTTTCATCTAAAGGATAAACATAAACTTGAAATGGTTCAGAGGCGTGCAGTTAGGTACATTTTGAACAAGTTCAGGTCCACTGATTTCCCGTCACAACTCATGGCTGACAATCATATCCCTAACTTAGAATCGCGAAGAACTGTAACCCGACTTAAATTTCTTTCCGCGATGTATGACAAGTCGCTGGAATTCAACGGACGGCCATACATTCAGTCATACCTGCCACGCACGTCAAGGCACCGTCACGCTTCGTGCTTCACATGTCAAACACAAGAGAATATGTATCACTTGGTGGTAATGGAAAGAAACTGTTGTATACACATGTCCACCTGCTTGGTCTCCTTGAGACCGCAGTGCCTGTAAATAAATAAATAAATAAATGTTAGAGTTAGACGCCTAGTTGCAATCAGAGATTTCTAGCCGGCCGTTAGAAATAGCCATACCAGTTTTTAGAATTTCGAAAACGCGATTATCCTCGGCGCTGTAGCCCAACAAAATCCGGCTACATCGTCCCAAAATACATGCGCTTTCGAAAAGCATGCAGGCAAAAGCAACCTTTCCAGTGCCCTTAACAAGTCAAAAAAGCCAAATTTTGTCGAGCCACAGCGACAAGGGTAATCGCGTTTTCAAAATTATGAAAACTGATATCCCTTAGCAAAAACTAATGCGTTTGGAATATACGGTGTAGGCTATTTAAATTGTATTTTAAAGATATTTTGTATTCGTGAATGCACTAAAAATATGTAGGAAATACGTTCCTGAAATTTCATGCTTGGTATTGGAAATATATTTTTAAAATGTGCCAAAAATACCTGACTTAAAGCATACTTCGAGCACTTTCCAAATACGTGAAAAAAAAATGTCTGCAGTTTTAGCATCTTGTCAGTGTATTAAAAGTGTATTTTCGGAAATATGAAAATAATTCATCCAAAGCATACTTCAATTCTAAAAAACGGGCAGTCCTTGTAAACGTATATGTATGTAGTTTTAGAATCTTGTCAATGTATTAAAAGTGTACTTTCGTAAATATAAAATTAATTCATCCGAAGTATACTGCAATTCTAACAAACAGGCAGTTTTTTTAAACGTATTTGCACCACACTTCTAGCTGCCATTTAACAGTCGAGTGCTCGAAATGGCGTTTCGGGAAATGGCAATTGCGTGTTGTCAATGTATTTGAAATGTACTTCCGTAAATACGCAATTAATTCGTCCAAAGAATACTGAAATTATAGCAAATTGGCAGTCCGGATTAGCATGTTTGCAGCGCACTACAAGCTGTCGTTGAACAATCTAATGCTCGAAATCGAGTTTCGGGAAATCGCATTTTGGTGTTGGTCATGTATTTAAAGTGTACTTTCGTAAATACGCAATTAATCCGCCTGAAGTATACTTAAATTCTAACAAATGGGTAGTCCGCGTAAACATATTTGCATTACACTTCAAGCTACCGTGGAACAATCTAGGGCTCGAAATGACGTTTCAGCGAAGAGTGAAAACTTTCCCTTTCTTGTCATCCTTTCGTTTATGGTAACCACTAGCAGGAAGGTGATCACCACTTATATCACTGCTACACGGGCGCTTCGAATGCCTTCCAACCGAATGTCATCTAACGCTGCTACACGTGTTGTGTCTAAGGGAGTGCTTGAAGATAATATTACGCCAATGAATATTAACCGCGTCAGCATGAAATTTCCCCAGGAGTGCGCCGATGAGGACGACTGCACTCATACTGTTGTTTACATAGCTGCGTACGAACAGCTAGTGCTCTTTTCATAACATAAAACGCAATCTGCGCTTTAGTTCTATTAAACAATCTGGTTTCTTTTTTACTGGTTGTACTCGTGCTTGTTTACGCAGTGCGACAGTATGTGGGAAGCGATGATGCGATCGCACGCCTGAGGAACACTTGGCAGCCGGGTTGTTGGCATCGCGCAGGATCGGCCCTTCTCGCTTCTTGCTCCGGGTTTCTCCGACGTGACCAGTACTTTATTTAAACTACTTTATCCAGAAGTATGTTTGGCGACTGTTCGCTTTAACTGAAACGGCCTAACTTGTTATCCACAAGCTAGCGACGGCGACGACTGCTGCTGGCCGTAAAACACGGCTCGGCAGTCTGGGTCACACCGGCGTTTCCCGTTCATCGTACGCGTGCCCTGCGATGTACGCAATAGTTGATTTCAGGTCACTGTTGCCAAAACTACACCCGGTGACCATTTGCATTCGCTAAAGCTTTTGATTCGCTCTTCACAACCGCCGCAATCACTGATCCAACCCTGCGGACTCGCTGGGCCTAGTCGTCGCTGAAGGAAAGAGAGCCGTCGTCGACTGAAATTGATTTGGCAAGCGCTTATCGCTGGTGAGTGTTCAGGTGTGCACATGTGAAATATAGCCGTTCGTTTCGCTCATTTAGAAGCGCGAGCATATTCACACCGCCGCCTCAACACCGTGCTCTCGCTCAGCCGCCGACAAGGCTGGCCGTCCGCCGACCGGATTCGTCGGTGTCGTTGGCCTGAAAAACATGTCCCTCTGCAATCATATTAGAGTAAACTAGATAGTTCACTATAATCACATGCTGTTGTTGAGCGTGATATATACTGTCGTTGTCGGACTAGTGTGACCGCCGCCGTCGTCGTCGCTGTACACTAAAAACGAGCTGATCGAGGCTTTCGAATGCGTTTGGAAAGTGTCGTGTAGCACCGCGGGAGTCCGTCGATTCCGAATGTCATTCCAATTCTCGAATGACATTCGACTCAGATGTCATTTCAACATTTCCGTGTGAGAACGTGGTAGCATTATACCAGCAAAAGCGCCTTGGGTACTTCTGGGCCCGAATACGCCAGCGGAAAGGATCCCGACTGGCAAGACCGACCGGCTCCTGAGACGTGCATGTACCTTTTGGTTGACAGTTCGACTCCTGACCTATGCCTGACGAAAGTTTCAACTAGCAATTCCGTTCTCGATTAGCCGCAGATTCGAACGCAATCAGTAGGGTACTACTGCGATAATTTGGCAGCCCACAGTATTTGCGCAAAAAAAGGCCTCATCGGGCTATATATGCGTCGCTTTCGGTGGGTATATACAGGGTGTTTCACCTAAGACTTTCTGCAATTTTTAAAAATAAGCTGTTTCAATTAGATGCGCCCTTTTTCTGGCATAGCATTGTCAGCGGTGTAGTACATGATAATGCAGCTAAGACGTGCTAACAAGCAGGCTTGTTAACCAATATTTAATAGTTAACTTTTAAACTATTACCGTTGGGCTCCTTAATTATTGAGAGGCATGTAGCACACCGTAAGTAATGTCCATATCCGTTTTTGGAATTTCAAGAACGCGATTATCCTCGGCGCTGTGGCCCAACAAATTTTGGCTATCTCGACGAATTAGGTTCACTGGAGAGGTTGCTTTGCCTGCAAGCTTCTCAAACCGCGTGTATTTTGGCGCGATGTAGGCGAAATTTGTTGGGCCACAGCGCCGAGGATAATCGCGTTCTCGAAATTCTAAAAACGAATATGGACATTACTTACGGTGGGCTACATGCCTCTCAATAATTAAGGGGCCCAACGGTAATAGTTTAAAAGTTAACTATTAAATATTGGTTAACAAGCCTGCTGGTTAGCACGTCTTAGCTGCATTATGATGTACTACACCACTGACAATGCTATGCCAGAAAAAGCGCGCATCTAATTCAAATAACTTATTTTTAAAAATCGCAGAAAGTCTTAGGTGAAACACTCTGTATAAGGCAAGCCAAGCATAGCGCTTGTCGTAGGATTTCTAGTTTGCCGCATCACTGTCGTCTTGGTATGGTGTGTGTAATTATCTGCCGTTCCCATTCAGTCACGTGACCTTATAATTTCAGACTCCTGTTAATTGATGATAAATACTCGTGTACAATTTCTTCTCCAGTTGAAGCATTAACCCGTCTCATTTCATGGAGCCGCCCAGTAGACAATTTTTTAAGCCCGATTAAATATATTTTAATATATTAAATGTATATTTTAGTCTATTTCTAATGTATATTTTTAGTATATTTTTAATGCATTATAAATATGCTAAGCGGGCAAAAATGTATTTTTCACGTATTTTTAAGAACGTTCAAAATAGTATTCCTAGTATACTTAGAAAGCATTCGTATTGCAGTTTAAGCATAGGGACAAAAAAATGCGAAATAAATATGAAATTAATACAATACGTTTGAATTGCATTTTTAGCACATCCTCTTTTTCGCTAAGGGATGGCTATAACTATCGGCCAGCTACAAGTCTCAGATTGCAACTAGTCGCCTAATTCTTATAGTTAAATAGTTAATTATTAAAAATTAGTTAACCAGCTTACTACTTAACACGATTCACCGGTTTTCTGGTGTCCGTCAACACTGGCAATACTATGCCGTTTCAATTGTTCCTGTGTCGGCCACATTTCCCGGCACTGCCGCAATAGATGGTTTCCGACTCCTCGCACCGAGCTTTCCTATGCCAACCGTTCAGATATGCCCCCCCGTTTTCCGCCCCGACCACCTCATGACCAATCAGATTCGGCCAATGATCTCGCCAGCTCCCGACCACGTCGTTCTTCCCGCTCTCCATCTCCCCGAGGCCGGCGTTTCCGATCCCCGCAGCACCTTCGATCCTCGGCAGCCTCATACGACCGCTCTGACTTGGAAAACTAGCTGATGCAGCTCCCGGAGGTGACGCTGCATCCACGACCAGGCCCACAAATCCTCTACAGACCTCCCACTTGAACCAACTAGACGTTTGTGTTGATGGTGTCCCCGTGCGTGCGCTTATCGACACTGGTGCGCATATCTCTGTCATGAGTGCACAACTTCGTCGTCGTTTACGTAAAGTTCTCACGCCGGCTCGGTCTCGAGTGCGTGTCGCGGACGGTGGAACAGTTAGTGTTGACGGACTCTGCACTGCACGCGTTAGTGTTGCTGGCCATGACCTTCCGGTGCAGTTCACTGTTTTGAACCCTTGTGCTCATGACCTCATCCTCGGCCTCGATTTCCTGTCAGAACACTCCGCCCTGATCGACTGCTCGCAAGGCGTCCTACACCTCGATCTCCCAACCATCGATCCTGAACCCTTGCATTCTCCCCGACTGTATTCGCCCGACCAAGTTTCTCTGCCCTCACTAGCCGCCTTATTCGTTACCCTACGTCCTACCTCATCAGTGGCCGATGGTGACTACTTAGTCGCCCCTATTTCAGATGTCTTGCTGCACCGCAACGTTGCACTGCCCCATACTGTCGCTACAATCAGGGGAAACAGCGTGTCACTACCGTTAATTAATTTCAGCTATTCAGCCCAAGTCCTTCCACCTGGCATATGCGTGGCAACGTTCTCCCCTATTGGCTCCTGCCCAGTTGCCCCATTGGACCCTGCCCATGCATCAGCTCCTGCAGACCCTGTTCACGCTCCTACTTCGACTGAGGGCCGTTTCACATGCATGCGATTCTCGCCTGCGACGCTGCGAATTCGGTCGGTCTGCGACTGGGGAGGGCCGTCGGTCTAGCCGCAGACGGCCTGCGACCAAGTTCCGTCCGGTTGGAATCCAGTCGCAGCGTCGGTGTGGTCGCTCTGCGACTGACCAATGGGCAGCGCCGAGTCGGCACGTGACGTGACGTCACGCGGGAGCAGCTGCCGCGGCCACGACCGGTCTCCAGGCGCGCGAGCGAGAGCGCACGTGCGTCGAGACCTGCCGCGGCAACAACTCGCACGTGACGTGACGTCACGCGCCGTCTCGGCGTGGAGTCACGTGGGAGCTGTTCCCGCGTCGTAAGCAAAACTGTTTATTCTAATCAAAACATACGAAATATTGCCTTGCATCTAAAAACAAGCTGGTCATTACATCATCAACACATTCCGTGCAGTGTTTCTGTCGGGTTTAATCGTGGGTTGCCTATGCGAACATCGAGCAACCTTGCGTGTCCCTCCGACCGAATTCGCTGGGTACGCGTTGCATGTGAAAGCACTGTGCGAAAATCGCACTGCGGCGTCACCGACTAGGCCGACTATTTTCGTTCTAGTCGCAGCATGTGAAACGGCCCTGACGCGATCACGGCAATGATGCCCTCCGATTTGCTCCCTGCTCAATCTTGTCAGTTGCGTGCGCTTCTCGAGTCCTATTCCGACATCTTCGACCTCCATAACAGCGCCCTTGGCCAAGCTCTTACCGTTACGCACCGCATCGACACCGGCGACGCTCCTCCGATCCGCCGCCGACCATACCGGGTCTCCCATGCAGAACGACAGGTAATCCAGGCGGAAGTGGCAAAAATGCTGGAGAAGAACATCATTGAGCCCTCTCACAGTCCTTGGGCTTCGCCCGTCGTCTTGGTCAAGAAGAAAGATGGCTCGTGGCGCTTCTGTGTGGATTACCGTCACCTGAATAAGATCACTAAAAAAGATGTCTATCCGCTTCCTCGAATCGACGATGCCTTAGACTGCCTCTACGGAGCCAAATTCTTCTCCTCCATAGACCTACGCTCTGGCTATTGGCAAATTGCTGTGGATGACCAGGATCGGGAGAAGACTGCTTTTGTTACTCCTGATGGATTATATCAGTTTAAGGTTATGCCTTTCGGCTTATGTAACGCCCCAGCCACTTTCGAGCGCATGATGGACTCCTTGCTGCAAGGATTTAAGTGGTCCACTTGCCTCTGCTATTTAGACGATGTAATTGTGTTTTCTCCCTCGTTTTCGTCCCACATGGACCACCTCTCACAAGTTCTTTCCCTCTTCCGTCATGCCGGGCTGCAGCTCAACTCTTCAAAATGCCGTTTCGCGCGTCGTCAGCTCACTATACTAGGCCATGTCGTCGATGCTACAGGGGTTCGTCCCGATCCAGACAAGATCCGAGCAGTAAAGGACTTCCCAGTACCCCGTACGAGCAACGACGTTCGAAGTTTTTTGGGTCTTTGTTCTTACTTTCGTAGATTTATTCAAGATTTTGCCGACATTGCTCAGCCGCTCACCGATCTTCTTAAAAAGGATGTCAGTTTTTCCTGGGGGTCCTCTCAAGACCACGCCTTTGCCCACCTTATAAGGAAGCTTACCACTGCACCGGTCTTGGCACACTTTGATGTGTCAGCTCCTACGGAAGTCCGTACTGATGCTAGTGGCCATGGAATCGGGGCAATCCTTTCCCAGCGTCAATCCGGCACACATCGCGTAATTGCCTATGCTAGCCGCCTCCTATCCCCTTCCGAGAAGAACTACTCCATTACCGAAAGAGAGTGCTTGGCCCTCGTCTGGGCTGTTGGCAAATTTCGACCCTACCTATATGGCAGGCCATTCACAGTTGTTACAGATCATCACGCACTGTGCTGGCTCTCTTCTCTGAAGGATCCTATCGGTCGCCTCGGTCGTTGGGCGCTACGACTCCAAGAATATGACTACGTTGTGATCTACAAGTCCGGACGGTTGCACAAAGATGCCGACTGCCTCTCTCGTTACCCTGTTGCCCACACTAATACTGTGACGAGCGCAAGCGCTATTGACCTGTTCTCTCTATCGCCGTTTACAACTATCGGCGAAGAACAGCGTCGGGATGCGGAGCTTCTCTCCATCATCGATCGCCTAACGTCCGCCCACACCGACCCTTCACTGAACCGCTTTGCTCTCGTTGATGGTATTTTATACCGCCGGAATCTTCAACCAACTGGTCCTGACCTTCTCCTCGTCGTCCCGAAGCACTTACGAACAGTCGTTCTCCACGAACTCCATGACCTCCCGACTGCTGGCCATCTAGGCGTTACTCGCACGTACGACCGAATCCGCCGTCGGTTCTTCTGGCCTGGCCTCTACCGCTCAGTGCGCCGTTACGTTGGTTCTTGCAATGAGTGTCAGCGTCGCAAGCGCCCTGCATCTGCTCCCGCTGGCTATCTTCAGCCCATTGACATCCCTCCGGAGCCGTTCTACCGTGTCGGCTTGGATCTTCTCGGCCCCTTTCCTGAGTCCACTTCTGGGAACAGATGGGTTGCAGTAGCCACAGACTATGCCACTCGGTACGCGATAACACGTGCGCTCCCCACGAGTACTGCCGCTGATGTCGCCGACTTTCTTCTTCAGGATGTCATTCTTCATCATGGAGCACCCCACCAACTGCTCACCGACCGAGGCCGCACCTTCCTTTCAGCAGTGGTAAACGACATTCTTCGCGCGTGCTCAACTAAGCACAAGTTGACGACCGCTTACCACCCCCAAACTAATGGCCTCACTGAGCGACTCAATCGCACGCTTACCGACATGCTCGCCATGTACGTCTCCTCTGATCACCGAGACTGGGACGTCGCACTCCCATACGTTACATTTGCATATAATTCATCCCGCCACGACACTGCCGACTACTCTCCGTTTTACCTCCTGTACGGCCGCGAGCCTCAACTGCCGCTTGACACGTTGTATCGAACATCTCGTCCCCCACATTCTGAATACGCCCGTGAAGCCATTGCCCATGCCGACCATGCTCGCCAAGTCGCCCGTTCCCGCTTGCAAGCCTCCCAAGCTTCTCAGCAACAGCACTATAACCGCCGCCACCTGGACAGTGCCTTCTTGCCTGGGTCCCTTGTATTGCTCTGGGTGCCTTCTCGCCGTGTAGGGCTCTCGGAAAAGCTTCTTTCTCGATATGTGGGCCCGTATCGTGTGCTGCGCCAAGTCACAGCCGTCACATACGAGATTGAGCCTGCCTTCCCCGAGTGCACTTCCCGTACTCCACCCTCCGATATTGTGCACGTGTCGCGCCTCAAGCCCTACCACCTACCTTCTTCTGACACTCGCTAAGCAGCACCGCGACGGTGCTTTTGCGCCCGGGGGTCATGCTACGGGTCGACTCAGAGAAGATGAGGCCGACGAAGTGAGAGGGCGCTTGGCGCGTGCTCGGGCTCCGAATCCTGGACGGTGGCCTGTGTTTTGGCATCCGGTGCGCCCTGTGCTTGTGTTCTGTTCAGCGTGAGTGCACCAGTGTTCTTCGTGGCGTGAACGCCTCCTGCCACGTAACAATATTGTTACCCCGAAAAGCCTATATTTGAAAAAAAAAAAAGGAACGTCTTCCCTGAAACACCTGGAATAGCACAAAGAAAAAAGCCCGCTGGAAGTCTGTCACTAGACGAGTACTTTACAGTCCTCTTCTCACACTCGTCTGTTTTATGATGCCACTTCGTTTGGTTCGACTAAACAGCCCGTCACAAAAGCAGTGCCGCTTTAAATTACGGCCAAATCAACGGTCCCCTTTCTGCACCTAAGTTCACCGAGTTGAGGAAAGAAGTCCAGCGCTCAGCAAAAATGCCGACGCAATTGCATGAATGGATTAGTCTATCGCGCATTAAAGCACGTTACTATCATGGTGCCAGTCCGTACTCTTGAGCTAGTGAGCGATTCGACGACATGATGAAAACTGCTCTATGGGTGCCTCTTTCTGCATCTTTTCCTTCGTTCTTAAGCGCAGTTTTCATCACGACGGCGCCGCGCTACATTTCCAGTAGAGCACCGGCTCCCTTTAACTTCGTCGTGCCCCTCACCTGATTTCTCACGCTTTCCGGCCGTGGAGCTGGAGACCATTTTTTTCCCCCGAGAAGAGCTGAAATCAGACCGCTTCGCACTTTACTCTTCGAAAGTATCCAGCAGACGACTGCACTCGCTTCGCTGACGCTGGTGCATCGACACCCTTTCAGGGCCTTTGAAGTCCTTTGAAGTCTGCGCGCCGTCAGATGTGGCATTCTGGCGGGGTAAAGTTTGATATGCGATGGCATATTCCTAACTCCTCCTGCGCTCTTGGCGAAGTGTCGCGTAGCGCTTATTTTGCTAGTGGTGGGGATTGCCCAACTAGGCCACGTAGAAGGTCCCGGCACACTGACTCAGCGAGCTGTCCTCACCTCATGGCGTCTACATTTATACGGGTACACTGAAGCACAAGTGCATGTTCTCGGCATTTTTCGTTGTCGCCCGCTGACGCTCGTGAAAACTGACGCGGTTTTATAAAAGTTACTTACCCGCATGAACTGAACACAGAAGGGGAAAGGGGAAAAAAAGGGGAGGGGGCATACTGTCGAAACAAACGCTATTTGATTTATTTGTTTCTTTCTACAGAAATAGGACCAAGGGCAAAAGGCGAAATGCCTGACGATGGCTCTTGCCCCTTACATAGTTTGGAACAACAGTGATTTAACGTTGATTTACGTAACAGTTATTCACGTTAGCAGCTTCCGGCAAAATAAGAAAATGTTACACCGCGCTGAAAGAAAAAGTGATAAGCCATGGGACTTGAGAAAAGGGGGCGTATCACATCAGTCCTCCTATAGCGAAGTCAAATCAAATGAAATCAAATGGAATCTTTATTGCCGCCGCGGTGGCTCAGCGGCTATGGTGCTCGGCTGCTGACCCGAAAGACGCGGGTTCGATCCCGGCCGCGGCGGCTAGAATTTCTTTGGAGGAGAAATTCTGGAGGCCCGTGTGCTGTACGATGTCAGTGCACGTTAAAGAACCCCAGGTGGTCGAAATTTCCGGAGCCCTCCACTACGGCGTCTCTCATAGCCTTAGTCGCTTTGGGACGTTAAACCCCATAAACCAAACCAATCTTTATTCACAGAACTAGGTGCAGTTAGTTTCCTAGGGGCTGGCAAAAAGGCATAGGTATGCCTGACAAGTGTCAACCCGCCACCTCCCTCTCCACATTAGGCGCAGCACTTGCTATATCAGCGTACAGTAAGGTCAAAAAGAGAACGAAAAACCGAAGTGCAGAAGCTAATGGACAACCTGAGTGCGAAGACAAACACCAAGCAACAAAGTTTATAAAACCTCACTCATGCAGAAAAGAATCAGGATGGAAGCGGTGATTAAAATTGCAAGCAGAAAAAGCTCGCAGTGTAGGGCTCCAAATTGTCTTGCAGCGACAATAAATATGCAAAAACATTCGTTTTAACAGCTTGAATTGAAACAGTTTCCTTGAGTACAATGATTGCATAGGAAGTCAGAGATGTAATATGTCAGTTTCTGTGTACCGCAGTTTGTGCGTACCTTTTCTTTTGTGCAAGTTTCGTATCGGATGTTGTACTGATGTTCCTCGTAGAGGTATGCCCGAAAAAAGGCAGCAGAATTATACTGAATTTGTTTAAAAGTGGTTAACACCAATTTATTTTTGATAATATTCAATATAGTTAGTACTCGATGCCTGTTGAAAAGTGGTGCAGAGTCGCATAGATAATGTGAGTTCTCAATAAGGCGCGCAACTTTATTTTGTAGGTTGTGTAGATTTTCTATATTTGTTTCTGTTTTTCCGTAAATTACCAATTTTTTATTCTTCAGTTCGGACTGTAACTCCGGTCTGCAGCCGCATGAGAAATCTTGAACCTGGTGGTCTTAAACAGCAGATATCCTTTCTCTGCTACGAACTTTGCAAAGCTATTACTCACGAACGCCAAAGGAATAAAAAAAAGGGACTTGAAGCATCTTTAACAGATTTCCTGGCGTGAATTCTGCGGTACTTAGGTGCGCCTCCCTGAACATATATAAGCTAAGCCTCCAAGTCCCCATTCTTTTGAATAAACAAGCGGTGTTAACTAGGCCTTCCGATCTTAGCAGTGTAGTGAATGACACGTTATTAGCCGCCGTAAGTAAATTTCTTCATCGGAGCAGATATTGTTCTCTGTGGATGCCCTTTCTGTTCTGTTTTCAATACCGCCCTAGAAGACAGTAGGTCTCTTTTTGAGAGAACCCGACTCAGGTAGTGCATATTGCGCGAAAAAAACAAAAAACAAACGAAAATGTGATGTCGTTTCAAGAGTAAAGTAAACAAAAGAATGCGGTACGGAGAGAGAGAGAGAGCATGACGAAACCACACGTTCTCTACATGCACTGTGCGCCTCGGTCGCAGCGGTGTCACAACGCGTCGCTCACTGCAGCCCCGGCGGTGGCTCCCACCCGTGCCCACTGTGGTTCAGGTGTCGTGGCAGCAGCGGCATCTGCGTACCGGCCCTGCCATTTGCTTTCCTGCGCGGCGCGACCACAGTGGGCCCTGGCCCCTCTCAGAGCTCTCTGCGTGCGGCAAAGTTTTTCCGCAGTTTCAGCGGCGCTACACACACACGCGTGCGCTCGCGCGCCGAGAGCGAGACGCTGAGCTTGGGTCCTTTTTTTTTTTTTTTTTGCCGCTACTTCTTGGCTGCTTCGTTCGCTCCCGTACGCCTTTCATATACCTTTCTTTCTTTTTTTTCATTTTCTGCTTCTTCTCTTCTGCGCGCGCGTTCTCTTTCGGACCTCCGTCTTCCTCCCGTCCCGGCCTCGGGGGCGGACCTTTATTGTTGCTCTTTTCTTTCTCTCTTCCTTTTCACAGCTGCCGTTTCCCTGCACACTTAGCGGTCGCGGCGTTGTCATTTGCGTATTTGTTCTACCGTGCCTTTTTAACAGCCCGACGTGATCGAAATATTCCCCACGGATATGCCGCTGTAATATTGATTTCCCGGGCACAGCTTCGCCGATGCCGTCTCCGGCGACGCGCGCGCTCGCGGTGCTGCTCTTGTGTTTTTCCCCCTCTTCTTCTTAAACGTCTCTGTCGTTGATGTAAGCTCGGCGGCGGCAGCGGCCCTGTTTGTTTCTCTTTCCCAGCCCCTTCTCCCTGCATAAAGAGTTGTGCGCCGGGTGAAAGCAAACAAGGCTGCGAGGAGGGCTGCCCGTGGAAACATAACCAGAAGCCGCAGGGCCCCCCCCCCCCCCCCCTCCCGCGGCCCCTTGTTTCGCTCGCTGGGCGGAACAAATAGACGACCGCGAGGTCACACTCGGCGGCGGCCGAGGTGGGCCGCGCGCGTGCTTCTTTGTTTTTCCGGCTCCCCGCTGTCGACCGTCTGCTTTTGTCTTTCATCGGCTCGTTAGCAAATAAAGCAGACCCAATAAGGGGGACGATGTCCAATCGGTCCTCGGCGACGGCGCCTGCTCGCGAAGCGCGGCAGAGGTTCGCCAATCGATGGCTCCGACGATATGCTTTCATTAATCTCAACGAGTGGTGGTTCACTCGCCCCCCTCCTCGCCCTCGACTCCTTTTCATCCGCGGCTCACTTTCCCTCAATGTCCGTCGCTCCCTCTCTTATTTTTCGCCCCCTGCTCTCGTCGCTGAGTCTTGATCGTTCGGCCTGTCTGGCCTTTAGCCCACTCTGCCGTGTGGCGGCCCCCTCCTGTCGTCCGCAGGCACTCCCTGACGTCGCCTGTTGTTGTTGTTGTTTCTTATTATGCGCCGTTGTCATGGCCGTCTGAGCGTTAAACGCTGGATGCCGGAGGGCTCCTCAATGGAATCAGCGCGGCAAA
Source organism: Amblyomma mixtum (assembly GCF_055824585.1). Lineage (NCBI taxonomy): Eukaryota > Metazoa > Arthropoda > Arachnida > Ixodida > Ixodidae > Amblyomma > Amblyomma mixtum. The sequence goes on from NC_143014.1 coordinate 65,779,148, forward strand.
GGGAACGCTCACGTGTGCTGATAAAGGCGCGGTTAAATAACATTAGCAAGGCTCGCCGCATTCATTGGGGACACCGGCGAAGGAAGACGGGTCAGCCGCCTGGCTGAATGATCATCTTTTAGAAACTTGGCTTTAGGTCCCGGGAATACGCACTTCGACTCTCGATCTTGTTCAATGGGTAGAACGAGTCACTGGATCCGTCGCTTAACTTCCCTTTCGTTGTTTGTTTCTTCATGCCATGTTGCGTGTGAATTCTGCCCCTGACGCCGCGAAGAGAGTTAGATTACCGTACTTTCTAAATAAATGAAGCGACGTCTCCCAATAGGTTCGGATTTTCTTTGTTTAATACTTAGTCATTGTTAATTCCTGGATCACTTCTCACGAATTCTTCCTTCTATCACTCTTTTTACACGATCGCTCCCGGAAGTCGGTTCGGTAAGACTAGCTCTACTGAAGGGGAAGCAAAGTATTAAATGCATGCATAATTACTCCAGCGCGTTTTATTGATGCGGCTGTAACACCGATAACAGCTAGCTTAGTGTAATTGCAAACTGTTCATCTGCATCCCTCTTTCCATTTCCCCAGAACAGGGTGGATAAATTGAACCCCCTTCTGATCAGCATTTCCTTTTTCTCTTTCTCTCTCTCTCTCTTTGTGTACCTCGTCGCACGTACCGTTGCACAGCGCATGTAACTTTTAGTTTCGAAGCAGACATTGATAACGATATTAGGAGATAGTTCAGATAGATATACACAAAAGAAGCCAACGGTCACTGACACCAAGAAGAGCTTAGGGGAGTGCTACTTTTTAATGGTGGTGTTAAAAGAGTGGCAAATTATTTGAGCAATCATTATGTAAAGGAGATAATTTTACAGAAACTACAAGAAAACGTTACTAGATGCCGTCGATGAGAGTACACCTATTCAGAGAGCAGACCCCTGACAAGATTTTTCTCTACTTTTTCTGCTGAGAGCGAATGTAGCTGTCATAACGTGTTAGAAACAACACACGAACTGCTTCGGGCCATTTCACTCGTCTCCTCTATTTTGGTCGACCACAGCTTTAACTTGAAACTCCCCCCCCATCTTTGTTCACTGGTCGCTTGTTGTACATCTCAAGGCCGACTGGTGCGGGCTTTTTGGCGAGACCGTGAGCAGGCACTGCTGGTCGACCCGCAACTCCCCATCGAAATCACTAGCGAAAATTTTTTTCTTCTTTGATACTTATTGCACTCCCATTTTTCATTTACTTAGATGTCATATGGAAGACCACGGCGTCTGACACCAATTTTGTCCTTGTCTTTTCCTTTTCGGGTCAGCTGACGGAATCTCGCTGGTATAAAGTGTTCGCACATGTAACATTTTCCCGAACAGCCAGAGAAATCAGGCCTGGGGCGCTATGCTGGAAGGCCCGAGTTTGCTGAAACTCGGAATCTTCCCGAGCTCTGGCGACGCCCTCAGATGAGTGAACTAATGGTAGCCAGACAAAATCCCACCCTCGTCACGCCTCCAACTTCATTGGGTTATCTGGATATATTCCGTGCATTATCATCACACCGGCGGCACCTCATGGGCTTCTTGGGCGTTCTACAAAGAACCGGTCACGTGAGCCAACCGCCGGTGCACTTTTCATTTGTGTGTCGCTCCACCAAGTGCACTGCGTGTGCAATTAGACAAACGAGGTTTGTTGAATTTTATAGTGCACTTAATACACCTTTATAAGCATTTTATAGTGTGCAAGATTTGGATTTAAAGCGGTTTGGAGTGATTTATGCATAATTAAATTTTGCTTTGTACCGCGAGGGAACGCTACCAACGCCCGTCATCAGCTGACCGCCAATGGCGATGAGGTACATGTGCAACGCTACGGAAGTAGTCCGCAAAAAAAAAATAAAGAGAGGTGTATCACTCCGCGCTGTTCTGTGGCCGTGTGGTCTAACACGTCGCTCCGGATAGTCGACAGGCAATGGGAGCGCGTGGGTTCAAATCCCGCATGGTGAAACTTTTTTTATCACACATTTTTTTTTCATCGCAAGTTGAATTTCGAGTGACTTGAATGAGAAAACTCGGTTTGTTCAGAATCGCTTGAATATTATGCCGTGTTCTGAAATGAACTGCATGCATCTGTTCATTTCATGCATACCGCGTTAATGTGACCTGTCCGAAATTCGTTGTCAATGAGCTCGCACCGGCTTTTTGTCAGCAGTGGCGGTTATCTTCCCGATTCTGCAGCATTGTGACTATACTTTTTAGATGCAAGTGAGAGGTGTGTGCGAAAGATGACATTCATTCATCGGATTTAATTAATTAGCACAGTGGTGAGTGCTCTGCAGTGGCCCGATTAACAAGTGGCCATCTGCAACTTTCGATTTCGCCGTTGCCGAGGAGCCCACTTTTTTTTTGTGGGCCTCTCTTAAGGTACCTGGCATGTTATTAATTGTTCTGTGGAACCGGTTAGCGGCTGATCCAGTCTTCGCCAAAAGAGTCTGGGACCGACTTTGGCACTGTGCTGTAGAGTAGCCCAAATGACTTGGCGAGAACAATTATTTTTTTACTGATTGCAATGTTCAATGCATAATGTGCCTTCCTCGTGAAATAGTTGGCCTTCACCATGTCAGGGCTGGACTTAGAAGGGGCCTTTACGCCAATGTAGGTCCCGTGGACGCATCCCACGACGTCTGTGATGCCGCCGCGCAGAAGGAAACGCTCCTCAACATACGCACGCTCGGCCGCAGTCGTGGGCAAAGCGAGCCACCGCTTCTGCACAGCTGCGTCGATAAGCGCGTTGGAGACGTCCATCACACAGCGGCTCACAGTGCTTTATTGGCGTCCAATAAAGCGGTCTGCGCCGACGCTCCCCTGGAAGCTCCCGGTCGCGAAGAACCGGAGGGCGCAGAGGATTTTCTCTTCGACCGAAAGCGAATGAAGCCCGGTACGCACTCTCCGCAGGCGTGGGTCGTCGCCCAACTATTTACACAACCATCGTACCGATTTTTTGGAGAGGCGAAAATGTCGCTAGAATTCGTCGTCGGCCAAGGCAGTAAACGGGTCCAGCCGGCCGTACTGACATTCGCCGTCAGAGGAAGCGATTACCAAGGCTGCTGCTGCTGCCGCCATGAGTCCCGAGATGAATTCGGGGCACTTCACCGTTCACGAGTTTAGCTCCGAGTTCACCTGTCAATCAAAACCATTGGTCACGCCCGCGGCGTGCCGTACATAAATTATAGGCGTACGCGCTATGGGTGGGCCACTCCCAACATCCCTGCCGGCTACAGGTATGCTGCGCGGCTGTGCTGATTGCTGACAGACATCGACGATGTTGACCATCGAAATATAACAGGCAAAACGGACGTCATCGCTGATAAATCTAAGCACCTCTGCGAAGGACACGCAACGCGGCGAAAGCCGCCGATTTCTTCGCTCGCATACCAAGATTGCACAACCACGTAAGACACAGCACAACGCTGAAGGCGCGTGACACCTGCTTGCAAGGCATCAAACACGGAGCACGACGACGAACCGGTGCTTGGAGCACGTCCTACTCCAACAATATCGCATCACAGGTGTTTGGCTTGGCCGTCCTTTCATCGGTGATAAAGCTCAGCATCAATGTGTCAAACACATCTGGGATCGACAAACGATCGCTGTTCCAGACCCAGTGCAATAAAGTGTTTGTAATTTCTAGCACGCAAGCACTGCGTACTTCACAACCGTAACACCTTTCTCTGTTATAAGTCCGATTCCATTATTACAAACAGGATCCCTCACCTGCACGAATGATATTAATGCGATGTCCCTGCGGTGTACAACGGCGATCGACGTTAGTGACCAAACCAGTCCGCAAAACCTTGAAGTGCGCGACGTTAACAAATACTACGCAGATACGCGCGCCCCCCCTTCACAGCTTTTAGTCAGCGTCTGATGACATAGGATGAGTTGTGTCGCTGGGTAGCACGCTCTTCGCATCCGCAGTGCACTGAAGAGGCGTCACACGCAACAGGCATACGTAATGTTAGAGATGGGGCTCACATAATCCACCGCTGGAACCAGAGTTGAAGACGGAGGGGTCCTGGAGATGACTAACTCGTTTAGCCTCGCAGGTACCGGCTCCGAATGACGATGTCGGACTGCGATATCGAGGAAACTGTACACAAGGGTTTATTCTACATATTTACAGATGAGAATCGAATGCAATGCGAAAGCGAATCTCCGATCACACAACAACATCCCGTTAAATACGGTTCGCGTTCCCCAGATCCTTGACTGGGGAACTTGGTTCGAATAACGTTGTCCAATCGGATGGGCCATTGATGACGCTGGCGGTACCACCCACGGCAGGGCGGTGCTGATGCCCTCTCGCTCTCTCACAGCTCGGGGGATGAGAAGGGGAAGACAGTCATCAAACACAGATGCGTCACCTTGACCACTGCCGCAAGTGTTCTGTGCGTTGCCTCCGTGGGAAAGCAGAATCCCGCAGTCTCCTCGCAGGTGGTTGAACCTTCTCGAACTCCCCCGCCGGATGGCCGAAGCACGAGACTCCTTTGACACAGCGTCTTTCAATTAGCAGCCTCGCTCAGCGTGACCTTGCGTAGCATCATCCCGTTCGGTGACCCGAAGGCCGACTCGGCCAACGTATACCGCTGCTTCCGCCGTGCTTCATGTGCATCTCTGCTTCCAGCGTTGCTGCTGCTGTCCCAAGTTCTCGCCGCATCTTTGCCTAACGACGACACTCGTTTGACAGTAATTTCTCCCAGGCCCGTGGGAGACAGCGTCCTTCGATCGGTTAGGAGGTTCGGTGATTTGGAGTGGAACAACCCCGTCCGTCGTCGTCAATGCTTCTGCCGCCGGCGCCAGGCCTCGTCATATCCCTTGCTTTGCGATGAGACACACCCGGCTCTCAGGACCACGTTGTCCACTCTTAACAGCTCGTCCGCGGCCCGAAAAATCTCGAATGGCCAGCGTTCACGACCGCTGGGCAGGAAGAGATGAGGCCGGAGTCGGGTGGAAGGGCTGGTTTCCAGAAATGGCATCCAAGCTCGAACATTCAACAAAGAATGGCATCAGTGGACTGTTCCACGAGACAGGGCACTGACCCACAAGCAAGCGCTCGGAATTTGCCAAAGACCCACCAGGCTTCCCACAATGACAACAAATGTTTACTAAATCATGACAGAATTTTGGCGTAATTTTGGTGCCAAGAAAGCGCAAAATATCCCCTTTGAAATCGCCAAAGACGGACTGCTTGGACCAACGTTAAAAACAAAAACCCACACACAGTAGGTGGTCCTACCAAGTACTCCTGTCTACAACAATCGGCTGAATCCATCAGCATTTCCGTGCGGTTTTCCGTTCCTGAAACGCATCGAGAAATAGTTTTTGGAGAGCAGGACTCCGTCTAAGCAAGCGACCATTTTTGGGGGGGACAAAACTGTCATAAGCACGTTTGAGACGATGGTCAGTCTCAAATATGAACTTTGCGCCGTTCAAGTAATTCTGGTAACCCGACAACATCTGTGCCGCCTAAACCAAACGCGCGCTCTTTGTCTAAAGCGCTTAACGCTTCTCTACATGTCAGCCTGCGGCTGATGTACTGAACATGGTGCTCTTCGTGGCCGTCGCCAACTTGACTTAAAATAGCACCCAGTCCTCTATCACTGGCGTCACACTGAGCTTCTTTAACAAAATAAGTGGCCCGAATCAAAGGTCTGGACACGAGCGCTTCCCCCAGACGAGTTTTCTTTTCGGTCATTTCAGTGTACGTCAGTGAGGCTCCCTTTTCGTAAGGTGTCAGTCAATCAAGGGATCAACGCTCCGCCTACGCGACGCTAAGCGTAGTTCTACTCGAGCTGCACTCCTGTGAGTGCCCTTATCTCTTGGTAGCATGGGAAATCAACACCTGTGATTTCTAACTCAGTGACGCCATATCCTTTCTAAGGTAAGGAAAAAAAAACAGTAACCTCCGATCAACTTGTTTTAACTCAAAAGTAGCCTTTCCCTGCCTGATTTCATAAACACACACAGAAAAAAAAGAGGAATAAAAAAAAACGAAACAGCTACTTCGAGTCGCCACGCGGGGGGGAAAGCTGACTCCCCGCCGCCGAGTTGAAAGGATTAGTCTTTCAGACGTGCCCGCCGGGGTCGCGCTTTGACTGATTGTACTGCGGTCAACTCGTGACAAAAGGCTGCAGAAAAAAACCATCCCCTACTCTCACCGTCGTTTCCGCGCCCCCTCGAGGCTCTCCGAAAACCTTGGACGCGCCTACAATGCCGATAACCGACTCTGGCTCTGGACAACGAGCAGTGACCAGCGCGAGAAGGTGCCTCTTTCTCTCGCCCCAAGCAGGAAGCTCGGCTCAAAAGAAAACATTCGACAGAAGTCTGTCTGGTTGGGAAATTTAATGTTAGGAGAAGGTAAGTGACGCCAACCAAGTAAAATACAGGAAAAACACGACGTTTCGGGACCGGCTCGGCCCCTTCTTCACGGTGTGACTACGGGCGAGCGCAGCTTGGCTTTTTAAGCCCCTGTGTGGAGGACCTGCGGGTCAATGGCCGCAGCCCATGGACGTAGGATGAGGGGAGAGTCCCCAGGGAACGATTAACATTCTCTCGTGTTTGCTGTATGTGCCACGACTCGAGTAGAAGCCTCCTGCGTGGGTTAGCTTCCGTTTCCAATACAATGGTGCTGTCGAAGTCAATTGGGTGGTCACACCCTTCACAGTGTTCGGCCACGGCGCTGCGTTGACGATTCATGTGACGGACGTCCGCTTTGTGTTGGTTCATCCTCGGCTACCCATTCGCCATGCACGCTTCCTAGAATGCGGTGCCAAATGTGAAGGACGAATCCTTTCCAGGTGCGCCCGCCGAACACGCCTGCATATGTCGTCTCGATTGTTCGACGCCTGCGTTCGCATGCGCTGAGTGCCGTGCAACCTGTCGCCATCTGATCTCTTGGGCCGCTTTGCCTTTTTCCTAACTGGCTTTTTGTCCGGACGGCGCGGTCTAGTCTTTCTTACAGGCCGATGCCCCTTTATGCACTTCGCGCCTGTTCTGGTCGGAAAACGCACACTTCCTTTTCCGTTGTTGCGGTCAACCTTCGAACGAGCTGCACATGTCGCCAGATCATCAACTGCAGCTGCAAGTTTACGAGGCGCAACGCGGGAAGGCTTCGCCTTTCCTTCCACCGCATTTCTTTTTTCCGCACCTGTCCGCGCAACCGAATTTAGGGCATTGAATTTGATCCGTTTCCTCTTGGTTCTTGCCCTTTTCCTTTTTCTGCGCCTAGACTGTGCCGCGTGCGTCTCCTGATCGCAACTAGCTCTCTCTAGTTTCTCAGTCGCACCTCGGAAATTGTCTTGAAATTCCAAACTGGCCTCTGTGCCTTCGCAGCACAGTGCCAGCTCCACGCAGCTGACAGACGGACTTGAAACTGCGCCTGAGATCCCCAGCTCATTCCTTTGGGGTTTGTCCTCTCCAGCTTGTCTGTCGCTTTGCGCTCCATTCTCTGCATTGCAGTGCTCAGCTACAACTGAGCCCGCCTGGCTGTCGCTCTGTGAGTCATGCTCTACATCGCAGTGCTCAGCCACTACTGAGCCCGCTTGCCTGTCGCTCTGTGCGTATTTCTCTGCATTGCAGTGCTCAGCTACAACTGAGCCCGCCTGGCTGTCGCTCTGCGCGCCATTTTCTACTCTGCAGTGCTCAGCTACAACTGAGCCCGCCTGGCTGTCGCTCTGCGCGCCATTCTCTCTACTGCAGTGCTCAGCCACAACTGAGCCCGCCTGGCTGTCGCTCTGCGCGCCATTCTCTCTACTGCGGTTGTTACTCTCAAAGGGGGTTTCCGCTGTTTCTACCTCGAAACCTTTTCCGATATTAAAATCTCCCTTTTCGCGGTCCTGCCGGTTTGACGCCTGTATCAGCTCTACTGAAAGTGTCGCGCTCGCAACTGTCCCGACAAAGTTGTCCGTTGCCACTCCTACCTCACTTGGAGGAGAATCCTCGCACTCGTGTAGTTTAGACGCTATCTCGGAATGCTCTCTCTTAGCATTACGTCCAACTTCTCCGGACACGGTCTCGGATTCTGCGGCTTCTCTTGGACCACCGCACCGGTTGAACGCGTTCTCTGCCACTTCCCTCGTGGTGTCGCGATTTACCAACGCGGCTACGGTCACAGACTTTTCGGGTCTTATCTGCGGACCTATTTCATAAGCATCGCTTGCTCTTTCAGGACTTCCGGCTCTCACACTACCGCCCTTTCTTCGTATTTCGTTTTGAACTTCTAATATCTTTAGTTTCGTTGTTTCAATTTCAACCTTCCACTGTTGCCGTTGCCGTTCCTTCTCTTTTTCCCACTCTCGATCAGCTTGCTCCTTACGTGCTTTTTTCTCCCGATCCTCCTGGTCGGCTTTCTCTTTAGCCTCCTGGTCGGCTTTTACTTTGCGGGCTTTTTCTTTTTCCCCTTGTACCAAATTCCACGTATCTACCAGCAACTGATCGTTATGCTTGACTTGTTTAAGAATGAATTCGCCCAATTCAATTTTGGTTAGTTTGCTAGGCACTTCAACTGACAGTTCCTCGCATATCAACAGCAAGTCCGACTTGTACAACCTCATTAGGTCCATGACAACGCTTTCTCCGCTTTGGCTCTGCTAACACAACAATGCCTTGAGAATAACCCCTCTCAAACGACAAAGCCCTGATTCCCAGTCAAGATTATTCTCTGAATCTTAAAGCCTGGCGAATCCCATAGCAAAAGCCAAAACGCTCACCCGTGGAGAAAGTACGATGTCGCACGGTCCATCCCAGCTGCTGCCAACCAGTGTTGGGAACGGGGCCCACAGCCCACCGCTGAGTCCAGTGTTAAAGATGGGGCTTCTATCCCACCGCTGCCACCAGTGTTAGAGATGGGGCTCACATAATCCACCGCTGGAACCAGAGTTGAAGACGGAGGGGTCCTGGAGATGACTAACTCGTTTAGCCTCGCAGGTACCGGCTCCGAATGACGATGTCGGACTGCGATATCGAGGAAACTGTACACAAGGGTTTATTCTACATATTTACAGATGAGAATCGAATGCAATGCGAAAGCGAATCTCCGATCACACAACAACATCCCGTTAAATACGGTTCGCGTTCCCCAGATCCTTGACTGGGGAACTTGGTTCGAATAACGTTGTCCAATCGGATGGGCCATTGATGACGCTGGCGGTACCACCCACGGCAGGGCGGTGCTGATGCCCTCTCGCTCTCTCACAGCTCGGGGGATGAGAAGGGGAAGACAGTCATCAAACACAGATGCGTCACCTTGACCACTGCCGCAAGTGTTCTGTGCGTTGCCTCCGTGGGAAAGCAGAATCCCGCAGTCTCCTCGCAGGTGGTTGAACCTTCTCGAACTCCCCCGCCGGATGGCCGAAGCACGAGACTCCTTTGACACAGCGTCTTTCAATTAGCAGCCTCGCTCAGCGTGACCTTGCGTAGCATCATCCCGTTCGGTGACCCGAAGGCCGACTCGGCCAACGTATACCGCTGCTTCCGCCGTGCTTCATGTGCATCTCTGCTTCCAGCGTTGCTGCTGCTGTCCCAAGTTCTCGCCGCATCTTTGCCTAACGACGACACTCGTTTGACAGTAATTTCTCCCAGGCCCGTGGGAGACAGCGTCCTTCGATCGGTTAGGAGGTTCGGTGATTTGGAGTGGAACAACCCCGTCCGTCGTCGTCAATGCTTCTGCCGCCGGCGCCAGGCCTCGTCATATCCCTTGCTTTGCGATGAGACACACCCGGCTCTCAGGACCACGTTGTCCACTCTTAACAGTAATGAATCATTGAATACAGCCAAACAGCAATTTTTTTTCTCACACCGCATCAGAGCCGCTCGCACGGCCAATTTTTCTACCGCTGAGGTTCGCCAAGAGCGTACTAAAAGCAATGGTTGGCCATAGCGGGGTGCGGCAGCGGCCGTACCAGCGGAGAGCTCCACCTGAGTTCACTGCAGAGAGCAGCAGTGACGCGGGGGTGCAGTGAAGTTCAGTTTTTTGCTTTTGTTTATTATGCAAGCCAGAAGATGCATGACTGTCATATTTTGATATACGACACAATAAAATATATTATCGCAATGGCCGAAAAATAAGACAGATTCAGCGTGTAGTAGTTGCCCAGTCTTTCCAGTCGAAGGCAGCGCTACCGGCGGCATGTCAGCGCAGGAGCTCTCGTTTTCGACACGGTGGGCTGCCGCTCTAGTTCGTATGCAAGCCACGCTGCAAGCCATGCTGCAAGCAATTGCCTCACTATCGCCTCTAGCGGCAGAAAGTGTCAAATCTTTGTTAATTTCCTAAAGCTATGCTTTTCAACAACGCTTCATTGGATTCAGATTTTAAAATACATTTGGAAATGAACAAAATGCTCATAATATTATCTGTTGCCTTTTAACGTATTCGAGAGAAGAGAACGGGTTGATACAAGAGTGCACCTAGTGCGCACTGTTCGTCTACGGAAATGGAGAGACAGATAGAGCTGAAAGAGAAGACACGCCTTTGACGCGCCCGAAAAGGCGTGTCAAACAGCTAGCGGCGGGTGTGCAGATAGATAGCAGGAAAGTCACGATTTCGCGATTGCTGATATGGCGCTGATAACTTCAGGCAGCGCTGCGGCCTGGTATTGCGCAGTGTATTGTGTTTGAAGTGTGAAACAGGCGCGCAGGGTGCGCTTGTATCGCCTTTACGTGGCTTTATCTCTACATTTTATTGTCCGCTGCCTGCGCACGTTCCGCGCTATCTTCGTTCACTGACTGCCGTCATCGCAAACTCGGATGAAACTCGGGCGAGCGCCAAACTCGGGCCTTCCGGCATAGCGCCCCTGAAGTGTGGGCACTCGCTGATTTGCGTATACGCCGGCTTGTGCACGAAACGTTACGGGATCATCGCCGGCTCAATAACGCACCGTAAAATCGACCTACCAATGAAATGACTAGCAAACTTTCTCGCTCCGTGTAGCGCACGGAAGTTCTGACCGCTGAGGCTCATGAACGTGGTTCAGAAGAAAGAATACTGATGATCGTTTGACAGCTGGCGTCACAAATTATGTGCGTGTGCTCACGCAGTGTACAATGCGTTAAATACAGCCTCTGCATTAGTGATAGTATCACGTCACAGGCGCTGCTCCATCTCATTCTCCGTTTTTATCACCGAGCTTGACCTGCTTTTTTTTTGCTTGTTTTCAGTTAATTTCGTATTCGTGGTCGTTCCGAATGACCGAGTGTACTACTCGAAGCATTTCAGTGGTCGCGAGTGCCGCACATCCGATGATGTCTTTTGATCCTGTCCACACATTAGACGGCGGCTCGCGTAGAAAATATTTTCTCCCACTCGGTCGGCTGAATTCTAACAACGTTTACTACTTTACGTGGGGGAGCAGTGGACAGCGTGCAGCCACCTTCTGTTTTCTCGTCCTTGCTTCGGGTGCGCGTAAGCATGCGGATCAACTGCGAAAGCTGCTGGCCCGCGCTTGCATTGCGTATAGACGCCATTCGTGTAGTGTATTTATGCGTGACATGCACCCACATCGAGGTCCGCCACACTGTAAGGGCGCGTCCTGTAGAACGACCCTTTACGAAAAACGTACGCTTGCCGGACGCGTGGAAATAATAAAAGGAGATGGTGATGTTTCGGAGCCCTTTCGCATCGCTTTTTCGATATGTAGGTGAAAAGTGACGCGTTGAAAAAAGAACCGCGAGGGCCCAGAGCCGTAGACACCTGCTTTAATCATTCCTGAGGTTCTGGCAAGCCGACATTTTATGCGAAAAATATTCTACCTCTCCACAAAGCTTTTTGTAGACAGCTCCGCTCCGTGTAGTCCGAGCAGCGCGTTTTTACTGTGTCGCTCGCCTCCGAGCGAGCATTCTGTCGCTGGCAGGTGCTAGCACTAGAGAGACACTGAATAGGACTCCGTCGATTTTTTGTTCTTAGTGAAAATCGATTCCGTAGATCTTTCTGGCTAGAATGATGTTTGATCGGTAGCAAAATACGCATTTATTGCTGAAAAAAAAATGAATTTAGAAACAATATGTTTTTTCTCGGCGCAACTCAATACATACTCATGAATTCATGACCGAAAATAAGTCCATAATCACCGCGTAGAAGTGAACTCCGATGTACATTAGCCTCAGAGATGCGACGTAGAATCGGTCTCGTCGTCCCCGCAGACAGCTTGCGAAAACGGTGGGTGGTGGCGATACCTGTATTTCATTTTTTTTTTACCATTACTAGCTTACAACAGTCAGAGAAGTGCAAACCATTTTTCGGTGACAGTTCCATCTTTATCATTAAAAGGCGCTAGTCTATCGATACGGGCCAACGTCAATTTGTAATCAGTGTTCCTGATCCCGATCTGGAGGAAATTAATCCGGGGCCCTTCGCTATATGGCCTTTCTCATAGCCCATGTGCAAGTTTGGGACATTGCACCCAACAGAGCAACTGCGCTCCAATCATTGCAAATAAGAATGAAAAAGGCTGAGGCTTAACTTGGTTAAGCCTGGAGAATGCGAAGCATCATCGTGTCGCGTAATTTGGAGGCGCACAACCACAGCGACGGCGCGAGGTGGGCCCCCGTTTCTCCACTGTCGTGACGTCATGTATCACGTGGTGTGACGTCATGTATCACGTGATTTGGAGGCGCACAACCACAGCGACGGCGCGAGGTGGGCCCCCGTTTCTCCACTGTCGTGACGTCATCGTGTCACGTGGTGTGACGTCATGTATCACGTGATTTGGAGGCGCACAACCACAGCGACGGCGCGAGGTGGGCCCCCGTTTCTCCACTGTCGTGACGTCATCGTGTCACGTGGTGTGACGTCATGTATCACGTGATTTGGAGGCGCACAACCACAGCGACGGCGCGAGGTGGGCCCCCGTTTCTCTACTGTCGTGACGTCATCGTGTCACGTGGTGTGACGTCATGTATCACGTGATTTGGAGGCGCATAACTACAGTGAAGGGCTGAAGTGGTAGCTAGAGTAGTATGCTTCGCATAAAAAAAACCATGCGTGATGATCGCACTTGACGGCCGCTCTGTCCCTCCGACTGCAGACGCCCCGGTGTGCAAGCAGGACTCGGCCGTGGTGTATGTGGGCTCCCGCGGTGACGAGGTGCAGGTGGTGTGCGAGGTGCTGGCGCACCCGGACCTGGTGTCCTTCCAGTGGAGCTTCGACGGTGGCGGGGACAGCGGAAGCCGCGAGCTGCATTCTGGCTTCAGCGGCGACCGCGCCACGCTGTCGAGCGTGATGCGCTACACGCCGCTCACGGACGCCGACTTTGGCACGCTGTACTGCCGCGCCAACAACAGCGCCGGACACCAGCGCCGCCCATGCGTCTTCCACATCGTGCAAGCCAGTGAGTGCAATTGCGCTTATTCTCTTTCATCTTCTTCTTCTTCTTCTCCCCATGAGAAGAAGAAGAAGAAGACGATATTCTTCTTTTTCTTCTTCGTTTTCTGCATTCCTTTCTACATTTCCCTCTTCGTCGTCTTCTCAGGCACGCCCATACCGTGCGCAGAAAAAGTGAGGGAATGATTATAGCTAGATATTCATGGGGGCTACATCTTGCAGTTAAACCAGTTCCCTAACTCCTTTATTGTTGATAGCGACGGTGTCAAGGTAGCTTCGTTATTTGCAACGCATTCACACCATGCAGTTGCCCACTGATATAGCCGCTGCAATGCTGTGTTCGAGATTATGTAGCGGAGTATGAGCAATCCCATCAGCCTAACAGCACCGCCCTAAACTAAGAAAGAAAAAATTGAGCTACATACCAGTGATCGCCCACGTCGCTTGTGGTAAATTCTGTACTATGTGGGACGACTTGTTTTCAGAGTTTTGATCGTACCGCCTACCTCGCTTACAGCCTGCCATAAAAGATATGCGGAACTACTGGGTGGTCTGGCAACGCCGTGCCCGCAGCTTCGGTCGCCATCTTGGTCAAGTCGAGCTGAAGCATAGTTTGGTGTGAAGCTTTCATAAATCTCGCGAATGGAATTTCAAAATTGAAGCTTCAGCCGCGGCGCTTCTTGTACTGCTAATCTTTTACCATAGGTAGGCCATTTTTAGTGCAATAGCACTACTAGGCGCATTTTCAGGTTTCGGGCATACATACGAAGGTTGGTGCCTCCTTTGCCAAAAGTAACCGAGCAGCAGGTTATTGCTTCTCAACCGTATAACGAAGCCTTTACGGCACCCTTAAACACCGAAAGGGGTTAAAGCGTTAGGACAATGGTACGCCTCACTTTACACAGATTCAGATCTTAAGGGCTCCGATAAGATCTTATCTACGCGGCTAAGAAACAAACCACCATTGTCCGGGTACTCTTGGTAAAGACGGTACGTCCCTGAAGCCTGCTTTGCGCCAGGCAGCCCACCTGCCCAGCTTGTTGTGGACAACCTGCTACGCCTGGCAGGCCTTCACCTGGGGGCCCCACCTGGTTGAAGGCCTGGGTAAAAGGCACACCTGGGTGAAGGCTTTCATCCTAAAGGCCTTTACTACGAGGCTTTCGCCCTAAAGGCCTTTAACACAAAGCCTACGCCCTGAAGGCATTTCACATAAAGGAATTTGACCTAAAGGTCTTTACCACGAACGCCTTTGACCAAAAGTCTTTTACCTTGTAGGCATTTGCTTTGCCTTCCGAGTAAAGGCCTTTGGGAAAAATCTCACGACTTGAAGAATTTTCAGCACACTGTCGTCCTTTGTAGCTTTGAAAAATGCATTTCTCCGTCGTCATAAACTAGCTACATCATCCATTTTTTTTAACACACTTGCGTCGCACAGATATCGTTTGTAGGAAGCCTGAAAAAAAAATAGAACATTCACACAGCAGTTTTTATACATAGTGCACATTACGTCACGATAACACGCTTACCACGCATAACCTGCAGACGCGGTCAAACGGCGTTAGAGAAAAACATCTCGTGGCACCTTGCGACAAATACAATCAAACAAACCTCGCTAGCGCTTCTAAATATAACTGAAAACGGGAAAACCTCAGCAACTGAACATGTAGTGAACTCAAACAGTAGTTAGCGCACGGTTCTTTGAGTGCACTGCAGTGCGTACGTCACGGCTCGACCGATCGAGGTTTGTAGCTCGAGCGCACAGAGTGCGCGTGGCCGCTAGTTGCCGGTAAATTAATGAAATAATGAAAGCTCTTTGCGGCGGGACTGTGAGTAACACCAGCGTATGCCGATTCAAAAAATTTTCCCGTTCTCTTTCGCCGTTCAAGTACGTGTCGATAGGTTTGCGTTCGACCAACTACGCGCCACCGAAGATCGAGTTCATAAATACACGAAATTTGCTCATCCTTTTGATCACAGACAACGGAGTATGATTCGTATTATAGTTTGAGCAGAAGGCGCCTGAAAAATTAGCACAAAACATACTTTACTATAGGCGCGGACAACTATTTGGGCAATGCAGCAGAGGCTAGGCAGGAAGGGGAGAGATATGAGCCTTTGTCCTCATGCAGTGGGGAGTAAGTTGGGTGCTAGCCACCCAACAACCTCTCTCCAACCTCCCCCTTTTCACCCCTTCGCACCCCTAGCCCGAACATCAAAACGCCCTCCCTCCTCCCACTCTACACGCTGACAAACACCCGTCTCTCTCCCTTTCTTGCCTAGCCTCTGCTGCACTGCCAAAAAAAAGTTGTCCCCGAGTACAGAATGTAGCAGCATCTATCCAGATCTCGATACAGGCACAGTCACTTTCCCTCAGGGTCTAGAGTTTAGAGATAATAAAGAAAATGTGAATGAATCTGCGGTAGAAGTTAGCAAAAAGCGGCTTGATGTTTGGTTGTTGAAAAGCAGGGCAATCATGTAAGGATACACGTTTAAGATTAAAAATTGGTCAAACC
This sequence comes from Amblyomma mixtum, assembly GCF_055824585.1. Lineage (NCBI taxonomy): Eukaryota > Metazoa > Arthropoda > Arachnida > Ixodida > Ixodidae > Amblyomma > Amblyomma mixtum. The sequence continues at coordinate 65,795,029 of NC_143014.1, forward strand.
TAAAAGTCAATAAAATCTGTATTTAAATAAAAATGGCGAATTTCAACATAATACCCTTTGGATTGGCAGACTCCTGCTACCGTCCTCTTTCAAAGGGGAGACTCCTAACATCCATCTAGCTATCCATCTGTCCATCCGTCATCCACTCCCCGTACTTCGACTTCATTCGTAGTGCGGGGCTTTTTCCTTCTCTTAAAACCCGAATTTTAACTGGGGCTATTTCGACGAGTTACGTGCACTGGAGAGGTTGCTTTGCCTGCGAGCTTCTCGAAAGCGCATGTATTTTGTCGCGATGTACGCATAATTTGTTGGGCCACAGCGCCGAGGGTAACCGCGTTTTCGAAATCCTAAAAACTGATATTGATATTATTTACGGTGGGCTGCACGCCTCTCACTAATTAAGAAGCTGAACAGTAACAGTTAAAAAGTTAAATGTTCAATATTAGTTAACCAGCCTGCTAGTTAGCATGCCTTAGCTGTAATCTGATGAAGTTAACCGCTGACCCTATCGCGTCATACCCTTAAGTGTCCCCCAAATTTATTACTGAAAATATCACCCTCGCCAGCAGTATTTTTACTAAACTATTTTTTAACGAGTAAACATAGAACCTATGTCATATAGTGTCTGACGTTAAAGTTAACGTTCTCAATTATCGCATTTTGATGAGCAGTCATCAGACGTTACAAGAGATATATTTTAGACGTCTTCCCTCTGGCTACTGCTGCAGACAAGTAACATGTTGTAGGAGCATGAAGCATACAGCGCTACAGGAGACACACAGTCATGATGCTTCCGAAACAGCTAGCCCGCCAAAGCATCTTAGTGCGGCAGCAGCCTTTGCGTTGTAGGAATATCTCGCATCATTCTGCCGTGTCCGTAGCTACCTCATCCCCGAAGTCGACAAGCATTTAAGGATATCGCACCTACGAGCCATTTGTTACACCGAAAACTTATATCGCGTGATCCTAACCTTATCAATTCACCCCCCCCCCCCCCCCCCCAACTCCTCAATCCCCGTTCTTATGTGTCGACGCTAATAGCAAGTTCGTTAAGGAAATCATTTTTTTTATTACTTTGGCTAGCATGCTTTCGTGACACAAAAACAAACGGAAGGCAGCAACTCGTAGTCTTCACCAAGGCGACTCGTCTTCGGCCGCGTTTTCGATCTAACTTAGCCGTCTTATTTGCGCACGTATCGCTTGTGAGGCTGCTATAGCTGTCAAACCGCCATATTAGTTGAAGGACATCTCAGCAGCTTGCTTCTTCGCCTATACAAACACCTATGAAGGCGCAGACTTTCTGCATGACTAATTAATTTTGCCCCGTATGAAAGTAGGAAGCGCACAGTCCGCGATAACCGCGTTGACTTACAACAGCATGAATCAAATCTAAAACAGATAAATGTATCGAGTCAAATGGAGGCACGAAACGCAAGACGGACGTTCATTAGGAACTTCTCAAGAAGACGGGGTAACTGGGTATAAAAAAGGATAAAAATGGAGTCAGGAGCCGGACAGGGGAAAGAAGCGCCAACAATATTCACCTCACGGGCTAAACCTTCGTTTGACGTCTAAGTGTCTAAGGTTACCTCTCTTGCATGGTTGGATGAAGCACAAGGAATTTATGCTCCTGTAAAGAAAAAAGAAAGAGGCAAGGAAAATAAGAGCAAGCGCCGGCAGTTCGGCGTCTCGGCAGTCAAGTCGACGCGGAGATGTTAGGCAATTTGGTATAATGAAGAACAGACTTATCTGAATCTCAGACTAACGGATAGAAATGGAAGAAAAAGAAAACAGGCAACTTCACCCACTCCCGGCTGCCATTAGGGACGAAGATTTTATTCAAACTGGGGCCCCTAGAATAAACGATAGAGCGTCGTGGTGAAAGCCACACATGGCATTTTTAATGGGAGGAATCACCTGACCCCTAATTCGAAATGAAGCACAGTGCATATCTGGCTTATGCGTCTGCACTGCTGGGTGTAATTGATCTATTTTTGCCACATTACTATGGTCGATCCGCTGAACGCGTGGGCATAAAAAGCACAACACAAAGCCCAACCCGCAACTGAAGGTTGTCTTCCGAGCCTGGAAGAGATGTACAGGATGGTAAAAAAAAAAAAGGAGCAACTTTGTGGTTGTGGCAGCATTGTGGCTCAGGCGTCCACGGAGCCAGGGAGCCAGTTATGCGCACTTCCTTTCCTTAAAATGGCACAACGTTGTACATGCCAACGCATGCAGCGTACATCTGTCACTACCGCCACGTAGCTTAAAACACGATTGAGGTGTCCGCTGTTCAAACAGAGCAGTTATGCGCCTTTCCTTTCCAAGCTCCTGCTCCATTGGTTTCGCAGCTTAAAGCGCGACTAAGGTGTCCACTGCTGGTTACAACGCACAACGGCGACGGCGACGCCGCGAAACGCAGAAACGGGCGCCAAAGAGCTGCGCTCTTAAAAAATCTCAAAGAGCCCTATATTTTAGCACGCTTTTGGCACACCTTGCCACAGGAGACAAGCGCCGAACAACATTTGCATAGAATGTAGGTAAATTACTCTCTGAGTACTATGATTAATTTTCTTTCCTTGTGTCAGGGAGGCGTTGACTTTTCTTCATTTCTTTTCTCCTGATGGAGGTTATTTTTACTACCAACGCTAACGACGCCTAACTCGGTTTCGAAGAAAAGTGGTCATTTGCCTGGGCGAAGTAGCTATAACCTGTAGCGGGCTATCAATAAAATCCGAGAGCGAGGGAGAGATTGATGGGAAAAGAACAGAAAAGAGGCACACACCAGCGTCTACCACTATAGATCGCGTTATAGTCACCGAAAGAAAGTAAAGAAGGAAAGTATAGACAGTGTGTGCGCGTGACGAGAAGGGAAAGAGACAGGGCTCTATCGCTAAGCTGGAAAACGATGGCCAAGCGCCCGTAAAGCTTTTCGTCTATCCATTCAACGGGTCCGAGGCAGAGTAATGCTGCCGCCGTACACCTACCCCGTGACGCCCGGCATGGTGAGAATCCATGTTTTAATACCTTCTTTTCTTCTCCACACTTGCTCAAGCTATTGCCGGTCTTTCCCTTCGCTCCTGAGCCGTTATACCGCTGAGCACCCCTCTGCTTGAGGAATAGCTACAAGACTGCCGGCTCCCCACCTCGCTCCTTCGTCTTTTCACAGCTGCTTCTGCTACCTCTGGCGCTCTTGCTATTGGCTTGAAACTTCCTTGACGCAGTATTTTATATGTGATACCAGATAAATCACTAAGCCACTAAATTGCCAATTTTCAAGTGTGAACTACTTCGTTACAGAATAAATTAATTAAAAAAGAGCATAAAAGTGGGCTGTTTCTATGTGAAAGCGAATTCGTCTATAAGATTATGGACCGATCTTTTAGCTCAGGTAATTCCCTTGTTGCAGTCGCCAAACAAATGCAGTCTATATGTTTTCAGCGTGTTTACGCCGTGGCCTCTATTACGCTCGTAATGCAAGGTATTAATGATAATCTGTTTAGCTTTTGCAGGTGTATATGTTACTTGCGAATCATTCGCTGTCGTCTTGATGCTCTCTAGCGGTGTCCGCGATGAACTCCTTCCCTCCACCGGCAGCCATACAAAGTCCATTCTAAGCGAGGATAAAGCTCGTCCCGCTATTCTTTCCGTCCGCATTTCAATGTAAAAGGCATCTTCGCTACTCGAGTAGTTTTTCCGTCGCCTAACACACTGACGCCGCCATCTGTAAATGGCTGTCGAGGGCAATGTATTCAGCACTGGCCTTTTTTCTCCCCAAAAAAACAGCGTGCGTTGCCATAGGTCGCCGTTTGACACTCCGACGACCATTGTGGCTGAATGAAAGCGCCGAGAGGCGGAACAAGGCTGCGCTGAACGGCGGCAGCTGTCCGGTCCGCAGGAGCGGAGGCATTTTATTGACACCGCAGCGGGCCCCTCGTGTGACAACAGCCCGAAGCCCGATCACGCATTCGCAAGCGACGCACCGCCGGCGCGAACAAGCGGGGCCCGAGCCAAGTGGAGAGCGCTCGCAAAGTCCTCTCGGATGTGCTGCTCCAAATCGCTGCCACGCTGTCCTTCAACTCGAGGGCGCCGCGCACTCGACAGCCCCCCCTCCCCCCCATCTCCTGTCAGCGGGAGATGATAAAGCCTGGCTCAAGGGCTCCTGAAAAATGCTCCATCGTTCCCGAGAAAAGTATTATGAATTACAAACGCCGTCTGCGAGGTGTAGGCGGTTTTGTTTGTTTTCCGTCTCGGTGACTTGGAGGGTTTTCTTTCCTGCTTTTCTGCCCGCGCGTGCGTGCGTGCGTGTGAGTGAGTGCACCCGGCGTTGGCTGCGGCGGGAGCGTGCGCTGTTCTCGCGGGGATTTATCAGGGCGCGATGAGCGATGACTGCGCGCGGCGCGCAGATTGTCGCGCTCGGACGCCAGCCACGGCTGCGGCCGAGGTGGGCGCGAAGCGCTTTTGCGGACGGACCACGCTCGTCGCCGGACAATGCGCGCGCTGCTGTGCCCGAGTGCTGCCGCTCGGGTTGAGGGACCTCGAACGCTCGCGTGTCACGCGCACTGGGTGTGGGCCTACGCAGTTATTCGCAGCAGATTAACTCGCCTACTGAAAGCGCGTGCAGCAGAGTGCGAGGAGGGGTTGGGAGGCGGAGAAAGGATGATGGGAGGATGGCTCCGATGTATAGTTTGGTGCACCGGCCAGCGGCTCTGCGAGGCCTGATGTAAATGCGCTGGCTGGAAGGGCCGTAGTGAATTAACTGCCTTTCCGTAGCATTTCTCTTTCCATTCTATTTCCGTCCTGAGGTGACGGTGGGTGACAGTGCAGCAAACACAAACACACGGTAGTCAGGTGGTATGACAACAGATAAATTATCGCACCCTAAACGATGGTTTCGAGGCGTAAATTCACACGCAGCGCATTGCAGCAATTTGAAACTGTTGTCAAAGATTCAGAAAGACCTGTCGCGCAGTTTCACTGGATATGCGCGTCGCCTCTTTTGCTCTTTACCAGAGCCAATCTCTGCATATTTAACAATGAAAGACTACACGCCTCTGCAGGCAACTTTACTTTTGCGCGCCATTTGGTTCGAGCACGGCTGCTTTCTGATTTGCAAGAACGCTGCTTCTTGGGTATTAACGCTAGGATTTTTGATAAGTTGGTAATGTTGTTAAGCCAGGAAAGCACACACACACACACAGAAACCAAAGAAAAAATCTCTTCACACTTACAACAACAGCAAACATTTTTATTCTGCATGTGGTGCACATACTATCTGAGCCCGCGGACGCGTCGAGCGCTTATGGGGCAAAATGTTTTTCAACAAAATGTACGTATTGTGGTGAACATCTGGCGAGGAATTGTCAGGTCAGCGCCTCTTCGATTTCAACGCCAGCCGGAAGAAGTGGTTTAAGCAGATCGAGCACATTTCTGTTATAGTTTCTAATTCTGTTCCAATCGCTAAATTCGCTCCTGATATGAGAGAATGCACCCGATAACTACAGCGACATACTGTGGAAGATGGGCGAACAGATTTTTGCATTCTCTTCATTTATTTAATTTTTTTTTGGCCTGAGGCAGCGCTTCATAAAGGAGGATTACCCGGCAATTTCAGCAGTTCCCGCTTTGACGTGAGCCGCCGCTCCCTATAAGTGTCGCCCCCTCGCGGCCAGTACACGAACATAAGAGGCCTAGTGAGTCCCATTGCGACGCGGGTGTTGCGAATGGCGCTGAAATCAAGGAATTGCTGGTCAGGTAAACTAGTAAGACATTTAGGAAACTACCTTACCCGCCCTTAGGCGCCTTATTGGTGCTGAATGGCGAAAACCTGAACAAACTGCTCGCATTAATTTCCTGTTGCTTCGAAGACAGCACTTTCCAGAAACCCAGTCAAACATCAACAGTGAAGTAACGACCTTCACTTGCACACTTCACTTGGACAGCTATCGCTATTACTCTGTCGCCCAAAAGTGAGCCGAATGTTTTCATGCGGTAGGTTTGTTTCCTGTCATCCAGTTTTCCAAGTCGCTATAAGTCATCCCTTCGGGACATGATAAATGACTGGGACAATAACTCCACCACTATAAATAGACGAGGCAGACAAAAATTTCAAGCCTGCTGTCCAGACCAAGACGGCTTTTGAATTTTTCCTTGCCGAGGTCGCGCTTTACCAAGCGGCCGGGACTGAATTAGCCTGCTTGACCTTGGACTCTGTACACGGTATTTGAACGCGCGGCTTTCAAGCGCTGCAACACGCAACTTCGTCAGAAAGCGTGCGGCCGTATAGTTTTTTTCCAGCAGCGCCTCTGCCAGAGAAAAGGAGGTGTTTTTCCGCTGATTTCACTCCGTTCTTTTTCTCTTTTTTTTTTTTCCGGGGGAGGGGGGGGGGGGGGTGCTGCCGGGGTCGAGCCTCCGGAGAGCACGGCGCCGTTACGATCCCAGCATTCCGGGGCTCGCCCTCGGCTCCCAGCGAACAACAAGGCAGGGGCGCTCGAGGGCGACCCCATCAGCCGCAGCCGTCCGGGGCCCTCGGGGCGTGCGCGGCGGGAGCTTTGCAATGCACCGGGCGCACAAAGCACCCGCGCGCTGCGGCGTCAGCGCTATGAGCCCGTCGCGGAGGAGATTGTCAACCTGCGAAGGGCCGTATATTTGAGCGTCGCGGCCACCCGCCGGCCGCCGGGCGAGGGCCACTCGCTGACGTCGGCGAACCCATAAAGAACTGGGCCGAGAAACCGGACCTGGGCGGGGTTGCAGCCGCAGCCCTTGTTAAGGGCGTCCCACGCCGCTCAGCGGAAGCGGAAACTTTAAACGCCACCCCCTCCGAGCTGCTGCTGCTGCGCTGTTTGCTTGCGTCTCCCCGCTGCCGCTTGTCCCGGTCGGGAGGTGGCGCTGGGTGCGGCGTCGCGCGAGGCCAAATAAATTATAACCTGCATCAAAACGACATCAACAGCTGGTGAAGGTATTGTTTTACTGATCACGTCTGCCGTCAACGCGCGTCGAGCTCGTTGCTGTCAACCGATTCTGAGCACGACCGATCGCGGCGGCTCGCCTGCCGTTCCGAGCTGCCCCTGGCTTTTTTTTTTTTTTGTCTTTGTCCGTCCTCTGCCGTTTTCCGTCTTGGGGCGTCGCCCATTTATTGCTTTATTTGTTGATCCATTGCTACGACGCCAGCCCCGTTTGTACCGAAGCGTGTTCGCTTGCGAGATAGCTCCTTTCTATTTCCTTTTCTCGCACATACATCTCTTCTTCGCGAGCCTGGTTGCGTGGTTAAATATGAAATGAATATTTTTTTATCACAGCACACCCTTAGTTATCAATTAATGCGCAGGTTATCAATTAATGCGGAGGTTTCATCTTAGCTTTCCATCCCGACAGATAGCGCGCGTCACTGTTATCGGCTGATCAGGCAAGGATACGGAGTTGAGGTGCTCGTTTAAAATATGTAAATACGAAGAAAGCGAGTACTAATTAAGACTGAGAAAAGTGACCCGCAGAAGTCGTCGGTTCGGATCCCAACAGCGACATGCAGTTGTCGTTTCTTCTACTTTTAGTAAAATTTTCTTGCATTTAAATTTCTCTCTACAATCAGCCACCACCGCAAAAGAAAAGTAACATTGCCCTCTGCTTTCCTCGACTCACTTCTTGTTCAAATGTGTTAAAGGGGAATATCTTGCGTGTCGCTTTTGTCGTGCGAAATGTCAGCAGTAATATCAAGCGGCAAGCGTGCGACTACAACACGCGAAAAAGCCTACGGCACAGACGTGCTGCGCCCAGCTACGGGAACGAAAGGAAACGCTGCCCAAGATGGCCAAACGCCACACACCGCTGAGTGACGTTTCTTACTAACGTGCCAGCCGCATGCACGTGCTCCCGCAAAGTCACGTCGACATCTGTGTCGACACAGAAGTCCAGCGTGTCGCTTACCTTCAAGCTTGAACCGAATACGCTGCTGAATAGTTTGTCCGCCCGAGTCGTGAACCCAGAAGCAGCTGCAGCCTGAAGTGTTGGTCATATGTTTAGGGGAAGCCCCCAAGGTGCAGTAGATTTGTAATAAGGGGGTAATTACTCACTGACATCCACCCAAGAGCAGCCATACGGCTACAAAGGAAAGCTGTACCGCTTTCCTTTGTAGCCGTATGGCTGCTCTTGGGTGGATGTCAATGAGTAATTACTCCCTTATTAGCAGCCTGAAGTCCGCTGGTGCTGTTCACGTGTGGCCTGAAAGTTCGGCACCGCGCGCAGCATCCCAGATACACTCAGGACGTCCAGCGTGGATCAAGGAAGAGAAGTCTCGGTGCAGACTGGAGCGTGCGATAAAACGGACCAACCAAGCTTGAATCGCGCTTCATAAAAATGAAAAGAAATGACGATCTCTCCGTACCAGTTACTGCTCTTGCGAGAGCGTTCGAGAACCGTGTAACAGTTTATAAACATCTTGATCGACGACTACTGCCACTCGGATGGAACATCACAGACGTAAATATGAGGCTATGTTTCGAACTCTGGCATAGGAGCAGCTAGCTTCAAACGCTCCCTCATACGAGTATTTAGAATAAATTACAATCTATCGGCTGGACGCAAGTAGATCTGCTGGACGCAAGCTGGACGAATGAAACGCCTAGAAAATGTAATGAGGTTCAGCATTCTTTCTGCACATTTAGAGCTTGCCCATTGCCACAGAAGTCCCATTTATTGTAGTGAGATAGTCTAAACCCCTTGTTCGTCTGCTAATGTGTAACACCCGAGTTCCGGCAGCGACATTAGTTTCAACGTTTATATGTGCCGCGTTGGCGCTAGCTAAGCAGTAAACGAAAGAGCGGGTGGAGGAATATCAGAGCTCTACCAACGGCGCAGAAATTGATGTTCTTTAAAACCTGTTCGCCGGTAATAGAGCACGTCCACGCGAGACAGCGTAAGACCTAGTGTACTTCGCTCAAGCGTATTTCATTCCTGCTCAAGAAACACAACTCGGGCCCTTCTAATATAAGGGGAAAAAAAAATTGGTAGTTTTAATGTGGTTAAACCGAGTAGAACGTGCGAAAGCTTTTGCGCTCAGATGGATGTTGATGGAGACGACGACGTGCAATCTAGAGCGCGACCGTATGTTTCAGTTTAACACTAGGCGTGGCTGGCTGCGGCGATAGCCCAGTGCTCTCGTGCAGTGGCCTGCGAAGCTGATATGTTCGCGCCGCCGCGGGTTCGGAACCAATTTGCGGCAATGCTTATTTTATTTCTGCAGGCTGGCCAAGATCAGCCTCAAATGCATGCAAGCCACAAGATTACTGGTTGGGTTTGAACGTGTTAAGTATAGAGCTCTCGCATTGAAACAGAAAATAAATATATGCGTAGCAAATCGGGCCTTCGACTGACTACACTTGCGTTAGCGGAGCTATCCCCAGTGATTTCCAGAATACTTTAATGAGTGCTGGTAACTGGGCACCCTCCCACCACAATGGAAAGAGGCGAAAGTCATCTTCATACCCAAACCTGACAAACCTCTCCTCACTTCTAACCTCAGACCCATCTCCCTCACATCTTCTGTTGGCAAACTCATGGAACATGTACTCCAGAGCAGGCTTTGCCAATAACTAGAAAGCAACAATCTCATGCCCACTAGCATGTTTGGATTTCAACCAGGGCTTTCCACGCAGGACGTTTTCTTGCAGCTAAAACATCACATTTTCGACTCACAGACCTCCGACACTAAAGCTATCCTAGGGGTGGATCTCACTAAGACATTTGATAACGTTACACACTCAGCTATCTTCGAAAACCTTACGACCCTGGTAGTCGGCGCCAGGATGTACAACTACATCCGAGACTTCCTCAGCCACCGCACAGCCACGCTTACCTTCGGCGACCACAGCCTACCAGGGATCACGCTGGGAGCACGAGGTACGCCCCCGGGAGCCGTCCTATCCCCTATTTTCTTCAACATAGCACTTCTTCACCTACCCCAACAGCTAGCTCAAATTCCCGACATCCATTTCAGCCTCTACGCCGACAACATCACTGTCTGGGCAAACCATGGCAGTGATGCCGAAATAGAAGAACACCTACAATTGGCTCTAACCACCATCGACGCATATGTACGGGAGCATGGCCTGACCTGCTTTCCTTCAAAATCGGAGCTCTTTCTCTACCGGTCCAAGCAACACGATTCAGTCAATGCACCCATCTCCCTCACCTACTCGTTCCATCCCACTAGTACACAAAATCCGCGTGCTAGGCCTAATTCTCCACTCCCACGGTGCGCACGGAATGATCCGCCGCATAGGGAACCGCAGGGCTGTCCTACGCGAGCGAAACACGACTCGCCTCCCCAGGCTTACATCATAAGCTGCACCACATATGCCCCTTCATACCTACCCCTCAAACAGAAGGAGAGAGACCGGGTAAATGCGCTCCTACGTAGTTGCTTGAGAACGGCTCTTCGTCTTCCCCCCCAGCACATCCAACGACCGACTCCTCAAACTCGGTGTACACAACACCTTTGAGGAGCTCAAAGAAGCTACCTTTACGGCACAAATATCCTGTCTATCCAACTCAGAAGCTGGTCGTATTTTATTGTCTCAGTTGAGCTTGGCCCCAATTACAGATCCTACCGAGGGGGTCCCCATCTCTGCTACCCGCCGCTCTAACCTCAACATAACCCCCATCCCCAAGAACATGCACCCTGAGCGAGACAGGAAACGCTGAGTAGCAAGGGCTCGGGCCCTCCACAAACAGTATAGCGAGGACCATGAGGTGGTCTATGTGGACGCAGCGGAATATACAAGAGGCTCCCGTATGGCCCTGGCGGTAGCCGACAAAAATTCAAGGGGCGCTTTGTTGACCTAAAGTGCGCTGAGTCGGAAGCCTTAAAGGTGCACTGAAGAGGAATCTGTCTTTTTGCCGCGGGAACTCGACCTGCACGTTCCGAGCATTCTTAGAAACTTCGATTTACTGCCCTGTGTGGCCGATTTCCCTAATTAAATCGAATTAACGCCCGGCTCCCGCCTTTTTTTTTTTTAATTCTGCCTCGTACGGTGGGCGGAGTCGACCAACGCGGGGAGTGCCTTTCACCCAGTCCCGTGGCGGCTTGCCGCTCTGCCATCGGCGGAGTAATACGTAGTAGTCCGTAGAAGCAAATAGTCCGCGCGTATTTTTATTTCTGCGGGCTTATTTTGCGGAACTGGCTGAAAGGCACTCCCCGCGTTGGTCGACTCCGCCCACCGTACGAGGCAGAATTAAAAAAAAAAGGCGGGAGCCGTGCTTTAATTCGATTTAATTAGGGAAATCGGCCACACAGGGCAATAAGTCGCAGTTTCTGAGAATGCTAGGAACGTGTAGATCGAGTTCCCGCGGCAAAAAGACGAGTTCAGATTCCTCTTCAGTGGACCTTTAAGCGCGATGGTGCTGCTCGTGTCACTGATGTGTGGTTAAGATGTTAAGCTTCGCCTCTAAGAGTGGAACGCGACAGCGTCTTGCAACGCTGCCAGGGAGTCCACAGAACGCCATCGACCGTTCGGTTCTACGCTTTAACTTGTCCGTAAATTGGTTTTTGAGGAAAGGAAATGTATCTGTCTCGCATATCTCGGTGGACACCTGAACCTCGCCGTAACGGGAAGGGAGGAAGATGGGAGTGAACGAAGACACCGTATTTGCTAGACGCGCCTTTGTTCATTCCAAACCATCGAGCTGGCATGGCGGAGTGGTAGCGTGCTCGTCTCGCACTCCGGAGGCCCTGGTTCGATTCCCCAACTCGACCAATTTCCTACTCGGTTGCATTTATTTATCTGGTCGGAGTGTAAAGGTTAATTAGGATACATGGTCAATTAAGCAATTAACTAACCTCAGTCCCATTTACTTGGAGCATCACTATACCATCCCTTTAATTGGTTGCATGGTTACTAGCCAAAGTACAATTGGCCCGTTTGAAATTCGCGCACTGTGACGTCACGACCATTTTGACCAATTGAAAAGGGTGACATTTCTGTCGACAACTCCTGCTTACAACGATGAGGCATTAAAGGCTTCCGCCTTAATAATGCAGAGCTTCTAACCTCCAGCTCAATAATTACCAATTCGTCCACAGAGGCAGAAGAGGCAGCCATCACGCTTGCTCTCATTTCTACCTCTGCCACAAAAATTATCTCCGCTTACAAGTCTGCCATTTTGAATTATGCCAAGGGCTACATATCCAGCACCGCTGCTCGTTTACTACGTTTCTGGCAGCCCCGGCGCCTCATAACCCTCATCTGGACGCCAGCACACGCTGGCCTCCCTGGCAACGAGGAGGCTCATTCCCTAGCCCGAGGTCTCACATTCCGGGCAGGAATCGAGCCCCCTCTACGAGCCTCGGAGCGCCTGCTCTCCTTCCGTGATATTCTCTCGTACTACCGAGACAAACGAAGGGAATACGCACCCCCAGCTCCATCCCTCACCATAGCGCAGGCTGCACATTGGCGACAGTTACAAACCCGGACTGCTCCATATCCAATACTGCTGCATGCCCGATACCCGACCAATTCCTGTCATCATGCAAACTTTGCGGCAAACCAGGAGACTTCTTACACACCCTCCTCACATGCCCCACTTTCCCTCATCCCCCATCACCAACCGCGGCGGAGTCTTACTGGGAGTCTCTTCTGACCAGCTCGTCCGCTCAAGACCAGCGCCGGATCATCTCCAGCGCTCACAGAAGGATTGCGCTCCAGGGGCTATCCTTCGCGTTGTAAGGGTGCCTCCTCCTCACATTGAGGAGGCATCCAAGTGTCATGTAGGGGGCTCCACCCCCCCGATTTACATCATTGGCAATAAACGTTTCCACCATCACCACCACCAGTGCTTTCCGGGACTCGAACGGGGTGCTTGAAAGCAAATGGTTGGTCCGTACTCGTTCCGCACTAGGAAGTGAACGTCGTGAGGAGCTGCGGCGAGCATGTGAAGCAAAAAGGGAGCGATCGAGTGAATACACACAAAAAAAGAAATCTATGGCGGTCGCAGACTGCCCGGTTCCTGCCCGGCAACGGCAGTCGGCCCACGGCCGCCGGAATTAGGCAAGGTCCGCCCGCAGACGGTGGAGACTTTTATCCGCCATTAATTATGCATATTCTCCCATGCGAGCGTGTTGGGCGCGCTCTACGGTGGCACTGCGCCGTCCACTTATTTCCCGGCTGCAGTGGCCGCCGCCGCCGACGGCGCACCTTATCGGCATCGGGACCGTCACTGGCACCGAATAAAGTTGCTTTTGTGCCCCGCGCCCGGTCTCTTTCGCGGCACGCTACGTGTCTGTGTACATTTCCGACCCCGCAATATCGAACCGATAAGGGACACTTTTAATTCTGCCATTCTCTTCTTGTTCTCCTGCTTTCCCACTTTTTTTTTGTCCCTTTCCTTCTCCCAGGCCGTCCTCTGGCCGCCGCTTCGCTCATCTGCCGGCGGGAGGCCATTGTGCGCGCAGCCAAGGAGAATGCAGACATCGGTTTCCGACTCGCCCTTTATCTGCTCCTTCTGCGTGTGTTCACTCCGTCGTGTCGCTTAACAAACCGTGCGGGGCGGAGACGGGAAAACCGTACACGCTACGCTCATTTCCGAACGACATTTTTTTGTGTGTGCACGCCTGTGTTCGCGTCCGTGATGTGGGGGCGGGAATTAAAAAGGATGGCTGTGACGATGGTGATACACTTTCGCCGGAAAGTGGGGTCATTTGTGGTGTCGTAATCTTGCCGTAGCCTTCTCGCCCTCACCCTCGCCGCCCCCTTTTCTTTTCCGCCCCTTTTAGCGCGCATTTGTCGGTCGCTGCTCTGCGCTGGCGCCCCACGCGGTATTTTCTGTTTATCTTTTTAATAAGTTTACGCCTTTCTGCTCTTCCTTTGCTCTTCTTTTTTCCTTTTTTTTTTTTTTGCTGCGAAACCTGCCACTCACTTGGTCATTTCTCTTTCACGCTTCCGACTTATCTTTTATGGCTTGGCCTTTTCGACGTACCGAGATTCGGTAGGAGCTTTCCGCACTTCCTGAGACCAATCTTGGGACGAAAAACAAAGCGATTTTGCTGATCTGGCTGTCCCATTTCACGCCGTCAAAATTTGGGTTAGGTGCGTGAGATTGACCAGGAAACAAGTTTATTTTCCCTCTCGTAGTGTGCGACATATCAGGTTCACGGGCAAAAAAAAAAAAACAAAAAAACACGCATACATTATTGCCTTCCCTCTGTTCCCCTGGGAGAGAAAGACGTAAAGAAAAATAAAAGAGGGCACAAAAACACCGAAAGGAGAAGAGACAGGCAGAGGCGCAGTCTCGCAAACGGACCTAGACTGCTGCTGCGCAGACATATCAGAGTCCCCGCCGTGCGAGCCCTTCCTGCCGGCGAAAACAGAACTGCTGCAATCTTGTTGGGATCCTTGCACCGTGCATTTCAGAGACAGAGATGTAATTCCACTGCACTGAATGCGGCAATGACAGTAGCGCGGGCTCGGTCGTTTCAGCGACAATGCCGGTACCTCAGGGCCTGAGATGAGGAAGAAAGTGTAGCCTAGGCGGGAAAGTGGCCGCACGTGCGAGGGAAGGGGTTTTGTTATTTCTTTATTCGTTCTCAAAGGTCCGAAGCGAAATCGCACGAGAGGTAAGTGGACAAGCAAGGCGTTAAAGCGATTGGAGATGGTCTTCACTCGCGGCTTTGAACAATCCAGAAAGATGACCTTGATGGAAAAGGGCAAAAGGCGCGGATGGTGACACCGTCAGTAAACCTATAGCGCCTGAACGGAGTGGTCGCACAATACCACAATTTTTGGCCCACGATTGATAGCGTACTCGCTAAAGATGGAGGTACTAGCCGCAGGAGCAACTTGCTGTGCATGGCAAGGTATAAGGCACTACTATAATCATGCGGCTGAGCTACATCGCGCGAATTAGGTCTCCCTGTTGAGAACGTAGATTTTAATTCCGACAAACGTTCGGTCATATAGGCCGTTATGGCAAGCTTTTGACGCACACACATTCAAAAGACGAATTTCCTATAGTGTGTGTGTATGTGTGCAGCATTGGTGAACTTTGGGATGAGTAACGCTATCTTTCCAAGGACACCAATGCCTCAAGTGAAGTCGTGAGCAGCCTGGCACTGATACTTTGCTTTCTGGTAGTAACTGCAAATGGATTCGGATGTATTGCCAACAGACGGCATACAACAAACTAACTATGGCACGCAGCGGGCATACAATATATCCTATGTATACAGCGCATAAGTGTTTTTCTACATATAAAAAATTTAACTAATAGAATGTGGTTTATTTGGTTAGTCAAAGAAAATCAGTGTAGCCGGTCCTACGCACGACTAAATTATCTCATCACCGCGAGGAATCTTCTCGGCTGCTTCTAGCATTGCGCACTTCTTAAGTGATGGAGAGGTTGCGGGATTTCGAACGCGACGTCTTTTAACTCGTCACTAATGGCCTGCTTGCATTCAGAGCCCCCGGAGCCGCTGCACAACTGTCAGATTTGCAACCTGACCGAGACGTCATTGGGAGTGACCTGCTGGACAGGCCACGGGTCGCCGGACTCGGCGCACGGCTCTGCCGGCCTGAACACGACGTACGTGCTCGAGCTGTACAGCAGCCAGCAGGCGTCGCAGGTGCTCAACGTGAGCAGCAGCCAACCCGTGTTCAGCGTGCGCAACCTGCAGCCGCGCACCGAGTACTTCATCGTCCTCTACGGCGTCAACAGCCTGGGACACAGCAACGCCGTCAAGCTGTACGCCAGCACACTCACCTCGGCCGAGGCGCTGCTCGACACAGGTGGGCCCACTTTAGCTCTCTGCTTATGCAGGCAAGCTCTTGCTTCCGAAGGCCGTTGCGGCTCTGTTTTCTCACGCGCCGGAGACTGGCTGCGCACGCGAGGCATCGTTGTGACACGGCGCGGACGTTTCAAAACGATGCCTCGCAGAGCCCTCCGAAAAATCATCGATTCCGCTCAGACGGCGGAACCAATAATCCCAGACAGGACGGGGAGGTTCTCCGAACGTGTGTCGCAGAACAACTCGGGCCGATATAGTGCAGCGTTTTGTTGCTACGGGCAATAGGAGCTCTCGAGCAACCGCTTCCATGGGTGTCAAACCGGAGACTGGGGAAGGGAGAGGACCGAGCAGAGTGAGGGAGTGCTTCGCTCTTCTTCTGCGGACAGCATCCCCGCCTATCAAGAACAGGAAACTTTGCTTTCCAGGAGATCAGCGTAGAGACGGCGCGCCGTCCGCGCGCGAGATCCAATTTGGGTTTGTCCTGTGCCGTATTTACCTTGTCTGGGGAAAAGTCCCCGGCGTGCCTCTCCCGCGAGCGGATTTATTGGTTCGTCGCTGGGTTGTCATTGAAGAAACCGTGATTACGATAGACCTTAACCGAATTACGGTCGCCGGCCTCTCAGTGAATACCTTGACAGCTGTTGGGACTTCCAGGCCGTTTGCCTCCGCTAGGGTTGCCTCATCACTGCCAGACGCTTCGCCGAAGGCACAGTCACCAAAATCTCGTAGTTGTGGGTACAACAAGATTTCAATTTATTTTTCTGTTTGCAATGTTATTATTCTTTATCGTTTCTGAATCGGTGCTGACTTTAATCTTTGAAGACGTGCAGAAGCCGGATAAGACAGTTGAGAGGAATAGTTGATTCTTAACGAGGCATCCTTAATTTAGTTTCTAAAGGCCTCGTAGATACAAGAATAATTAATCTGAAAACAGGAGCTGGCACTTGTACTTGGTACTTAAAAAGTGCTCATTATGGACTTGAGGAAATAAACAAGAGAGAACTCAGTAAGGAGCTAAGAATCATCTGGGCGGATGATAAAGTTGCTAAGCTATTTTTAATAAGAGGAAAATAAATCCTTCACTTTGCCACCAGGCCAGCTACAAAACGCAGGGCTAGAGAGACTTTCCATGTTAACCCTCTGGCGCCGCTACAAAAGAGGCAAATGAAAGGATCCAATTTCGTGCTTACAAGTTCCTCGTTAAAAAGCCTTACAAAAGAAAGCGAAACACAGAAAAGTGCAAAGCAGAGCCTTTTGTCACAGGTGTTACCTTTGAGCGAAAAACCTATGGGAAATAATACAAATCCCACTCAAAGATATAAGATGGCCGCCTAATCTAGTACCCCGAAAGCCCCACCGAACTACCGAAAATAAACGGCATGCTCTCTCTTAGGATCGAAAGGCATCGGAGGGAAAGAATTGCTGGAAAGCACTGGCCCAGGAGAGCAATGCAGCCCTCGGCGTTGAACGCGGTTTCGCTGTGCACGCACTCTGAGACTAGTGGCCGCCAAGTTTTCCGCGTGCTTTTCACCAGTATGCATCTGGGAATGCATATAACGTTTGAGACAGGAAACGTTGCCATTTGTAAGAATACGCTCGTCAACCTCTTTCGCTTTCGCTTTTTCCCCACAGCGCGTATCCACATCCGCGTTCCGATGGTTTGGGTAATACACCGTGGTTTCGTGTACTGCAGAGCACGCCTGGAACGTCCTGGGTCTCGGCGTCTACTCATCCATTCTCATCGTGGTGCTGGTCATTCTGTGCCTGGTGCTCCTGGTTCTCGCCTTCGTCGTGAACCGCTGGCGCAAGAAGCACACGCTCAGAGGTAAGCTGCGCGAAGACATGTGAAGCATCACCGCGTCCTGTGTGCTGTTTCCGCACTATGCTGCCTTTAAAGCGACCAGCCCCTCCGCTCATCCCTGGCAGAAAGTCGCACCTTTAACCAGACGTGTCCATTGCTGGATTTTTTTTTGTTTTGTTTCGTTTTGTTTGTTCGTTCACCGAATGGTTCCGGAGCAGCTCTAATGCTTGGCGTTGCCGCGGAGTGAAACAGCAAGATTTCGGCTTCGTTCACCGATGCGGTGGCGTAGAGTGCAGGGAAGAAACCAATGCGGCTCGCACACCCGCGTCCCTCCTTTCAACGAGCCCTGGGAAGCCTGCTCCGAGCCGGCGCCTGTCAGAAAATCATGACATATGACGGAGTCTCACACTGTCAACGTGTCAGCCGCGTGTTGAGAGAGCACCCCGGTCTTAAATCATGCCCAGACACACTGTTCGCCACCCACCCGCCTTTACTTGCTTTCTTTCATTTTATTTTTTTCCCGTCACTTCGCGATGCCTTCAACTTATTTGTTAGTGTATGTGGGCTCAAAACGAAAGAAAACAGCCGCTCGCAGTCGCTCTTTGTACCCATCTTTCGCTCTTCACAAATCTCTCCCGCTGAACTCAGCTGTCACGCTCTGTCACGAGCGCGGTATTATACACCATGCTCTATACGAAGAGTGAAACAATGGCAGACATTTTTGGACCGTATTTTGTTCGACGTCGAAAGCAAGGGACGCAGCTTCTTCGATGCGTGTCACCTTAATGTCCTGTCTGCCTCTCTGTTCTCTTGTTTTGTTGGGTTTTTTTTTCTCTCGAATTTTCTTTCACACCGTCGCTCTCCTTTACACTTCGGTCTTAGCGTCACGTTGAGGCACCGCCATTCGCGGGAAGTTTTTTTTTTTTTTTTCGGTCTGACATGCAACCGCTCTGTGAGAGGTAATGCGGTTTATCGAGGCCTCAAAACGGCCGCTCCGAAACTCTGCTGTAGGAACGGTTGCGCGCAGTCAGAGAGAAATAAGCCTATGTAATACGTGACTGGCTTTGTAAAACAGGCGCGGCGCGGATAGCGTCGGTGCAGCAGTATCGCGTGTCATCGCTGCAAGCGCGCCACCGCTACCCAGGGACGTATACCTTTCTACCAGCGCATCCTAGCGGCCTCTTGCGGAATCCTCGCGCCGTCTGCTCGACAGCCTGTTTGAGAATGCTCCTGCGGCAATCGGGTTGGAGATACGTCGCATAGTGTGTCAGTGGGATCCAAGCACACCCTCCTACGGCGGCTCTCTTGAATATATCAGCTCTAGACGTTTGGTCGCTCACATACCACTTTCCTTTAACCCGCCCGAAGCCACTACTGGCGCTGACTGCAGCTGACACTGTGACAATGTATCACTTCTTTTTCTTTTTTTTTTTCGTAGCACCTTTACACATCCACGGCACTCCAGAAAATGCACTATAGTGATCTCCTGTTTGTTTTTTCCCCCACGGCTTTTTCACTATTTATTTTTGCGCTGTGTTTTCCTCCCTGCGCATTTTCGTAAAGCGTTTACGTTATTTTCATTGTAGCTACAAAAGTTTATCCACAATTTTGCTCCTGGCAGCTGTGCATTTTGTCCCGGTGCTTTTCTCAGCCTTTTTTTGTCATATTTGAGAACATTTATTTTGAAAGTCATCTCCCTAGCAAACGCACTCTTATTCATTTTAGTTGAGCGCTAACATAGAGTCATTTTCAATGGGGCACGCACTTTATCGGATTTGCTAGCAATAAAGTTCAGAAGCCGTCGGTGCTTCAAGAGAAGAAATAAACGCGCGCGCTCCTAATCGCAGTAAAACGTATTTTAACTTTCTTTCTTTACTTAACAAGGCTTTTCTAAGCGCCGTCTCTTGCGATGAACTATAACCTCCCATGGCGCATTATCCTACGTCACACACACAGACACACTTTTTGCGCCTGTGTCGCGTTAGGTTACTGCGCTGTCGCGCTACCTTCCCTTCTTAATTTCTGGGCGAACTTCGTCCTTTGTCAATCTCGACGCCATCGTCGAAGAACGGCTCGCGTCATTTTCTTCCCGTCGCTTTCGCGCGCGTCTTGAAACAAGCAGCGCTTAACCCCCGTAGCTCTCAGCAGACTCGGTAGGTGGCGTGAAAAGCCGCCCTGCGCGTGCCTGGATACGGTCACGATTTGTGCAAACTTTTCTCCTCCTCCTTTTCCCGCCATAGCGGTCGTCTTCTTACCGCCACAAAAGCGTTGAAGTTGATGGATGACTTAATCGAGGTGGCGAGAAGAAACAGCGCCCGGTACCGAGAGAAAAAAAAACAAACACCCATTCGCTCTCGCCATTTCGTGCGATTGGCGGAGAGCGTTCTTTTCTTTTCTCTCTTTTTTTGCGTGTGCGTTCCCGCTTCACTCTGCGCCTATAAGCGCGAGGGCCCAGACAGCGCGAATAGTGCACGCTGATCATCCACTCAAGAGCACTCCTCTTGATAAACGGAAGCTTCAATGCTCTGTTCTCTTTTCTTTTCTTTTCTTCACGCCAAAGAAGCCGGAGATCACAAGAAAACGTGAGTATTCGGTCCCAATACATTCTTGCGACGTTCCTGCTAGATTTTTATTTTTTTTGATGGATTAACCTTCTGTGGCAGTTCTTCGGAAGCCTTAGCGCGCTCTAATTTTGACACGGCATTAGTACCCTCACCCCCCCCCCCCCCCCCCCTTTACCCTTAGCCTCTAGGCTTTCTTTTTTTTTTCCGAGCCTACGGCGAAATGTACCTCTCTCATCAAGATCCAACGATGCACACTTTCATGCGACCATGTCATCTACGTTCTACGTTCGCTCCATTGTATCGTTACATTGTGCGCAGAAGTCAAGCTTTTTAAGTGGCCAAACCTCTGCTTTATGTTGAAAGCATCTCGCTGTTTCTTCTTTCCTTTATGGTTAAAAGTGGTTGTTATGTCTCATCCTTGCTGCTGTTTTTCGTTGTTTATATGGCCTCGCTGCTGTAGCTGTAGGAATTTGAGGAAGGGCATGGGCTTCAGTCACTCTTCTTTTTTTTTTTAACTCCGCAGCAGATGAGCAACAAAACAGACGCATAGGCCTGACCGCTACAACAGGGACCATCAGCGCCAGTATGTGCCAATGTACCGAATTCTGCAAATACAATATCGGACAACAATGTAAATCACACGCTACGGCGTTCTACCCGGTAGTATTCCAGAACCTTACCATGGTAGCAATTTAATGGGCACCATTATGCCCACGGCCTCAGCGTAGGGTTCTCGACAAAAGCTGTTCCTACTAAACCGCTTCTTCCGCCACGTCTCTACGCTTTCTCAAAATTTAGCTTTCAGCTGCAATTTAAAGCGCTAATTTTCCAGCCGTGGACAAGGAGCGGTCTACTCGCGCTTTGCTGTCAACTCTCAATCGTTCCTTTTTTTTTTTTCATAATGTGCTGCTACGGTCCTATCTCACAGCAGAGACATAGCACCCATTTCTTAGTTTCTCTCATTATGCTGTTTATGTAAAGCTAAATGAGATTTTTTTTTTTTTCGAAATGAGCCTAATTCAGGAACAGACACTAAGTCAGATTTTGCTGCAATAGAAAGCCCATCCATATATCTTACTGCTGCGAAAGCTCTGAGAACGAAAGGCGCCCGTTAATACCTAGAAATCCTCGCTCAAATCCTATGTCAAATCAAAAATGAACCAGATCCTGCTAATGTACGGATCAAAATGAGTCAAATGCACTCGTGAGAGCCTTCTTTGTCAGATTGAGCCTCATAGGTCGGACCGCTTCGAGCGTGGTTTTATTTATCCCTTCCCTAACGCTACTTTCTCATCGACTGCAAAAGATATGAAGAGATCGGCGGAAGATCTGAACCCAGAAAACCACGATAAAGATGAGGTCATTAGCCCCGTCGACGATGAAGCAACGATGCCCCTCTGCTGCGGTGAACGTTAAAGCACTTAGTTGGGGTAGTTGGCAATGACTTTCTCAATTCATTATTACAAGCGAAATGGCAGTAGCAGAGGCAGACAGGAAACGACAACACTAGCCGTTGTCCTACCCGTTTTCCGTCCAGTACGCGTCTACTCATGAATTTAGAATGCTACGGTGAAGTAAAATATATTCTAGATGCCATATATTCTAGCTAGTGTGAAAAATAAAAAGAAGACGGTCACATCAGTGGTTGCAACAGAAGTCCGCTATTTGCCTGCTTGTGTCGAAGCACAGCAGTGCCCCTGATCGCAAACAATGAATGTTCGAATTGTTTTTCTGCTATATTCGCAGCATAATGATTTTTAAGTATTATTTTCATAAACAAAGCTTGTTCACAACTGTAGAAATAAAGTTTTCGGAACAAAACTGGGTCAAATCCAGTCTCATATCGACAAGAATGAAATCTAAAGTTCACATGCCGATATCCACAAAAAATTGCATAATTTTTCATTAAATCATGGTGTAGAGTTGCTGTAACTAAGATGTTTTAAGCATATTCTATAACAGCTTGGATAGCGCTATGGTTCGCGCGGATAACAAACTTTCGCGCTTTTCTCAGTTTGCGTTCAGGTGGATTTGGCTCATTTCGAAAAAAAAAACAACTTCTAATGCGCTTAAATATTGCAGCAAAAAAAAACCAAAACAAAAGCAAGTAATAGGTGCTTGCGCGTTGTTTGTGTTTGGGCATCTCTCTACTATTTGGCATGAGAGTCATTCATTCACGTCCAAGTCGAGCTACTCTGAATGGGACAGCCGTTTATAAAACGCACTCGTCGACTCCTGGAATTTTTAAGGAAGAGTCGCAGCAAACTTCAATACAACAACATAAACGAAAACAAAACTATGCAGACAAATCATTTTCTTTTTGGAAGAATATGGACACAGGCCAATTATTACTGGTTACGCTTTTCTGCATGCATGCCATGAAATTCTGCTAAAGAACCTGAAAATAATCCTGAACTCATAACGCCAGACTAGGCTAGCGCCTCGTGAATGCATGCTCATGAGTCAATCAACAGTTGGCGGTGTTAAACGCAATAGTAATGTGGGAAAAATAAACGAGAATTAATGATATCCAAGCAGAAATCAGGAAGAGGAAATGAACACGGGCAGGCCATACACAGGGTGTTCGAGGAAAAAGTAATTTTCAAAAATAGACTTTTTTGAAATAAAACGATGATTATTTCGCGATAACAGCAACGGCATTGACAGTCGTCATAAAATGCGGGAGACTAAGTTCGTAACTATTACATTTAACTAGTATCTGTTAAGTTTTAAATTTTATCACTTAGGTACTCGGTTGCAATGAGAGGTTGCAGGCCGTCGGGACATCCAATATCAATTATTTAATGTGCAGAAATGTAATTGCCCTTGGCGCAATGGGGTGAGGAATTTCGGTTGTCCAGACGCATCGAAGAGGCGCGCGCCGGCCGCAAAGCAAGCGTAGCCACGCCCCCTTCTCTCCCGCTTGCTCGAGCCAGAGGGAAAGAGCGAAAGGAGAATGATGCGCCCGCTACGAGCTTCGTCACTCCGTGAGCATGACTGCGAGCTGCGCAGCCGGTGCGCACACCTTCGGTGCGTCTGGACAGCCAACATTCCCAGCGTCGTAGCATCAAGGGTGATTGCATTTTTCCACATCTAATAATTGATGTTTGCTGCCCAGATGATTCGCTACAATTCTCTGATCGCAACCAAGCGCCTAGTTGCTAAAATTGAAATGGTGATTAGCGTATTTCGTTAATTACCCTAGTAAACAACTTCTCTCACAAGTTTTATGGTTGTGCGCCAATGCCTTGGCTATGATAGCGAAGAAATCATCATTTTATCTCAAACGCCTATTTTTGAAAACTGGTCTTCCCGCGAACACCCAGTGATGCGGACGGAAAACAGATTAGCGATAGCCCCTTGGGATAGCAGAGTGGACCTCAGCTGCCACGGGATAGGGTTACTGGAGATCAATGACAGCGGTCTCTCTACTGCTGCTTGCGGACGTAGGCTGATGATGATGATGAACGTGGGACGACGATTGCGAGGGCTGCTTATTCGGAAAAATGGGAGCAGTCTTATGCGCAAGGCGCAACACAGAAATCCCATCCGCTTCTATCAGTGCGCGTCCGTCTGTCCGCTCACAGGCCGCTGTTGTGGAGTGTCTCCGATAAGAAGCAGTCGCTACGTTTGCCGGCTTGTGCTCATTCCTTCTCTCTGGAGCTTTTATTTTCTTACCTTCATCTGTCACTCTGCGCACGGGAAGAAGACCGAACTGCGCAACGGCGGTGAGACTACAGGTGGATATCGGGCTCTCTGATCATTCTCTTTCCTACTCACGTAATCCGCCTCCGGCGTGTTCGCTTTGACCCGTGCATGCATGTATTTTTTCGTATACAAGACATAGCAGAAGTACTGAGACTTTTTGCATGCAACAAACTCATTCGTAAGCTCTTCGTCTAAGTTCCAATCGGAGTCTGCTCTTGTTTGTCCGTTCCCTTTTCTTAAGAGATTGGGGACTTTGCGCAACTCCTACAGCTTATCTCGGAAAAATGGAGCTCGCGCGAACGTTAATCTGACATATCACTGTTTCTAAAAAGCGCAAAATCGACAGTGTTTAACATACCACCGCTACTTCTTGTGTAGGTTTCTTGACTATTTTTGCTGTTTCGTCGAGGCCGCGCTCGACTGTAGAGAAGGACGCCAGCGTCTTTGTACGGGGTTCAGCAGAAAACAGCGCGTCTCACTGATTGTTCCAGGCGCATGGCAGCACTACGGACTGTAGCTCCTCAACGGACTCTTCGAAACCTGAATTAGCGGCTTGATTGCATTTTGGCGTCTTCGTGTCTTCTCGAAGAACCGAATTCTACAAGAGGGCAAATACGGGCTGGTTGGTACATGTTTTACGAATTGGGAAATCAGTTTTACGAATCGGGAAACAATAAACCATTTGGTTGTTAGTCAGCGCTGGTGTTTTGTTCTTCTCTTGTGTCGTCTTTCATTGCGCTGTTTTCCCAATTCATAAATCGTGTCTTCTCGTTCTCGCGTGACGTTTCATAGTGACTCAGCAGCTTGCACGTTTTAATGAGTGACATGTTTCCAGGCTACATCGACAACCATTTTGACCCTATTTTTCTTCCCCTCCGCAAAACTCTAGTCGCTGGTTAGAGTGGTCTGACTTTCCTTTAATCATATGATTATCTCTCTTTCTCCTCAATACGACGAGAATGCTTGAAACGAAAGTTAGTACTTGAATACTTAAAAGGATCGCTAAACCCTTCACGTTTTCTTTTTTGTTTGTTTTTGGCTTGCAGATGCCTCGCAACAATCGACAGAAACGCAACAGTACGAAAGGAAACCTACGACGCCGCTGAGGAGGAAGTTTCAGTACTAGACATTAAAGGTGAGCAGGTTTTATATTGCTTCTGTCTTGTTAAGAACACAAAAAGCCAGTGGTCTGGGACGTAGTCTTGCTGTGCTTCCCCGCATGCGGTATTATTTTTTATTCTGTGGTTTAGCGTAAGTCAAAACAAGGTCATGTCCGATAATATGAGTTTATGCTGTGCCAGTGGCATACCGGTTTTAAGAGCGTAGTAGCAGTCTGTTTTCAGCCGATTATTGTTGAACGGCATGTTCCCAGGCTAGTCGCTGCGATTCCCTTTATGTGGGCCAGCTTGCTCAAATATTCGGACACGGCTGTAGAGAGCAATGTGTCCTCTTTGCCTCTCTGCGTCCGTATTCAAATGTTCAAGACGGCACACCCAAACGATTATTGTCCCTGACGCTCAAGCTAGCTGTTTTTTTTTGTTTTTTTTTTTATGCGAGAGCATTAGACGGCCCATGGCGAGAAACCGTGGTGGGGCATAAACGGCATAAACGATTTCAAGTTACACTTATTGGCCAGGTGAGAACTTTCACCACTTCGACATGAACGAGCAGCTACTACGTAATGATGCATCTGTCTATGAGCGCAACAATACAACACGCAGTACTTCAGTCTACTATATTGATTTTCGGATGATAAAACAAATGCCTGCAACATCAAACAGAGTGCATTAACTGGAGTAACTGGAGACTACTGCGTATGCAAGGCTTACTGCTTCCGGGATTGGGATAACATTCACTTAACACGAGACCGCTTGCGGAAATCAAGAGCAGCCGGGCGGAACTGTGCTGCAAAGTGGCATCTATCTATGCGTAGCTCCGCGGTTCGTAATCATTTTCGTTGATGAACATTTGAGACTGTCCAAGACGTCCGTGATCGTTTGACACTAATGGCTCGTAATGCTTTTCTGTTTTCCTGATGTACCGATCTGCTTCTCTGCATTTTATTCTCTCGACCTAAATGCTTTAATGATTGCCGCTTAGAAAGGCTGTCATTAATTTAATGACACGGATTAATTTTCCACCATTTCAAATGAAGCTATTTTCCTCAATCTTCGGCTATGTTATTACATTCTTGTTACGTTTCGCGGAGTTTTCAAAGGGCTGATTACCTTGGTTGCGAATTCTACATCACGGTCACCGCCTGACACATGCACTGCAATCACCGTTTTCTGAAAGACATGGTATATATTCTAAAGAAGGAAAACTTTTTTGCGCTGCTGTAATGAAGGTTCAAAATGAGAATGAATCTTTATTTCCTTTCTCTGACACTAGTCTATTGCAGCCGCCGCGGTGGCTCAGTGGTTACGGCGCTCGGCTGCTGACCCGAAAGACGCGGGTTCGATCTCAGCCGCGGAGGTCGAATTTCGATGAGGCGAAATTATAGAGGCCCGTGTACTGTTCGATGTCAGCGCACGTTAAAGAACCCCAGGTGGTTGAAATAGCCTGAGCCTGTACGGCGTCCCTCATAGCCTGAGTCGCTTTGGGACATTAAACCCCATGAACCAACCAACCAACCAACCAACCAACTATTCTATTGCAAACTAGCAACGACAAAAAAAAAAGAGGCCATGCCAGGTGCACACCAGTTGTTTCAGAGAAGCCCGCCCACTAATTTTGAAAAATAGGGTTTTCTTAGGTAAAGAGAAGCTTTTGGAGTCATGGTAATATCAGAGTTGGCGGACTTCAGAAAACAGGCGAATCATGTTTACTGATAAAGTGACCAACTAAATTCTAATAGCGAACTTTTTAACTATTGCTGATAGGCGCACGATTCTAATTAGAGACTGGTAGCTGGCCATTAGGAATAGTCCTATCAGTTTAGAAGGTTTCCCTAGTCGCTGTGGCTCAAAAAATTTGGGCCCTTTCTTGCGCCATTCCAAAACCGCGCGCCTGCGGAGTGCGCTCAGCGTCGTCAATCAAATCGCGCAACTTCGTGGCGCACGTACCACGTGACATTCTCTGCGCCGCTCGCGCTGGAACAGCGAAGGGGCGCGGAGCGGGCAGCACCGCAGCGCGAACGGAGAAGAAATATTTGCATCACACGTGCGCCCCTGAGTGGTGCAATTTGATGGATGTCGCTAGAAATGACCCGAATTTGTTGAGCCACAGGGACGAGGGTAAACGCATTCTTGGAAATTGAAAAACTGACACGACTGTTGCTAATGGTTGGCTATCAATCTTTAACTGAAATCGTGCTCCTATCAGTAGCACCGTGTAACCTCGTGTGAGGGCGGCACCCGCGTATGGGTCGCACCCCCTGTTTTGGACTGGTTAATTGAGAAGAAAGTACGGTTATACGTTCTCTTTGTTCGCATATGGGCTGTACCTTGAAAACTCCCACCCGAACGTAAAAAAAAAAAATGCGGCCTTTGCACGAGTTGATACGATAGTCAAAAAGTGAACCATTTAAATTTTCTCAATCACTTTACTACTTCACAAGATTCACCTGTTTTCTGACGTCCGTCGACGCTGCTATTACTGTGCCATAGAAAGCTTCTCTTTTCCTGAAAAAAAACCTATTTAAATATTAGTGGCGGGCTTCCCTGAAACACCTGGTATAACTTGCAAAAAGGCTCCCTGTTCTTCGCATGTCTAAATCAAATATTTTGGTGCGTAGTTATTGCATGATAGCTCGCGAAGATCGTTTCATGTGGTTTAACGTCCCAGAGCGAATCAAGCAATGAGATACGCCGTAGTGGAGGGCTCCGGATAATTTCGACTACCTTGGGTTCTTTAACGTGCACTGACATCGCACAGTACACTGGTGTCTAGCATTTTACCTCCATCAAAATGCGACCCCCGCGGTCGGGTTCGAACCCGCGTCCTTCGGGTCGGCAGTGGAGCACTATAACCGCTGAGCTACAGCAGCGGCTGGTGGCTCGCGAAGCTCCGAATGGCTGAAATGCTGTGCTATAATCTTGTCTTGCACTCCGTTTCCTGCCTTAGTGGTGCGAGAGATGTCTACTCTCAGACCTCACTCTACTATCTATCCCTTATGCCTCATAGCCGTGCAGGCAGGTGCTTATTATTTTTCATTCCTTTTGTTTCCTCCAACATACTCTTTGTCCCTTGCGCCTATCATATCTTGCCCTTTTCTCAGTGTCGGTGGCGATCGGCTCTTCCTGCGCTCCTGGCCCTTGCCCTGTTTTCTCTGGCGGCTTGTGTTTACTGGGACGAAAACAAAAATAATTTTTTCTTAAGATCTCACATGGGTCATACTGTTTCATCCAGCAAGTGCAGGCACAGGGGCGAGGTTTTTTTTTTTTTTTAATCTGGTTTTAGTAAATGGTTAGGGTGGGCTTGGATGAAGTAATTGATTGAATGCTTTCATTTTAAATCAAATTTTTATTTCCTGTTCCTTGCGCGGTACTCAAAGGTACGCAAAACTTACTGGGCCTGCAGCCAGAGGTTACCTAGGGGTCCATTATATTGCTATGTGAGCGCAAGCAATAAAACTAAATAAAATAGAAAACTTCAAAGCTACCTTTGTTGCCTGCTTGTTAACACCAGCGCAAATGCATGCCAATTGTGCACGGTAATGTGAAGAAACACTACAGCCTAACAAAAAAATAACCTCCAAAGAGAGAAAAAAAAAAGGATGTATTGGATCACGGTAGAGGCTCGCACTAAAACAGCGAAGAAAAAAAGGAGCGCATGTAAACAGTAAAGAAGAGAAAGCCAAACGTACATATACAACACTGTGGCGCAAAGCAATTTCTAGAAACCTGTGCAATAGTTTACACGCTAAATATAATCCTATTTGACACAATTCTCGAGATTAGTTTTCTTATTACGTTGGATTTGGACGAGTCGACCCGGTTCTGAAAACTGAAAGCTTCGTTGTATCCAGTATGAAAAAAGTTATCCTTTTAGAAAACTCATCGAAGAATATTTCTGCGGCCAATCAAGTGGGAGTTTAAGAGCGATGCAGAGTAATCAACGTTCGTCTTGGAATGTTATTAATTTCAACAGGCATTCATTGCCTCTTCGCTCGTACGTCGGCTGCACTTCATTGTGACGCGCGTGACGGCGTAATTACTGTTACTCCTACGCCCCAGTCAATATTTCTGCGTTCCCTGTCTGAAGTTGGATGCGTGTGCCGCCTCCGTCCTCGTAGTTGCTTTGTTTGAGGTAGTTCGTGGTGTCTGCTAAGGAAGAACAAGCGAGTGTTCAGACGCAAGAATCAGCAGGGACCCAAATTATGCGAAGGCTGTGTACAGGCGCTACAAACATATCCACTGGAGCTTTCAGCCGAGCCAAAATAGAAGGGAACGAGTAAAACACGCAAGCCGCCTCTATCGGTGCGTTTTCGTGTCATACTCGTCCTCCGCGCAATTGTGCTCCAGCAAATTGTTTTCCTCCTTTCAGCGGGTACGATGATGTTAATTCCTCGCGACTACTGACATCCGGGTAAATGCGCAACCAATTTGTGTTTGCAGGCCTACCAACTGCAGCAAGCGCGCCCTTCGGCGCCAGCCTCGACGAAGGAGTGTCGTACGTTCGTGAGACTGCGTCGATCGCCGGACATCTGCCCTGCCACACGACTGACATGTACTACACGCTGCCGCAGCTGCACAGCCGCCACAACGGCATACGACTGCAGACCTTCTCGCGCGAGGTGATGTGAATGTGCAGTGAGAGAGGTCGACGCCGCCGAACTCTGAGCGGAGGGCGCTAGTTCGTCGACCGCCAGCGCGGTCGCGCGAGGGTCCCAACGCTGCGTCACTTGGATTCAGCGCGGCTATCGCCGTTGCCTGATGGTGACTGGAGTCGGCATATCTCGAACAAGTATTACGCGTACACACAGGCACACAAACATGAAGAAGAGCGCACACGTCACTGAGACGTCGTCATTGACAGATTGCTCACGTTAAGCCGCGCACTTATTCTGCACATGTGCTATTTGCAAGCACGCCCTGGTTGCGACCGCCGCCTCACGAACAGGCGCGTTCTCTGACGTGCCGGCGACATCCAGGAAGCCCGATTCGTCAGTGCTGGCGGTGTGCGCTGCACGGACAGCTCAACACAGTCGCAGTGCGGATGACGTCCCGCTGGACGGCGAAATAACACGGTTGATAGTTCAAGACGAAAACTTCCGAGCCGCCCAGATGTATCTCATTGCCACAGCGTCCCCTCTGCGGGGCGAACTGTGATGGGCGGTGCGCGTTGGGGGGGAAAAGTTATCTGAGGACCGACGAGAGGGACAAGGTGGTGTTATACTGTACGTTTGTTCTGTTTGCTTTGCTGCGCCGTGTAGCCATGCGTGTTTGTGTTTATCTGCTGTAAGCGTTGTTTCGCTGCTGTGAGGCGCAGAGCCATTGAAGTTGCGGTATTTCCGTTTTCGTTGACCGGAAGGCTGGCTTCAAAAGGTTTCACCTGCGCAGCCTTTTGTAGCCACCGGATGGTACAGCCGCTATAGGTCCACGCGCGAAGCTCATCATAGTATCACTGTTATTAGAATGGGGTCGACCACTGCAGTATTGTAATCAACTATATTTTATGTATGATAGTGCGTCTGTGATGTTGAGTGTGTGACGAGAGCATATACGGTACGTGCAATGACTCGTAGCATATACCATTCCATTGGTTTTCCTAGCGTACACCAGCACCCTTGCCACTTTAGTGCTTCGTAGTAGGTATAGAATGTCGTGTTATTTGTGGCTCAATGCGGCTTTTCCTAGCAGCGAGTTGCGCCGTTCTCAAAAGCGGCAAGCAAAATGTATACAGATGTGTGTGCACCATCGCCTCGGGTGTTTCAAGACAGCTAACGAGGCACGTAGAAACACTGCATCCAAAGAAAACGAAATACGCTACGAGACAGTGACAGACAGTATTTTCACTTCATTGTTTTAGTCCTGGCAACCCATCAAGCACCTGCGATATTTTATGACTCGTGGAGCCCCGCGTCGCGCCTTCAGTTTTACGGTCGCGAACCCGCTATGTGCAGCAACTTGAGCACGTTTGACGTCCATTAAGGCGTTGCCCGAAACGCATTGTTTCGCGTGGTCACCGGTGAGAGTGCTATTATCAGGCTGCACTACGTACCTCCTTGAATTTGGAGAGTGCTGCGTGACGACGGCTTTAGATGCATACGTAAAAAGAAAGTGCCTAGCATTTTTAGCGAGGACAATGTTCGAGGTACTCTCGCCGTTTCTACCAGCTCGAAACTGGAAATTCAACTTTGACTGGACAGAAGTTGGCAGTTGCGGACGGCTATCACCGCTCAAAGCTCTTCGCACTTGTAGGGTTCCGCGAAACCTATTTGGAACCAATCTACGATCGTCACTGTCCTCATACTGCATTTAGCGCAAGCAGCCAAAATCACGCCGACGAATCGTTTCAGTCTTTTTTTTTACCTTCTAGCCAAGTCACTGGCTTCCATTCGATCTGAAATGTCAGAATCCTCTGGCTGCGTTATCAGCGCGTAATCTTTCCCATTCCCGGAATACACGGGCCGCGGTTTCATTAGGTTCCACGAGATCTTTTTTTATTATTTTTGTTGTCGCTCTTGTTCTATCGCCATAGCGGAAAATTGCTCCGGCTTGCGGACAATTTCAGGTTGACCTGCTTCGATCATGTAAGGCCATCTACCGTGGTCCCTGAGAATGACTTTTGCTCATAGAGGATTTTCGATCCATGGTGTGAAAATAACGACTTCCCAGTCTCACTTTTCGGTTGCAAGCGAATAAGTTCGTGCGACTTGTCTGCGGAGGTTAGCCCCTTAATTTGCACCGTACGTGCGCTCAGCTACACCCATATTTCGTGAGCATTCTTGTAACATACTCCCTGCTACAAATAAAGCTCTCTATACATTTTCTTTGACTACGACAGCTGCTTATGGTGGGACTTTCACTGGAGTAAAAACAGGGTCGCGCTCGTAATTTGTTGTCTTAAAGCTCCTGCGTTTACCGGTTGGCCTATTACAATTATATGCAGGTGTCTATAGAGGTTTTACAAAGCCCGCTGGGATGCAGACGCTCTCAGGATGCGAGATTCAGCTCTCGCTGTTACCCTTTCACCCATTCGGATAGTGAAAAGTCTGAAAGTTTTTTTTTTTTTTTCGACAGCAGGCGACTGTACATAAATAGAGCCGTGTGTGCGTCCCTTCCACTTGTCTTTCTCTGCTACGCATGCATTTCCGAGCGCAGATGAACGACTCTCGAGGAGTGGATTTTATTGGAGTACACTATTCCTTTCATAGCAAAGATTATTTTACTGTATGAACAGAGGAAAATCGTAATAACGAATTGTTAACGTTTAGTAAGAATATATGCGGAAAAGAGACAAGGAACACAGGGGTGAAGGGATTGTGCTTCTTAATATGTGTATGTAAACAAACATACAGCACTCGTTTTTCGCCATGGAGAAGTTTAAACACAAAACAGGCGACATTTTTTTTATTATAAAATAGGTGTCCTTAATTGCCTGCCGCCTTTCAAGTCACGTCGAGCGCAGCGAGACCCTTCGTACATGACGTGAAGAACCTACTGAGCCGTAAAGGGCGTTGTCAGGCTAACCCGAAATTGTAGTTCTAATTAGCAAAATAACCAAGGGCCGCCGGGAGCTACAGCTGTTTTCGCTAAGTTCTCGCAAATAATCCTTCCTTGTTCCTATACTGTTGTTTGTTCTGCAAAGCTTTTAGAGGCTCAAATTATAACTTTAAAGAAGTCGTGTGAACGGGGGCACGGTTTAATTTTGTTTCATGGTTGACTGAAGAGATTCTGCGAACGCCGCTGCCAGGGCGTTGCGCCAGATGCGCTCACTGACGTTGTTGCGAACTTTGTATGCACGTGCGTCGGAAACGTACGTGGCACTGTTTCCGTGTGCGCCGACTGTGCAAGGTTCTGTCCCGTTCTGTTCGGCAATTCTCATTTGCAGCGATTTCAATTCAGCAGAGAGGCAGAAGACAATCCCGAGCGCACTTCATTCCTCCGTGTTACCTCATTTTCCTAAAAGACCACGTCGATTGATCTTCGAATAACCCGAGGGTGCGGGAAGCGTTCCCCTGTCATGGATCCTGCTGTGACGGGTCGCTGTCACTGTACTCACTTTTCGAGCTACGTTTCTTTCCGCACTCCCCGAATCGGCGCCTCTTCCCTTCCACCCTGGCGCTTTGGCAGGCCACCAACGAAAGGTGATAAAGTCTCCGAACGCCAAAGGGTGAAATAGAAACAAAGTGCGTCTTAGCAGTCCCTCTTTCCTCGTTTCCTACAAAAAGCGCTCCTCTCCCGAGCAAGGCGACAACTTTACCCTCGAGAATACTTTTCGTTTGATTGCCTGCTACTCTCTTCCCGTTTATGCCATTTATTTCTTTTTTTTTTCTCCCTCTCTAGTGGGTGTTGGCTGTGCGTCATGAGGCGCTGCTCGCACTTATTTGCGCATCAGTAGACTCTCCAAAAATGCACCGTTCATTCTTTCAGCACGCGTCTCTGTTCCACAGAGGCCTCTGGTGACGGGTGGAGATACGGCGCGTCAGACGGGAGAAGGCCGCCGCCAAAGGTGGGGCGCCCTGCGTTGGCCGCATGCACCAGGCCGCCGTCTAATGGTTGCAAGAAGGGGGGGGGGGGGGGCGGGGGGGGGGGACACCGAGGCAAGGCGTGTCCCGTCTTCTCATGACCCTTCCCTCAACCGCGCGCGCCGGTGCGCGCCGCGGGCAAAAGTTCCCCCTTCCGCGGCCGGCGAGCTCCGCATCGGAGGAGCAACGGCCACCCCGGTGATATCGAGCCGCGCTCCGGTAGAGGGCTGTTCCTAACGACTTTCGCGACGGAGCATCGCGAAAAGATAGAGCGCACCGCCATCTGCTGAGCTCCCGCGAGCAGATGGCGGCGCCCGCCGCCGTCCGTGCTGCCGCGCAACCCGTTTGAATGGAAACAGAGCGCGGCTCTCATTGTCGCCCGTGGGGGGAAGGGGCCAGGGCTTGGGGAAGAGGGGAATGGAGGAGCCGTTCTGCCCCCGGGCCAACGCCGCCACCCAGATTATTGGAAGCAAGGACATGCTGTGGCTCCATCTGCCGCCAGCGTCTGCTTTGACGCAGTACGTGAAATCACGTGCTGTACAATGTCTGCTTCAGAGCGGTGACTCGTGCTTCTCATTCCCTCATGCTGACACGCAGTTACGGTGCTTGTAGAACTGTTTTTCTTTCTCACAGCAGCAGGGCTTTCACTATGAATATGGATGTTTTGCACCGGGCTGCGCAAACTCCACTGCAGTTCTCTTAGCACTAATATGCATAATTTTGATCCCCGTGTTGTACCACTGACATTGCTACGAGAGCGTTCGAATGCGTTCTCATAACAATGGCAGGGTAGAGCGGTCGTTCGATGCAGTCATAAATGTGGGCCAATAATCGCAAAGCATGC
The DNA here is from genome assembly GCF_055824585.1 of Amblyomma mixtum. Classification (NCBI taxonomy): domain Eukaryota; kingdom Metazoa; phylum Arthropoda; class Arachnida; order Ixodida; family Ixodidae; genus Amblyomma; species Amblyomma mixtum. The sequence goes on from NC_143014.1 coordinate 65,829,352, forward strand.
AGTAAGTTTAAGCGGGGAACCGGAAGGTTGCAGGGAAATTTGGATGCTGAGTTGGCCAGCATAGAAAGTGGGATTCTGCATACAATATTTAGATATCTACTGCAATGTTTTTCGCACACAGCAGGTACATGGATGCTTTTTTTTTCGTTCCATCTAGGCTGGTAAAGTTTAAGCTGCTTAAAAAATTTTTGTTCCGTTTTTGTTCCGTTCGCCCTTGCATCATCACTGGTCACTAATGAGCGCTACTCAAATAATTAACTGATGTTTTCGTGAGCAAGGCCTGCTTTTACAAGCAACGAGAAGCAGAGCAAAAAGGTCGGCGCAGCCGTAAGAGTCAGCGCACCAGTTCATCTGTGACAAGTGCAGGCCTTGTTTACATCTCCTTCAACAATGCGAACTATCAGGTTAGCTCGATTGTGATCAAAACATCGTGTCAAAACAGCGAACGGAAAGAAGGGCACCTAACATGGAGGCTGCAATGCTTCTCACAAGCAATGATTGATCGTTGCGCTCTGTGAAGCAAACAAATTTTTGCATCGTTTTTTTTTTTATCGGATCACATGCGGAAAAGTACGCCACAGTACATCTTTAAATTAGCTAATACTAGCTATAGACTTCAGATCTCATTCTGAACACAGGTTATGAATGGCAAAAAAAGACCGCGAATAGGCAAAAAAACGTGGGAATGATTTCCGAAAAGGGAATATACACTCCAAACGGAAAGGAGTAATAAGGAAGTAAGCTTTAAGTAAAGGAGTGCGCTCGAGGACAGCTACTTCATTTTTACATGCATATAGACGTATTTGGGCTTGGAGTGTGGCTGACGCCGACTAAAAGAACGCATTGTCTTTTTTTTTAATTTTCCAGCATGACCCGTTCATTAATTGTAAGCAATTAGTGCTGTCTAATCTATGAACCCTCAGCGTGAAATGGGGAATAAAGTTTTAATGTCGCGCCATTAGGCTGTCCGGTGCCAGTGTATATCTCCTCCCACTGCGACGAAGTGGCGTCTCGTGATTCCTCATACTGCGACAAAAAGACAGCAGTGTAAGCGTCCCGAAAGGTGAATGGATTATCTAGTACATCATATGCGTTGGCCAATCAGTTTTCACTCAATAAGTGGTCAAAAAATTCAGGGGGCACTTTGACTGTATAAAGTGGGTAGAGGCGGAAGCATTTTCCGCACCACCTTCGCTGTTTCTGTGGCACTGGTGGCGTCACATATATTTGAGTACTAATTACTAAGTGATGGCAAATCACTAATTAGTTCTTAATTGCTGATTAATGCAGGAATACTAATTAACTGCTAATTAATGACGCTTAAGCTTCGCCTTTAGGAGTGGAACGCGACAGCGCGTTGTAGCGCTGCCAGGGAGTCCACGGAACGCCACCACCCGTTCGGCGCGATGCCTTGCCCTTTGAACGCAACGCTTTTTGAGGAAAGGAAATGGCGCAGTAATTCTCTGTCATCTCGGTGGACACCTGAACCGCACCGTAGAGGAAGGGAGGTGGGAGAGAAAGAAGATAGATAAAGAGGAGCCGTAATGAAGAAAATGAAAATTGTATTTGAGGAAAGGAAATTACGCAGTAACTGTCTCACATATCTCGGTGGACACCCGTCAAAATTCAGGGGGGCACTTTTTTGACCTAAAGTGTGGTCATTGATGTGTGGTTAAGATGTTAAGCTTCGCCCCTAAGAGTGGAACGCGACAGCGTCTTGCAACGCTGCCAAGGAGTCCACAGAACGCCATCGCCCATTCGGTTCTACGCCTCGCTCGTCGGTAAATTGGTTTTTGAGGAAAGGAAATGTATCTGTCTCTCATTTGTCGGTGGACACCTAAACCTCCCCGGAGGGGAATGGAGCAGGATGAGAGTGAGTGAAGACACCGTATTCACTAGACGCGCCTTTGTTCATTCCAAACCATCGAGCTGGCATGGCGGAGTGGATAGCGTGCTCGTCTCTCACGCCGAAGACCGGGGTTCGATTCCTGAGCTCGACCAATTTCTTAATCGCTTTTATTTATTTATATGGCCTGACTAGTAAAGCTAATTCGGCTAATTGGGTAATTAAGCAATTAACGAAGCTCAGTCCCACTTACTTGGAGCATCACTATACGATCCCTTCGATTGGTTGTATGGTTACTAGCCAAAGTGCAATTGGCCCCGTTTGAAATTCGCGCACTGTGACGTCACGACCGTTTCCACCAATTGAAAAGCGTGACATTTTCTGTCGACAACTGCTGCTTACAACGATGAGACATTAAAGGCTTCCGCCTTAAAAATGCAACTAAGTGCGAACGCAGCAAGCTGCAGCGAAAGACGGGGGACGTCTGTGCGCCAAGTCGCCCCCTGGCAGCGGCTGCTTGCTGCATACACTCTAGTTCTGATATGCCATGCGAGGGTCTCAAACTCAAGTGACCACGCGGGCCGTATTTTTAGATTTTTGTCTCCAACGTGCCAGAAGCCAGAAAAGGGAGAGGAGTAAGGAAGAATAAAAAAACAGCAAAAATTGGAAAAGTAAGAAAAAGCGCTAAAAAATGCAATAAAACAAAAAGGCAAGCCAAAGGGAATTTTAAGCTTTGCAGTAGGACACCCGTCAACCAAAACTTTTTCTTTTTTTTAATATATATATTTTTTTGTATTCAGTCTCTAAGCAATCCCCTCGAAAAGCCTAATTTTGACGTTAACAGGGACTACCGGTCACTCAGAAATTGCTTACGGCTATAGATTACCATAGTTCAGAAAAGGGGAACCAGTGAGGTTCCTCCGGAATAGCTAAAATCCTTACGGACAGCGGGCCGCACGTAATGGTCCGGTGGGCAGCGTGCTTTAGACCCCTTCGATATGGCGACCATCTGAGGCGACGCCTCGACCAACGCTTGCACTGAGGCAGGAAAGTCGACATCACGAAGCGGCGTGGCAGTGCGGTGAAATCGCCAGAGCGCGCAGGTAGGAACTACACCCTCGAGAAACTTGTCACTGCCTGGCATCGAAGAATCATGGGTGGATCCGTTATGAGAGCCTCGGCCTCCATACGCATTGGTTGCTGTGGTTCGTACTGTTTCCAAAGTCTATTTGATTCTTTTCTGCCACCGGAGACATCGCGAGAGAAAACTCTTGCAGAGTTTTTGCGTGCTGAAAGACAGTCCTGTGAAGCATTAGTCGCTTTCTGTCTAGAAATTTCCACGTTTAAATAGGCCATATTTAGCCGTTCATAGTCACTGTGTGCACTTATAGGTTTCTTTGAAGCGCTTATAAGAGTTCTCCACGTCCCTAAAAAAAAAAAAAATGTACTACTCGGAATGTTCAGAACTTCGTCCCTCCTCAAAGATCAGAGCATTACCGAACAACACCACAATCCAGTGCGCAGTGTTATCCGGTATCTAGAGCTATTCGGCACACTGTAAGCAGAAATCTCTCTCATCCGAGTGAAGATGGTGGCTGCAAATGGGCCAGCACGAAATGAAAAAGCAGATTGTCGACTTGATTTGCATCGACAGTATGAGCTACATTGCTCTCCTTCTTCTAATCTTTTATTTCTCTTCGACTATGTATTTTTGCACAGCGTCTTATTTGGCTATATTTTATACAAAACCCTTTTATATTACTAGACTTTGAAGGCACTAGCCAAACGTTCAGCATTATTAGCGAAATAACTGCAACGCTAGGACCGTACCCTATCAGCAACCCTCCTCTCTCTTTCTCTTCCTGAGATGAAATTGATGTGGAGTGATCTTTATATTGAATTCTTTTTTTCCCAACAAAGAGGCTTGTACGTTTAAAGCTGTTCTGGATTGTAAGAATAAAGTGTTAAAGTGGTTCTCTAGGCCCGATTACGCTATGCTAGCGATAACGCTAGAACATAACAGCGGCGACTACTCCCATTACTTCGCGTTTACTCATTGCTGCATTACTTTTTTTCTTATTGTGCCCGTTCACTTTTCTCGAGACAGATTACTTCCCTCCGCACACTAAATAAACCATCGCTTCCTGGGCAAAGCACAAAAATGAATAGACAGCACGCTTTATATCCGACCCCTGCATTATTCTTTACTGCTGCTTTCGTCATTTTCGCTTCGGAGCGAACGTCATGGAATGAAATATGAGATGCATTCAATCTGCTTCAGTGAAAGATCGCAACACGTGCAAAAACACGGCAGCAACAGCCTGCGCGGTGGCGCAACGCCCTCAAAGGGGCGGCCGAAAGTCGCTAGGGCCAAGTCCCAGGCCCGTTTCATTCTCGCTGGGAGTCCGACGGGAACGGCGGTATCTGCTACGCCTGTTACAAAACAAGCAACTTGTTGACGGCGATTCTTTCTGTTCATTAGTCAAGAAGGAATCCAATATGTGCAGATCTCTACGCCTTGTATCCGCACTGCGAAGCCACGCGTGTGGAGAAGGTGCGCCGCCCAAGCACATGGCCCGAAGAATTCGCTTCCATCTCACGCGACCACCCGGGGGTTCCTCACCTGATCTATGTCTTTGGCAGGCACTCTCGAACTTCGTTGCTTCTGGCCGAAAACAAATCTAAATACCGGCGTTCGGTCGGTGCAGATTCGCCAAAGTTTCCTTCCTGGAATTGTTCCGGCGGACCCAATCCCCTGTCTCTTTGTTTCTCTTTTGTCCGTCCCCCACCGTTCAGCCTCTTTGGTATCTTGGCTCTCAACGTAATTTCCCCAAGAGGCTCGAAGAAGACAGATTGAGAATCGTTCTCCGGGGAACCAAAGGAGCTGTGTGCCCCACTGCCATTGATTTTGTGCGGCTATTTCTGTACAACGTGTATTAGATTCTGTCGCCATGGTTCGCGTCTGCAGGCAATAACGCTGTTCATTGGCTGTCCTGCGACACACGTTTTGATCAAATGTAGCAATAAATTGCCTAATCTCTGCAGCATCTGAAGGATTCTTCGCCTTGCCAAATGTGGGCACCACTGTAAGGTTATGCGGGAGTGTAAATAAATCTGCTGAGTACCACACGCTGTTTTGTCTGGTTTCGATTTTCCGAAGCATTGTTGGCAACGTGGCAATCCTATTTGAATGAAAAATCACGCTTTGTGGCGTTGCGTAAGGGAACGCACTGTGCAGAGTAAGGGGCATTTCTCACGCTTCTGTGGAGGCTATATTCTCTGAACTTAACCCTTGCCGGGGTGACCCCGTTTACTTACTTTTCCCTGTGAGCAAAATATTGATGTCGGCAATGTTTTTTCTGCTTCGTCCATGTGATGCAATTTATTTGAAATGCCTGAATTTTTTTAAATGTCTAATTTGAAATGCCCAAAATACCTAAAGACGCCTGAAAGTACAAAGTCGATGTGCTCTGCATCGGATGCAAATTTTATTAAACGTATCTTGTTTTCTTCAGATGTTTTATTGAAGCGCCTGGCGGAGCTATAATGGGAAAACACATTCACATTCCAAGAAGAAACACAGCTTTTTTTGTTCCGGAGGCATAATTTTAATGCGGCTGTTGGCTGTTGTTGCGGCTGTTGTTTAATGCGACTTTAGGCTAGTGGGCGTTGGGGGCTGGAAGAAATAATACTGACCCCCGAGCTTCGGTGCTGCGCCCAAGACCTGTGCCACGGTGTAAAGGTCCTCTCATATCGCAGCGTTTCATGTACGCTGACAGAAGACAGTTCAATACACTATGAAGACCAAAGACCCTTCGTTTCTCCGCTAGTTTGCAAAGCGCGAGCTCACAAACGAATGACCAGCAATCAACATGGCAGAAATACATAAATTTGAAGAAAGTGGCGCAATAAAAACATATATCTACTCTCATGTGATAAGCTCAGCAAGCGTGTGAATCATATGTTGCTACCAGCACCATTTCCTCATTTCTCTAACCATTCGCAGTCTCACTTAGCGCAAGGTTTGCGTCTCCAACGCAAACCTGTGGCTGCTTGCTAGGTGTTGATGTCAGCCCGGAAGCACAAAAATTTCGTTCTGCGAATAACGATCGTCAACCTATTCATAAGGCCCTCTGCGTCTTGCTAGCGAGCATAAAGATAGCGTGATATAAACAGCAGAAGGCCACTGCGAAAAAAAAAAGTACTACAAAGCACAATAGCGCTTTTTTCCCATAATGTCCCCGCGAGAAGGGCTAGATTATCGAGCATGTGCTGTGAGGTTACTGCAGGAAGCAACCACGCGGGCGCAGGATTGCCTCGAGCAACAACTGCGTGCATGCGTTCGTGCGTGCGTGCGCGTGTATGTGTGCGTGCACACACAGACGGGCAGACCTAATAAAGACAATAAAGACGATCTCACACATTGCCCACTTGCTTTCACATACTAAGGTTCAGTTCCCTCAGGCCTCGACGCCTGTGCTTTAAGCTCGTTTGGTCGCATTTCTTGCTTTTCCCTAACAAAATTGCAAAATCTGCCAGTTTTCAGCCAGACACCGTGTAGCTTTTGCTGTTCACTCAGTGCATCATTGGTGCGCTCTGCCACACACTTAGTATTATTGAGGCAGTGCATCCTTTACAGGGGCTATGCTTTCCCCACGAAATCAGTCGCGTTTCTATGGAAGCAAAACGTAAAATGCGCCCGTGTGCTGTGCGATGTCAGCGCACGTTAAACATCCCCAGGTGGTCGAAATTATTCCAGAGCCCTCCACTACGCACTTATTTCTCTCTTTCTTCTGTTACTCCCACCTTTATCCTTTCCCTCACGGCGTGGTTGAGGTGTTCACCGAAAAGGGAGACAGCTACTGCGCCATTTCATTTCCTTAGGAGCCACTAATATAGAGATAGTTGTATTCATTAAAAAAAATCCGCTATAACTTATCGGCTTATTCACTCATGGCTAGCATCTGAACAGCGACAAGGGGAGAGGGGAATGGGCTATTCAGAAATTAGAAAATCATTTGCTTGCGAATAAATTTCTAAATGTATTTCAGAAAGCTAAACCCATAAATCAAGTTGCTCGTGTCAGTTCAATTATATTCAACAGAAATAAAGGGCACCAGGTCACTTTTTCTCTTTTTGTTGGACAGATCAATTTTTCAGGGGTTGGGCCAATGTTTTCAGGAGAATTCCCCAGCATGAAGTAAGGTTTGCAATGACGGAGTAATTACTGACTGGTATCCACCCAAGCGCAGCCATGCAGGTACAAAAGAAAGCTAATATACAGCTCTCACAGAAACTTCGTAGTTGAAGAACAATTCGACTTGGTTCGCGAATCGTACCTGGCATCACCGCTTGTTTGAGGGAGTCGCTGTACCAACTAAGCTAACCAAGACGGCTAGCAGATGGCAGGATGAGATCGAATGATCAACAACTCGAAGGGGGAATGGTGTTACTCCATTGTGTTTAGGGGAATCTCCCAAGATGGAGTAATATTTGAAATAAGGGCACAGTTACTCATTAGCATCCACTCAACTCGGCTGTCTTTTGTCCTTTAGCTAGCTCTTATTTATTTTGTAAGCTTCATTTAAAAACTTCCGCTGGGCATTTTATTAGAAAACTTTGAATAAACACCATGAAACTGTTCAAAACATACCAACTATTTAGCAAGACGTTCAACTGGGCTTGTTTGTAAATATTCATGGTGACAACACAGCGCAAAAGACGAGGAACCAGAGTAAGAAAGACACAGGACAGGCGCTGACTCGCAACTAAAGGCTTTATTCGCTAAAACCTTCTTGTATGAAGGAAACAGGCAGAAAGATACACCACAAAACACACAAAAGCAAAACTAAAAACTAAAAACACCCTAGAAAATGCACACGACAGTCGAGCGTTATGAAGAAAATCTATCTCCTTATCAATTAAGGAAACTGATGGCTTGCTGACACAATTTTGCTTGTCATTTTGAATGTGGAAAGCCTCAACCACTTTCCGTGTAGTCTGATCATTGCGTGTAGTCAAAATTGCGTCAGCAAACCATCAGTTTCCTTAATTGATATGGAGATGGATTTTCTTCATAACGCTTGACTGTCGTGCGCATTTTATAGGGTGTTTTTAGTTTTTAGTTTTGTTTTTGTGTGTTTTGTGGTGTACCTTTCTGCCTGTTTCCTTCATATAAGAAGGTTTTAGCAAATAAAGCCTTTAGTTGCGAGTCAGCGCCTGTCCTATTTCTTTCTTACTCTGGATCGTCGTCTTTTGCGCTTTGTCGTCACCATGAATATACCAACTACTTACTGAAAAATTGCATGCGTAGTGCACGAGTATTAAGCTTTAATGACATGTGTCTGACTGCCAAATTTTGTAGGAATTTTTGTGACGGAGTGAGGAAACATGAGATCGAAAATTACGTCATGTGAGGAGGAATTCTGCTACCTGTTTTTATTCAGTTATTTAAATTTCATATATAGAGCTTACAGCCAGAGGACCTAATATACAATATTTAACCTCAGAGTGCTTGGTTGTACAAACAGCATTACTCAGTTTTGCGATGGAAATGATGTCATTCACACCAAGTATAAATGAATGTCAGGTAAGTCGGTCATAGCGTAAATACCATGGACTGGATCCCTTTCGCGAATTTCAGACGTTTCCAGCAATCACAGCAGTGCCCCTACAAACCGCACTTTTTCAAGAATCACGAAAAGAAAAACGACGTGTGCTGCTTGTCTTCAGAAGCAATCACTGCGGCAGCCAAACGAATGAGGCGTCCTGAGCCGACGTAGCACGGACCATATGCTCCATTGCTTACTGCGGCGGCCGGGGTAGAAACGAAAAAAAAATTGAATATAAAATTACTTGCAGCGTTCCAATAAGATGAAAAGCCATATTATTTCCATTCGTTCTTTTTTTTTCGGAGTCATCCTATTTGAACTCTCCGATGCCCCTGGCGGGCAGTGCAGAAGAGAGGATAAGAAAGGAGGGGGGGGGGAGTTCAAATGAACAACAAATACAAAATTAGGGGTTACTTTTGTAGGTAATGTGCTGGGAAAGAAATCAGGGAGCTAGGAGAGCAACAATATGTCTCCCGTGGCGGATACAGCACCCCATCTGGGTGTTTCAACCGCCAGAACTGCGGTTCTGAATGATTTGAATGACACCATGTTGACTCACGCCTCTAAGTGACATATCTGTTACCTTTCGCCTTCTACCGCAGCGGTGGCCTAGCGGTTTGAGCATCCGTCTCGCATTAGGGCGGTGCAATGTGCGACCTCCAGTGCCACCAGATACACAGCGGTGATACAATGGGTACAAGCTTTTCTCTGGCATGGCGCTTGGCTTCTCCGGGATGAAATGCTTGGAAAATGGATCTTTGGCCCCGTCGTGTGTAAATAAAAATACCTTGCGCCATGGCGCTCTTTGGTCAACGCTGCCCTTGGGCATTAATATTCATCAGCATCAACAACAACAAGAACCTTTTACCTTCTAATCACGTCAGCAGCCTTTACAGAGCTCTTCATGACTAACTCAGCAGGCAAGATATTGAGACCAGTGAGCATTATCTCCGCCTGGAACATCGTTTTATAAGGTGTGTTTTACTATGACTTCGTTACACCCAACGAGATTTCGGCCACATAGCTTCTGTCTTACGCCTAGGATAGTCACACCTGCACAAAGGTTAGTCAAAGCTTTCGCTTCTGCCCCGAAAGACTACCTTAGTCAGGCTCACCGGTGCAGGAGAGAACTGGTCTTCAGTAAGTCGAGATAAAGACACTCACTGAGCCACCGGTCGCGGTAATGAGTTCAAGTATCAGTTCTATAAGATGCAGTATTAGTCCATTTGCACGACTAGGAAGAAGCGTTGGCGTGCCCAAGGCGCGCTGGCGTATACAATACACATCGATGCCGTCGCACATATCACGCTGTTAATGGCATACACCTGCCACAGGTTTCCACCGCAGCAGATGATACACTGTTACATGTTTCCTTTTCTCTCCTGGTGCATCGGTGCGCATTTCATGCGCGCATTGATTTTTCTTGCACACGCCCCCTTCATTTGACTTTACGCTACAAGGAGGCCTAAATAAAACGCACGTCAGCTACTCGCCATGCATTCACTGTGGAATACGTGCACTCTATACGTAATGCGCAAGAGCTGTGAGGCAGGTATAGTTTGTAGGGGCTTAACATGCCAAAGCGTCTCGGGCTATGAGGGAAGCCGTAGTGAAGGGCTCCAGAAATTTCGACCGCCTGGGGTTCTATTTAACGTGCACTGACATTGCACAGTACACGGGACTCTAGAATTTCGCCTCCATCAAAATTCGACCGCCGCGGCCGGGATCGAACCCGCGTCTTTCGGGTGAGCAGCCGAGTGCCGTAACCACTGAGCCACCGCGGCGGGTTGTGAGGCAGGTATGCTGGATGAGTTAAAAGCCTGATGGACAGCTCCGCCAAGCTCTCTGCAACCTGTCCCCTGCCCTCTCCTCGTCGCCCACATCCGGAAAATTTAAGGGACACGTGTTCCCACGCCGCTTCCACCCCTACACAAAGTCCATCAAACGGGCAACTAGGAAGACTCGTACTTGAGCCGGAAAATAAAAGTTTTCTTTCTCTCTTTGCCTCTGTGCGCCTTGAACCATGCAGTCGGATCTGAACCTTGCTGGAAACGAAACGTTTTCCTTTTCTCTATAGCAGACTTGTAGAATAGGCGAAACAGCTTGGAAGGGATGGTAGCACTCGCTCTGGTGACTGGCTCGAGAAGGATCAGAAAATGCCTTTATTTAAGCATAAGACCAGGAGGGCCCATTGGCGGTCCATTGAGCCTGAATGAGGCTAAGCAGTAAAGAAGGAAGGAGAGAGGTAATGGCAGCGCTTCATTGTGCGTAGGATGCGTTCTGTACCTGCACTGATCTTCAGATAGTTGGGACAGTGTCCTGTTCCACGACATCCGAGGTTGCGGAGCACTTGTTGGGTTAGGACAGGGAGAGTCTGAAAAAGGTTGGCTTTTTAATTCCTAAATTTCGCGACGAACTGCTGTAACAGGTTAGATGGTTATAAAGCATCTAAACCCTTATTCATTTGTTTATAAACCTCATCAAATGCAGCGATACTAACTGCGCTTCTGTGTGATGATTGGTAGATTTAACGCAGCAAAAGCTCGGGCAGAGCATGCAAGCAGGCACATGCCGATACATGAGTATTAAAGCACATACCGTAGGCGAAACGCACGAGAAGCATAGAGTGGCAAAGGTTCACCTGTCCACATGCAGGCCCTCCTTCCTCCCACCTGCTTCTAGTGTGTAGCTTGCTACTGCCGTTTCGTTTCCATTGTTTCTCAGAGGCAATAAGCCAAAGCCAGCGCTGCATTCGGAAATGAAAGCCCATACGCTTTTGCGCAAATGTGACACAGGGGTAAATAATTCTTCTCGGTGAAGAGCCGCCTTGCGCAACCGCATCGGTGCGGCCATTATGTTCGACGGACTCAGACTTGAATTGAGAGAGGTTGCGAAAGCATTTCTACAAATGCAATCTCGATTTCCAGTGAATCATGCGCCAACCACAGACAGAGGACAACAGGCGTCACTGAATTCAACACAAAGCACAAGATGTCACAGCATACAGCTGCGTCGTTACACACGATCGACTATATACGTTTCCACTGGGCGAAAGAGATGTCGAAACGCCCCCTCTCTGGGCTGTTGCAAACCGGTTCCGCTGCCGCTTCCACGGCGCTGGCGTCAGGTGCATACAATTTCCAAGCGAGCAATATGGCGACTTCCACGGAGCCCTCACTGGAAAGGTCACACTAGCAAATAGTAGCCAGGAACTATACTTCTTTCTGTCTTGCGTCATTGTACGTCAAATTGTCTGCTCTTGCGCTCAGTGCGGCTAAAAAGCATGGGCTTGATTTGGAAAGACACAGCGAAGACTCCTGTTCCTCAGTGCAAAGCGCCGGACTTTTTAAAATTGTGCGCTTTATTCGCTTCTCATTTCTCCCTCTTTAATACTAAATTTTCTGCCCTTTCATTGTAAAGCGGAGTAAAAGTTCGCACCTACATTATTATCAGGCAGTTAATCTGACCCGACTGTCGCACTGTGATTTTAATGCGTGAGATTTTTGTTTTGACTACGCATTTTTTTTTTTAATTGATGGGCATCAGGCATAGGAATGCTAATCAAAATTTCTCGTATTGAAGTCATTACTGTACGTCGCGTTCGTGCCAGTTTCGATAGCAAATAATTTCGTTAGCCCTGCTCAGAACACCCACAGCGAACTGCGAAAGCACAAAAAAAAAAATACTGACTGTCGTCGGCTCTCATTTTAAAGGATCTATCTTCAACAACGAGAAGAGGACCCCGAAAAGAGGTAAGACGTTCTTGCATACTTACTCTCTAGCGTATTGTTTACTGGGGAAGTTTTAACCTGGAGATACTCGGTCCTTGTTGCCATTGGTGCCATTTCATTGCAAGGGAATGTTAACGAAAGGTAAGCCTGGAGCAGTGTTCGCAAGGAATGCCAGTAAGCGGACAGCGACGTGTTTGCGTTCGCTGCCTGGCCACCTCTGTTCTGTTTGCAGGGACACTGAGAAAACAGCTTTGCGTAAACAATGGATTAGGAGCTCGGCACTTTAATATCTTCTCGCGTGTCTTTCTACAGTAACCGCAACGCGCACCAAAAAGCGACAACGTCTCGCGACTTCGACTAAAATAACCGAGTTCGCCGTCCTGTCCCAGCTCCGCCTGGCTCGCCCTTGTGGAAAGTGCTGCGTGGCTGACCCACTGAGGCCTCGGTTTCCAAGCTCCTGCCACACACGTTAAAGCAATATCTGAACATGGCCGCCAAATCACTTCCTCGCAGGTCTGATTAATCCGTCTTTTATGACCTGGACCTCGACCTTAAACGTTATTTCAATAATTTGACGTTTAAGTGCTCTTTTCTTTCTTTTTTCACCAGTCAAGCAGGGAGTGGCAGACCACTTAAAAACCTTTACGGCGCGGGAAGGAGTAGAGTGTCTGCCAAGATTACGTGGACGCTTTTGCGGATGCCTTTTATGGTGTAGCACGGAATATCATGCTAATAATACTAAGGAGCAGAAGCTCATTGCCAGGATGACTAATTGACAATTGATATTTCATGAATTTGATTGTCTGTTGATGACCTTATCCTTATGAATTTTAGTTCATAAGGAGGAATGCTCACCGAAAAGAGTCAAAGGTGCAAGAACTCTGCATCATGAATTAAGTAGGAACAGGCATTTTGTCATCAGAAATAATTCTCGACTGGAAAAGAGGGCTGCGCTCGTGACAGCTTTATTAGCTAGCGCTGCCACGGTTGATTTTTGCTGTCTGTGTGCTACTACCCCGAAGTAATCGTCACGAAACCTGGAATATCATAAAGGCACAGGCGATTCAGGGCAGCGCCTCTGGGGCTTACCGCCTCAAAATTTCGGACTCTCATTTGACAGACCCGCGTCTATCTGGGCTTCCGCAGCGGCTTTCTCGTCGTCTGGAAGCTCTCTACCATCGACTCTGGATGCCGCATTTGCGGACATCTATCCGCAGCGTTTGAGATACGATCTGACAACACAGTGACAATGGTGATCCAATCGAAACTGTGCCGCACATTAGTGGTGACGTCCAGCTTATGCAGAGGAGAAAGCGTGTTACGCATTTGAAATGAATGCGTGAACACACATTCCACTTGCAAATACGTGTATATTAGTATCCTTGCACTGGCCTTCGCGGCAGCGCCGTGGGTACTAATTTTTGCTTTCTTCACTGGAAGACATTGGCATCCTTGACAGACTTAAGAATTTTTTTGTATCACCACTTTAATAGCCGGAACCCTAACTGCATGAAAAGAATGTTTTTAGCGCAGTCTTCTCTTCTTTTACTATTATACTCACTGTTTGTACCACCCTTTTTCTCTCAAACCCCACCACCTACGCAGAATAGCAATGTGAACGGTTTTAGACACTTCGGCGAAGGCTCCTACTTTTTCATTTGAGATTTCTCTTTATTCTACAGCCCCCGAGTGATGGCTGCCACTTAGCTCTGCCTGTCCGATCATTTAACGACACCAGTCAACTAAAGCCTACCGCAACCTACCGCAGCGTACCAAAGCCTACCGACGCGGTGGAGATAATGCGAGTGAAATTTCTTCAAACGTTTGTACTGAAATATACCGCTAGCACCTGTAACTGCACCTTCACATGTCGTATAAATCTTCAGCCGCCGTCACTGCGCTTCACACTGTCGCATAATGAACCAAGGATGCTGCGAAATCTTTTTCCGTCCCCTTATTGTCCGCATAACTGGTTGTATCTAGCGCGTGTTCACCTGGGAGCCGAGCGCCAGCTACATCGTTTGGGCGACAACGGCGAGGACAATAAGCAAAACGTGCGTTTCGAACCGAAGCCGTGCTGGCGTATCCTACTTCGGTTCCCCCTGCACCTTGCTCTGCCTCTTGGAGAGGGGCGAGTTTCCGCACAAGAGGCACGCTGCCACCACTTCCGCCAGGAAACGCTCTATTGTGAAGGTAGGCTGGCCAGACTGGAGAGCCTATTGAGCTGGCCTCGCTCCGGCAATCCGTTTCCTTCGCCGGCGGGAGAAAGAGGAAAGAATAGACCGTTGCCCACGCGTCAGCGCGCGCACTCCAGCGGGCTTTTGCGTTGTCGTTGGTTCGGTCTCCGTGCTACGGGACCGAACCGACTATGCTTCACATAATCTGATGAAAACGCAAACATTGCTGCCGGGGGCCAGGCACAGCTTCGAATAAAAAGCGATTTCGTTGTTACGACGGTTGTGCTGCATTTTGTAGTCTGAAACAAAAATTTAAGGAATGTCTGCGTCCGTTCGCCGTAATCCTTCCGTAAAAGCATCCAGAGATGACATAGTATTAAAAAACAGAAGTCGCAGCATGCGTATGGGTTCACCATGGGTCTACATCAAAGCGTTCGTATTTTGGCGTAACAGACGAAACGAAGGAGTGAAATTTGAGGGATTGAACGATAGGTCCTTCGAAAAGGAGGTTCCGATGTGCAGTTAGCACGAGACGTGCATGCTGTACTGTTCCACGTTGCTCTGTCTTGGCTTGGAAGGTAGAAGGGCTCATATGACGAAAAAGAAGTGATTTTTTTTTTTTATGGCAGAATTGTTACGCCTTCACTGTGAATTTTTAGTTATTTACTACACATTAAACGGGCTGTGAAAGCGGGGTCTCGACAAAGATGCGATACGCCTAGGGTGCTAAAGGACGCAGCGTCCCAAATTTCCTCCAGCAAAAATTTTTTTGATGCGTTATGTGCAATGTGGAGGCTGAGTTATCAGTAGTCAAAATTTGAATTTCCGCGCCTTTCGCGCCTTTTCCTCTCCTCTCGTCACTTTTTGCACGCTGAAATGTCAGTCCATCCACCGGCTCCACGCACTCGGCCCCTCCACCGGCCACCGACGCGCGCGGGAATTCCCCAGGGGCGGGGCCAACGCCTCCTAAACTGGTTTGGCGTTGACGGAGCTGGCACGGCGAACCAATGATAGCAGTCCGCTGCTGACGAAAGCAGCGCTACACTGACGCTTTGCGCGCGGATTCGGCCAAAAGCTCGGCACCGCTGGTCACCGCGAGGCACGGAATCGCGAGTTTTTAAATTTGTATTGTAAATAATCGGCTCGCTTTTGGGGCCTTGTACGCGGCACGAACGCTCGGTGGCCTGTACTCTACATATTGCAAGCATTTCATAGCCAACTTAATAATAATAATAATAATAATAATAATAATAATAATAATAATAATAATAATAAAAATTTTATTCACATCATGCATACATGATGCCGGAGGCCTGCGGAAAAAGCTGTCACAACGGCAGCTTGACAAGGCCACAGGCCCCCGCACTGGCAACATCAGACAGTGGTCAGCAAAATATATAACTAAACACAGAAATTCGCACTAGTTATTTTGAGCACATAGAGGGGAAAAAACATAAAACGACGGCATTCAACGTTTCAGAAAACCGCGTTACAGGTCAGCAACTATAAGTTACATGCATTGAAATTCCACCATACATCGGGGGAAAAAAATGAATAGATAAATAATAGTCAGCATTCACAATCAACAAAACAAAAGTTATTGCATTGAGACAGATAACCTATACAAAGCATCATCAGTAAAGAGAGCATAAAATTCCGACAAGTGTTTATCGCCGGAATTGAAACTACAACGAGAGAACTAGGGATATTAAGTTTTTTTTTTTTTAATTACTAAAGTGATCACGAAGTTTCTTGAAAGTAATGTCCTCGGGTTCTATATTGTCCTTATGCAGTGCGTTTAACAATCTTGGAAGCCGGTTTTTTAGCATTTGCAAACCATACGTAGTCCTGCACGTGTCCACTTGCCATCGCTCCAACTTTCGCGCTCAAACTTCAAAGCCTTTCAACGATTTTTTTTTTAATTTTTAATGTTCCGGAAAACTGGGTGCCCGCTACGGTAACAATAAAAGAAGGCATAACATTTAAAAGACATGCTTTAGCACGTGATCCTAAAATTCTGGGTCACGCGCGTACTTTACACACACGTAATCAAAGCGTCCAAGCAGTTCTAACCTTGCTTTGAAAGCATCATGATTTCAAAGCATCATGAAGGCACCTAAGAAAACTGCTTTGGCAAAGTGTTTTAAAGATCTTCTTAATGAGCAGTTTTTTTTTCCTGTTGGATTAGAAATGTTTGACAAAGAAGAAAGTTACTTTCACGTTTGGAAGTAAATACGTTTTTCCAATTAATGCATTGTTAAACGAAAATACAGCATTCTGCGCGAGCAGCATACTGTCGCCGGCAAAAAGACATGCGTGCTTTAATTAGTTAAACGCGTTGGATCATCTTGTTTTTCGTTTTGTTTTTTCAACAGAATGTCCGGACTTCCGCATTGACTCTACCGGTAATGCGCTGTTGACAGTACCCCGGTCGAACAATTTTGTTGAACTCGTTTCTGTCCTCTTTTCTCTTACAAAGTGGCCCATGTCTGAGGAGCCGAAAGTTTAAAACAGGATGACTCGAATATGTTGTCGGTATGAAACTGAAGCAGTAATTCTGGCTGTCGCGTGAAGTGAAGCAAACGCATTTTTTTACTCCATACTAACCTACTAACTTAGAGATAGTTCATTATTCAGCTGTTCAACAGTCCAGTATGCGCAAAAAAAAAATATTTAATGCGAAAGCAGTGCAGTTACAGAAAAGAAAACCACATAGTTTTAATGTAAAAGTATTTGTTTCAGTGAACAGAGTGCGCAACTTCGCTATTTCCATGGCAGAAGCTGCGCAACGACAATATCCGCAGTCTTGTGCTCCCGAAAGTTATCGCACTCTCCTATTTTGTTTCCAGTGGAAAAAAAATGCTCAGTAAATGCTTCTTTTCCGAGAAAAATGCGCGTGTTCCGGCTTCTTTTGACGCTTTGCACCGTTTTGACTGAAACGTTCCCCTTTCTTCACTGGCTCAGGAGTTAAATAATTAAAACGAACTAATTTGTAAGGTTATAACACGAGCTGCAACACAGGCCTGCATATTCCGGGCGCCTGTCAAAAGTGCTGCTTAAGCCTCATTCTGTCTGCGCGTGCCAGCTTTTCTTAAACCTTTGGCACTGGTTGCGCGTTACATCCTGAATGCATTCATTATACATGGTGTCCAATGGTGTCTGCTAAACTACTGTCTGCAGTACTAGGCTTCCGTTAACTTTCTCGCCTGTTATAGAGAACCTGCGCTGCCCAAGAGGCACTGCAGTTATTCCACTAGGTGCCTAAAAACTGCTGCCGTCCGTCGCTTGGGCCGCTACAAACGCGAGAGCACATTCTGAACGATTAGAAGCTCGCGTTTGGTTGATAGCACTATTCGCCTCGCTTCTGTACATAACCCAGATAGCTGACAGGCACCACGTGTGACTTCGACAGAGCGCAGAAGCTCACGCCAATAAGCTCAAGAAGGTGGCGTGGTATAGCACCAACAGCGCCCCCAAAACTGCTTGCTCCTCTCGCTATGCTTTGTGTTACGGCGCTGCAATCGACACTGCAGACTTCAGCTTGGGTTCCCTATATTGCAAAAAACAGATTTAGAATCGTGTGAATCTGGCAGCTTGTCTGAAATTGCCACTGTGTCTTTTACGTAGCCGCAAATAAAGTTTTTGTGAGTGGAACCATGATAGATTTTTAATGCGTCAACCTCCCTTTGCTGTTAAGCCCGCAAAAATGACGCGCTTCATTGAACTTCACTGACTTTATTGAACTCAGCCAATCAAGCCGCACACGTGCCGGTAATGGACGGCAAACTGTGGTGGTCACCTGTCGTCGGCTGTACCCGTTGCGAGGGGGCCACTATCTGGTGGTATTTGCTCTCTGCAATATTGCTTCGCTGCTTCTGTGAGCGTCGCAGGACAGGCTAAGCTGCCACCATTTTTTTTCCTTTTTCGCTATTGTTTTGCTAAAAAAACAATGTCCGTCTCCAAAACGACTGCACTAATTATTGCGCTCTTTCTTGCCGTTCCTTCTTTCTGTTTCCCCAGAGGAAACCTGCGTGGCTAGGCTTTTTGATTAAGAGAGAGTAAATTCACTGCATGTATGTTGCACTTGTCTGTGCTGCGCCTCCTGCTGCGCTGCTCCTTTATCTTCCACCCTTTTTTCTTCCGACTGACTCTTTCATGAAGCGAGCCTGGCGCCCAAAAACAGTGCCGGCCTTAAAAAAAAAGAAAAAGAAAAGGCACTTTACTGATGAACACTGTAAAGTTGATCGGCGGGAAAAGCAAAGCAAGTTTCTCCAGTACAGGGAGGAAAAATAAAATGCCGGTTGTTTCGCAAAAGGTGTAATTCAGAGGTGCTGACGTGGGACTGCCACTCCGTAAAAGAAAAAAATATAAAATAACAAAAATAAAGCCGAACAAATCGGCGATATGAGCTTTTTTACAAGAAGAAAAGTATTTCACCTTCGGAATAAAAAAAAAAATAAACTGCTCGCCGCTGTAATGCTTCATTCATCTCTCTGGCCCTCTCATTTTACCGTCTTTGAGTTGTAAAACGTTTTTCTTTCGTTTTCCGCTTCTTAAACCGCACGTTGGATGAAACTTCAAAGTGAAGCGAGACACGTGCCGTCAGCGGAAGAAAAAAAAATGAAGACCTTGGCTGCAAACATTTGCCCAAATGAGAGGAGGGAAGGAATGAATAATGAGACTTGGGAAAATTTTTAATGAGATTTTTCCATTAAAAGAAATTCTTTTGCATAGATCAGCATAGTGAAGTCGCGGATTCTTCCAATCAAACGCCTCTGGTTCGCGGCAGCAAACTTTAAGCGAGACTGTGACTTGGCTTTTTCTTTACACATGCCGTAGCCGAGACTCCAGATATTTTAGGACTGTTTTTCGCTCCCTCGTCAGAGGAGAGGTAACGGTGCAGTAAGAAATTAAGCATTCGTTGCCTGGCGAGCACAAAACTTTTCCTTCTCCTTTCCACATTCGTGTTTGTCTGGACGCGACCTTCACAGGACACCTCATTTCGTGTTCCACGTCCCGGAAGGAATAAGGAACCGAGTGCAGAGGCGATAAATGTTTTTTTTTTCTCTGCTTTATTCTTTTGACGCACTTTACTGACGCAGTGCGACCTTGATATTTCTTTATTCCTCTCTATTCATTTCGCTCTCAACTTCTTCCCTCTCATAATTTTTTTTTTTCGTTCTGTGGTATGGTCTCTCTGCCGGCTAGTACAGAAGCAACCACCCAATTCCTGAGCGGTAGGAACTCTTGACTGTGCCTCAGAGGGGCCATGTCCGAACGCAAGGCAGTAATGAAGTGCGATGCAGGCCGTTCTGAGCATGCATCGCTTCCTCAGCAAGTTAACTCGGCGCCTCTCTTCGTTCCTGATACGCCAGTGTTTCGCACCCTCCGCTCCCGTTCTCCATTTCACCTTCCTCTCCACTTGGCAGTCACGTAGGCCACCATCATTTTTCTGTCCTCGACAGCCCGTCTTCTCAGCTGAAGTACTTACAGAAATTATTAGCTTCCTTGCGCGTACGTGCCTGCTTCGTCACCGATTAAAGGCGCAGGAAAATAGAATTCATGGGTAGCATTTTTTTTTTTTTCGCTGGAAACGTTGCATACGACGTCAATAGCTCTGGAACATGGTGTATTATTAACCTATGTGTGTCTTAGTAATATCGTCCAACTTCTGCCCCGCCGCGGTGGCTCAGTTGGTTACGGCGCTCGGCTGCTGACCCTAAAGACGCGGGTTCGATCCCGGCTGCGGCGGCTGAATTTCGATCAAGGCGATGTCAGTGCACGTTAAAGAACCCCAGGTGGTCGAAATTTCCGGAGCCCTTCACTACGGCGTCCCACATAGCCTGAGTCGCTTTGGGACGTTAAACCCCAATAAACGTTCAACTTCTACGGAGTGTTTCAGGTTTCTGTTTCTGTGAGTCAGCAGTCTCGGAACACGTCACAACATGGCAAGCACCATGCAATTGGTCACGAGGGTCCGAAAAAAATTGGAGGGGACACTTAGGGTTATGGTTTATGGGAGTTTAACACTCCAAAGCGACTCAGGCTATGAGGGCCCGCGTAGTGAAGGGCTCTGGAAATTTCGACCACCTGTGGTTCTTTAACGTGCGCTGACATCGCACAGTACACGGGCCTCTAGAATTTCGCCTCCATCGAAATTCGACCAACGCGGCCGAGATCGAGCCCGCGTCTTTCGGGTCAGCAGCCGAGCGCCAAAACCACTGAGCCACCGCGGCGGCCCACACCCACGTTTCACAGCGACGATTCTACGCAGAGCCCCAGTGTAGAATGCTACCGCTACGCCTGAGAGCGTGCGCAACCGACCGTTAACCTCAGAATTTTTTTGTCTGCGACACTCTGCCTTTACTTCCTCTCCTCGTTCACTGCGAACGAGCAGGCTGTCTTACATCAGATTATTTTGCGCATTTGTCATAAAAGCCTGCAAGCTTCACCACGTACACCTTTTGCTGTATGAACAGCGTGACGTTATCCTAGGGTGTAGCCTGAGACCATGTAGAGGAGGAGGAGGTAGAGGAGGTGAATAAAAGGTACGCGCCGTTAAAAGTTCCAGTTTTGGTCGCCTCACGTGTCTCGCGCACCTGCGAGGCACTTGAGACCTGCTGCTCCAAGTTGCCAAAGACCGAATTTTATCCATACCAAGTTGGTCATGCGTGCACTGGCGACGCAAGTCGGGAGAAAGATGCTACTTAACCGTCTTCCATGAGTTATGCTGAAGCTGTTCGCGATAACTTCTGAAAGTTAATCAAGCTCGGTTGTGCGTACATTAAAGCAAGAAAACGTGAAGTTTCCTGCATTGCCTGCTTTCGCTACCTGCCTACGCGCCTTCTTGTACACCAAAATTATTCCGGAAGCTTTCTGTGAGGTAAATTATTGAGGTACCTATTCCTATGCGGCCTATTGCGGCCTATTGAAATCAGGCGAGTTTTTACGCACGCCATAAGGGAAGTGTGTTACGCAGACGTTTTTTGAAACTTTTCCTTCGCTCCGCCTGTCGGCGCCATCAGCGAGGAATACTTACTTTTGTGCTTAATCCTGAACCCTCGTGGCGCTGTCATCGCAACCACCAGGGCAGCATGCGTGAAACACTACGCTAATATATGCTAACCCGAGTCACGGTTTGTAGCAATGTTTTGGGGAAGCCGTCAACGAGAACAGTATTTTTTAACAACTGCTCTTAGTTGCGTTACTCTGTAGAGGGCTTAACGTACCTGTTCTATCTACCCGTTCATCGAAAAAGAAGAAGCTCTCTACGTGGCCCCCTGAAACGAAATTACTTCCTAACTTTTAGTGTTGCAGGGTTCATCGGGCTTTCGCCCGTTCCTTGAAGGGCCGGCTGACTGAGAGCAGCGTCTCTAAAAGTGCATTCACGAGTAAAAAAATTCGGCAGAGACTGCTTACGTGTGGGAATATGAAAGCATTACTTTCCCTGGGTGCATTTACGCGTAATGTTTCTATACGCATCAAAGTTCTTTTCAACGAGTTTATGTCTACGGAACCACCCGGAATGCTGTACAGCGAACGGTTGCATCATGATTTTGATGCGAAAGCCTGGGAAGGCCTCTAATTGAAGTAGCATATGTCGTCGGTTCGAATCCCTGTCGCAAGCTAGCCTCTAACTTGACTAGCATATGCAAGCTGTATGCAACGAGAAATCGTGTGACAAGACTTGGAACCCTGTGCGGCAAACTGTTGCGTCACAGTTTTGGTACGAATGTCATCACATGAATGACGCCATATGGACGTCGGACTTGGATAGAAGAACGACATGTATAGGATTGTCTGAAGTGGCGGTGCTCGGCTTGCTTGCTGTATGCGTCATGCGGCTGCTTGATGATGTTACCCTATTTTTTTTTCCATCGCTGGGATCTTCTGTACCATGTGCGAGTACACACACGCGCGCGCGCGCGCGCGCGGGTTTTCTTGTAACGGGAGTAGTCGCGCTTCGATGTTCGTTCTTCGGGCTCTACCAGACGAGATAAGGCAACGCTTGACTTGAGGGAAGGTAAACTGAAGCTTTATACAGGAATCTACATATTTACAAAAGATTGAGCAGCGAGCACTACAACATGGAACTGGCTAAGGGAAATTCTTCCCTCCTTAGCATCGTCGAAGATGCAAGGGATCTAAATCTAGCTCAGAACAATTTTCCAGGCTCCGGGTCCCGGTTTTAGAGACCTAGGAACCTGGCCTACATTTTGCATCCCCCAATCACAACAAGCTCATCACGTGATTAGTTTACAAACTGCAAGGCGCGCCTTCCACTTTCCGCAAGGTGCAAAACCCTCTCTCTAAAGAAATAAAAAGGAAAACACATGACAAGACATCAAAAACTTTCTCACGTGTCTCCGGCTTCCTGAAGACGCGTGACCCTGGCGACCCCCTCCCTATCATGGCAATTATCGGCCCCCAAAAAGCAGCTACCGCCGGAGGAGAAAAAAAAAACTGAAGCGCTGAACCGCGTTTCTAGACGTCCCCCGAAATATGAGAAGCAGCAAAAACCCTGCTGTTGCTACCCTTGAATGTGCGCGAACATCCCTTTTGTCCGGCTGCGTTTCGTTAAAGGGCCTGTGCCCACCCCAGCGCAGCAGACACTCTCTACCTCTCTTTGAGCGAGCCTCCTCTCCTTCCATTCCCTCCTCGAAATTCTTCTCTCCCGCTCCTCGTCGAGTAGGCTCGGCAAGGCAAAATCACCCCTTCGCTCTCCGGTGTAAGCCGGAGGCGTGGTGTCTGTGGAGTGCGTCACAGGGCGACGTCATGGCCCCGCCTTCAATAGATTCTTTTCTTGGTTTTTGCATTTTCTCCGCACACTGAACGATCGAGAGGCGCGATCGGCTCGACCACCTAGACTTGTTAGCGAGCGCATCCTTTCATACATCTGTTTGTCATTCCCAGTTAACGAGCCACCTTTTTCATTTTCTTTTAGGCCTCCCCACCGTTTCACGAGCGGAGGGGCGGAAGTCGGTTGTGTTCGAAACACACGGCGAAGCGCGGACCCGGCAACCGCCCGTTTGCTTTTCTCCATGCGTGTTTGTGTTCTGTGTGTTTGTGTCTTTTCTCCGCTCCAAAGCATATGTCATTCATTGGAGTCAAGGCGTACGCAAGATGCACGAAAGATAAGGGGTGTGTGTGCGGAGCGGTCATGTGGGCGAGCGAGGGAAAGGCTCTGCTGCACTACTAATTAAAACCTTGTTTTGGGGGGCTCGCATAGAAGAAAAGAAACTGAGAAGGGAGCGCGCACGCAGAGCGTCTCGTGACGTGATCACGGCGGGGGGGGGGGGGGGGGGGGGGGGGGGGGGGGGGGGGGGCGAACCAACTCCCTCAGTTTTACTATTTTTTACTTTTTATGGCTAGGGTTCAAGGCTGTCGCCGCACGCTCCCTCCGCAGTTTTTTTTTTTTTGTTCCTTCATGCGGGTTTGTAGGCATGAGCCAGAACAGAAGGCGCTGCGGAAAGCCTTGTGCAGACGACGCGACGCCAAGGCTACGCCCAACCTTCTCCCGTCAGTCAGAACGATGCACCAATGGAGTGCCTTTAGCGAAAGTAGCCCCCCTTGACGTCAGCGGGGTGCAGAGTAGTGGGCCGGGCCCGTTTTTGAAGGAAGGAAAGAACGAACGGGCTTTGATTTGAATTTTCGCAGCTTTTCGGGGCGCGCATGGCTCTAATATTTTGCAGAGGTTATCTTCGATGCCTCATCTATGCAGTGGGCTTGTTTTTCAAAAATGTCCGGACCCTGGTCAGTGGCCCTTTAAGCCAGCCCGTTTCCCTAGATCTGTTGACATACAAGGTCACAGTGTCACGGAGCCTGCTAGCCGTTGCTCCCAGACGATCTTTGCTATGCCAGGACGAGGGGGCGGTCAGCGTATGGTGGCTCCTACGGGGCGACGTCCCCCACTATTCTTGCCGCCTCTGGCGCGGAGCAACTCCGCGGAAGGACCTCGGGTGGTTCCGAAAAAACGTACCCCTGTCCCTCCCCCTAACTCTATCGCGGCCTTGGCGGGTCAACACCCGCCTGCCTCGCATTGTACGCTTCTCGCCGACACACACGACGGAGGTTAACGAGGAGGTCACCGCTTCGAGGTGCCTAGAGAGCAACGAAAGGACGGATGGTCCTAGGCATCCACCGATCCCTTACAGGAGTAGTAATGCTTTGGTATTAAAATATTAGCACAATGACGTCACCAGAGCGGCGAAAATCCCACCGCCATGCTTTGCGAACACACCTGGCACATTTGTGATCGGCGTTTTCGTAACCGCAGCGCCGAGCGTTGCTGTCTGCTGCTCCGGTGGCGGCACGTCCCTAGTGATAATCATTGTTACTCGCATCTTTACCAAGTATGTAGTGATTGTGTTTGCGAAAGCCACTGTTGAAGCGCGTAGCCTTTACTTCCGTACCTTCTTTGACGCGATTAGCTTGGCGAGGCGCGCACCGCAACTTGCATAAGGATTGACCTCTCCGGTAAAACGCCCTACAACGTTCCATTAATCCACACGTGTCACAGTTAAACTCACATGTGATCACCGTGAGGTTGCTCCGTTCACTTCTTGGAGGCGCAACCGCCCTGTAACAGTCCAGCAGAAAAAAGCTGAGAAACAACAGAAAACGCGGAGCTCCAAACTTTACGCGATGTATCAAAGTAGCTATAGGCAAGAAACGTTTGCAAGTTGAGTGAAGTTTGAACGGTGGAACGACCCTAAAGCTACCTCATACAAAATAAACGTACCCCCCCCCCCCCCACCTCCCCACCTCGGTCAGAAGTATACAGCAGCCCAAGGGGTTCGCTTATGAAGCCTGCAGCGTGCTTGGTTATGCATACTCAGCAATCGCAATCTCTTGAACGATAAATGGCGTTGAGGCCTCAATCCTCCCAAGCTTTGGATTGCTAGATGTTCTAGGGATCCCCACTAAACAGCTTATAATAGAACCCCTTGGGCTGTATGCTTTGGACGGAGGCTGTACTTTTTGAGACATTTATTCGGAGTCTGAAGTTAAAACAAACTACTCTTGTGAATATAGCGGAAGCCAACAGTCACCGAAACCAAGGAGCATAGGGGATGTCTTTTTTTTTATTTTTGTGGTTTTCATCAATGGGACATTACTAGAGGCTTTTTATTAATGTCCCATTCACGAAAACCACTCTCATTAATCTCCCACTGATGAAAATCACAAAATTAGAAAAATAAGACATCCCCTATGATCCATGGCTTCGGTGACAGTTGGTTTCCGTCATGTATGCCATAACGAGCACCTCTTTCCATTCCCTTGACAGCCGCCGCGGTGGCTCGGTGGTTATGGCACTCGGCTGCTGACTCGAGAGTCGCGGGTTCGATCCCGGCCGCGGCGGTCGAATTTCGATGGAGATGAAATTCTAGAGGCCCGTATGCGCTGCGATGTCAGTGCACGACAAAGAATCCCAGGTGGTCGAAATTTCCGGAGCCTTTCATTACGGCGTCCCTCATAGCCTGAGTCTCAGAGCCATATCCGACAACGTTGGAAATCTCAATCTGGGCGGCCTCTTTCATCTTCAAATGGGATCACAATCGCTTCCACATGCGACGTCCGCTAGGCTTGTGTGGTCGGCCTCTCAGTAGACTTCCCCGATTCTGCGCTGTGTTTCAAGGACGTTCGTCCGGCTCCGCCAGAATCGACCGCCACTTTTAAATTGGTCCTCTTATCCCTTTCCCACACGCAGCGTTGCTGTTTCTCTCTGTGCGTGCGTGCGTGCGTGCGTGCGTGCGTGCGTGTGTGTGTGTGTGTGTGTGTGTGTGTGTGTGTGTGTGTGTGTGTGTGTGTGTGTGTGTGTGTGTGTGTGTGTGTGTGTGTGTGTGTGTGTGTGTGTGTGTGTGTGTGTGTGTGTGTGTGTGTGTGTGTGTGTGTGTGTGTGTGTGTGTGTGTGTGTGTGTGCGTGCGTGTGCGTGTGCGTGTGAAAGCTTTGAAGGGCTCGCGCCATGCCTACCATGCCTTCTTCGTCATTAGCTGGGGGCTTCGCTCATCCACTTCAGCGCCGTCGGCCGTCGATCAGTACACCGGCAAAGATACGTGCCGCTTTCGAAGCGCCTGAGCTTTCCAGTGCGTGATCGAACAAGACCTTCGCCAGCGGCGCGCATGCTATAGGCAACAAATGTTACCGGGGCATGACAAGAGTCCGCTAGATATCCCAAGCTCGGCCAGGCGGCGCTGAACTGCACGCCTAAAAACTGCTGCCGCTAAAAGCTAGGGTCGCGATAAACCGCCAGAGCCGTCGACCACATTCAGAAGGATTAGAGGTGCACATTTGGCTGATCACATTGCTCGCCTGGGTGCTCTCGACGTACCACGGTTAGCTAACGCACGCTCCATGTGCCTTCAACAGAGCGCGCAAGCCCATGCCTGTGAGCGCACGCAGGTGCCGTGAATAAGCACTACGGGACAGTCTCATAGAGTGCGTGCTCCTCTCGCTAGGCTGCGTTACGTGTCTGCGATCGAGACTTCAACTTGGGTTCCGCTCTTCCTGCTGTGGCTTCGGCTGCCGGCAGGCTTCGTAACCTTTTCAGAGAGCACCATGGAGGTGTCAGAGACGAACAGCGCACCCGATGCTCTAAGCAAAGGCGAAAATTCGAGATCGATTCCGAAGTGGCCGCAAGAACAAGGTCTCGCACAAGCTGTCGTTGCGCCCTTGAATATTGGTGTGTGTCCGCACAGGGAAGGCGTCGTTATTATTGGTACTTCTGACTTCGACTCTTCCAGCTTTCGATTCTTCTTCTAGCAGAGCTAGAACGTGCTCTCAATCGAGTGAGCGGCATCGGCAATGTGGTGCGCACAAACGCACTGTGATGCAGAAACATGAAAAATTACCATGCAGCGCAATATGATTCAGGGTCTTTCCGCTAGACTGTGCCGAGCTTTAATATAGAAGACAACGCGCTCTACTATACGATTCCACTAGTGCATTGTTATCGGCAGTCGTCTTGACCAGATCAGCATTTTTTTTAGAGTGACTGATTTGCTGATAAAGATCAATCAGCAAACATATCTTCCAGTATAGCTGAAAATTTTCAATATAAAAGTTAGAGCATATTGAGAAATGCCCATATAAGTTGCTTTCTTCAAATTATCTTTATCATGTTGGTTTTCCTTTTTTTAGCTTAAAATAAATTCGCGAGGTTTGAAATTTTCACGTGGCTACGCGCTCCCGCGTCGTGATTTATACAGGTTGTTTTACCTAAGACTGTAAGCAATTTTTAAAAATTGGAATTTTGTCACGAGCTCTTTTCACAGCGCCCAGGTGGGAGCGGCGAGAGTGCAGGAGACATGCTCGCGGCTGTGTGACGTGCGCTCGTAGACGTGGCTAGAACTCTCTCCATCCGCGCGGTTTAGATTTCGCCCATGTGCTGCCGCAAAATTTCTTGCGCTGCAACGGCGATGAGAATGGCACTTTCGAAAATATAAAAACTTAAATGGATATCACTTACGGAAACCCCGTGAACCAAACACCACCAGTGGCAATTCTATGCTGAAGAGAGCGCTCTTCTAACTGAAAAAGCCTATTTTTAGAAACTGCTAGGAATCCTAGGTGGAACATATAGTCCAAAGTAACGTTTAACAATCTCGGAAGGGAACATCCGTCCACGGTTGGTAGCGAGGCGCAGGAAGTAAGGCAATACCTGTACCTAGAGCAGGTAGTCACCGCAGATCCGGATCCCGAGAGTGAAATAATTAGAATATTAAGAATGGGGTGGAGCGCATTTGGCATGTTCTCTCAGATCATGAACGATAGTTTATCAATATCCCTCAAGAGAAAAGTATACAACAGCTGTATCTTACCGGTACTCACCTATGGGGCAGAAACGTTGAGGCTAACGAAAAGGGTTCAACTTAAGTTAAGGACTACGCAGCGAGTAATGGAAAGGAAAATTATAGATGTAACGTTAAGAGACAGGAAGACAGCAAAGTGGGTCAGGGAACAAACGCGGGTGAATGACATCCTAGTCGCAATGAAGAGGAAGAAATGGGCTTGGGCAGGGCATGTAATGCGAAGACAAGATAACCAAGAGCAAGCAAGCGTAGCAGGGGGCGGCAGAAAGTTAGGTGGCCGGATGAGATTAAGAAGTTTGCGGGAATAGGGTGGCCGCAGCTGGCTCAGTACAGGATTGATTGGAGAGAATGGGAGAAGCCTTTGTACTGCAGTGGGCGTAGTCAGGCTGCTGCTGATGATGATGATGACACGTTGAGGGTTTTTGATAGCTTCAGACTCTAGGTTCACTAGACTCACTTAGTCTTTGGGTATGGCCTTGGAGTGTGGCCCACAGCTTGGGGTATGGCCCTTAAGGGTGAATTTTTAAAAAAGTTAAGTAGTCTACTGATTTCACAGTGTACATTTGAGGTCGTCCTTTTGTTAGGAAAAGCCCGGTATATCCGAGAGGAGAGCGTGCAAATATGGAACGTCATATAGAAGTTTCGAAGCCTATGTATTTCTGAAACACTGGGCAAGAGTGTGGACCATAAAAGAGATGTAAACAAAATTTCAAATACTTTTTTTTTTCATTTCACGGTAAGCATATAAAGGCGCGCGTTCGTTAACCGCTGGCAAGTACGTTCAATGTGAGCGTAAAAAAGTACGCAACGTCTTTTTGAGGCAGATATGTTTTTAAACCGCCGCGATAAATGCGTGTAGTGATGCGGGACGTATGTCCTACAAGGTCTGGGGGCTCAACTATGTGGGTGTTTCTCTAAACCGCACAGGCTTCTCGTGTAGTCCGACATCCACGTGCACTACATTTGATATCAAGTACAGTCGTTCAAACTACACATCCTCGACAGCTCCACATGGCAGGCAGTTCTCAAACGGCATGATAGGCGAAAAGCACACCGCAGCAGATGACGGCGCAGGCGGTGGCCCCGGCCGGCTCCAGGATCTTTAGGCACCGGCTTCGGCGAGCGGCCCCTGTGTTTGTAAATATTACTTACGCACGAGGAACACAACACATTTCAAGAAGGTATAATATGAAATACAATCCAAGATTCGCATAGTAACAAGCATCAAAGTACTATCACGATGGAAAGAAACCCGAACAGAGCGGAGCTTAGGCGGAGCGCCTGCTCGCATTTCTTTTAAACACGCTTTTACTTCGGTGGCAGTAAAAAGATGCTAGACTTGTCCGTGGCGCATTCTAGGATGACTCCAAAGTCTTTTTCTTACCATCCAGGTAAAAGCGCCATCAAATAAAATTCGAACGGCGGAGCACGTAGGCGCCGCGCTGTTCGCGTTTCTTTGCATCGTGATAGCACATTGAAGCATGCACATGGCCAGGATGGTAAAGACTTGGATGATGATGATGCGCGTGCACGGTTGTTCGTGTACTGGCGGCAACAGAACTAACAAACCCACAGTCTGATGCTCCCTCGAGCTGGTCGTCAAATGAGCAATGTGTCTTTTTACGTCTCCACGTCACGACACCGAACGAAATTCCCTCCTAGCTACCATGCCTAACAACACTAACAGGGCTCAGGCTGTGGCCACTCTTTGCAGACGCGGTTGCCTTAGTTAGAAGCGTAAAGGTTTAGGCGAGTCGGTGACACATTTTAAGCGAAGAAAGGCGCGGCAGAAAAAGACCGAGGACGGGAGGGTAACAATCAGTCTCTTCAAGTCGAGGGCAATTCCTCGTGAATTTTAAAGTCTTTTTCCATCTATTTCGGATGTTCGGTGTTTTCTTCATGTCATCCTCGCAGTGTTGGGTTTCACTTGCTGCACTTTTTTTCCTTTCCTGCATGTTTAAAGTTCTTTCAGCTGGGCGTTTTCCATGTGCTGTAGTACAGCTCTGAGTGATTGCTTTCAGGTCAAGCGCATGCGCAATGTCATGACTTGCGCATCGTACCTAACGTCCAGGTGTTCTCCGTTTTTCGTAAATTTTTTATCGCGGGGCGTGCTGCCCTGTATATATTCAGTAGTTTGACAGTCATGCAATAAAGTTGACAGTGGCGCTTGTGTGTAAGTCACCTTCTCCTCCTCGTCTTTTTCTGCCGCGCTTTTCTTCGCTTAACATGTTGCCTTAGAGGCGCGTCTTTACAGCTTCCAAGTTTGTTGCGCTTCTCCTTGCGTCGTCCAGTGCGGATTCGTGCAGTCTTTTGTTGCGAAAGCAACACTACGCTAGTCGCCCAGCCATTTCGCGGAGCCGAGGAAAGGCCATACTGCGCATGCGCGAGGAGCAGTGACGGCTCACCGCTGCGCGGGTGACTCAGGTGCCGCCGCCGCTCTCGCCAGTTGCGCATGCGCAGTAGCGGCGCACAGCTAGCGTGCCGGGGCCGGCGGCACGCCAGCTGTGCCTAGTGACGTCACTTTCTCCTCGCGCATGCGCAGTATGTTCGTGCAAGATCACGCGAAATGGCGAGACTGTGGGCAATGTAGCTCATGCAACAATATACGGCTACGCGCAGATGTTCCTTTCGTAATCCTCCAGGTTTAACCAGAGCTAAACCACAGCCAATTTTTTACTTCATTAGCTTTTCCGCAGTGATTAGCTTGCCTTCTCGCGCATCGTTTCCTCGCAGGGCTCGTAGTATTCGCTATAAGGGCCCAGTACAGAAGCAGATGAAATGCAAGAGAAAAGTCGAATACAACTTCCCACGCCATACCAACACCGCTACAGGCAAAAAAAAAAGAAAAAAGCTACGAGGTTTATTGGAACTTGAACAGTTTCATACAGTTGCAACACCCAAATTCCAGGGAGCAGCGCTATTTTTAAAATGTTTATGCAGGCTTTGCAGATATCCACATGCAGCAAACAAATCTCGTGAAAATAAGCCGGCACCGTCACCTCCAGCACCAGCTGTAATATGGATCTAGTCTGTCCTTGTGGCCTTTAAATGAACCACAACAGCCTTCACGGACGTCGTACACATGACTCTCCTTGTCGGCACCTTCAGTGCCCTCCTTGATCCGCAACATAATTTCAAGTACGATCTTCTGACTAGCACCAGGCCCGGTTCCCCCTTACGACCAAGCCCTTATCCGACGCTGAAAGGGATCTTCCTGTTATACTCCTCCCAGATTATTGCACTGCCTTTTCCTTTAGCTCAAGGTGTTGGAGGGCTCCTAGCATGTCGTCCTCATTCTTCTTGGCCAGATTCAACCCCTCGTTCCTCGTCAGCTGTGGGCGCTCCACGTCCATCACAGTGTCGTCGGCTGCACCAGGACCAACTTCCTCTTCAGCGCAGTCTTCATGTATTGGTGAAAGAGGTCTTCGCAATCTCCTACACACTGCTCGTCGCGTTGCCATTTCCTTTCTGTCTAGGTGTTTACAGGCTCGAGCCAGCTCCAACTCCTTCTTCTTGGCCAGACTCAATGCCCCCTTCCTAGTCAGCCGCGGTACGCCCCCAGCCAGCGCAGTGCCTTCGGACGCTGGTGTGTATATCGGCAAAAACAATTGGGGGCTTCGGAGGGTGTTAAGGCGCTTGATCTTTCTAATGCGCGTTACATTTCGGCAGCACGAGCTCACAGGCGAGCTCACCTTCCGTGACCCGGGAGCTACACCGAGGAAATCGCCAGGTATGCGCGCAAGCGTCTGCGAGGCCATGGCTGATCTGCTGGACCGTTCAAGACTAGAAAGGGGGGCTTCACTAGAAGAGGGGGTTTCTTCAGGGGGGCTTTGGCTTCGTGGAGGCATCTGCGAGGCCATGGTTGGTAAACTGGCAACTGGTAAACTGATCCAGGGGAACGCCGTTCAAGGACTCCACTCCAAAAAAATAAAAACGGCGCGTTTCTTCGGCAGTTCTTTGCCTTCGCCGAAGATGCGTAGTATCTCCTGAGAGCACCGGGGAGGTGTAAAAAGGGAACAGGCTTCCCGGTTCCCTGGTGAGCCTGCCACTGGCGCCGCTTCTCAGTCGATGCTGATGCAATCACAAAGACGAGGCGTCGTAAAGCTTGCGTTCCGACGGGGTCATTAGCGAAGAGCTTTGTTTCTTTCGGCTCCGTTCTCTTCCACAATGCTAGCACTTTTCAGCAACGATGCATTGGCCGTGGAATGGAAACGTGCACGAACCCAGTGCGGCGCTGAAAAAAAAAAAAAACTTGTAATATACATCCTTAGACAATAGCTACTTACAGCGGCAGGAACATCTTAAAATAAAAATTTAGATAGATATAGATAGATATAGAAATATATGTAGATAGATACAGATAAAGATATTTAAATATATAGATATAGATAGACAGGTCCGAGACATGATTTCAAATTGTACTTTGTAAACAGTTTTATAAACTCTAAATACTGAAGTGTGCGTGCGCACCGTTTACCAGCAGCAAATGCTGAACATTTATTTGATATTATGCTGTGTCACAATTTTAAACAGGTAGTAGGTCAAGCTACACGTCTTCATGGCTCGTCTGCCTCCATTCTTGACTTAATTTTTGTGAGCCGCTCTTTTGAAACGTTTTCTGTTTGGATCGATCAAGGATTCTCTGATCATGAGTTGGTGTATTTAAGTTGTGATTTCGTCGCTCATAAACGTGCCGTACCGTCCAAAACCGTGCTTGTAAAAGATTTCTCGCGTGCCAGGGATGAAAGTGCATTACATTGTTTAGATCTGTGTCTCAGCAGCTTTGACGGAACTGACACGTCTGAAATCTGGTCTGAGTTCAAAGACATGCGCACACATTGTATCAATCAATTTATTCCAACAAGAGCAAAAAAAAACTGGCAAACCTAATCCCTGGATTACGCGAGAAATTTTCCATCTCAAAAGAAAACAAACGCCTAAGAAGAGCACGTGTCCCTCCCAGCATCATTCAAATGAAGCAGGCTTATTTGACAAAAGCGGTTGCTAAGCGACATTACTTTCAAAACGTTTTGATAAATTTCATTTGTAACGCCCCCCCCCCCCAGATAATTTGTAATTTTTTAAGCAATCAAAATAATCCCTGCCTGCGATGATGCATCAGGGCACGTTGCTCACCAACAAATAAAAGATATTGCTGACAAGTTCAATTCATATTTTCAGTGTGTTTTCCAGACCTAAAATAATTTTACAACTCGTGATTCTTGTTCCCAGCCTGTGGAAGATCTTGTATCAAAACCTGGTATTTTTGCAATACTATTGACTCTTAAAACAAAAGCAACTCCCGGGTCTGACGAAATACCTAACTCATTTTTACATCGTTATGCTTAGATGGTTTCGCACTTTCTTGCCATCATTTTTCGTGGTTCTCTTTTGTCTTCAAGCCTTTCACCCGATTGGAGGGTGGCCCGTGTCGTTCCCATACACAAAGCAGGTGATGCCGCATTGTTTAATAATTACTGTCCCATACCGTTAACCTCTTCATGCTGCAAACTTCTTGAATATATCAAGGCCAATTACATTAAAACATTTCTTGATGTGAACAACAAATTATCGGCTTTCCACCATGATTTTCGCAAGGCTTTTCTACGGTCACCGAACTCACATCCGTAATTCGCAATTTCGCTCAGGTTCTAAACAATTCCGGCCAAATAGATGTCATATTTCTAGATGTTAAGAAAGATTTTGATTTAGTTTCACACAGTAAACTTATCCATAAGATTGAAACTATTAGTCTTCTTTCTTTTACTGTTAACTGGGTTTCTGCTTATTTATCTAACCGATTTCAATGTGTTAGTATCGATGGTCACAGTTCTAAAAAACTTCCAGCCACTTCTGGTGTCCCGCAAGGCAGTGTACTTGGGCCACTACTGTTTCTTATGTATATTAATGGCATTACCGACATCATCACTGATCCTATTCAAATTAGGTTTTTTGCCGACGATTGTGTTTTGTAGCGTGAGATACACTGGCCGAGGCTGAGCAGTTTCGCGTGGCTCCTGGAGAGCCGTGCTGCGCATGCGCGAGGAGCAAGTGACGTCACTACGCACAGCTGGCGTGCCTCGCCGCGCGCGCTCGCCTTCCTTTCCTTAAAATGATCGGAGTGTAAAACGTTGTCAACGCCGACGCCAATGAACACAGTGAACGCCGACGGCCTATGGCTTATAGGGGGCGGTAGTGTGAAGGCTACGCTTTCCAGTTACCGTAATTACTCTCGTACAGGCAGACCTGTTTTTTTATTATTATTAATATGTTAGCATTAGGAGGGTATGTGCAAGAGGAAATGACGACCGCCATCACACGTGGCCACCTCGAATATAATGAAATTTCGACCCAGGTTGCTCTTCCCGAGCAACATCTCGGTACCGTAACACTAAAGAGCAGTCTTTAAGTATTCTTTTTATCGCGAGAGCGTTTTACCGCCATGTCGGAAAAACTTTTCCGTCGTCGGCGTTGGGCACCGTTTGAAGTCTCGCGGCCGGAGCACACAGATGAAATGCGGCGCCTGCCAAATAGATCACGTGGAATTTTGACGCCATCACAACTTGCGCACAGTGACAGGTGGCGACCTGCACATGGGACTATGAGAAAACTGCCCACTGCGGCAAAGGACGGTTAAATTAAAGATTTGTCGAGAGAGGTTGCTCGGGAAGAGCGACCTGGATCTCACAAGCACCACCGGTGGTTGTGTTTGAAACGCCACCTTCCCGGGCAGTGGCACATCGCTTAACTGCTGCACCACTGCGCCAGAGCGGTATGAGGACTCCCAGCGGTCTATGAATGTAAAATAGAGAATGACCATTTCCGCATATATGGGCATTAGCTGAAACAGAATCAGAATCAAAAGAAAACGGCAACGCATCGAAACAATCAACGAGGATAGCTTAAGATTTTTTTGGAGAGCGCTATAGCACTATAGATGTCTCGCTAACGAAAAACCCGCCATGACTGCGGGCAGCGCCTCCTCTATTTTTACAATGCCAGTCGCATCTCCCACTTCGCAATGGAAGCCGTCGGTACGCCTCATTTCAGTTAGTTGCCGCGTTGCGGCGCCACCCAGATGGCAGCGCTGCGTGCGTCACGCTTGGGCATGGGCGCGCGGTGGCGATAGCTCTGTCCTGCTCCAACCCCACACGTCTGTCAGATTCTTCCTTCCTACCCCTTCTTGTGTAGTTCTCGCTTCATCCGCGGCGCGGCGCTTTTTCAAACTTGGCTGAAGCGGCAGCTTTGCTCGTCGTTTGCAGAGGTGGGTTGAGGCGTTCACTCCGCTCATCACTTGAGGATCGCGGCTGGCATACTTGAGGCGCTGCTTGAGCTGTTTGCGCCACTAATTTCTGTTCCTTGCCAGACGAATAAAGCGTTGTAAGTTGTTACGTTCGTTCGTTTCGTGGCACCATGGTTAACGAAAATTGTTTTGAGCGGGTAAATGGCGTGGTCCGCGAAGCTGACGAGGTGTGCTCGCAACAGCAGTAAAATGGCACCGGTTAACATGTGCAGCAGAGCTGCTGCTTTCAGTTTTGCGTGAAGTCTGGGAGATTTTAGGCTTGTTTATGTGGAGCTGAGGAACTTCGCTGCACAGACTGTAGAAAAGAAGGGGACGTTTAGTGCATTTCTTTAAATATATTTACACCTATTTACAGGAATAGCACATATACGATACTTGACACGTATCTGAGGCTTTATACACTACAACTCTGTATTTATAGCCATTTAAATGTACAAACTTTTTGTTTATTTGCTTGTATTTACACATATATTTACAGTCATAAGAAACTGCATTGTAGCGCAACCACTTTTGCACGCGCGAGGAGGACAAAGCACCTCATGCGCGAGCTCAGCACAACAAACGAAATAAAACACCTAATGCCCGTGTGAAGACGCTAGTTCGTACGCCCTGATGTGTTTGATCGCCCTCTCCTGCGGCGGCGAGCGACAACGCCGGTAGAAGAGAAGCTGACGCGGCGCCGAAGAAACGCTGCCTTGTGGTTCGGCCTTTACGATGACTGCCCCTGATCACGTGCTGAAGCGAACTTGATTTCGGTTTTATCTTGCCTCCTTTTCTTCAAGCGCCTTTTTCAGTTTTGCATAATTTTATTAGCGCCTCGTTGTGCTCGGCGTAGCAGCTGATGCTGCTGCGCCGTGCATTTGCGAATGGAGTTCACTTACTTGCCTCTTCTTAAATCAATCGTACCTGCAGGCTGCCACGGACAGAGAAAAATCTTTACCTAGTTGTCGTAACGATGACAGCTTATTTTGCAATAAGTAGAGCTATGACTTGAAAGCTATTTCTACTTGGTAGTTTCAAAAAATGCCTTCTCGGTAAGACTTACCATGCCTTCGTTATTTCATTCTCCCATTTTCCTTACTGAACATGACTGAATCGCAAGCCACAAGAGCATAACTTATTACCGACTAGATTTGCCATCTGATTTCATATTTCCGCCAAGCGATTTCAGTGCCTCTCCCGTAATGTTTCAGCGTTGCAGCTAAAAGACCACCATGATTCGAACAAGCCGCCACAGCCTTTCGTCGCAATGCCAACGCCGCTGCGCCGCACTCTCTGTGGCTCCTTTTAAAGGGACAGAGCCTTGTTTGCATGGAGCCCGACGTTGCGGGTCGGGTCGGGGTGCGCCAGATGTCGGGCCACCGCGTTTACATGAACCGGTTTTCTGTCGGGCAGAGATCGTCGCCACCCCTAGCGTCGCGCAAGCAAACCATATCCACTCTAGAGGAGAAGGAACGCCCAGACAAAAGTTTCCTTTCCCGTCTACTGCTCTTTCCGGTCGGTTGGTTCGCCCGTGCACGTGCGCGCTCTCTTCGAGGCCGGCAGCAGCTCGCTATGATTTCTAGTGGGTGAGGAGGATGGAGAGGAACCAACCGTGTCGGGCAGAGTCAACCCACCCCCTGCAGTCGGGCTGGCCCAGCTCGACTCGACGGTCCCTTAGCTCGACCCCGTAACGTATACATGAGCCCGACAACCGGTTCTCGGCCCGACAGCCTACTTAACCCGACTTTTGTCGGGCTCATGTAAACGCCCAGAGTGAGGAGAATTCTATTAATATTTTTTTTTTTAACCAAAATCCGATAGTTCGGCATTTCATAACTTTGTTGCCACTTGGCCGGTAGCGAAAGATGAATTTATTTTTAAGAAATTTGGATTCGAAGTTGAAAAAGTTTTTCCCGCCGCTCTGATTCAAACTTGGGATTCTCTTATGACGTCACAGGACTAAGTGACCTGAAACATGACGTGTGCATGACGTAACGCAGACTCCGTGATTTCTGGCGGTCAGCAGTGCGGCCTAGCAGCAGCCGAAAAGAACGCTACCGCCGGCCGCACGTTGAAGGCATCTGTCGGCTATTGCGGCCGTCGCTACCGTCGCTTCGTTTACGTTAGCACCGGCGTTTTGCCAGCGTTACGATGGGAACCCGTTCTCGAAGTCGTCAACGAAGTTCTCGCAAATAGACACCTTTCGCATGCCGTGTATCTTGTTACCGTTAGCGGAATACCGGGAGCCCGCCTATCGCCGATGAGCAGGCGCTGATTGGTCCCGATGCTGCAGGCGCGCGCGTAGCTGCCGGGTACGTGGCGCCATCTGGCGACGTCAAGGAGATTTGCGCACGCATTGGCTGCGCCTCAGTGATTTGTGGCTCTCGTGTCCTAGTGTTGCTAGAACCAATGGTTCTAGCAACACTGTTTTGTCCTATGACGTCATCGCGCTTGTACTTGCGAGTTTGGCCTGTGGCGGCGATACCTGTATTTTGGTTCTTGCTCTTTTCTACGTTGCAAGAGCTTTGTTGTCAGTATGAGTGGCGTTTTTGTAATCAGGAGCTGGTAGTCTGTCGATACAAGCCAACTTCAATTTCACCTCAGTGTCCCTTGACAACCAGCGCCTGCCCCGGTTTCACGTTGAGCAGCGACGCGGTCAGCAGCGCCATGAACGGCGCGCCCTATGACGCGTCCATACCTGACAGGCACATAAATGCAGAGCGCCGCCTCACGAAGAAAGGGGGAAGGTTTAAAAAATTGTCTTCGTCCGCTTTCCGTCGTCAGGCGCCACTCAGATGGTACTTTCCCCAACAGGAGTAGAGCAGGCGCGAAGGCAAAGCCGATGGGGAAGAGTGGGAAAGGAGTACAGGAGAGGGCCTTCGACGGTCGGATCGGGCGTACACGGCAGGCTGCTGCGTGTGACAACTACCCCGGTTTGAAGGTGAACAGCGCTAGCGCTTGGTGGGTCACTGGCAAAAACCCGTTGCTCGTCCAGATGAAGCCACAACCTGCCACGGTTGGCAGGTTGCAATGTAGAGAGAGGGGAATCTCCTTTCCACTGCAATGCACTGGAAATGCATGTGGGAGAGGGAAGACGAAGCGAGGGTGACAAGCGACGGGTTGCATGTACAAAGTGGAGAGAGGAAAACCGTCCTTTCCTTTTCGTGGGTCACTGACGAAAAAGTCATGTGGCCTGGTGAAGCCTGCTGAAGCCTAGTGGAAAGGAGGCAAACCGGTTTCGCGGCAGCCAAGTGGAAAGGAAGAAAGCGGGTCGCGCCAGCTGCCGCTTACATTCCCTGTAAAGCCGTCATAAGTAACATGTGCGAACTGTCCATGTACTACAGGGTGTTTCACGTAATTTGAACCAAGGATTTAAAAAAAGCGGTAAACCGCAGCCGGCTGAAACCAACTATACATTGTTCGCCATCATGTGTCGCTCCTCAGAATATTTTTTCTTGCTCTTAATTAGTTAATTGACTAATATGAATTATGCAATTTTTCAAATATTCATTTTAGTGCCACAACCGTTACGTTAGGTTGTAGAGCAGGTTCATAAACAACCGATTTAGTTTATTGTAGCATCGTATCTCCTACCGGGTCCCTTTTTCCGGCATTAAAAAAAGCCCGCGAAATATGAAAAAATGCCCCGTGGCTGCGCTCGTGCGCTACCAAATTGCAGCGCTTTCAACGGCGCTTCGAGAAAACGGAGCGTGCCCGCTGACCGTGGCGAAGTGAGCGGCCGCCGCTCAAAGCAGCGGCTTGACAGTGCGTCAGCACTTTCCGCAGCGGCGCGGCGGCCATTCACTTCGCCGCGGTCAGGTACGTCAGGTGATACCACCATTACCATGCAGAGGTTTCAGGTGACCCTTTTTTTCAGAAGAGCCGCCCCAAAGATCCTCAGATAAGGCGATAATACCAACACTCAGAAAACTACGGAGGCCTGCGCCGCCATCACCGCGCCGGCCGTGCTCTAGTCGCAAAAATTCAGGGGGCACTTCGACTGTCTAAAGTGCGTAGAGGCGAAAGCGTTTTCCGCACCACTTTAACTGCCTCTGTGGCACTGGTGACGTCACCACTGGATGACGTCACACATAATGACTAATTACTAAGCAATGACAAGTTACTAATTAATGGCTAATTACTGATTAATAACTAAATAATAGTTAACTGCTAATTAATGACGCTTAAGCTTTGCCTCTATGAGTGGAATGCGACAGCGTGTTGTAGCGCGCTGCCAAGGAGTCCACGGAACGCCACCACCCGTTCTGCGCGATGCCTTGCCCTTTGAACGCAACGCTTTCTGAGGAAAGTAAATGGCGCAGTAATTCTCTGTCATCTCGGTGGACACCCGCACCGCACCATACAGGAAGGGAGGAAGTAGGAGTGAAAGAAGAAAGAGAAAGAGGGGCCGTAATGAAGACAATGAAAACTGTATTTGAGGAAAGGAAATTACGCAGTAACTGTCTCACATATCTCGGTGGACACCCACCGGCAATTTCCTCGCTGGCGTCCCAGAACCCTCCTCGCAGCGCCACCCCTCCTCCTCCTGTTTTTCTCCCTTCTCCTCTTTTTTTCTTTCACGGCTGTTGCGCTCTTCGGTCTATTCCTCCGGCGAGTCTGCCTCCGCGCACCGCCGCCGCGAATCTGCGCGTCTTCTGGACCGCGGCCTGGTCAGCGCGCCTCTCAATGTGCTGACGCATGAACACGTAGGTGGTGGCGGAAACGTTTATTGCCAATGATGTAAATCGTAGGGGCGCCTGGTTTGCCGCAAAAGTTTGCATGATGACGAGAATTGGTCTGGGTATCGGGCATGCAGCAGTATTGGGTATTAGAGCAGTCCGGGTTTGTAGTTGTCGCCAATGTGCAGCCTGCGCTATGGTGAGGGACGGAGCGGGGGGTGCGTATTCCCTTCGTTTGTCTCGGTAATACAAGAGAATATCACGGAAGAAGACCAGGTAGTGCGCGAGCCGGCCGCCCTAGAAGCTCGCCAGGAGCAGAACAGCTGTGAAAGAAAATACGAGCAGAATCGCTCTATTAAGGCGAAATCCTTTAATGCCTCATACTGTCGTGAGCAGGGAATGCTAGCAAGTGCGTTCGAGTTCCGGCGAAGAAAAAAAAACACTTTATTGAGACTGGGAATCGAACCAGGGCGTTTGGCACTTCAAAGGTAGTCGCTGCCATTGCGCAACGAACACGGTTTGAGCAAGAGTAAAGGCAGATCTAGTGAGCGCGCGGGTTTCGTGAGTGAAATAAAACAAATGAAAAAATTGCGAGTATGAAAAGAAACAAAAATATAAGAAATTAGATCATAAAACACGAAAAATATTAGAGAAAAGGCACATCTAGTGAACGCACGGGTTTCGTGAGTGAAAGAAAACAAATAAAAAAATGCAAATATGAAAAGAAACAAAATAATAAAGAAATTAAACTATAAAACATGAAAAATATTAAAGAACACAGACCGCGTGGTCCAGAAAACGCGCAGATTCGCGGCGGCGGTGCGCGGAGGCAGACTCGCCGGAGGAATAGACCGAAGAGCGCAACAGCCGTGAAAGAAAAAAAGAGGACAAGGGAGAAAACAGGAGGAGGAGGGGCGGCGCTGCGAGGAGGGTTCTGGGACGCCAGTGAGGAAATTGCCCACCCACCAACCGTTTCTAGAGGAAGGGAGGAAGTGGACGTGAAAGAAGAATGAGAAAGAGTGGCTGTAATGAAGAAACTGAAAATTGTATTTGAGGAAAGGAAATTACGCAGTAACTGTCTCACATATCTCGGTGGACACCCACCAACCGTTTCTAGAGGAAGGGAGGAAGTGGGAGTGAAAGAAGAAAGAGAAAGAGTGGCCGTACTGAAGAGAATGAAAATTGTATTTCAGGAAAGGAAATTACGCAGTAACTGTCTCACATATCTCGGTGGACACCTATCATCCGTTTCTAGAGGAAGGGAGGAAGTGGGAGTGAAAGAAGAAAGAGAAAGAGTGGCCGTAATGAAGAAAATGAAAATTGTATTTCAGGAAAGGAAGTTACGCAGTAACTGTCTCACATATCTCGGTGGACACCCACCAACCGTTTCTAGAGGAAGGGAGGAAGTGGGAGTGAAAGAAGAAAGAGAAAGAGCGGCCGTAATGAAGAAAATGAAAATTGTATTTGAGGAAAGGAAATTACGCAGTAACTGTCTCACATATCTCGGTGGACACCCGTCAAAAGCGTGACACCTCTGCTGACAAGCTTCTGCTAACAGCCTTCTGTCGACAACGATGAGGCATTAAAGGCTTTCACCTTAAAAATGAAACTTCTCCCAAGCCCACTCCCGCATGGCGAATCACGTCTCCCGAACGACAATCACTCGTCTTTGTAGCATTTAAGCACGCCACATGCAATCGACTGCGCAAATTCTACAATAATACGCGGCGATAAATTTCGAACTAGTTCGAACCTCGTCGCTCTGGTCCCACGAGCCACCGCGGAGACTGAAATAGCGA
This sequence comes from Amblyomma mixtum, assembly GCF_055824585.1. Classification (NCBI taxonomy): domain Eukaryota; kingdom Metazoa; phylum Arthropoda; class Arachnida; order Ixodida; family Ixodidae; genus Amblyomma; species Amblyomma mixtum. The sequence continues at coordinate 65,871,292 of NC_143014.1, forward strand.
GCGTTAAGCCTGACCCCCATGGAGCGTTTCTCGCACGCGAAACGGGCCTCGTGTGAAAAGCACGCGACCGCGCCGCCCAATATGCACTATGCTTCTCGCGCCCGTGACGGCGCAAGCTCGGCAACGCGGCCGCGTGCGTATCACACATGGCCCGTCTTCGCCACTCGCAAAAGAGGATGGTGACACCGTATTCCAGGCGCAACAAAACGTTTCTCAGTTAAGACAGGCGGTGCTTTGGTCCCGGCTACGCAAAGAAAATGTGTTTCTGCAGTTCAAAATGTGCCAGCAATGGCCGCGGAGCGAGAAAAGCGTCGCGCTTGCTAAAGCCATCTCTTTGCGCGGTTCGTCAGTGTAGTACTCGAGTATATGCATGCCGCGGTTACTCACGTGAAGCCTTGGTTGTGCCTTCCAATGGGTCGTCGTCGCCAAGGGCCAATCAAGGGAGCAAGCGCGTCTATCCAAGCCTACGGCACTCGCTTAACCACGACGCCGCACCTCTACTCGCCACGCTGCATGGAGAAAACAGAAAACTGTGGAGGGAGCCTCCGGCGACAGCCTCGAAGCCCAGTCGTAAAAAAGTAAAAATACAGTAAAAAGGAGACAGTCGGACCGCCTTGGTCAGGTCACGTGATAGCGTGACGTTGTGTCACGTGATAGTAACTTCACGAGCACTTGGCTCGCGAAGGCTGGCCGCTTAGCGTCGCGCACCCTTCGTCAGTTCTTTTTTTTTTTTTCCTCCATACGACGACGCCACACCGCATACGGCCCCTGTGCTTCGTCACAGCGTTGTGCTGCCCACTGCCCACGCCCACGCCCGCGGCCCGCTCTGCTCATAAGCGCCTTCGGCTCGCTGTTATAGCCGCACTCGAACGTGGCGCGCGTCACAAACGTGCCAAACCTAAGAAAGTACGGGCCCCGGGTGCAAATTAAATCCTGCAGGAGTCGCACCCTACTCCATGAAAACGACTTGCTACACTGCAGTCTCTCATGGATCAGAAGTTATTCTGCCCTCAACACCAGAAGTGCTTCTAGTGGCGCTGGTCGGCCAAAGGGCCTTTTTATAGGCGTGATGAGCAAAAACCGGCGCGCGCGCGTGTGTATGTGTATGTGTATGCGTGCGTGCGTGGCGTCCTCATGCAACCTGGCAGGTGGCGGATAAAATAATGACTGGTCGCGCGAGGTTGCTTGCAAAGAGCGGCCTGGATCCCGCAGGTCCCACCAGTGGCAGCACCTGCCATTGCAGGGCACTGGCGCACCGCTCGTGCTTGGGAGAAGTGTGAGGACTCCCCGAGATCTATGAGTGTTAAGTAGAAACACACCTCTTCTGTAAACATTGCCATTAACCCATTAGCTATCGCGTCGTACACTTAAAGACGAAGCTGGCGCGCAGATCAGAACTGGTGCGGTGGCTATGTAGTGTCATGCATAGGCAGAATTGTCAGCAGCATGCCATCAGGTTAGTTTAGTTTAGTTAGTTCATGGGGCTTAACGTCCCAAAGCGACTCAGACTGTGAGAGACGCCGTGGTGAAGGGCTCCGGAGATTTCAACCACCTGGGGTTCTTAACGTGCACTGACATCACACAGTACACGGGCCTCTAGAATTCTACCTCCATCGAAATTCGACCGCCGCGTCCGGGATCGAATCCGCGTCTTTCGGGTCAGCAGCCGAGTGTCATAACCACTGAGCCACCGCGGCGGCCCTGGCGTCAGGTTACATCACGCCACGCGGCGACTGCGTTCATAAAGTGAGCGGGCGAGCTTATACCTTCAAACTAAGAAGTCTTAAATGTGTCTGCAGACTTTTTTTTTATTTCCCGTCCCTTGAATGGACAGCTTGTTCTGTGCCAGTTTCTTGACTTTCGCGCTTTACAGCGAGAGCTGTCAGTGCCACATCACCGGACTTCGTGGCGTGTCGTAGTTATGTGATGTCCACAAAGCGGAGGACTGCCGCGGCAACCGCATTTTCATGAAGGCGAAACGCAAAAGGCGCCCGCGTGCTGTGCAATGCCAATTCACGTTAAAGAACCCCAGGCAGTTTAAATTAATTAGGAGCCCTCTACTGCGGCGTTCTTCGATCATATATCCCGTGTGTCGGTTCAGGACGTTAAACCCCGCAATTTATTTTCATACAAAGCGGAGAAATGCGCAAGAGAAGGCGCGCGTGGGGGGAGGGCCAGGCGCATGCGAGCGCGAGCCTTTTCTTATTTGTCTCTCAACTGCGGAGAACCTTATTAAGCGATTCCTTTAGACGTCAAGAATTTACCATGCCCTCTGGAACGCACAAGCTTACAGCATTCATGAGACTGCGAATTCAAGCGCAGAGTTTGCGAGGACCTAACTCGTCGTTCATCCGAGGCCGAAAGTGAGTTCTTACGTCTGCGCTAGGCGGCCATAATTGCAACCGAGATGATGCGCTCAGGACGCTGCACGTTAGCGGGGGTCAGTGACCGCAAATGCGCTGCGTGATATGATACCGCGGTCTTTAAAATCTAAAGGTACAGCCTTTGTCAAAAGTAAATAGTCCAAAGAGTTTGCTTGTAAGCCTTGTAGCAGAGCTCTCCAGCATATTTGGCAATATTGGCAGCTTGGGAGGGTTGAGGGCGCGAGTTCCTCCCTCCTTCGAGAGATTGAGGGCGGTGAGGGTACAAAACGAGCCACGCTGTACTGTTCATAAGAAAACCCCTTGCGCTGTATATATTTAAAGACAAAGGTCACGTTCTGTAAAATCGAGGCAAAACGATTTTCAGCACTGCGTACTACCAAATCTGTCTCTGACATTCCCGCTGCAAGCAGTAACCTTATGTCCTGCGAGTTTTTTCTCCTCGGCTTCGGTACCTTGGAGTACCTGGGGAAGAAAGAAACCGACTTCGGCACTACTGGAAGCCTCAGTCTGGGCAACCTCTTTCACGTTCTGACGAACCACAACCGCTTTCCGCTTCCAGTGGCGACGTCCCGCTGAACTTGCGTCGTCTGCCCTTTAGCAGCCCTCCATCATTCTGCGCCGTGTTTCAAGGACGTTCGTCCGGTTCCACGAGGATCGACCGCCCCTTCAAGGCATCCTTCATCCACCGCCGAAAGTGGGCTTCTCCTCCTTTTCCTTCTCGCCACGTTGCCGTTTCCTTTTTCTGTACGTGTTGAAGGGCACGCGCAAGCTCGATCTTTTTTTGGGCGGCTTCTTTCATTCCTTCTTCTCCATTACCTCTCCTTATTTCCCTTACCCTCCCCCTCCTTCCCGGAGTGCTTGGCTTCACTCGGGCTCGGCAGATAATCAGCGGGCTTTAGCGTAGCAAGCGCTCTTCTCCACGGAGCCTTAGTGCTGGCCTTAAATGGTTTTTCCTCCTGCGGGCTTTCCGCATCCATCGCAGTGTTGTCGGCCACCGGTCTGTTCATCGGTAAAGACACATGACGCTTTCAGAAGCTACGAAGACGGTTGTTCTTTACAATGCATGGTACATTTTAGCAGCACAATCTCTGTGAGCTTCATGTGACTTACACAAATGAACTTAACGCGTGTGCGTGGAAGAATCTCCAAGGTCATGGCTGTTTTTCAGGTGTGCCGATCAGAGATTTGGTTGCAGAAAGCGCGTTTCTTCAACGGCAGCATACGCTGCCAATCAGGTGCATATCCTTTCTTGAGAGCCCCGTAATGGTGTGATGAGGGATTAGGGCACCCGTGGCGTCTGGCACTGACGAAACGTCGGAGTCTGCCGCACTGCAGCCACAAAAAAAAAAATTGACTGATGGTCGGGCATAGCCAATCACGGTTTAACATGCGTTAGCACTTTAGCGTAATTTTTTTTTCATGTTTGGGGTGGTTTTGCTTGTTTTAATGTATTGTTGCTTGATTTAACTTGGTTTCGGTTTAAGATCAATTTATTTGTGGATTGCCACTCCCGCTGTCGTTGTGCCCGTTGTTGTTTTCGTCGTCGAGTTCGAAAATACCCTTCCTCAGAGAACCCGGATGCCTCGGGTTAGCATGGAGAGAACCTCGGGTTAGCCTTCATGTTAACCCGCGTGTTAAAACACTCCTAGCTGCGAATGCGAAGCGAGGCGAACTCCCTCTCTACCCCCGGCGCGGCAGCAGCCGTGATGATGATGATGATGATGATGATGATGATGATGATGATGATGATAACTTTATTTTCCGCCAGATAAGGAAGCCCCCTACTCCCCGTCCCCGGCACGCAGGCCTTGGTGACGGGGGCCGGGACCTCCGCTGTGGAGCCGCCTGTGACGTCATCTGTGGCGCGAGCGCTCTGAGTGGCTGCACCACCTGTGACGTCACGTATGGCGCGCGCCTCTCATTGGCTCCTCCGCACCGCAAGTGTTCTCCTCTTACTCTTCCACGTCGGCGCTTCGAAAGGTCAAAGGTCAAATTGGCTTCACGAATCTGGTTGCCTCAGTTGAAATGGCCCATAACCACTGCGGGGGACGGGCCAAGCTGTGGTCTAGACCCAAACAAGAGATGGAATATCCACGCTAAGTTAGTTCAAACGTCACTGGATACGTGAATAAGGAAGCTGGGATGGTTTAAAATAATAATGCAAGGGATGGCGACACATTAGGAATGAGAATTGGAAAAAAATAGAGCACATTTGAAGCGGGGAGGTTGTCTTTTGTGAGTTAAGAAACTCAAGGTTGCAATGATATAACTGCAGAAAAACTTCCGCACTAGCTCTAGGTCATGTCCTTGGACGTTTGTAGCGAAGGAGAGGAGTAGTGGAATAGAAAGCGACAGCCCTAATCGAGCGAAGCGAATCTCGGCGCTTCTATTTCTCCTTCTCTTTTCTTCTTCTGATATACAGGTGATCTTTTTTTACCCATTTACCGCTTTTTATTTTTTGTAATGTGAGAAACATGTCTGCGTGGTGCGTGTAGGTGGATTGTACAGCAAGGCGGACCTTATGCGTGTGACAGAGCTCAATAATGATACTGAACAGTGGATTTATTAGTGGGTCACGGCGACCAACGCACGCAGCGATCAGGTCGTAGCAAGACGGCAGAACCAGCCGAAGGAAGCAGCTCCAGCACGAGCCTCGCGCCGGAACCACCAGCGATGACGACGAAGTGCGGCACCGCGGAGACGTCCTCTTCTTCTTCTTACAATGGCCCCGGCGAGAAGGAATAGCCATCCTGGCGATTTACGGCGAAGAAACGACAGGCGGGTTGTAATACGGTTTGAGGCGACTAACGTGGACGACCTCGAGACCACGACGGCGGTGGTCCGAGGAAGGTGTAACTGGCTCAGTGAGGTAGTTGACAGGAGACGTGCGTTGAATGACGCGATAAGGGCCATGGTACTTGATGGAGAACTTGATGTCGGCAGGAACCCAAAGCCAAACAAGAGAGTCAGTCGGAGCAGGCCTGGCATTGTCGTGCACGTCTTTGCGGTACCCTTGTGTGTCGGAAGTAAAGGTGCGGGCCAGCTGACGGCACTCTTCAGCCTTGTGAGCAAGATCGGAGAGAGTTGTGTATTCAGATGGATCTGGTCGGTAGGGTAAAATGGTGTCGATGGTACAGGGTGGTTCACGGCCATATAAGAGGAAGAAAGGGGAGAAACCTGTCGTCGCTTGATGGGCGGTATTATAGGCAAAAGTCACAAACGGAAGTACCTGATCCCAGTTGGAATGGTCAGACGAAACGTACATTGCGAGCATGTCGCCCAGAGTGCGATTGAAACGCTCCGTGAGGCCGTTTGTTTGCGGATGGTAGGCAGTAGTCGCACGGTGTATGATTTGACATGCTGAGAGGAGCTCTTGAACTACCTCGGACAAAAATACGCGGCCCCTGTCACTGAGGAGCTCCCGAGGTGCGCCGTGACGGAGGACGAAGTGGTGTAGAATAAAATAAGCGACGTCACGAGCTGTGGCCGTGGGAAGGGCGGCTGTCTCGGCATAACGGGTCAGGTGATCGACGGCGACGATTATCCATCGGTTACCTTCCGGAGTGCAGGGAAGTGGGCCATAAAGGTCGATGCCGATGCGGTCAAAGGGGCGAGCGGGGCATGGTAAAGGCTGCAGGGGTCCGGCCGAGCGACAAGGTGAATCCTTTCGTTGCTGACAGGCATCGCACGATCGAATGTAGCGGCGGACAAAATTGTACATTCCACGCCAGTAGTAGCGCTGACGAAGCCGGTGATATGTTTTGAGGACACCAGCGTGAGCACTTTGCGGGTCAGTGTGATGGTGGGCACAAACGTCGGAGCGGAGATGGCGTGGGATAACCAGTAAGCATTTTCTGCCGTCAGGGTTGTAGTTTCGGCGATAAAGGAGACCATCCCGGACGGAGAAATGAGAAGCTTGGCGGCGGAGAGCTCGCGGATATGCAGCCATGGTAGGGGCATTGATGACATTGAACAGGGCAGAAATCCAAGGATCTCGGCGCTGCTCGGAAGGCATATCTGAGACTGTGAGAGCGGTCAGGGGAGGGTCTGGTGTGGGAACAGAAGCAGGGACACCGGCGACCGAGAGAGAGCGTCGGCGTCAGAATGCTTGCGGCCCGAGCGGTACACAACACGGATATCATATTCCTGAAGGCGCAAGGCCCAGCGTCCGAGACGGCCCGACGGATCTTTGAGTGTAGCGAGCCAACAGAGGGCGTGGTGATCTGTTATAACGTCGAACCTGCGTCCGTACAGGTAAAGACGGAACTTGGTGATCGCCCAGATGATCGCCAAACACTCTTTTTCGGTAACGGAGAAGTTTAACTCTGCTGTCGTGAGGGCGCGGCTGGCATAAGCGACGACGTATTCAGAAAAACCATGCTTGCGCTGGGCGAGTACCGCACCGAGGCCGACACCACTGGCGTCAGTGTGGAGTTCCGTTGGAGCATCGGGATCGTAATGACGAAGTATGGGCGGTGATGTCAGAACTTTGCGGAGCTTTGCGAAGGCCTCGTCGCAGGCCGGTGTCCAAGAGGACAAGTTAGCGGGTCCATTCATGAGCTTTGTTAGTGGGGCGATGATTGTAGCAAAATTACGTACAAAACGACGAAAGTAGGAACATAGGCCCACGAAGCTGCGCAGCTGTTTGAGAGAGGCCGGTTTCGGGAAGTCAGCAACGGCGTGCAGCTTCTCAGGATCGGGGAGGACCCCATCTTTACACACGACGTGGCCGAGGATGGTGAGTTGGCGGGCTCCGAAGTGACATTTTTTAAGGTTCAGTTGAAGGCCGGCACGAGCAAGGCAGGTCAGCACCTGGCGGAGACGATGCAGATGAGTGGGAAAATCAGGAGAGAAAACCACGATGTCGTCCAGATAACAAAGACAGGTCTTCCATTTGAGGCCACGCAGCACGTTGTCCATCATTCGTTCAAATGTTGCTAGGGCGTTACAGAGGCCGAATGGCATAACGTTGAATTCGTAAAGCCCATCCGGAGTGATGAAAGCGGTCTTTGGGCGATCAGCTGGAGCCATGGGAACTTGCCAATATCCGGAGCGTAGGTCAAGCGAAGAAAAGAATTCGGCGCCTTGCAAACAGTCCAATGCATCGTTAATGCGTGGGAGTGGATACACATCCCGACGTGTGATTTTGTTAAGACGTCGATAATCCACGCAGAAGCGTATAGACCCATCCTTTTTCTTGACAAGGACAACGGGAGATGACCAGGGACTACTTGATTCTTGAACAACACCGCGGTGGAGCATGTCGTCGACTTGTTCGGCTATGACACGACGCTCTGTAGGTGACACACGGTATGGGCGCTGGTGCGGAGGCGGGTGAGTACCCGTGTCGATGGGGTGGGAGACAGCCGTCGTCCGGCCCAAAGAGGCTTGCGGCGTGTCAAATGAAGACGAAAAATGGTGCAACAGCTCAAGAAGCTGCTCGCGGTGGCGTGGCTTGAGGGCAGTATCAACAGAACAGGCGAGGAGATCACGCTGAAGCGGGTCAGAAGCCACATTAGTAGGGGTCAACGCATCAACTTCGCAAGCAGACGAACGGTCGGTAGCGTCGAGGTCAAATAGTAAGTCCACGGGCTCAAAATGGCCAACGCACTCTCCACGAAGCAAAGTAACGGCGTAAGAAAGTGTATTGAAGACCAGAAGTGTGCTGGCACCATTGCGCAAGTCAAGCACGGCGAAGGGCTGTGAGATACGGTGGCGGCAGAAAGCAATGTCGGAAGGTGAGAAGAGAACGGTGGTGTCGGAGGTAGAAGCAGCACAGAGAGGAACAAGGACAGCGCTAACGGGTGGGATAGTAGTGTCCTGAGCGACATGGAGTTTCGGAAGAGCACGAGGACCCACGTCATCAAACGCAGCGGCGGATGGCAGAGCGCATGGCACGGAAAGTTCGACGTGAGGGCGGGCGCAGTCAATCATGGCATGATGATGGGACAGAAAATCCCAGCCGAGAATGGCATCATGAGAACAAGTGGTGAGGACGATGAATTCAATAAAATACACTTCGTTCGCAATTACTACCCGGGCGGTGCAGAGAGCTGTGGGCTGGAGATACTGTGCGGTGGCGGTACGTAGCGACAAACCGGAAAGAGGCGTCGTCACCTTGCGAAGAGAGCGGCAGAGTTTTTGGCTTATAACAGATACGGCGGCACCAGTGTCTATGAGAGCAAGCGTCGAAACACCTTCCACAATAACGTCAATGACGTTCGCAGGGAAAAGAGGACTTTGACGGTCAGCGGAGTACGCAGTTCGTGCCTCGGGAACTGCGGCGGTTAGTTTCCCTGCTCGGCTGAGGAAAGTCGACGGCGCATGGGCGAAATGGAGCGGCGGCGGGGTGACGGTGAGCGACGAGACGAGGAAGCATGGTGGTCAGAAGGTTCAGGTGGCTGCCCCGGCGGAACTCTGAAGTAGGGCGCCGAATAGGACATGCCCGTATATTCAGGCCTCGACAGTGACATGCGGCGTCAACAATGGCGGGAGACGTGCCCGGGAATGCCGCAAGCAAAGCATATCGGACGGTTGTCCGATGTGCGCCATGGCGAGGTGGGCGGCGCAACTCTACCAGTAGTGCGTGGCGAGCGCATGATGGCCGAAGGATACGCATACGCCGTGGGAGGGGCTGGGCGAGCCACAACTTCGGCGTAGGTGCGAGGCGCCGCCGCAATGGGGTGCGGCGCGAAGGCGTCAGAATAACACAGCGGCGAAGCACTCGGGGTAGGTGGAGATAGGGCAGCCTCAGAAAGCGCCATCCGTTCAGCGACAGGAGCTGGAGGATGGCCGGAAGGAAGAGCTTCCGAGACCTGTCGCTGGATTTCATGTCTGAGCTGCGGCGCCAAAGAACATGATGGTTCGGGTAGAGATGGTAGGAGAGATAGCTGGCGGGCAACCTCCTCGCGGACAAATTTCTTGATTTCGGTGCTGAGGAAGGAGGAGTCGGGGTCCGCGGCCAGTCCAGCGAGCGACGCGTCAGCAGGGTGACGAACCGAAACGCGTTGCTTCCGTAGCTCGTCGAAACTTTGGCAAAGTTCGTATACCCTTGCGATGGTGGTCGGACTCCTAGCCACGAGCATGTTGAAGGCGCCATCATCGATGCCCTTCATGACGTGGCGAATTTTATCTTCCTCTGTCATAGATGGGTTCACTCGTTTACATAGATCGACTATGTCCTCGATGTAACTGGTGAAGCTTTCACCGGTCCTCTGCGCTCGCGAACGGAGACGCTGTTCAGCGCGAAGTTTGCGAACGGCAGGGCGGCCGAATACTTCGGCAAACGTAGTTTTGAACACGGACCAGGTGGTGATGTCCGACTCGTGGTTCCGATACCAGAGGTTTGCGACGTCAGTAAGATAGAATACGACGTTGTTAAGTTTCAGAGCGTCGTCCCACTTGTTGTGCCGGCTCACCCGTTCGTAGGCTGACAACCAGTCTTCCACATCTTGGTCGCAGCTGCCACTAAAGATAGCAGGGTCGCGTTGACGTGAGGGACCAGAACAGGTGATAGGTGGAAGCAGGTCGCAGGAAGCAGGAAGCAGGAAGCAGGGTCGGGGGCTGCTGGCTTCGGTCCTCCATGGGAACGGACACCGTGCGACTGTGGATTTCCAGGGCGACTTCGGGGGTTGGGATCGTTGCACCCTCCACCAAGTGAACAGTGGATTTATTAGTGGGTCACGGCGACCAACGCACGCAGCGGTCAGGTCGTAGCAAGACGGCAGAACCAGCCAAGGAAGCAGCTCCAGCACGAGCCTCGCGCCGGAACCACCAGCGATGACGACGAAGTGCGGCACCGCGGAGACGTCCTCTTCTTCTTACAATACGATTAATTAACTAACTGATCAACGTTCTCATTTTAAATTTTAGGAGGCAAGGTTGTATTGCGAAATTGAAGGAAGTCAACATCAACGGACACCCTGTTTGTAAATATTCTTATCTGGCGATGTGGTTCGAATGCCGAACGTCAAAAATACGCATTTCAAAAGCACGTTCAGTTGTCTTTCCCAGGTTGCATATTTATAAAATGGAGCCACTTAGCGTGGTATGGACGCCGAAATCAAAGTCCCTTCTTGTACATCAACAAATACAGAAATTTCGCCCCTATTTGATGCATTGCAAATGCAAGAGACATAATTCTGTAGCTTATGCAATGCGAGGAAACCAACGCAACGAGCTCTTGAATGCGTAATAAGGCTGAAACAGCGCACGTGCACAAGGACGAAGGAATATAAAGGGAAAATAAGGTTGAAACAGCGCAGGTGCGTTGTTTTAGCCTTATTAGCGCGACAGCGTTAAACAGCTCGTGTCGCAGGAAATCCGGCTTCGGCGTCGTTGACCACGAGCGAAAAATCAATAGAAAATCCCCAGATAAGCAACCATAGAAGCAGGTAGGCCACCTTGGTCACGTAACCTTGTGACGTCATCACAAACTGCCCACTGGATTGTGAGCAAACTGCGCATCATGGCAAGTGGAAGTAAAATTAATGATTGGTCGCTAGAGGTTGCTCGGCAAAAGCAACCTGGGTCGTTCAAGCCCAGCTGGGTGGCAGCACCTGCCACCGCAACCACTGCGCCAGGAGTGGTATGATGACTCCCGGGGATCGATGAATGCCAAGTAGAGAATGTCCAATTCTGCACATATTAGCATTAATTTAATAAGCTATCGCGTCATACCCTTAAAGGGTCCCTGAAAGGGTGGCCATGTAGGCAAAGAGAAGTCGAAATACTGATAGACATTGAACGATTCATCATCCTACCGCAAAAATTTTTCATGTACCTTGTGTGGAACCAGAGATAATGGCTATTAAAAATGACCACCAGCCCTTTCCCTCTCAACTCGTACACCGGAGCGAGCCATAAAAAAATAAAGATTACAGGCCGGGACCATGCTCCGCCCACAAATACGTCATCGACGGGATCGGTTTGTTTACTTCCGGTTGACGCGCTCTTTCGCTCGCTCGCTTTCCCGCTGTCTGCTGTGTTCACCTGTGTCTCGCAACCGTCGCTGCGGCTTCTCTCGAACTATGGACCCCGAGCTGAAGGAACGACTTTTGCGGATGAGTGCCGAAATGGGATTTCAGCCTTAAGGCTGGGACACATGTGAGAAATGTGTATGCGATTCGCTGCGGCTCACCGTTGCGAACGACGTCGCAATGACCGATCGCAGCTCGTCGCCTGCATCCAACCTGCTGGATGTCAACGACGAGCCGCGCGCAGCAAACGCAACGACGGGAAGCGGGAGCCGATACGAGCGCGGAGAGCGGCAGCGTCATGATGGCGTACAGCGCGCTGCTCAGGGCGCTCGGGGCCGAGCCACGCCGGGCCGGCCTGCCAGCCTTGATGCCGGCCGCTGGCGACTGAAAAACGCGCTAGTATTGTTTGTTCTCGTCCATAGCAAGCCCTGGGATAGATGCATGTCAAAAATTCATCATTTCTGACGATCGCTGGCCAATATCAAGTTGCTGGTAAAAGTGATGACTGCGATACAAGGAGATTTCATCACACAGCCACTTTGTTGCTGCTGCTACTTGGTGCGGTTCGCCTGCCGTCTGCTAGCTCCGTTGCTGAAGGCGTCGTGGAAATCGAACATATCTTTTATTATGGGACGAGTTCGCAGTAAAGCGATGTGAATAGTAGGCCGTTTATTATAGCGCAGGCGACTTCCAAAGCGCCGTCAGCTGCGGCTTCAATGCGAAACCAGATAGGCCTAGCGACGACTAGGGCAACCTGGGACCAGCGCGCAGTTCGTCGCGCGGTGTTGCCGCAGGCGGTGTCGTTGCCGAACGATCCACTTTTGCACAGGCATATTGTCGCTGCTCGAATCTAGGAAGCATCTTTTCTGGTATCATGGCTGTTTTGTATTTTCTTGTGCGAACGTGAGGTACGCCGAGCATGCCGGCCGGCCGGCCAGCCTGGATCCCGTCTGCCGGCGTCATAAAAACGAGCTAAAGTGTGTTCTGGACGTAAAAAATAAACCCTGGGATAAGAAATGTGAAAAATGTGTCATTTTTGAGGATCGCTGAACAATACTGAGCTGCTGGTGAAGGCAACGACTGTGCTGCGAGCAAACTTCTTGCCACAACCGCCTCGCACTTGCCGCTGGCCCGACGAAGGGGTCCGGCTCGCCTGGCGCCGCTCGCTTCTTTGCTGAAGGCGTCGCGGAAAGTGACCATACTATTATTTTATTGTGAGATGATGCTGTTGACTGTAAAGCGATGTGTAGAGCAAGCCTTTTATTATAGCTCAGGCGACTTCCGAAGCGCCGGCCGCTGCGGCTTCGATGCTAAAGAGGCTATAGGCCTAGCGACGACCACGGCAGCCAGGCAGCAGCAGAGCTCGTCGCCCGGAGCGCCCGCGGGCGGTGCCGTTGCCGAAAGCTCGCAACATAAGCAGGCATGCTTTCTCGCTGCTCGAGCAGTCTTTCTGATAACAAGGCGATCTTGTCTTTTCTTGTGATATTTGTACAACATCCCAAGCAGCACTCAGGCACTGCTGCACGGCGGCGAAGTGCGACACAGGTGCGCGTAGCTTGGGTAGATCGGCGCAGCGATGCTCACCGCTTAATGTGTGTCTGCTTGTAGTGGGGCGGCAGTTCGCAAGCGACGATCGGTGCGGCGCGTCGGCCAAGTTTATAAGGACACGCCGTTCAAAAATCCGGCGCTGAATCCTGACGACGACGACAGCTCGCTCGCTTCCATCTTTCGGCAGACAGTGCCGAAGGGCAACATCTTGCCGAACCCTGTGTTTGCCACCAACGACACAGCACGGCCGATCCATTTTGATTGCGCATGCGACGGAGGTCACTACAGAAATCAGTAGTGCAGTGACTCCAAATCGCACCTCGATTCTCGATTCGGTTCGACGGCGGCGCCGGCGGAGTCACACAAGCGGTACGAGCAGACGACCACATGGTAAACCGGAAGTGCAGTACTAATTTCTGACACCCAACACACAATAACCGTGTAAACATACATACAAACGATAACTCTCCTCGCTGAAATGCGAAATGTTCCCGAAAAGAGTAAGAATGTGAAGTATCTAGAGCTTTTAGTTTGTTAAATGCGTGATTTCATGTTGGCACCGCGAACCAATGATAGCCCTGCGCTGGTGACGTAAAGAGTACAAAAGTGACGTAATGAGTACGGATTCGGGCGGAAGTTCACCGCCGCTGGTCGCCGCGAGGCTCGGGAATGGTAGTTTTTGAAAATGTATTATAAATTATCTACTAGCTCTTGATGTATTGTACGCGGCGTGAACGTTCAGTGGCCTACGCTCTACATAATGCAAGTATTTTTTTGCCAACCTCAGACACCCCTTTCAGGGACCCTTTAAGGCGGAGCTTAAGTGTCCCCTCCAGTTTTTATGTCATACCAGCACACCCATCAGTCTGTGTTGTTGCGTCTTAAATGTGCATTTTTGACGTTCTATAATTCGAGCCAAAACGCCGATTAAGAAAACATAAAAGCAGGGCTCAATTTCAATGTTAACGGCCTTCAGTTTCGCACTATAACCTCAATTTTTCAATATAACGTTAAAAGACCCCAGGTATTCGAAGTTAATCCGTACCTCCCCACTACGGTGTTCCTCCTAGCCCATGCGTAGCTACGAGACGTTAAACTCACCTACCTGTACATGTGAAAGAAAAGTTTCGCCTTCTGTCCGTGAGTGTATGGTGACCTGTATGTTCGCACAACGTGGACAAGAATCCAGAACGTAGATAGAGAGAAGAAACTTTACTAGGAGCATATGGTAGGGCTTCTCTTGAGCTTTGTGCGTGGTTTCCTCATTTCGAGTCTCCGCTGGGCTTGGCAGCCCGGGGAACCTGCTAGATGAGGTCCTGCTGGCACTCCAGGGTATCGCTGGTCAGCTGTGCCTCATATCTGGCCACGTACATGCATATCTGGCCACGTAAAAGTGTTTGGATCTGGCGCTTGTGGACACGTCGAAACAAGCGCGGGTATCTGCGGACGAGCGCACTTGGGTCAACGCATCAACTCCTCTGCTCCGCGTTATCTCTGAGAGGGATGCGGGAACAGCACTTAAGTTCAGACTTTGTCCTTTATTCTTTATTTGTAGCGAAAGGCATGTCTCAGCCTCCAGTAATTCGTGCCATTTTTTTTTAATTATGTGCATTTTCTTTCTTACAATTTTGTACAACCTGAATTCCTTTTTAGGATAGCTGGAAACCTCTAAAACCTGTTCAAAGGAGGATAACGATACAAAGGAAAATGACCTGTTCATTTCTCGAAAAACCTCGTTGCGAAAGTGTATAATAACATTTTCATTTTCCGTTAGACACGAAATAACAGATCCAAGAACACGGTCAATAGTGCAGCCTACATTGCACCTTGGAGCTCAGCCTTTCCCTCTACAGCAATAGGACCGCCTAAGGCGAGAGAAATGTATAAATATTGCCCGCGTAAAAAGAAAGTCTGTATTCCACTATTGACTTCAGTGAAAAGAAACTATACCAAGCTATCATTTCAGTGCAGTTAGAAAATTACCATAGCCGAAACATTAAACTGGTATAAACATATTATAGAAACTACTATGCCCAAATATCGGAAACTTTCCAATAAGGAGAAAGAAATTGTTGCCGCTGAAATTTAATGCAGGTACACAATGCGGCGATAGCAAAGTGCAAAAATATTGTCTCGCCAAAGCTCGCTTACAAGGAGCTAGAGACGCTGTGCAAAAATAACGTCATCGCATGCATGTGAACTTCATGAAGAGTCCGTTAAACTCCACGTTCATGATGGATACTACGCCATTATTTGAGGCAGAAGCGTGCGTTTCCATCTCGATGTAAAAACAGTCACAGGTGAGCCAATTGCAAGAAAGTGCCGTTTTCAGCTCCATTCCAAGCGTAAATCTTCCGCGGTGTCTTTGACAGCTGATTACACTCGATTCGAAGCCACTCTTCCGTTACTGTCCCATGCGTCGGAAAGAAACGTTACCTGCACTCTCGGGACTTGAACGTACCAAGCAGGCAACGCGGGCTCACATAAGACGCGCGAATCCTTTCCACGAGCGCGATATCTGCCAATAGCGCGTGTATGCGGTTGCGGCTTTTGTTTCGTAACGCGCGGCAGAAGGCCGCCAACACAAGCGCACCAGCGAGGTCCTCTGGAGCTCAAAGCGGAGGAGCGTCATGCGAAATAAAGCTTCCTTACAGCTCCCAACAAAGGGTTTATGGTGGCAACTGAGCTAAACGTCTCTTCCATGTTGCGAGCAGCAGGCTCTCTTCGGGGTCCCGAGTCAAAGGTTAACTGCCCGGAACGAACCGGAGACTCTCCACGGTCGCCTGAGCGAATCGAGCGCTTAGACAGAGTCGCTTCCGCTATGGCTGCGTATTTTATTGAAAGGGAACATCAAGCGGGAATCTGCAGCTTTGCTCCCACTCGACTCAATCTCTCGGTCTCGGCGATGGCGCGCCGTTTGTATCATTCATGGGCCACCGCTGCACCTCACTTGTGTGGCTTCACTTCTGCGGCGAAATTACTTTTTTTTTTCCTTTTCTTTTCTTCCTCTCAGCTTATGTTTTCCCCAGGTAGTTTTTCTCCTGGTCGTCTGGCGTGATCTTGTGGGCGCATGCGCTCTCTGCTTTCTGTACAGTCAGGGCGCTGGGCAGCGAATAAATGCTATATGAGAAAAAAAAACGCATATTTTGCTCTATTCAACTCAATTTATAAGTCCAAACGCGCAAACTTATTCCTCGGTTATGTGCTCGCTGCTTTTCATTGTCGTAGAGATGAACACTGTAGCAGTACCGCCTCGCAAGCGAGAGGTGCGGGGTTCGATACCCAGTGCCGTCGGGTAGTGATACAATGGGTACAAGTTTTCCCCTGCCTAATGCTCGGCTCATTTAGGGTAAACTGCTTATGTGTCTTTGGCTCCACCTTGAGTAGAAGAAAAATACCTTGCGCCATGGCGCGCTTCGGCCACAGATGATCTTGCGCCATAAAAATTCATGATCATCGTCATAAAAATTGTAAAAGGACGCGTCCGAAAAAAAAATGAGCTTGTGTCCTGTAACTCTAGCTTCGTGCTACGTTAAATAAACATCACCTAAATCATTCGAATTGCCTCGATTAAATAAACAGCGCTGACAACCTCTCATAACGCCTCTCTTTTTTTTTTTTCAGTTTTCTTCTTGAAGTGCTAATGGCATTTGAGCTCCACCCCACCTGTGTGCAGGTGTCGTTCTGACGCTTTCTTTTTTTTTTCCCCAAAAAAACCTCATTGCCGTGCGGCAAGAAAAGACAGCGCTACTTCCTTTCTCTTCCTTCCTTCTTGCTCGCTTACTTATTTTCCAGGACTCGACACCATCAGCTAAGGCATGCAGGCAGTAGTGGGAGGATAAACAAACGAAAGAAAAGTTCTCATACTTAAGCTCTTTTTCCTCCTCCGGCTACTTTGTGATAAAAACCAAAGCCAGCATATCCCAGATATTCTCCACCGCCGCTAAGCACTCGTTTGCTCTTTTCACTTAAAGTGTAAATTTTCTCCCACGTCAGTCAAGAGCTGTGTGTGTTTGTGTGTGTGTGTGGGGGGGGGGGGGGGGAGGGGGGGGGGAGGCGGTCTGCGTCAAGGTGTAGCCTGCCATCTGCCGCGTCTCTACACACAACACCCCTCCAGGGTGCAACGTCGTTGATACTCTTTCTCCCGGTATCTTTGAACATTTGTATTCTGCAATATAAATTAGGCCCATCTCTCGCCTTATTTATAGAGGTTGTCGTGTGTCCCGCAAACAGATACACGGCCCACTCTGAAGAGGGCAGTCTGCATACGAGTATTGAGGGGGCGCGGCTTTTTGACTATGTCCGATCGTCCCTCTCCGCCCCCCCCCCCCCCACCCCCCCCCCCCCCCCCCCCCCCCCCCCCCCCCTCGCTTTTTCCCGCACTCCTTGTCCGCCGGCACAAAGCGCGCATATTGAAATAAATGTTCTCGTGTCGGCTGGCTGCGCAATAGTGATGGACAGGAGGATTACAAAGATTTCTTCCTCTATCATACCACGCTGTGTTCCTCTTCTCTCTCTTTTTTTGCCTCAGAGAGCCTGCTCCAGGGCTCCAATTTATTTCTCTGCAATCTTTTCGCTTCCTTTTTGTTTTCTTTCCCCTCACTCTGGAAAGAACATCCCGGTGCCTTGGAACGAGCAACTGGGGAGCCCTAAATTCAGCAGCGGAGGACCGGAAGTGGACGCGATAAGTTATACCGCGCGCCTCGAAATAAATGTCCTGAGCTGTTGGTTTACCCCGCTGATTCGATCTTGAAAGCGGCGACTCCGTGGCTTCCGACGCCGCGGTGATAGGGGGGGGGGGGGGGGGGGGGGGGGGGGGGCTACAACGGTGCAACCTTGTCTGCTGGCTCTGCGAAGCGCGGGCGGGTTTGAAGCTGCTCGAGAGACGTGTGGGCGTGCACTGAGCTTCAATTGCGCAAAACAGGACGCGGACGAAGGGAGAAGCCATGTGCAACGCAGACAGTTTTACTTTAGAGAATCGGGCAGTGCCACTACGTAGCAGTCGAGGCACATCGCACCAAGGAGAAATCTGATCGTCCGACGCCCTGGCACTGAAGGAAAAACCCAAGCCCTCAGAAAAAGTAAAAATTCTTGAAATTGAGCACCAGCTTTTGAAGCAGCTTCAGAGACAAGAAAAACAGACGTATCGAGAAGGTCCACGAAACATAACTATAGCTAACGTTAGGTTATCACCCAGCACATCAACGTGACTGCGACGGCTCACTCAAGGAAATGTGCCACACAGTGCATTAGCCCGCCCTTGACAGCCACACAAACAAATAAGCAAGCTCAGTCAAAGGAAGTGGTTTAACACGCGAATAAAAACTAATAAATCTGATGGACCTCACAAGTCACTGGCGCACATGTTTTTAGTGAAAATAGAGCAACTGAGAGCACGCACACAGTCGTGCATCAGCAAAAAAAAGGGATTACTCTAAAAAATTACAGCAGTAAACAGGCAAGGAGACACAAAAGCCTGTAAAGCAACCTATGTGACATTAAATACTAGACAAACAGCCCTCTATAAAAGGTGATGTCTTATGTGGACAAGGAAGTGCACGGTATGTTTATGCAAGCATCGTTGTTACGAATACGAAAGCTTCAGTGATAAATAGGCCCCAATTTATACATGAAATACTTTTACCTCCCATTCTAGACAAATCAAGGCGAACATTGTCCTGAAACCGCGGCGAACCTGTAGCCGAACATATTGTTACGGAGTGTGACGAAGACGAAGCTGGCAGTGGCGCGGGACGGAGCGCTCGCGCTAGGCCAGCGGCCATTAAATCATCTCTTGTTCATGGTTCACCACGCCTCATTCTTCGGCTGGTCGCCACGTTATATTTGGTGTGAGGTGCTAGGGTCCCTTCATCGCCATCCTGGTCCCGGAGCTTCGGTGTCCTGCGCCTGCCGTGGGCGTCGGCCGTGAGTGCCTGGTCCGCGTCGCCCGGTCATGCCCCAGCCCGCCCGACCTGAACCGACCTCGCCGCTCACCCCATCCCCGTCCCCCGCCCGGACCACAAGACACGATAACCCAAGACCCGACCGACCCGAGACCCGACCGACCCGAGACCCGACCGACCCGACCGACCCGAGACCCACACGTGAAGACACCGCCCCCCTGCCCCTGCTGTCCGGTGCGTCCAAGGACTTCGGCCGTCAGCTCCTGGCACCCTCCGGCCCGGATGCTTCGTGGACCGGGACTCATCCTTCGATCATCTCATCCACTGTGGCGGCCAGCACTGCACCATCTCGTATATACTGTTCAACCCTCCACTCAAGACCATCGCCATTTCGCGCGTCTGTTCGTCACCGATCGGGACGATCGCTCGGAGGCTCCGGGTAGTGTGACGAAGACGAAGCTGGCAGTGGCGCGGGACGGAGCGCTCGCGCTAGGCCAGCGGCCATTAAATCTCTTGTTCATGGTTCACCGCGCCTCATTCTTCGGCTGGCCGCCACGTTACAATATAAGCAAACCTCACGCCGGACATGGCGGCGAGCTTATCCGGAATAATCCGAAACTTTTCGTCCGATGGTATCCAGCAGAAAAACCTTCAGCCCCGAGCAGGATTGGAACCAGCGGCGGCGCAAACGGAGCTGCTTCATTTCAGCATGGCTGGAACAACTCGACCATCGCCGCTTTTTTTTCTTTATTGCCATCAATATGGTATAATATGCACAATGAAACCGTCATTCGCGCTATGCCTAGCGTAAAAAGGCCAAAATTTTTTTATTACTGATAATAATGAAATGAAAGGGAGCCAGCCTCTAGCGCTGAACTTTGGATATCATATTCTTTATCATCATCCGCCCGTTCATTCGACGCCGTGAATGTTTGCGAACGCCGCTGAAGACAAAAATTGGTGTAGAGGAAGAGAAAGGCGCAGAGCTGTCTCGCTTCAGTGGATCTTCGCCGTGGGTATGTGCCATTAAGCCTGAGGACATCATCATCTTCTTCTTCGGGGCAAGCGCCAAGGGTTATGCCCTGAAACCAGTGTGCGATTATATTCGCGACTATATAATTTCATCTTGTAGATTTCTGTGCTAGAATAAGAATTCCCTGCTTTTTCTTCCTGAGGAGGATAATTTTGTGTCTTAGACACAAAATTATTCTCATACTCCACTCCTTGCACACGAGTGCGTTTGTATCCGCTATGCAACCTAGCCAACCAATCCCTCACTGCGGGTATCTGCCATTAAGCCTGAGGACATCATCATCATCATCATCATCATCATCATCATCGCATCGCAATCGCGCAATGAGGAAAGGGATGAAGGAGGGAGAGATCGAAGGAAGAGAAAAAGAGACACCAGTCGCGCCGGTCACTACACACCGGCGAAGGAAGCCGAGCGAAGGAAGCCGAGCTCGTCTGTCCAGCTAAGAGCAATAACTGAGACTCCCCAAGACTCGGGCGGGGCTACTGTCATCTATGAGCCGTCCTAGAATGCACAACGCTTTTCTCGCGATGCATTTCATACTTACAGCCGCTCTCGACAACGAGATAGGCTCAACGTTTTATTTCACCCTTGCTGAGACGTTAGTCCTTTCGATGCTGGGTACACAATCACAGTTCTTCGGTTCCCATTGCTGCCGGGTACCCACCGGTACTACAAAGGGTGCAAGCTTTCCCCTGGCCTCGTGCTCGGCATATTTCCGGTTAAATTCTTGGGAAACAGGTCTCAGGCCCAACCGTGTGTAATAAGGGAGTAATTACTCATTGGCATCTACCCAAGCGCAGCCATACGGCTACAGAGGAAAACTACACAGATTTCTCTTAAACTTCGTAAAGAAAAATTCCTCCTGGTCCGGGGTTCGAACCCGGGACCAGGACGAATTTTTCTTCAACTACGAAGTTTATGTGAAAGCTGTATAGCTTTCCTTTGTAGCCGTATGGCTGCGCTTGGGTGGATGCCAATGAGTAATTACTCCCTTATTACAAATCTACTCCACCTTGGGGGATTCTCCTAAACATCTTACCAACCTCACCTTGTGCAGACGAAAAATAAGCCGTGGAGCTACATATACATAGGGCCCTTTGTTTTCGGAGGAGCCCGATTTTACCGGATTTTTGCACCCCGACCAGATTTAATAAAAATCGGTCTGAACCCGATTTCTATCCGAAGGTTCGCCTTCTAGACAAGATAGGTTTTCCAGCGTAGAACGCTGTAGACACCACACGAAAATTTGGGCACCTTTTATTCTTATTCCAGGGGTCTTCCGTAAACTGGGGACCTTAAGCCGCTTTTAACGCTCTACATTGACGAGGTGGCTTAATTTGAGGACAACTTGAAAAAGTGCGATTTAGAAGCGAGAGGACAAAACACAGGTACCGACAAGACGTCTTACTCGCATCATTTTATCGATTCTATCTGCGTTAACGACATCCTGCTTTAAGGCTCTTACGCGTTTACAGTGGTGTCTGTGATGTCCAATATTTTCACGCTCTACAAATAAAGGCAGGCAGGTCTTGCACAGACGCGGTAACGCTGCGTAGGAAATTTGTGAGGAACGCAATGATATATTTAATAGACGAGGAAACTAATTTTATTTCGCATACATGTTTTTAGTGCAACTTGTCATTTTCATGTTGTTTATAAATATTGAGCAACGAATAGGGACTCTTAAGACCTGCAGGAATACGAAAAGCTATAGTAAATTGTCTCTTGCTGCCAAAAAATTTACCCGAAGAAACTCGAAATGTGTAACTTTTTCTCAGTAACCCGATTTGTACCAGAATTCGAGCTCAAAAATATCGCCCCATTTTTTATCCACCGGATTCCGGGAAAAAAAATCAAGCCCTAAAACGAAGCGCCCTACATATACGCAATGCGTTTCAACGAAGCCCGCCAGTAATTTTTAAAAGTACGGTTTTTGAGGTAATAAGAAGCTTTTGTGTCATAGTAATAACAGTGTTGGCGGACGTCAAACAAAAGGCCAATCATCGTGGCATTCTCCGCCTCGTCCTGTCTGCGGTGCTCCTCGCCACTCCGCTGCTGCAGCGGGGGCGGGGCATATAATGTCACGTGGCCCGTGCGTCACGGAGTGTCACGTTTTGTGGGACGTCGTTCTGCGCTCCCCGCAGACGCGCGGATTTCGAATGACGCGTGAAATGGCCGAAATTTGTTGAGCCACAATAGCGAGGGTAATAGCATTTTTGAAATTTTAAAAACTGATATGGCTCTTACTAACGGCCAACTGCATGTCGCTAATTGTAATCATGCGCCTATCGGTAACAGTTGAAAAGTAAACCGTTATAATTAAGTTAATCAATTAAATACTTAACATGATTCGCCTCTATTTTGTTGCGAAAGCAACACTACGCTAGTCGCCGAGCCATTTCGCGGAGCCGAGGAAAGGCTATACTGCGCATGCGCGAGGAGCAGTGACGTCACACGGCGCACAGCTGGCGCACCGCCGCCGTCGCTGCGCGGGTGACTCAGAGGTGCCGCCGCCGCTCTCGCCAGTTGCGCATGAGCAGTAGCGGCGCACAGCTAGCGTGCCGGGGCCGCCACCGCTACCACGCGCTCTTCATCGCCTCTCTCTCTCCTCGTTGCTTTAGCAATCCCCCAGGTTTAACCAGAGCTAAACCGCTGCCAATTTTTTGACGTCCGCCAGAACTGGTATTACTATGCCGCAGACAGCTTTTCTTTAGCTCAAAAACCCTATTTTAAAAATTAGCGGCGGGTTTCCCTGAAATGCGGGATAAGATAGTGCGTGGGTTTATTCTGAAATCCGTTCCGTTATTGCTTGAGACAATATCAAAAGGCAGGCGGTGGCTGCAACTTGGTGGATGGATGATGTTGCCGTCAGGTGCTGTTCGAGCAAAAAACGAGGCTGAGGAACGCAGTGGTGTAGGAAACGGAGGTGTGAGACGGATGACCGGTACGTTGAGATATATGAGTGCGGCGTACAATGTAAGGCTCCTTTGCTGAGATTTATGGGAACAATTGTGAAAAACAAGGTGGCTAGCGATAAGAAAGAAGTGAAAAGTGACTTTATGTTTTCAAGGATGATACACTGACCCTGTGTGACTGCGAGGAATGAAAGAACCTAGCAGTGCGATTCTGAAGTTGTTCTAGATTACTCTTCAGATGATCTGAATGAGGAATGGTGCGTTAAATGGGGTTTAACACCCTGAATCTGCCCCTGAGCTATGGGAGACGCTGCAGTGGAGGCCTTGAGATAAATTTCGGCCACCGCGGATTGTTTTGTACTCCACCCCCACGGAAACGCAGCCGTCGCTGCTAGATTTGATGGCGCTACTTTGGGATCAACAGCCGAATTTCATAGCCGCTGACACACCACGGCGAGTCTTTCCTAATGTGGATTCATATAGGGGATGCATATTCGAGTTCGGGTCTGACGAGCGATTTCTGTGTTTGGCTCGGAGGTGGCATTTCAGGATTCGTAGTATGTTGACATCAGGTGAAATGATGCTGACGTCTGTATTCCACGACAAACAGTTTTGCACGGTGACGCCTAGGTACTTAGGTCACTGCTCAGATTCCACATGGACATTGTAAACATAAAACTAGGCTGCTTTTGACTGCGGCTGGAGGACGCGACTGTACCTTTGTTGGGGTTAGGGTGCATCAAACACTGATTGTATCGTCCTTGCGCATTGTCAAGTACTGTGTGAATAGACATTAATGACGGCGCGACGCGTGGCTCAATCGTCATCAAGAGCACGGATCGAAGAGGACACACGCAAAGGCAAGTCGTTGTTATATATTAAATAATAGAAGTGAACCTGCGACAGACCCTTAGAGTTACCCGTAGAGGAATAAAATGGAAAATGGTGTTTGTTAATAAGCACAGATTGGTAACAATTAGTAACAAACTGCTCTAACTGCCCTAGAATATAAAAATACAGATTAGAAAGCGAACGTTTTTGTAGCTAGGCCGATGTGATAAATTATCAAAAGTTTTGGCACGTTCTAAAAGGACACCTTTAGTTAGGACGTTGCAACAGAAGAGGAGGGCGGAAGAAGAAGGCAGGTGGGGATGTTAACCAGCAGGTGGTCCCGGCTTACTAGCCGCACTAGGGTTAGGGAAGAGAGAATTAAGAAATCATAGAATGCATCAATTAAGTACGGGTTTACGGCCAAGTGAAAGCCTGTCGCGCAAGCATGACGCTCGTAGAAAGTGGAGCAGTGCCCAGCAAGCCTTCACGGCTTACGATCGATGAGACCATTGTCCGAATGGTTCGCTCTCCATCAGCGGGCGAGGATCGAGGCGGTCGGGTGCAACAGTGCGTTTGTCTTTCGTCACTAAACAAAGGGCTTTACAGGGTACATGCTGTGTTGTATCAGCGTAGCCTCAAGTGTCACGGGCAGGGCTGTGGTCTATACCAATAAGGAATGAGGTAGTGTTTTGTGAGAGCAACGCAGAGACGCAGGTGACATTGCAAAACTGCTTCACATAGCAGTAGACAGGGTGGAAGCCTGAGCTGTACTTCAAGGTACGAGTTCCAAGCAGAAAGCGTGAGCCCCCCCTAGCGTGCGAAGCCTGCTCGCCGCGTCATCTTTCGACATACTTGCGAGGGATGGTTACAAAGACCTTCATTGTGGGCAGGTCGGGCGGCTTTGTCCGCGCGATCGTTTCTGTTATGTCGCTGTGTTCTGGCAGCCGTTGAAAAAGTGCATTGTGTCCTTTGATGATGGAACTGGGGCAAAGGTCTCGGATTTCCTAGACGTCATGGATTTGCTGCGAAGGAAAATGGTAGCCCTTGAAGGGCCGTTTTAGAGTCAGATATGAATACACCATCGATGACAGCTCTGTTGGCTAATAAATCCAATTACAGCACGAAGAGGAGTGAGCTCCAAGCCGAGCGAAGTCTGTTAAGATGTTTCCACCTCGATCAAGACAGGCCTTGCCGGGAGAAGAGACCCTGAAGAACTTGTGGAAATAACGGAGTCGTCTGTGCAGATATGCATTCGGCCTCTGTAGATAGCACAGAGAAATTCTATCTTGGCCTGTTTTAGAGTGGCCGACTGGAGTGCTCAGACGTTTGTTATTCTAATGATCCCACTTACGAGAAAGATTAACTGCAGGAAGCCAAAGAGTTATGCGTGCCCGAATTATGTACCCGATAATCTCCCCTCAAAAAAGGATCGAGAAAACATGGACAATCGCGACCAGACATTTTTTTGTGTGTGTGCGTGTGTGTGTGCGTGTTTGAGATACGAAGTCTCCAGGAGAGATTTCGGTTTATCATAACGCCGAGAAAGCGATTACATCACATCATTTATACGCATTGCGTAAGTTATCATTGTCTCATATGTTTTGCGTGGGCGTTCCCGTGCTGTCGCGCCGGGAGGCCGTGAGAAAGAAAGAGAGAGCCAGGCGACCACTCCGCTCCAGGACCAAACACAAAGTGATTTATTCCAAACCCCTAGCTGTGCTTCAGCTTAAGAGGGCGCCACTATTAAGTTCATAAGTGGCGACCCCAACATCTCCCCCCTTCAGTCACAAGTTCAAGCGGTCCGGTGGTACTACACGGCGGCCGCTACGGGTAAACACAACACCATCACCAGGACGTGAAGGCCCCGCTGTAACAGGCGGCGGATCAGGTGCTGCAGCCTCTTGAGTTAGGGGGTGAGGCTGGAGAAGTGCTGGATCTGCTGCCCTCAGCACAAAGGGAACAAGGTGTCGACGATTCCGCTGCAGAATCGTTCCTCGCTCCGTTTCGACGACGAAGGACCTTGGACGCTGTGTCTTGCTCAAAACTGTAGCACGCACCTGGTCAGGTCGAACCCAGACCTGCTCACCAGACTGAAGTGATGGCAGATCCCTGACGCGATGATGTCGGTTGAAGTCCTTTGCAGTCCTTTTCTTGTAAGAATCATCTCTGAGGGCTACCTCCTCCCTTTCGGGCCAGTGTGGACGAAACTTTTCATCCGGCTTTGGGACTCGAGTTCTCAGTTGCCTTCCCATTAGGAGCTGAGCCGGGCTGAAGCCACTCACACCTGGTGTATCCCTGTAGCTGAGAAGGGCCAAGTAAGGATCTTTTGCCTTACGGAAGGTATCTTTCACAGTCCGGATCATTCGCTCTGCCTCTCCGTTAGACTGTGGGTAATGGGGGCTACTGGTGATGTGGTCGAGACCATAAGATGCGGCGAATACGGTAAATTCACGTGAAGAAAATGGCGGACCGTTGTCTGACTTAACCTGTTGCGGTATCCCATGACGGGCGAACAGACTTTTTAGCGCCTCAATGACCACCGGAGCTGTTGTACTTTTCAGTGTCACCACCTCTGGGAACCGGGAGTGGTAGTCCACTACCATCAAGAAGGTTTGAGAATTGTGGTGAAAGAGGTCCATGCCCAGAACTTCCCAGGGACGACCAGGGAGATTTGTAGGAAGGAGTGGTTCCGCTGAATTCACTCGAGTAAGGGCGCACCTCTTACAGCCGGTCACGAGGGAGGTTATCTCCGCCGTTATGCCAGGCCACCACACAGATTCACGAGCGAGGGCCTTGGTGCGGCCGATGCCCTGATGTCCTTCATGCAGAAGCGTCAAGACTGCTGGCCTCATTGCTGCGGGGATCAAGAGGCGAGTGCCTTTGAGGAGAAGACCATCACAAACAGAAAGTTCATCCTTCACTGATTCATACTTTGAGACGTGAAGAGGTACCTTCGACTTCTTTGGCCAGCCGTGCTGGCAGAAAGAGATTAGCGTGGTGCATTCTCCATCACAACTTTGGGCATACCTGATATCCTGCATGTTCAGAGGAAGCACATCTGGAGCAGAAGCCACGACTTCGGTAGCAAAAAGTTCCACTGTGTCTACTGGACGCACTTTGGGAGGGATGCGAGACAATGCATCCGCTGTAGCCAACAGTTTTCCGGGCACGTACATGATCTGAAACTGGTAAGGCACTGTCTTAAGCCTGAGTCTTTGCACCCTCGGAGGAAGCACGTCAAGTTCCATTTTGCCAAACAATGACACGAGAGGAAGGTGATCAGTTTCTACGGTAAAGGTGATGCCCCTGATGAACTCGTCGAACTTCTGGATGGCCCACGCTGTAGCCAAGGCCTCTTTTTCTGTTTGATTATACCTTTGTTCTGTAGTCGTCATTGCCCTTGAGGCAAAGGCTACTGGCCTCCGCTCACCAGTCGGTTGTGCTTGTAGCAGGACTGCTCCGAGTCCAAAAGAGCTAGCGTCGGCAGAGGCTGTTGTGGCATACGATGGGTGGTACATGGCCAGGCAGCGTTCAGACGTCAGAAGTTCCTTGACTTTTTTGAATGCAGCTTCCTGTTCATGCTGCCAAGTCCAACTAGCATTCTTATTGAGAAGGGTGCGTATCGGAGCAGTGATTTCCGAAATATGAGTCAAGAACCTGGCAAGATGATTTACCATCCCGAGTAAACGTCTGATACCTGCAACGTCTGTGGGAGGTGGCATTGCATACACTGCATCGATCTTGCCTGGGTCTGGCTTGATGCCTTGTGCTGAGACGACGACACCTAGGAAGGAGACCTCGGAGACCCCAAAACAAGACTTGTCTTTGTTCAAGGTGACGCCTGCAGTTGCAAGACGGGTCAACACTTGCTCAAGTCTTGCATCGTGTTCCTGCTGGAACACGTCCAAAAACAAGAATATCGTCAATCATGTTGACCACACCCTCCTGACCTTCAAGGATTCTGGCCATTTGCTTTTGAAAATACTCCGGGGCGGAAGTGATGCCGAAGGGCAGTCGGCAAAAACAATAGCGACCGAAAGGAGTGATGAAAGTAGTCAATTCTTGCGAGTCTGCTGACAACTTGACTTGGTGGAAGCCTGCAGTTGCATTGAGCTTCGAAAAAACGGCTGCGTCACCGGTGATCCCAAGAACTTGTTCAACAGTAGGCAAAATGTGTCTTTCCCTGAGAACCACTTTGTTTAGTTGAGCCAGATCCACACACAAACGATACTTTCCATCCTTTTTTGGTACTACCACCAGTCCGGCGCACCACGGAGTTGGTTTATCAATACGGCGAATGACGCCGTCGCTTTCGAGTTTTTCAAGTTCTTGGCGAACAACTTCATGCAGCGGGATTGGTATCCGTCGAGGTGCACTGAGTGAGAACGGCACAACATCTTGTTTCAAGCGAATGGTGTACTCATCTCTGAGCGTGCCGAGGCCACGGAACAGTTCCGCATGAAGCGTTGGCTGAGGAGTGTTGACAGTACCCAAAAATTACACAACTTCAAGAGCTTGGATGGCTGGTAGACCCAGTAAAGGTACTGAAAGTGCCTCAATGACGTAAAGACGCTGGGAGCTGGTCTTCCCTTGCCAAGATAGCTGTGCCAAATACGAACCCCGTACACGCAGAGGTTGGCCACCGGGCCCTGTCAAAATAGCGTCTACCTTGGCGAGCTCCGCCGGGACTCCGGGGAAGTCACTTGGAACTGCGGAAACCTCGGCACCTGAGTCTACTTTGAACTGAGTTGTGTAGTTGTCGACTGTGATATCCACATACTTGGCTTTAGCTGGCGTCTCGAGAGCATGCATTTGGATAGCATTGAGTTTGGCTTGCCTCGACTTCCTGGAGCGGCAAACTTCAGCAAAATGACCTTTCTTACCGCAGCTCTTGCAGATAGAGCTCTTTGCCGGGCACTCTGAGCGTGCATGATATGCGCGGCCGCAGAAGAAACAGACCGGAGTGTCACGATAGCGTTCCGACTTCACGTCCATTGAGCGTGCTCTGTCATCGACCGGCCGTCGCGAAAACTTCTGAGTCGCAGCATCAATATTGACCATGCTTTGCGAGGTGGCCTGTGCGAGTGAATGTTCCTTGTCCGCGTCCTCGGACTGACGAGCTTGCGTCCAAGCTTCTTTTAGAGTTAGCTTCGGGGAGCAGCAAAGCTTATCAGAGAGACGCGTGTCGAGCAATCCAACGACAAACCTGTCCCGGACCAAGCGTTCTTCCACCGCCGGTGACGGGTAGTTGCAACGTTTGACTAACTTGAACAGTTCGGCGTAAAATGCGTCGACACTCTCGCCAGGTTGCTGAACGCGCTTGTGAAAGCGAGACGACTCATAGAGCTCATTACAGGGATGCACGAAGTGCTCCGTGAAGCGTTTGACAACTGCGTCGTAGGAGGCTAACTCGGCAGCGTCGAGTGAAAAGGTTTCTAGCAGCGAGCGAGCTTCCGGGCCCATACAGTACAGAAGCGTACGTACTTGCACGTCTTGCGGAGCGTTCCGCAGTCCGGAGACAGCGGCATAGTCCTCGAAGCGAGACTTCCATGAAGACCAACTTGCAGGGTTGCAGAAGTCGAACGCGTCTGGCGACTGCAGAGTGAGGCCTAGCCACTGGGCCTGCTGGGCGCTTTCCGGGAGCACCTGTTCGCCGTTGGCGGTCATTGAGAGCTGCTTTTAAGACTGGTTTTTCACGCTGCTGTCACTTCTAGCACCATGTTGCGTGGGCGTTCCCGTGCTGTCGCTCCAGGAGGCCGTGAGAAAGAAAGAGAGAGCCAGGCGACCACTCCGCTTCAGGACCAGACACAAAGTGATTTATTCCGAACCCCCTAGCTGTGCTTCAGCTTAAGAGGGCGCCACTATTAAGTTCATAGGTGGCGACCCCAACAATATGTACACGCAACAAGAGAACAATCTCACCGGAAATCTCCAAGCCTTGCCGTACAAGCAAGTTTGAAACGATCGCTGCCGCCTTTCAGGGTCTCGAACCGACATAGACGGCGTATAATGAGAGCTGGGCCTCAGTATACTCCGACGAGCTTGGAAAGCAAGTCGGAAAATCGACCAGCGCAAGGTTGAGCTTTGTGCTCAGCACTTCACCCAGGCAGAACACCGCGAGAGGTGTAATGCGAAGATGTTGGTCCGTCCTGAGTGTTCACGAAAAAGGACATGGGCTTGCGACCATTTAAGGAATTTCGTATCCAATTCTGAATTTTGCTACCTATACACGAAGTTGCCAGCTTAACTTAGTAATCGACATAACCTATGGGGCAGAAACGTGGAGGCTAACAAAGAGAGTTCAGCTTAAGTTAAGGACAACGCAGCGAGCTATGGAAATAAAAATGATAGGCGTTATGTTAAGAGATCGGAAGCGGGCAGAGTGGGCGAGAGAACAAACGCGGGTTAATGACATCTTAGTTTAAATTAAGAGGAAGAAGTGAGCTTGAGCAGGGCATGTAATGCGAAGGCAATATAACCGCTGGTCCTTAAGGGTAACGGAGTGGATTCCAAGAGAAGGCAAGCGTAGCAGGGGGCGGCAGAAAGTTAGGTGGGCGGATGGAATTAAGAAAGTTGCGGGAATACGGTGGCCGCAACTGGCGAAGGACAGGGTTAATTGGAGAGACATGGGAGAGGCCTTTGCCCTGCAGTGGGCGTGGTCAGGTTGACGATGATGATGATGATGACGTAGCGGTGAGGTACTGCGTTAAAACATTTTCTCAAAGTCGAGGGTTGCAATGCTTGTCCTTGCCAAGGGATCGAGTTAGCTCTGAAGTGTTAGAATTCTACTAATTGTGTGCTGCATGAGTGACCGTTGCGAAAGTGATGCTGTGGGGCAATAAAAACGCGTATAAACATTTGACTATGCTTCTATATGGTCAAAAAGCTAACAAGGAATTTACGTTAAGAATTCTGGACTGTAATTTTCTACGAGGTTCTTTTCACCTGATTTCAAGACCGGATTAACAACTGCAGCCCTCCAATCTTGTCGAACCAACAAGACTCTAAACTACTGACTGCATAGAACATTCATTCGATAAAGAAATACATCATCCCATTTGTTGCGAAGACTTCGATTATTTAAGCGAATAAGTGGAGAAACGCTAGCGATGGGCTGCAGAGAATAATTCACGTACGTGTTAAAAGACTTCATTTAAAAGCCCACTGTCATATAATGGAAACAGCACTACTTTACAAACAGAGATTACTGAATTTCCTCCAGGTCCCTTTCAAATGTGACGATGATAGCACAGTCGCCGCTTATCTTTCACGTGGAGGTATTTCCGTTTGTCTGCCAGGTAAACTCTCAGCCAAGTTTAGTTGCCTTTGTGAACGTGAGCCAAAGGAGTGGCTTATTGGCAGCAGAAAATTATCATACCAGCGACTATCAGTACTCTTATCTGTCACTTTTGCTTGTCATTGCTGTCGGTTTTCCAGTTCCTGAAACAAATAAGAGCGGGCGGTTCTTGTCATCTTCAGCAGAAAGCCGATGAATGACTTCAAAGCCGGTGGCACAAAACGGGCTTCAACCAAAAGGTGCAGCAAGCGCGTTCACCAAAGTCATCATATTTTCAGTGTCTTTCTTTTCAACACCTTGTATCTCCAAGTTTCGCCACCTGCAGTATAGTTCAAGATCATTCAGCTCCTTTATCAGTGCAGCTACCTCTGAGTTCTGATCGCAAGATTAAAAAGCGGACATGGCGCTTCTTCATGTTCTGAAATTCTGTGGCTAGTTTATTGTGGTAGGCAACGATGTCACCGTATTTAGCAGACCTCATTTGGACGGATTCTGCAAGCCTAATAGGGATCCTTTAAGCTAGCCAAGCAATCCCCTCGCGCCGTCATTTCCAAGAGTAGAGTTAATTTTGCATTTACCCCAGTCAGCTCAGCTACAAGGCCACATCTCTGCTCGTCAGTATGCTTTACAAATGATTAAGTCCCTCTCACTCGCTATTACCCGCCCACAAACGAGCACTCCCCCGGAATGTAGCAGCTTTACCCTTCACAGGCTTCTCGTAGTCTCCTGAGTAGGCACCAAGCGATAGTTTAATCGTCATTCAGTGCAGGTGGCGAATTGACGGCCGTCAGAGAGCTCTTACTTGCATGACACACAAACAGGTGTATCCGACATGTATGCAGCTACTAGAACAGAAACACAATTGCAAGCGAAGTTAGTGACATAATATATGGTAGCAGCAGCGACAGTATCAAGGTAAAAAACTACAAATGTGCGGAAAAAAGAATCAGTGCACCAACCTGCACAGCGAAAAAGAAGGGCCTTGCGTCTCTGAGGTCGCGAAGAGTCCACTTTGCGCGCCTGTATCTCCGTTGTTGCGCCAGGATCCCTGCATACATGTGGAGTGCAGCGGTAGGAAGAAGCCGATCGACGGCCGCACGAATCACGTGATAATGTATTGTCTGCGCGTGTCATATTTCCCTGGCGGTGCCAAATAAAGGGAGTCTTCTTTCCTCGTTGCCGCGGTAGTCGTTGGGTCTTGTCTCTACGCCGCGCACGACATGTACGGTTTCTGGTGGTGTCAGGTGAACGGCGCTTATAAGCGGCGCCGCAACTACGACATGGTGTAATAAGTGGAACTTGAACGATTGAGTCAGTACGCGTAACTGTTGTGAGTTTTGAAATCGACCACAAGACTTTGGTTTCGTTACTGGGTGAGGCGGCCATCTATGTCATGCCGCTGACATTGTATCGTTTTCGACTTCGTTTGATGTGTTACCAGTACAGTGTTATATATTTGCCACGAAAAGCTATAGTCACTGTCGACAAACTCTCACGAGCTTCCGTGTTATCGAAACATGACGGCAACTGCTTGACTCTATCCGAAGCAAGTGATATTCTGAAGCTTGTCTAAGGGGCATTAAAGGTGCACTGAAGAGGAATCTGAACTCGTCTTTTTGCAGCGGGAACTCGATCTACACGTTCCTAGCATTCTTAGAAACTGCGACTTATTGCCCTGTGTGGCCGATTTCCCTAATTAAATCGAATTAACGCCCGGCTCCCGCCTTTTTTTTTTTAATTCTCCCTCGTACGGTGGGCGGAGTCGACCAACGCGGGGAGTGCCTTTCAGCCAGCTCTGTGGAGGCTTTGCTTTCGCTTCATTTTGTTTTTTAGGTTTCCGCGAATAAATAGTTTCATTTGCAGATAATATAACCGCAAAATAAGCCCGCAGAAATAAAAATACGCGCGGACTACTTGCTTCTACGGACTACTACCTATTACTCCGCCGATGGCAGAGCGGCAAGCCGCTACGGGACTGGGTCAAAGGCACTCCCCGCGTTGGTCGACCCCGCCCACCGTACGAGGGAGAATTAAAAAAAAAATGGCGGGAGCCGGGCGTTAATTCGATTTAATCACGGAAATCGGCCACACAGGGCAATAAATCGAAGTTTCTAAGAATGCTCGGAACGTGTAGATTGAGTTCCCGCGGAAAAAAGACGAGTTCAGATTCCTCTTCAGTGCACCTTTAAGATTGGGGACGATCTGCTTACAATAGTGAGGGAGTGTCAAGCACGTGACGAAGTTTCTAAGGCGCTACGAAAACTGTCGAAAAGCGGGAGGCCTATTAAAAGCGAAACTTTCCCTGCTTTCTTGGTCGACAGTGCTGTGTCGCGAAATTCTCTTGCTTTTTTCTCCCAAAAGCAATTGTCGCTAGAAGTTGGAACTGTTGTCGCACGGCGATGCATGGTGTCGGGTGTAGAGATGTAATATTTCAAGAAATTTTGAATGGCATGAAAAAAACCGTTTTTTTTCAGGGTTTTTTTCATGAAAAATTGGAAATTTTGCAAAACGTGACAAAAACAGATTTATTTGCAGCAGCACAACAATCAATAATAATAATCCAAAGTTCAGTCGAATATGCAGTTATAGATGACATATTGTGAAACTAACATCTTGTTCTATTGCACCGAGAAGATAATGATTTCCACTTGAGGTGAATATGGAGATATAAATATATTTGTGGAATGAACTTCTTGCTCTATTGCACCGAAAAAGAGAACATGAAAACTGATCTATAAGTCATTCCATGTTGGACTCAGTGTCACTTTCGCTGGATGCGGCTCTACGTGCAATAGCATGGTTTGAAGCTGTGTCCGCAGCTAGGTTCGACTGCACATACACAAGCTTTCGAACGCGTTCCCCTAAAATCCTGTTGCGAATCCTTTTATGGACGTTTCCGAAACGTGACCAGTTCCGTTCGCAGCTGGCGGATGATGGTGGTATCTGCAGCAGTCGGCAAGCCAGACGAGTTAGCGGCTGGTTGGTGCAAAGGAATTTCCACCAGGTAGATGGGGCCACGAGCTTCGCTGAAGACCCCTGTCCTGGACCAAATTCCTGCAGATGTCTTGTACTCTGCTACGTTGAAAATCAAGAAGCTAGGCTTGTATTTGGCTAAAACCGCTTACGTGCACAGCAGCCTATGTTATTTATGCCATGTGTGGAGCGCTGTAGAATTTGCAGCCACTTTCTTCTACTTCAGCCGTGAGTTCAATTATTAGAGTGTTTTTAAATCAATCCTGGATCTTATATGTGACCTGGTCTTCAACCCACGTACTCGCACCCCGAACGGTTTACAAGCACTACCTGGCACCGGCGATGACGACTGCTCTCCAAGCGTTCAACGATGCACGCTGTAATGGTTTTGAAAGCAAAAACAAAACCTAAACTAAACGCAAGCAATTATGAAACCTTGCAATTGCATTGTGAAATTTTCGATGTTTTTTTCCATTTTTTCTCGCCTGAAAGAAACGAAAAAAACCGTTTTTTTCCAAAATTGCAGTGTTTTTTTCAGGCCTTCACATCTCTAGTCGGGTGGCGTCAGGTACACAGCGCCTAGGCTGCTGTGCCGCGCCTACGACAGTTGTGTCCACAGTCGAAGCGAACGAGGGCGCTATATAATTTCACGTCGAACTTTGTGTACGTTGGCACTGGCTTCAATCAGCACGTGGCGTCTTTCATCGTCTTTTTTTATCCTCCAGGTCTGCAGAAGACGCTGTTAAATGAACGCAACAGAAGGCAACTGCTTTCACTGACATCGCACCGACCTGTGTGCACTGACATCGCACAGCCCGTTAAAGATCCCCAGGTGGTCGAAATTAATCCGGAGACCTCCACTACGGCACCTCTTTCTCTCTTTCTTCTTTCACTCGCACCTTTCTCCCTTCCCTTACGGCGCGGTTCAGGTGTCCGCCGAGATATGTGAGACAGATACAGCGCCATTTCCTTTCCTCAAAAACCAATTTACCAATTTATTTTTTGCAAAGTGTGGTTGTGTACCTTCACGAACGGCTCACCTGCATGCTTTTGCATTATTACTGTACCAGTTCAGAGAAAGTTGCATTTATGCTGTTTAAATGTTTAAGCTTACGATAAGGTCACTGCACTGCTTGTTTGTTACGTTTCTGAAACTCTAGCAAAAAAAAAAGGACACTGCTATTAATATTATTGTGACGTTTCGGTGGTACCTAGGAAGTTGTCTGTTGCAAGCAGTTTTCTGCGCTGAAGAGGCCGCCGGGATACAAGAGATCCCGGCCAGCATCTGACGCGACTACCCCATGCGGCCGGATCTCTCCTGATCCTCCTCCCTCAACTGAGGGTATGGGACAGGGGAGGTCTGGGTGAGGTAGTCTCATTCTGTTGGACAATAAATGTTTTTCACTTCACTTCTGCGCTAACGAGACGGCTCTCAAGGTTGCATATAAGGGGGTTTGCACTGCATCACTTTTCAAGCTGTCAGTTTCTTTGCGCAGCATAATTTTTTTTTTTGATATTTTCGAATTAAATACACATTTTTTCCAATCAGGCATTGGTTATCTGTGCATACGAGTGATGCTCCAGTCTTGTATTTTCTTGCTTGCCAGCAAATAATTAGTAATCGCTACTAATTAGTAACTAATTAGTACTGTGCCAGTAGTGTCGGGGTAGGGATCAATCTCGATGTCTCCCTAAAATAGCAGCGAAGAAAATGTCCAGGAAGGAGGGGAGCTCGACAGTTACACTAAACTGTTATTATTTCAGTTTTCACCGAAAATACCATGTGTATTAAAATACCGTGGTTTATAGAACGTGTTTAAAGCTCCCGTTCAGCAGAGAACCTGGGGCGCCGGCGGCGTGCGAGAAAAGGCGGATTGGTCGAAAAGGCAGTGACGTCACATGTTGAGTGGCGGATTTGAACCGTTATTAAAACATTCCGTAAATTATGAATATAAGGTGCCCATCGAGGCCCGTTCGTTCAACGCGGTTGAAGGGAGGTCTTGTGTGTCTTGTGCGACAGTGTCCTGTCTGTGAAGTGATATGCAAAGAGGAACGTGGACCGCTGAAAGGAGCCATTAAAGCTCCACGTCATATCCTTAAGGCGGAGCTTAAATGTACCCTAATCTTTTTCATGCCGCAACCACTGATCCCACTGTTTTTCAGGACGTCACAACTCTTTTACAGCTGGCGGATGCTTGGCTGTCACTGTTGACTGGGCTATCCAATGGGTTTTAAGTTCCCAAGCTTCCGTTGATTGTGCCGCGCATGTGTTGAAGGATCGATGACTGTTAATCAGCCGACTTTCATACCAGCGCATGCTGTTATGATTCACAGCAGTAATTAGAGCACGCAGCAAACGGATGATGTCAGCGATGGACACCTACAAGCTGTAAACCATTGGGTGAGCTAGCAGCATCACGGCGCTGCCGCCGTGCTATTTAGCGCGTCACCCTCTTTGAGTGTTAATGCTATTTTTTTTTTTACCAGGGGAATGTACGGTAGTAACTAGCGAGATCTGTTGATTTCATTTATTGATTCGCGTGTAAGGCCACTTTCTTTGGGCTGTGTTTGCTTTCTTTATGTGTATAGTTACCACAAGATACTAATGGGCACCATAACACGGCTTTCCCGCAAGTGAGCCATTGTACCCAGGATGGTGAGCTAGCCTTTACCCAATTTTGTTATTTTGCTTGGGCTGGCCGTAGTTCAGTTATCTGTAATATTGATTCAAACCCATGGTATTCGATTTCAAGGTTTTTTGCTTCTGTTTCGCTTCTGTTTCTCTTCATTACATTTTGGTGCCGTTCCTTAGTTGTTCTTTTTTCTACGGTGCCAGAGTGTGGGATTACTATATTGATTGTTCTTTTGTGCGATATGTACAGTCGGGGACAAAATTCTCCGGACCACGTGTTCCTCAAACGAAGCTTATAGCTCTACAATCAGACAGCGGCTGGAGACCGCACTTGTGGAGATGAAAGAACAAAAATTTAACTTTTACCTCCACAATTGTGGTCTCCAGCCGCCGACAAATAGCAGAGCTATCGGCTTCGTTAGAGGAACATGTGGACCGGAGACTTTTGTCCCCGACTGTACAGACTACTAAATAATGGCATACTGTCTAACGTTGGAAGTCTACGCCTGCCACTATTGCAAGTGCTGCTTCCCTCGTCCATATTCGTTCTCGCGCAGTTTGAACTTAAGGCAACAATGACCCTACTGTCTGAGAAGTCTCACTCAAGTCTACGTGAGGGCGCTCTGGCACTTTTAGAAACGAGCTGCATGAAAAGCCAATAAAAAAAATATTCCAGATGGCCTCTCAATTTTCCAATGAATTTTCTTTTGTTTTCTGAAATTTATAGTTCCTTCTAGGCATTAGCGATTGCCAAAGAAACTAGGTGAAGGGAGGAGATGGGCCTCCGTGCCTGCAAATTAAAGACATTAGCATTGGGTCTAAAAAAAAAGAAATAAAAAGGCAGCAATATCCTGCTTTTGCGGAGCTCCCACCACCTTACCTTTTTTTTTTATTTCCTGCCTGAATGTGCGAATTATTTTCGGTCCCACCGCATAATGTTTCGCCGGATGTGATGGATTTCTGAAGGCAAACAAGAGTAGAGTAAGGTGGACAATGAACGGCTTTCTCTTGCGCTTGCGCTGGAAGAAAGTTTAGCGCGAATGACGCGCCATATGGTGCTGGCTTACGAGCTCCCTGAACACAGATTTGGCACGCGCAGTTAACACAACTGGCACTGGTTAAGAGAGAACCATAAAAAT
This sequence comes from Amblyomma mixtum, assembly GCF_055824585.1. Classification (NCBI taxonomy): domain Eukaryota; kingdom Metazoa; phylum Arthropoda; class Arachnida; order Ixodida; family Ixodidae; genus Amblyomma; species Amblyomma mixtum. Next base: position 65,908,928 of record NC_143014.1, read on the forward strand.
GTAGCAAAGCGAAAAAATATTTCAATACCGCCCCCCACCCCGTTTAACGGCCACTGCATTTGCTTAGCGCATTATTCGTGAGTGCTTAGCAAAGTTGATCGTTATTTGTTTTTTTTTTGGCTCGAAAACGTGAAGATTGACGCGGAAAAATGGAAACAGAAAAAGGACAACCAGCCAACTGGCCATACGAAGGGGAGCAACGCCTGACTGCTTCCTGAATAAGAGGAAGAGGAAGGATGCAGAAAGAGGGAGGGGAGAAGTACGGCTCTACTGAGCGGCAATCGCTGATAGTCAAACGCAGCAAAACAAGTGACTGGGAAAAAACTAAACGAGGTAAAGCGTTAAAAAAAAGACGCAAGTCACGCAGCCCAATTGAACAAAACAGCACGAAACAGGACGAAGCTAAAACAGGTTAAAAACGTAAAAGAAAGCAATACACTACGCACAAAGTTAAGTACACAGGAGGTGCACTAGTGGATGGCGATGCAAAAAAAAATGGAAACGAAAAAGCCGCTCACGACAGACTCAACCGTACCGTGCAGAAAGACAGTAGCGCCACAGTGCGGTCCCCAGCAAAAATACCTGAAGTGCTACCCATCCAGCCCTGCATCCAGCGGTGAAAGCAGTGTGTGAATCGCGAATCGCATATAGTGAGCTTTCGCGGTCCCCAAACTTCTTCGGCTTTGATTATTGATTTCTTTGTTTCTGTGTCTAATCCTCTAAATGTTTCGCGTGAATCGCCTTCCTGGAACTAAGCTTTCAGCTTCTCAGCCCGGTTGCGATTCCAACACCAGAAACACCTCGCAGTATATACAGCGCACGACGCATGAAACGAGTATTCAAGGACCTGTTTAGCACCGTTATGTTTATGTTCATTGTACGAGTGCTAATGGGCCAATTTTTCACCTTTATATGTGCCGACCGAATTGAACGGCTGCCGGCGAAGTCTTCGAAGATCTGCAGTGCTCACTTCGTTGGCAACAAGATGCGGGTTCGATCCTGGCCGCGGCGGCTGAATTTCGATGGAGGCAAAAATCTAGAGGCCCGTGTGCTGTGCGATGTCAGTGCACGTTAAAGAACCCCAGGTGGTCGAAATTTCCGGACCCCTTCTCTACGGCGTCCCTCATAGCCTTAGCCGCTTTGGGACGTTAAACCCCCATAAACCATAAACCTCATCTCCTTTCATTCACACCTTCCTCCCTCTCTTCAAGACACGGTTGAGGTGTCCAACTAGATGTGAGGCAGTTACTGCGCCTTTTATTTCCTCGAAAATTAATTTTAACCTGGCTTTACAAAACCAATCCCAAGAAAAAACGAAGAAAATAAACTACCCCGGCCACGACTGTCGCATTTCGCTGAGGCGGAATCCTAGAGGCCCGTGCACTATGCATGCGATATCAGTGCACTTTAAAGAACTCGACGCTGTCGAAATTATCTGGACCCTTCCACTAGGGCGTCCCTCATAGCCTGAGTCGCTTTGGGACGTTAAAGCCCATAAACCTAAACATAAACCCATAAACAAGTGTTTCGTTTACCGCCGCCGGAGCACAAAGTGAAACTGTCGGACTTCCACGAAGCTAGCACAGCCTGATTTGTTTTTCAATTTGGTAAAGCTAAAGATCAAAACCCGGTATTGCATAAAATAATTCTGACGACCAAATGTTATATCTGTGCGAAATTCGAACCCGAATAATCCACCCGTGTAGCTTAGAGAAGCATTCCACTGCGTGCGTTTATTTTCTCAATAGCCTGTATATGATACTCGCACAATTGACGCCCTTTTCAAATGCCGCTGCGCATTCTGGTTTCATTTTTGCCTACCCTGCTCTAATCATACTTGTGACACTATGGCGTTGCATTTCCTTACATGTGTATGCCATACAGAATGCGCAATGCAAGTATCTTTTACATCTAGCACAGCATTGCATATTAGTGGATAAATTTGTGGTTTTAAAAATTAATTAGTGGATTTTTAGCTGATTATGAAAGCAGTTCCAGCGGAATGCTTGGCAGCGTCGGGAGTCCCGCATCGCCGCTCTGTAAAAACCGATGTTATGCCGACGCCATGATTTTAAAACACACTACACCTTCAACACTACACCCTCAGACTCCACTGGACAGGGGGATTGACAGAAAACCACGAAAACCCTTCCGCAATCCGTAAGCAAACGCATATATCGTTTCGTTAGAAAGGGACCCCCCTCGGGGTGGCGGGGGATTCCTGTTTTTGCAGCTCGACAAGCTGTCCTCAATTCATTCGGCTAAACGAAGTTATAAGGGTGGAGCCCATCTCCTCGTTCTGGTTTTCTCGCTTCATGCGTGTCGCTCGAGGTTGCATTGACCGCGGTTCTAAGTGATAACTAAGCAGGTTAGAATTAATGGGTCCCTTCTCCTGCTGTCTGAGGTAAGGACCTGGGCTGCAGCTCCCCCCCCCCCCCCCCCCCTTAATTCAGCGCCGGAGCGCATTTCAACACATTAAAATTCTTCACAGGCACCGCCGCTTTACCACGCTGCAATGTGAGCTTGCGCGCACTGCAGCTTACTTCCGCATAGCCTTGCTCTTTCCTCTGTGCTAACATCACGAAAAATCCAGTGCAGATGACGCTTCGAAAACCAACAACGCGTGCTGCCATCGCGCGCCATTCGAAACAGGCACAACTGCCAGCGGTGGTCTGCAGGAAAGCAACCTTGCGAATGCAGACGCCGCCGTTGGTGGCGTTGCGCCCTCTTTTGGTGTTGCTAGGTTCTAACAGTAAAGATAGGTGTCAATCTTGTCTGTTGCTGGAATCTGGGCAGGTGATCAGCGTGAGCGTGAAGTAACACACGCCTGCTCAGTCATGGGTCGAACAATAGACATTACAGGTGCACTGAAGAGGAATCTGAACTCGTCTTTTTACTGCAGGAACTCGATCTACACGTTCCGAGCATTCTTATAAACTTCGACTTATTGCTCTGTGTGGCCGATTTCCCAAATTAAATCGAACTAACGTCCAGCTCCCGCCTTTATTTTTTGAATTCTCCCCGTACGGTGGGCAGAGTCGACAGACGCGTGGAGTGCCTTTCAGCCAGCTCCGTGGAGGCTTTGCTTTCGCTTTATTTTGTTTTTTAGGTTTCCATGAATAAATATTTTCATTCGCAGACAATATAGCCGCAAAATAAGCCCGCAGAAATAAAAATACGCGCGGACTATTTGCTTCTACGGATTACTACGTATTACTCCGCCGGTGGCAGAGCGTCAAGCTGCCACGGGACTGGGTGAAAGGCACTCCACGCGTTTGTCGACTCCGCCCACCGTACGGGGGGGGGGGGGGGGGGGGAATTAAAAAAAAAAAAAGGCGGGAGCAGGTCGTTAATTCGATTTTATTGGGGAAATCGGCCACACAGGGCAATAAATCGACGTTTCTAAGAATGCTCGGAACCTGTAGAATGAGTACCCGCGGCAAAAAGACGAGTTCAGATTCCTCTTCACTGCACCTTTAAGAGCGAATGTTTTGCGACAAGACGACTGAAACGACACCTGCCTTGTTTCATCGTTAAAAATAATGCGTTTAGGGTGAACATTGCTGCTAACAACCACCTGTAAGCTTTTTTTTTTTTCATTCAGAATTAAAGGGCCTCAAGGCGCATAATAATTGACCACTATATATCGTACTGTACTTTTGATAAACGCCGTTCTATGACTGTTCCTGCAATTATTTTGCGGGCAACGGGTTCTTTGATATTGAATAAGTGATCCAAACGGCCACTATTTTCCAGTTGTCACATAATATAGTTCTACTGTGTTAGACTTCATGTGCAATTTCTGCGAGGTATTGGTTACTTCACAAAGAATGTAGTTTTACTTTCCTCCCTGTTCAGGGCTTTCTTAATGGAGCCAGTATTAACCACGCCTTTCGTGCCTTAAATGGTTATTTGTCAGTGCCAAGCACGGATTTATGAAAAAGGAGGCAGCTCGATAAACGCCTAAGTGATGAGGGAAAAGCAAACAGCTGCTTCGGGGCGAGTTGAACCTACAGTGTTAGTCTCGCGTATAGTTTCAAAATCCACAAGTAATCATCAAAGACAATAATGTCGGCGATGAACTTCTGCTTCGTCGCTCGTATCAGAAATATAGCAGTCGAGCTTACTTGACTTTGACTAACCCGAGGCAACTTACGGAGTCGCGCGTTAACGGTGGAGCGCTTGCGCAAGATTTGCTGAAAAAAAAATAACCGCTGCTCCCCTCAGAGACCTGACGTAGTACATCGCCGGAGGGAGGTACGTGCATAACCTCTCTGCGGTTGCTCAAGCGGTTGACGAGAGCGCTTTCTGAGGCCCGAATTAGGTGCGGCGCCGGTTTTGCAACAACGCTCCGCGTTTGAAGCGTTCACACGGAGCGTGCCCATCAACGGCGAAGAAGCTTACCCCCGCCAACCAGGTCTTGTCGGACTGACCATGATCGATGCGCGGGAAGTTTTCTCGCAGATCCGGCTTAGGGAGTGTCCATATCTGGACGTCACCAACATCGAGTGCTTGTTTATACTTTGTCTGCAGGCTGTCATTTCTCCTTATTTTTTTGCCTGTTTTATACGCCAGCGAGTTATGAGGGATCGTGGTGGTATAATTGATGGCTGTCATATTTCTTCGTTAGACTCTTTGGGGCTGCCAGATGCTTCGTTTGGCCCCGGCTGCTTCCTTTAGAATGACACTTACTGCGACGCAAACTTCCTCTCATACTTCCAGGACGCTGGCGCGCCAACGCAGAACACCCGTTAGACTTCGTATTAGGTTCAGTGCAAAGTAAGGTTTCTACGACATTAAAAAAATTGTTCAGTTGCGCGTCTTCTGTGCTTTGTGGCGCCTGCAAGCCTTAATCACGTGTGTGGAGCATGTTTGTCTTCGCGTTTGTCCTCGGAGAGGATTATACTAGTTGGCTTCGCTTCGCTATCCTCATTTCTGCTTACTAGAACTCTCATCATAATCTGCATACCGAGAACTTGTATCATCGAATCCAGGCATGGGAAGTGATATGGTGAGTGCCTCACCCTGTCACGTATCCCAGAAGGCGAAAGGTCCCCCCCCCCCCCCCTTTGCTCAATACAGAAAATTATCTTAGGCCCCTCCCGGAAAAAATTCCTGACTACATGCATAGCGTCAGTATGGCTTGAATGTGGTCAGTGACAGCAGCCCAGAGTTTTTCAGACTTTCAGCCTCATACAGCGCACTCATCATTGCGTGTCATTCAAAACTCTGTCAGTGTCATGAACCGTGGTTGTTGATAAATGGTAGAGATCAGTACACAAGCTTCTTTTCTTTTGCTAGTCTCAAAATTGTGCATCAGGAGATGCGCACAGCCGCAAGCCGGGAGAGGCATCGTACTGAAGCATATAGTGCAACTCTCCGACGACCTATTTTTCGGCATAACGTGCTGCAGAATACTGGGAGAAAAAGTTTCGCCTTTCAGGCCAGTGCCCAAATCTGGACATGAAACTATCGTCAAACTAGTTGTCAGAGCTGCACTTAATCCTCTTAATCCCAACATCTCATTGCAGTGTTTCCGTTGATTTACCCTCCTATCTTCAAGAAATCGGTGACGGTCAACGCAGGTGTTTGAAATAGATGCAGTGGATCAGGTTGAAAAATACGACTTGCCTGCAAACTACAGGTGGTGGACGCGGCCGGTCGTATTCGCACTTGTTTCCGCGTGCCTTACGGTACCCTTTGTTTGCCGTTGTCATGCAACAGCAAAAGTAAAAAAAGAAAGAAAGCGCTCTGCAACTCGGCGAATGCCCGTGCATTGTCCTCCCTGTTTCGCGATCACACGTTGCTTCATGAAACAACGGCAAATGTCAGACGATGCCATGAAAAAACTTGGGGAGTCTTCTTAACCGCAATCTTAAAGAAAGTGCAATAGCATTTAAGTTGCCTGCAATGGTGTCTACAAAGAGCGTCTAATGTGCTTCTTGCGATTTTCCGGCCAGAACTCCTGTTGGAACCAGTTCCATTGCTCTTAAATCGTATTCATGAATCATCACCTTCCTGAATGTTCGAATACCTTCCATTGCATTTACGTGTGGGATAATACTAATCCGACCAGCTAATCCACCTGAATCCACACACTAATTCATTTTAATCCATTTTCTTGGGTGCGCATACTTCCAAAGTTTTGGGGGTCCTTTGAAATTTTAGGGGTCCTCAGATTTGTAAATCTAGTGGCGCCGTCGGTGACGTCATGACTCTATCAATCACATTCATACGAGTAGATCACGGGGAGTCCTTCAGGGCACAAAGATTCAAAGATATAAGGGCCAACATGCCCTACTTATGTTTCAACTTATATTATTATATAAGTGAAAGCATAAGTAGCGCGAAAGGCTGTTCCGTCTCAAAGAGGTCGATTCTAGTTCTTTTGAAATTACTTCATACAACCATATTACGTGGGAAAGTTTGAATCTTAGTTTTTTGGAAAAAAAGTTTATAAAAGAGTCGTATATTGATAGAAGAGTGGCAAACGGCGGCGGCTATGCATTTTGGCTTGGGAGAAATGGCGCCAGGAGCGCAGCGCGCTGCCCCGGCTGCGGAGCTGGTTGCGAGGGACAACGGCGACGCCGCGAAACGCAGGAACGGGCGCCAAAGAGCTGCGCTCTAAAATTTTACGGCAGGGCGCAAGTTGGGCCCTATAAATGTCATGTATTTTGAGGCGTATTCTGACCTATTTTCTTGGCTAACTGCTGTGCATAGCTCAGTCATATTTAGGTGAACGGAAAAACCTTGTTGTATTACCATATCTACACAAGATTTCCCACAATTTAAAAAGAATTGGTCAACGAGCGAATGCGACCGTCGTGTTCTCGGCGCCGAAAAAACTTGCAACGTTGTGCAAACTGGGAAAAACCAACACCAACAAAGCGCGCGGATGCGCAACTAGGCACCAGAAGCCCTACGTCACGTGCGATGAAGGTGTTGTATATCAAATTCCCTTGTCATGCGGGAAACACTATATCGGCCAGACGGGGAGATGTCTGAACGAGCGCCTAATGGAACACGCTCGCAACGTCAGAAACGGGCAAGGCGGATCGCTGGTTGACCACATTCTCGCATGCAAGTCAAAAACCTGTAAGCCTTTCTTTGATAAAAGTCTGGTAATAGGAAAAAGTGGAGAAAGGTTAACGCGCGAAATCATTGAAGCCGAAAAGATAAATAGGTCAGGATGCTCGTGTGTAAGCACACCTTCCATTCTCCTCTCAGATAAAGAGCTCGTTTTTCTAAGAAATTGATACTGTTCGCACGTGTGATTACTGTTTTCTGGTGTATAAATGTGATGCTTCAGGAGAATAAAATTTGTTGGAAGTTAGCGCTCGTGGTGTTCGTCTCTCGTCTCTTGTGTCCTTGTCTTTTGCTGCGCTACAGTGTATTGGAACTATATATCAACAAGCCCAAAAAGCCACGCTACTGAGAGGAGGTAGCAAAAACGCTGAAGTTGGCCTTAGGACAGTGCACATATGTGGACTGTTTTCTGCGAGCACTAGAATAGAAGCTGCACAGACAGTTGGTATTCCCCTTTACGGCTCCGCCAGTTGCGATCCTGTCTTGACTGCGCCAGTTGAGAGTCTTCTCTTAAGATCTCGTAGAGGGAAATTGGGTTAACGATAATTGTTGGAGGATGCTTGACGTCTTGCAGATTCGAATTGCTCAATCACATTGCTAGAGGACACTTCTGGAGAGGTTAACTTTTTATAACAATTAAAAGCACAAAGGAAGATACAAGCAAGGAGAAAACAAATTTACACTTGACTGGCTCGTAGTTCTACGTGAAGAAACCAGCCCTCGGTCCTGCCGAAACAGCTGGTTTTAAAACCTCTGTCCCCGCCCTCGGTGGGGAGAATAACTAATCAGGTAACTACAGAAGCATCCACCCAATAAATTATTGGGGAAAGGAAAACATCACCAATCAACAATTCGGAAAGAACAACACAACCAATCAATGATTGGGGAAAGAAGGTAACTCATCGTGACAAATTGTACACATATGTACACTTTCCACCATCACGATTTTGGAGAATTATACTTTCCTGCTGCGAGCTTCGCGAACACTCTCACTTTCCCAACGTCCGGTTGACCCAAGTTCAAGGAAAGTCACTTCAACCCATCTGTTCAGCATCGTCCCTCTTCGTGCCTGCAGCTAGAGTGGCAATATCTTGTTGACCGCGCTTCAAGTTGTCAACGCACGCCTCTGCAGACATGGGACAAAAGCCACGCACTGTGACGCGGCTCCGACTCGCCGCAAGCATATGCACAACAGGATGCGACCTAATGAATCCGTCCTTGAGGGGGGGGGGGGGGGGGTTGTCCTTTCCCGTAATCCTCCGCTATCCGGTGCACCCCCCCCCCCCCCCCCCCGTATCCCGCTGGGTTGAGCTCACCCCTTCTCTGCGGTTGTGCGGAGGGCCCAAGAGAAAGAACGTAATGGGCATTCCACTAACGCGAACCGGATGCGGCAAAACAACGTACAGCACCGCGAACTTCACTCAGACCTTGTGCCAAAAAATACTAGTCGACATTTTAATGAAGCGAAATCATCAAAAATGCCTTTGTACCTCAGTCACCAGTTACATTTTCAAAATTAGGCTATTTGGATCTGATGTTTTCCCGGATAATTATTTTTGCGCACACTTTTTTTAAAGTGCATCGCTGATATTTTACTGTATACGGACTCTATGAGCACACTATCACCGGACACCGCCAAAGGTAGCAAGAAGTTCTTTCAACCTGACCAGCCGCCGGCGAGAGGTTCATGGATCGTGCTCTGCGCTAGTGGCCTCCTTCCCGGATGCAGCCCAGCGGTCTGAACGCACCCAGCTTGAGTGGTTGCAACACCTCCAGCTCATCATTTGTGTAGCGCTGAGGCTGGAGTATCTTTACAAGGTTTGTTGTGACGGAGAGCATTCCTGTGTTTTACCTTACAGTCCTAGCATTGGACTGTTATTGGCAGAGCTGCCAAGCTCCCTCTGATCATTGTAGCGCATTTGTGTGAGTGCAGCTGTGTCGTTAGCAGTGTCTGTTGTACCGTGGCTAGAAAAGTGTAGCATGGCATTGCTGGAATCACCAGGATCTCCCTTCCGCTGTAGCGTTTTGAAGCTGAGACACTATCAAATTGTTGCGCTGTACTGTGTTTGAACTACAGCAAGGGTGCACAGATTTTTCACCTTTTAGTATTTTTATGTTAGCCCATAATAAACGATGTTGTGCGCCTCTTGTGGCGTGTTACTCGTCGGTCGATACCATATGGCTCGCGAATCCCCACGAAGAGGGAGATTCTCTCTGTGTGAACACACCATCACTGAAAACCAGGACCACCATTGCGAGAAGCACTGCAGACCCGCAAATACCTTTTCACAAGGTACAGACACTGCTGGCACCAGGTAGCCTTCTCACGCATTCAAATAAGCTGTTACCCTGTTAAACCAATGTGAGCGCAAGCGGCAACAGTACTGGGGGCACCTCTCACTCACGTACCACTCAGGCCAGTTAGTTCCACTGCCTGCTTAATATCAGAACGGTTACATTCTGTAGTGTCTACTTAGGGCAGGTAGCAGCTGCTGATCCGAATCACGAGAGGGAAATACTAGAATAAGAATGGGGTGGAGCACATATGGCAGGTTCTCTCAGAACATGAATGGCAGTTTACCAATACACCTCAAGAGAAAAGTACCTAACAGCTGTATCTTACCGGTACCCACCTATGGGGCAGAAACATGGAGGCTAACGAAAAGAGTTAAGTCTAAATTAAGGACATTTAGTGACGAAAGAAAAATTATAGGTGTAATGTTAGGAGACTGGAAGCAGGCACAGTGGGTGAGGAAGCAAATATAGCTTCCCTCCATCCTAGTCATCCTAGCCCTAGCATGAACCTAGCATCCTAGTCCATCCTAGTCAATGACATCCTAGTCCAAATCAAGAGGAAGAAATGGGCTTGGGCAGGGCATGTAATGCGAAGGCAAGATAAGCGCTGTTCCTTAACGGTAACGGAGTGAATTCTGAGAAGGCAAGCGTGGTAGGGGGCGGCAGAAAGTTAGGTGGGCGGATGAGATTATGAAGTTTGCAGGGATACGGTGGCCACAGCTGACAAAAGACGAGATTAATTGGAGAGACATGGGAAAAGCCCTGCAGTAGGTGTAGTCAGGCTGAAGAGGATGATGATGATGATGATGACCTTTACAGCACTTTTTGTCGTTTGTTGGCAGGAGGCGGCCTTGGCAGAGATAATTCCTCCTCTATGTCCCCACATTCCCTGATAATCTGCCCAAGCATGTCAATGTGTTCGTGACCAATGCTCCCACTTTTGGGTCAGCTGATGTCTTTTTACTGACTTCGCACGTAAGAGCTGCAAGCTCAACGTCATTACCTGCAAACACATTTGAGTCTTGGAAATGAATCATGTCACCTTAAGTGCTCTCTAATAGTGCCTCAGGCTCATTCACAAGGAATGAATTGTCACCGGCAGATGTTTCCAAACCGACTGACTTGTGACCAGGAGGTTCATCCAATGAGAATAAATAGTCATCTGCAGATTAAAAACAAAGATGGGTCCTCATTGACCGGCTCATGAACTGTTTCATCCCCTTTCCACAGCTCCCACTCCCCAACCGCATGTATATGGTGTCACAGTTTGATGCGCATGCATAAAAAAAATCCATATATGTGCACTGGAAGCTGTGAAAGCAAGTGTTACAATCAGGGCAGCTGTGCATGCACCATTTGCACTGCGTCCATGCTGACAACAGTGTAGTCGGTACATACTGCGAACTGGGACTGCACGGGTTACTTTCAATCAGAAAGTCTGGTCACTCCAGACTTGGAGATTTCCACTCCAGCAGCATGCTTCTTGAATCAGACTGCTGTACCATTGTTTGCCCTGCGCTTTCACTGCGGTAATCTCGTTTTTGGCTCGTTGCAAATAGAAGGCTGGCATGGCATCAAAAAGCAAAATAAAAGTGCCTGAAGTAACGCAAACTACGCGTTGATTTTTTTATACATATATATCACAACCCTTTCGCCAACTGCCTGCAAAATTGTCTTCTCGTCGGACCAAGTAGTACAACAATTGCACAGACTGTGCGGCTTCTCTACTACTGTACATTACTATATATATCCCATTGACACAAAACACTAAGGACCTTTTTGCACAAGATAAAAATTACATTTATAGCTTACCTGCTAAGGAAGAGAACTCGAGCTTGATGTATGTATACACCTCGGCACTAAGCCGTGGACTTGCTCGTGGTGCCGCAACAAGCCACCACGGTGCAGAAACGCTACATTAGAGCACCATATGCAAACAAAAGGCAACGTCAGGGTGCTATTTTCGCACGTACCGCCTCCGTGTACTTTTAAACGTGAACACAGCATTGCACACCGGACGGAAATAATTATCTTGTTCAGCGGACTTCGCAGCAGTGCAGCCCGCTTCCTGCCCTCTGTGCAATGCACAGAAGGCAAACATGACTCATATATACTCCTGGCCTGCCCGGCTTCGCCTCCACCCGGCGGGCTGGTGCCACTCCAAACATGGGAGGACTGGGAGACCTCGCTACGCTCCACGGATCCGGCAAGACGGACGATCGTCGCCAGCCGCGGTGCCAGTGTCATGGGCCTCATAGGCATGAACATTTGAGTGTGCTGTGGTCGTGCGGACACCCAGGGGTCTCAGGAGGCCCGAATTTCTCTGCAAGATAAAGTTTTTCTCTCTCTCCCGCGCTGCTTGAACTTTGGTTTTCTACCTCGGCGACAAAAACAGTAACAAAGACGATCAGCATCCTCCATATCAGCCAAAGAGTGTGGTCTCGAGGCCAACACATTACTACCTCGCCGATAGCAAATGGTTGGATATTTAAAATATATGATGCAAAAAAATAACTCGTTCTGAGATAAAATTAAAAATATTATCGTGAGGTACCTTTGTGGATGCTTATAATTAAGCAAAATACAGCAGGCAGAAAAACGCAGGGATGGCTAGGGCAGCGTAGGGATATCCCAGTCCGAGCCGAACATAGGTATTCTTCGGCAGTCGTGGGGAAAGAAGGCGGAGCCTCGCGGGTTGAGGTCGATTTTTACCACGGCCCCGCGCTGCGCTGCTGGCACCCTAAAGGCGTGGATTCGTGTTTTCATTTTCTCGAGTCTCGTGACGTGGACGGACGGATAAAAATCTGTGGACAGAGAGGTGAAAATATGTAGCCGTTAAATGCATTCCTACATCTATAGTCTATCAAAGGTACTGTAGGGGTTCCAAAACCCTTCGGAAACAACTACAGGGACGGCAGCTGTCCCTATAGCTAGCTAGAGACGGCAGAACTACAGCTGTAGTTGTCTGTAGTACGGTTCCAGTATCTAATTGTTCCCAGCTAAGGCATATGGCTTCCGTGGCCTACATTGCTGAGCATAGGGCCATTGTGTGAAATAGATCTAGTGAAATGAGCGGAAGCGAAAGGAAAAACAGGAAAGAACGCCAGTAAATTGCCCTTATATATGTGAAGCCTGGAGTGAGCGGACACGTGTTTCAACAAAAAACTTTTTAAAGGTAATTTTAAAGTACTTTAAAGCAACTAAAAATTATTAAAATTCCTATGGAGGCGAAATGCTGGAGGCTCGTATACTGTGCGATGTCAATGGATGTTAAAGAACCCCAGGTGGTCGCGACCTTCACTAGGGCATCCCTCGTAACCCGAGCCACGTTGAGACGTTAAACCCCATAAAACCTATAAATACAGGTTTTTGGGGCAAAAAGATGAATTTCTTCAGCGTATAGCAATGTATGTACGTCATAGTGGTAGTGGCGGAAGAATGCAGGCGAGACGTGAAAATGCGATTCTGCTGGTCTGTAACTCGTAACGGCGCGAAAAAACGTTAGAGATCACTGCGGCAACCCGCATTGGGAGAATGCGAAAGCACTGACGCCTCCAGGGCACTCGTTGTCTCTCTTTGCCTCTCTTTAATGCTCTTTGCCTCTCTTTGATACTCTTTGCTCTTATAGCATCGCATTGGCCTTCATTAGCACATTAATGAGCTATTTAATTGACGTTAATTGCTATCCATTAATCATCCTCATTGATTACGGTTATAGACTGCAATCACTTTGTTTTACATTTTTTCGTAGTTAATCACATTCACTCTGATTACACCCATTTCCACCTCAATCACGCATTTTGGTGTTTCAAATTTAGCGCCATTTCTGCTTCCCGTACACACCGTCCAGCTTATTCGACCATCCAACGACTTTTGCTTCTAATTAATTACCGAATTAATCTATGCCAATCACACTTTTTGCTTGATTAATTATCATTTACCAAACACAGTCCAATTCATTTCAAAATTTATTTTCACTCCTTTGCCTATTTTTCTACTATTCTGCCGTCCATGGTTGTTTTGCCGTAGACATTTTCGGCTCTAATTAATTTATTAATTATCCTACGGACAATTTTTTTTTGCGCATCATCCTCTATCGTTTACAACCATTCGTTGTAATCATGCAGGCTGTGTGCTACTCTTGACGCCGTTTCACCTAAGGCTTCAGCAACATTGATACAAACCTTGTCACGTGTCATTATGGCACTTTCTGTGCACAGTTTAGAAATGAGTGGCGATCCTATTTACAATATATCATCTGTGGCCGAAGCTGAAGCTATGCACAAACAGCTGTGCATAGAAGAGGTCAAGTATTGCATTTAATCTATAGGCACCTGCCGTTTCTAACGGAGACTGTTTTGTATTGGCGCCCGTGTGCATGCATGGATGCGAACCGACGAACGAAGTTTCGCATAGTTATAGTTTGTTAATTGTTTGTTAATTTTTACTTTTAGCCTTTTCGCAACGTTGACACCAGATAATGCACACATTTAGTTCTTAATTCTTTACGTGGTCACAGCAGTTGTCATGCACTGTTTTGTTTTGGACCCGGTGAATTTGTCTCCGTGCGAGTACGCGCTCTGCGCTTCGTTTTCTTCTTGGTGCTTTCCTCTTCACGTTCGAGTTATAACGGCAAAAAGGTTAAGCTTCAGGAGAGGTCCCGCAAGGGGCATCATAAAAGAGAAAGGTCGAACTGTATTGGAACGGACCCGTTGGCGTCAAATAAGTCTCCACAAGTTCTACGCGTTCTACGCGGTCCTGCATGCAAATGTGAATTCTACTTATCATTGAGTTTATTGATGCGATTTCATCTTGTGGTTGCTGGTGCGCTTGAGAAATATTTGTTGCACGTTATTTTCTGTCTTAGGAACAGGCAACCAAGACTCTTGATGGCTTGGTCTCGCAGAGAGCCGAGTTGGAGGCAAAGATCACCAACATTCACAAGATCTTGTAAGCTCAGTTGCTATGACTTTATGCCTACATTTACCTGAAAAACATTTGGGATACAGTGCATGTAGCCTAGAGACAAATGCACTTTGTGAAATGTTAGAGGAATCTATTGTTGGGTGTTTCTTTGACGTAACATTGTGTGCCCCGCCCCTTGGCAAGGCTTCCCTCTTACGTCTGTCGAACAAGCCTCTGATACATATTCTTATGTGTGCATGATGTGTGTGTACAAAGCCAGTCAGAGGTTACAAAGAAGATTTAACAAATTATCTGAAAATTGCTTCATGCTGGATTGGGTTAGGAATGTGACACCATACTGTGCCAATATAGTATGCTACATGTTGCTATAGGTTGAATATTCTTGGTGACATTGGGCCAAAGCTGTGCCTTAGTACTTTAATACATCTCCAACAACCAGATAGTCAACCTGCGCCTAGTAGCAAAGGCCTGCTGCAAAGGGCATGACAGATGCGTAATTTGCTTTAAGTGATGAAGAGGATGGCAAGGGTGATTGACGAAATCCAGTCCCACTTAGTTTTCATAAATTTTTCACCTGCTCTTAGTGCGCGCAGTAACTGGGTGTGTGCATATTTTGCATTTTTTGCTCGACAGCAGAGCCATTGCTGCAGCCAATGTTGTCTCGTCCCACACACTGCAGGGTATGTGTTCATGAAGCAGCCAGGGAATGCACGAGGAAAAAAAAAAGTTATATGGTGATTGCACTCCTTGTACTACAGAAGATCAGTGCCAGCGAGTCCACCTTGCACTTCTGCAGTTGAGGGAAATGTGAAATATGTGAACATCCCGAGAACATTTGTCTTCTGTTGAATACACCACATGTTTGTGGCTCTGGCCTCCCAGATACGTGCAGTGTTTATGGCATGACGCTCCACCTCACCTGTATCCATGGCCTTCCCACAGCGTGACTGATCTGCAACGTTGTCACTGGTGACTCTGTCATAACTGTCATGGCTACTACTGTTACGCCATGCGGTCATTTAACCCTTTCACTGCCACTCCCAAGATAACTCGGGCTACCACGTATGCACACCCCCTGCCTCTCCCGAGTAAACTCGTTTTGGCTTTTTAACTCACCCCCTGCCGCTCCCAATAATACTTGTGTAAAAAAAATTGATGCAAGCATGTCGTGCCATCTTTGGAAAGGCCCCATAAATTCATAGAACTTGTAGGGTAAATTTTAAACAGCATATGGAGTGCATGTTTCTACATCCGAATTGCTTCACTTTGGTCTCAGTACAGCAGCCATGGCAAGGCAGCGTACGCGCTTTGACGGATGAAGAAATTCAAGAGCTGCTTATGAATTCGGACTCCAATGATAGTGACAACGAGGAAGCAGCCCACCTAAGTGCCTTGTCGAGTGGTGACAGCTATGAAGAGCCCCTGCCACCAAAAAATCCACGTACGAAGAGGAAATCTGACGGGCGAGATTTCTGCTGGAATATTTCATTCAGTACAACTAATATCTATAAGGTTATCCTGAATAAAAATGTCTACATGTCCTGCAGAGCATCCCGGTGCGTTACTAGAATAAAATTTCCAGGGAACTAACATACAAAAAAAAAAGCCCAGCAGGGAGTGTGCAGCAGTGAGTAAAAATCCAGCAGTGAAAGGGTTAAGGATGTTATTGTCAGCAACATTTCAAGGCATTTGGTGTCTTGGGATCATGTGCCGCTCATGATAATGACTAAGCTAGCGCACGGCACCGACTGTATGCTGGGGGTGGGGTCCTAGACACTGGATGGTCATGGTGACTACTACTACTACTACTACTACTACTCTAGCACTCTAGTTTCATTCTGCTGTTGCTAAAATAAATTCTTGGATATCCACTTCTTTCCTGTTCTTTCCGAGCTTCATGAGCCAGTCACCACACATCGACTACTACATGTGGAAGTAAAAAAAATAACCTTAATATGGCAATAAAAATCATAATGATGTACAGAGTTTCACTCTAGATATGTTATTCCCTACCTCCATGTGGGCGAGCTCATTATGATTCATTGGCATCATGAGGAGGATGACATCACTGGAGCGTATTGAAAAAGACTGCAGCTTTGCAAGCGTGCATGAGAAAAGAGCAGTGTGTGGTAATTCGTTTGTCTACTGAGAGCGATAAACCTTTTGATTTTCATCGAAGAATCGAAGAGCAGTGTGAGGATGCCTTTCTGTCATTTCAGCTGGTTTGTAAAAGGCACAAAGTATAGAAGCATAGCTTCAGCACAGACTGCCACAACCCACCCTGAGTGACTGCACTCTAACTATGCATGATGTTATTCATCCTGTGGAATCAATTGTCCATGTAAATTGGCAAATAATTATCGACGAGGTGGTGCAGGGACTATGCAGGGACAGATTAGTCGTGGCTCTGCACATCCAATAATTTGCAATGACTTATACTGCCACAAAGTTTCCAGTTGGTGGGTGCCAAAATATCGTACTTCTGAGCTGAAGGAGCACTGAATGGACATCTGGAGATGCTGTTGTGGTACTTCAAGGTTCAAGTGGGTGTCTTCCTTTAGAGTAAATTTGAGCAGGTTAATGCTGGGTGCATTACTTCTGGCCATAAACTAAACAAGCAAGCTGTATGTCATGAGACTTGTTGTCACCAAAACCGAAGTTTAAAACAGCACGGTCAGCCATCAAATTGATGCTGACATTGCTCTGACTGTAAAGGGACAATTGCGGAGTATTACATGCCCATGTGACTCACTGTGGACAGTGATTCGTACTGTGATCTGCTCAAGAATCACCTGAGACACGCAGTCAAGTCAAAATGCCGCAACTTGCTGACTTATGCTATTACAGCGGGATAAAGCACTGCCACACACAGCTCATCCAGTTGAGCTGCGGCAGTCACCCAGTGTTATGGTGCTCAGCTGCTGGCCCGAAAGACACAGGTTAGATCCTGGCCGTGGCGGTTGAGTTTCAGTGGAGGCTAAATGCTAGAGGCCCATGTACTGTGCGATGGCAGTGCGCGTTAAAGAACCCCTGGTGGTTGAAATTTTCTGGAACCTCCACAGCGGCGTCCCTCATAGCCCGAGTTGCTTTGGGACTTAAATCCCATAAACCAAGCAGCTCATGAAATTGTGAAGATTGCAAATAGCCATCTGGGGTGTCCTCCATAACCGGCATATTTACCCAACCTAGCGCCTTGTGATTACTACTTTGGATCTCTTGAGGAAGTGCTTAGTGGCAAGAAGTTCAGCACGGATGATGTGAAAGAATTGCATTCGTAGCGGCACGGTGAACCTACGAGACTTTTTGTTCTTCCACAATTGAGGCATTAATGCAGTGCTGGCTCAGCTGCATTGAACATGCTGGGGACTATTTTGGGAAATAATGAAATGCCTTTCTGCCTGACTCATTCTTTTCAAATAAAAAAATATTAAGGTTACTCTTTGACTGCCCCTTGTATCTTTGGCTTTTGACATGTTTGCCACTTTTGTGCCACATCCCCTTGTCAAGTGTGACATTAATGCTGGACACCTTTGACATTCTTTGGCACCACCCACATTTCATAGCTCCCCTCTGTCTTCCCATACTTCTTTCTGCTCTGCTGTCAATGATTAGTTGACGGACTCCTCGGCGAAACCACCTTGCATGATTGGGTTTCCACACCTGAGCATTGAAAACATCCGTGTAGCACCGGATGCTTCACTCATGCTCGAAATCCTCAATGCAGATCAAATAAATTAGGATCAAAATTGCCCATGTGACAGGGGTGTAAGGGGGGGTTCAGTATGCACATGTGGGCAAATAATGTCATGTCAGCCAGTATAATTTTTCTTTTCAGGCCAACGTTCCAGCTAGTCTATGGAGATGCAGAGCAACTTGCAAACATGATATCGTTTACTTCTACACTTGCTGAGAACATTAGCAGCAAAGTTCGGCAGTTGGACCTAGCAAAGGTGAAAAATTTTGGCAGTATTTGTTGTAGTTCTGTAGTGCATTTTATTTTAATGATTGTAGGATTTATGTTGTATTTGTGACACAAGAGTACTGATGGAAGTGTAGTAAACATCAGAAGATATTTGCAAGACGTCCATAAAGCACAAGGAAATTATATATTTATTGGAGTTGTAGGCTGACCCCAACCATAATTTTTGTAATTGAGCTCACTTTTCCAAAGCCAGTCGTTTACCCAAATTCAGGTGCAAATGCTATTCTTTTCTCCACCGACCATGTAGGATTTATGTTGTATTTGTGACACAAGAGTACTGATGGAAGTGTAGTAAACATCAGAAGATATTTGCAAGACGTCCATAAAGCACAAGGAAATTATATATTTATTGGAGTTGTAGGCTGACCCCAACCTTAATTTTTGTAATTGAGCTCACTTTTCCAAAGCCAGTCGTTTACCCAAATTCAGGTGCAAATGCTATTCTTTTCTCCACCGACCATGTATGCAAAGGTTTGCAGAACATCCTGTTTTGCTTGTAGTGATGTTTATTTTAATGTATGACTATTTGTAGAATTTCCTGCCGGTTCATTGTGCGTTTGTAAATTTTCTTGCATTAGCAGGAACCTTCAGTTGGTAGAACGATACTTTTCTTGACCGCATTTCTCTTTGTTGCTATGAATGCTTGCACTGATGTCCAGTGTGCTGATGGGAGCGAAAGTGTTGCATACCATGCAAGGTTTGATTTAACCAAGCTCACTACCGCCATGTCAAGGTGGCACCTACTGTTGATATAGCCGAAGGCTGACTGTGTTCATCTGCATGCATGTCAGTTTCCTCATTCTGATCCGTCGTGCTCCTGCTTATTAAAAATTCTTGTAATTCGGGGCTGCATTTCAGTTTAATTGAAGCTTACATTGTGTACACCACTTTTTCTGCTGACCATACATCACTTTGAAATGAGCTTTCACATTGCCTATGAATTGAATCGCAAAAAACAGAAGTATCGTCTTGATTGTCTATTCTTGCCATGTTGTGAACAGCCTAGTCTAGGCAAGACTGTGCTAATGTTGTTTTACTTTATGAATCAATGTTGTGGTATTGATTATTAATGCAATAGTGTTAAGGGTCGCATGTTGCAAAAAAAGCCGGCATTGGCGTCGGTGTCATTGGCTGTGAACGAAAAATCTGCGAAAAATCTCCAGAGGAGCAACCTAGGTGGCAGGTGGGCCAGCTAGGTTACTTCCCTGGAGACTTTTCGTGGATTGTGAGCAAACTGCCCACCGTGGCAGGTGGTAGTTAAATTAATGATTGGTCACGAGAGGTTGCTCAGGAAGAACAACCCGAGTCTGATGAGCCCCACTGGCGGCAGCACCCGCCATCGCAGCAGTGGTGCATCGCTTAACCACTGCACTACTGTGCCAAAATTGTTATGAGGACTCCCAGGGATCTGTGAATGTGAAGTAGAGAGTGACCAATTTAACATAATATGGGCATTAACCTGTTAATGCTGTCACGTCATGCCCTTAAGACGAAGCTTAAGTGTTCCCTCCAGTTTTTAATGCTTCCAGTATACTTCAGTACAGTTAACTGACTCTAGGGTGTGATGAAACCTTGAACAGACTGTTGCAATGCTTAACGTGCACTATGCGAAAGCTGCTTATTATGGGTCTCCAACACTGCAGATGACACGGATTTATAATTAATTCTGATGAAATCAGGAAATTAGTATTAAAAAGCCAAAGCTGTTGTATGCCATCACTGCACTGAATTCCAGTGCTAATAAGTGAGCAGTTTAACCTAGAGAACCATTTTACGGTGTGCGTTTAGCGTTGCAAGTCTATGTATATTTTCAGCTTATCAGTAGTTCAGCCTTGCAAAGGTCCCTGAGATATATAGTTGTATAAGAGCTGCCACTGCTAATAAGTCAAGAATGATAATCAGAGTGAAGCAGTAGGTGGCAAAAAGAAAAATGAAAAAAAAAAAATTCTTGTATACTCTGAAGAAAAACATTTATAGAGAAATCTTGCATAGCACCTGCTCAGAACCATTTAGTTGTTGCAGGTCTCGGCTTTTTAACATTTGCCCTTTTTTTTCATGTAGGATGGCAACTGTCTTGTAATGCTAAACAGTGCTCTCAGCCCTCATGCTCTTGAAAAGCTGTTGTGTTCATAGACCAGAATTTCAAGTTGCTGCCCTCCTCATTGATTTTTTTTCTTTTAATATGCTATGTGTCAGTTGCATAAATTCATCAGCTACTTGGTGCTGTGGAATGCTAGTGAGCACAGTAGTGCAAAAGTTGTATTTACCAGTGTGTTTGTGATGGTTTGTTCTATTCATTTTTTTTTCATTGCATCAGTGGGGAACCATACACAGGTGCCTAAGTTGTTCAGCTTATGATATGAGTCAGTTGAAGAATTCATCCTAAAATGCTCACTGTACCCAAAAGGGGTTGGGTCCTTTACCCGTGTGACATTTCGAAGGCCCTCAAACCGATAGTCTATCGACTCAAAGGTCAATGGAGCACTTTTGCACGGGTGGCTCCGATGGCCATCGAGTCAATGGAGCACTGCGGAACCCTCTCTAAATCTTGAGGACCTTTGAGTGGGGATCTATGTGCATTCTCGAACGTGGAGTGCACACAGCAACGCACTGGGGTACAAATAACTGCATTATTTATCTATGAAAAACATGGGGCCCTAAAGTTATACAACTTACTTTGCCAAAAAAAAGACAGGCCGGGCCACAAAACACGGCAGCAAGCATAATACCGTTGTTGCCAGTGGTACAAAAACAACCAGCACTATCTTCTTCAAAAGTGCATGAATGCTACTACAGCTTGTCCAAGACAAGAAAGTTGATTTCAAGAGTGATTAATATCACTGTAGTGAGTAAACATTTTGTTTTTAACCCTTTAAACTTGTAAGCTGATTGCTAGCCATTGCTAGCATGCCTGCAAATTTATTGGCAGCGACGGCGGTACCACAACATCTTGGTATGAAATGATGGAAACTCACAACGGTGATCTAGTTTGTCGTGTAGCAGCAATACTACTCCTTCGAGTTTTGATAGTGGTGAGAATTTCTAAAGCTTTCGACTCGACAGCCTTTGAAAGTGCCCGTGTGGTGGGTGTTAGACATGTTCTTAGTGCAGATGGTAATCCATGCAGGCAGTTTGTAACACACAGAAAAGGCCACATGTGGTTGCCAGCTGCCTAATTGTGTTTTTCATGCTTTGCTGTGACTGAATTTTGAATGAAAAATTTAAAAAGTGTAGCAGACTGTTGGACGTATGTTTTGTCGATTTAAAATGACCCCATTTTGCACAGAGCCGAGTGACTGAATGTGTCCAAAGGGTTGAAGATATCTTAGACCTAAAGTTCTGCACTGATGGGGTCCAGACTGCGTTGCAGAATGAGGACTATGAACAGGTATTTTTTTTTAATTCACTGTTCATAATGAACAAGAGATTTGGCTCTGAAACTTCACGGTAATTTTTTTCATGTTTGGTGTATGTGACGTGCAGGCAGCAGCACACATTCATAGATTTTTGAGCCTGGATGAGTCTGTCTTGAAGAGATCCACAGCTGACATCCAAGAAGGTCAGTGTACATTTTTTTAGCATTAATGCCTAGTTCACAACCTCCATATAAAGCGAGTGTGGTTGTATAAACTACTACAGAAGGTGTCCAGTGCATCCTAAAACGTAACTTTCTAACAATGCGTAATATTTGGAGCCTGGATAAAAAACGAATAGCTTAGTGGTGACGATTTTCAGTTGCCGAGCTCCAGGTTGATCCTCAGCCATGGCAGTGGTATTTTGTTTGCGGCGATATGCAAAAGGGCCCTTCTGCTGTGTGATGTTAGTGCACATTAGAGAACCCCAGATGGTTGAAATTAATCTGGAGCCCTTCACTACACCATCTTTCATAACCATGTGCGGCTTTGGGAAGTTGAACTTCACATACCGTAGCAAAAAAATGAGCTCTTTCAGTACGGCCGCCGCGGTGGCTCAGCGGTTATGGTGCTCGGCTGCTGACCCGAAAGATGCGGGTTCGATCCCGGCCGCGGCGGCTGGAATTTCTTTGGAGGAGAAATTCTAGAGGCCCGTGTACTGTGCGATTTCAGTGCACGTTAAAGAACCCCAGGTGGTCGAAATTTCCGGAGCCCTTCACTACGGCGTCTCTCATAGCCTGAGTCACTTTGGGACGTTAAACCCCATAAACCAAACCAAACCTTTCAGTACGCACACTTTAGCGCAGTATCCTAAAAAAAACATAACTTGTTCAAATTTATCACCATCTGTAGGTTTGGCAGTATTATAGAGAGTTATAGCTAAGTAATCCATTTTGAATTGCAAAGCATTGGTTATTATGACAAATGCAATGTCTTTTAAACATTCTGTGGGAATGCATTACTAAATCATTACTAAATCAATTTGTTTGCAAGAGTGATTTTTTTTTTTTCTACCTATCAGGGTGGCTCAGTGGCTTTGGCGTTTGGTTGCCGATTCCAAGGTCACAGGTTCAATACCAGCCGCCTTGGCCGCATTTCAGTGGAGGCAAAATACAAAAACACCCATCTGCTGTGCATTGTCAGCACACCCTTCGAGACATTAAACCCCTTAATTTACATTTGACAATTGTCGGTTTCTTACTTTTCCAGGTAGCAGCTTGGAAGAGGCATTTTCATCACTCCGTGAAGCTGAAAACAGGCTTCGTGTGATAGTGATGAAGAAGTTTAAAGAGGCGGTCAATGAAGGAGATATCGCTTCTGTGGAGCGCTTCTTTAAAATTTTTCCTCTTCTCAACCAGCATGATGAAGGGCTTCACAAGTTCTCCCTTTACCTGAGTTCGCAGGTGAAAAAAAGCATCTTTTCTTTTGGCTTGTTTGGTGCAAAGTGGCTTTTTTGTTTTTTTTTTTTGTTTTTTTGCTGAGCAAGCTGAATGTAAAGAGACCATGAAACATCTCTTTGCCAATCACGAGAGATACCTTGGGAGTTTGTTGGGCATGTAACAATTGATGTCATCAAAGAAAATTTTCTTAAACATAACTCACTATGCTATTATTACCTTACCGTGCTTAATGGATAATTCAGGACCCCTTTGAAGAACGAATTTTTTGCTCATACCACTCACGGCTAAATTTGTGATGTTACATGTGACAGAGTCAGGTGTTTGGTTCATGGTTGCAAGGCATAGCAGTGCAGTTGGCGTTTTGGCTGAGGTTTGTTAACTGGGAGCTTGCTCACAAAATGAATGCGAAAGGTGAAGTGTTAATTCTGAAAAACAAAAACTTGCATTTGGTAGCGTGGTTTACACGACCCAGATAACAGCAGGAAAAGAAAGGTGGGTTCAGACCCACCTGAGCTACCCATATTTTAACTGCTAGAAGGGACCGAGATCTTCATGTGTGTGTGTTAATCACTTTGCAGGCCGGTGATTGGTTGGGTCCCTTTTTAGGCACAAGTTTCATGAAGTTGGGTAGCTAGGCAGGTCTTTCGTTGCGGTACCATTCAGCCATGTGTACCACCCACATGGTTAGTAAATAATAGAAAATTAGCAAAAACAATGGACTTCTCACTTTTGATACGATTACTTATGGAGAAGTTCATATGTGGTGAGGAAAGGTTTGAATGCCAGTGAAGTATTCAGAAGAATAGCATTGAAACTAGTTTCTTCATTGATGCTAACACTTGCTATATGCACACAAAAAAAGCATTGGTGGTGCCATCTTTCAAGCATTTCATGTCATGACGCCGTAGTTCAAGGGTATTGCAAATATGCCTTCGTTGGTTGATTGAGAAAAGGCTTTATTGTGGCACTTATAGTAGCAAGGTAGAAAAGGAAAAAACAAAAAAGAAACAGTGGGGTTGCTTCTTGAGAAGTGGAATGGTTTGTGCGTTCAGCCAGCCTTACAGGCACTTCTCATACCTCAAATTTTTCCAGTGGAGACAGCACTGTCTTTTTCCATGCACTTGAGCTGAACACACATATGCCAAAAAAAAAAAAAAGGCTCAGGGAGGTGGTGAACGAAGCTACGAGGTGTAGCCACATTGAATCTCCTGTGGCATCAGCCTTTAGCTTATCAATTTCAGCCTTTTGTTAATACATACCATATATACTGGTGTAATTTGTGTACTTTTTTAAAAATTAAGGCTTCAAAAAGGGGATGCGCAAATGACATGGAGATCTCGCGAACACGTCCTGGAAGAAAACTACAAAGGTCATAACGCACAATATATGCTGCATATTGCCACCTATATGTGGCAGTATACAGCATATATATCTTGCACCCCTTACTGGGCAAACAAATGGTACAGTTGCAAAGCCGGCAGTCAGGGGCTAATGGAGATAAAATGACACTTTTGAATATGGCTGGGCTGACTAGCGGCCAACCGAACAGTGAACAGTTTGTAGTTTCAGACTCCAGCACGTGCCGGTGGTTATCGGCAGTTCACAATGTTTTTCTGGGAAAGGGACTGCAAGCGCCCGGCTAAACGGAGCATAATTCAAAACTTTTGGGGCAGCCGTGGCAGCGTCCCCTCGTCACTGGCACCTTTCGCAGCTACATACAATGGCACGGCTGCATCGATCTTCCCAGCCCTCCCTTGTGCACACTCGCATGCATGCTGGTGGTTTGGCGCAGCAGGGAGCATGAAGTTTGCAGTTGAAGGTTTTTTTTTTTGTAAACCTGGGTAATAAGTGGTTGGTGCACAAATTACGCTAGTAAATACGGTAAATCATGCTCCATATGTAATACAGTTTTACAGACAGAACCCAGTGGTTTGTTATTCTTGATAAGAAAGAACAGGAAAAGGCCAACAATGTGCTATAGCATGTCGTTTAGGTGCTGGTGATATGACAAAGAACTGGAAGAAAGATTACTGTTAGATAACTCTTGCATCGCACCTATTGCACATTTTAATGACCTACCTGAGCCATCATCGCAGCCTGAAGCAAAACATATCAAACATTAGGCACGATGCTCACAATAACAATAGTTTATCTGGGAGTAACAATGCAGAATGTAGTGAAATTATTAAACATGAAATTTCCTGATTTGCACCACATGTCTGCAGTGACACTTTGTAGAGCTTACGTGGTCATTTTTACTCTTGTATCTGTTTTCGGGCCATTGCTCTTGAAAATGCATCATACTTTTTTCTTCAAGCAGCTTGCGAACCATATGGAATTTCTTTGTCTTGAATTTTGTTATTTTCCTTTGTACACAAAGCTGTCTGGTGGGTCAGCACCTGCACTGGATGTTTGCATAGTTTCCATGCCTAGCAAAGGTATTGTTCAAAGTGAAATATATATGTTACCTAAAATGGCCGCCATGGTGCTTAGTGGTTATGGCGCTCGGCTGCTGACCTAAAAGACGCGGGTTCGATCCCGGCCGCTGCGGTCAAATTTCGATGGAGGCGAAATTCTAGTGGCTCATGTACTGTGTGATGTCAGTGCACGTTAAGTACCCAAAGTGGTCGAAATTTCCGGAGCCCTTCACTACAGTGTCCCTCATAGCCTGAGCCTCTTTGGGACGTTAAATCCACATTAACCATATGTTACCTAAAATGCTGTTATTGAGTTTAGGTATACTTATTTTTAATATTGCAGTCCTTTTTGTTTATGGCTGTGTTGTAGTCAACAGAGCCTATGTTAGCTCTGAAAACTTGCCGTGGTGACTCAGTAGCTTTTGTATATTCAGCTGCTGAGAACAAGGTCACGAGATAGAATCCCAGCCACTGCGGCTGCATTTTTGATAGAAGCGATATGTATGCAATAGCGCCCACGTGCCATGTTATGTCAGTGCACGTTAAAAAGCCTCTGGTAGTTCAAACTAATTCCCAGCCCTTTTAACCCTTGTGGAGCTTCAGAACATTTAACATTGCATATCACATGTAACTCTGCAAATGCATTGCTTGAAGCTTAGCTCAAACTGTTGACTCCTAATTACCTGGCAACAAAATTTGTTTGCTCATGCAGTGCATTAGTTATGAAAGCTGCGGTATTTTTGTAGTTGCTTTGGCTGTCGATGCTTTGTGCACAATTTCTAATTATTAGTGGTAAGTGTTCATGTGATTGCAGATGGCTATTTTTTCCACCCTTCCTGCAGATCTCTGAAACAGCGCACAAGAACCTAAAGCAAGCTCAAGCAACAAGTTCCACAGACAAGCGGGCAAATGTTATTTATGCCGATACAGTGACCCTTCTGTTTGAGGGAATCGCCAGGACTATTGAGATTCATCAGCCCCTGGTAGAGACTTACTATGGTAATGTTTCTGTGAAAGTTAATTGTAATTATAAAGTGTCTAATTACTTCTATTATTGCTTAATGACATGCTGCCTATAATTCCTGCTAAGATGAAAAAGCACAAGTTAAAAGCTTGCCTTTGTAGTTGCAGTGCAACATTTTTAATGCCAACACTGAGCGATGAGGGCCTAGTTGGCATGACATAATTACAAAACATAAAACTGAGCAGGGGACAGGACACAGGAGAGAAGCAAACAGGAGAGAAGGAGAGAAGCTCGTCCTGTTTGCTTCTCTCCTTTGTCCTGTTCCCTGCTCTGTTTTATGTTTTGTAATCATTCTTAATGCTTTGCTTTTTAGATCCAGTTTTGTATTTGTTGCGAGATGGCCTTCTTTCTCAGTTTTTGCTGCTTAATACTAATAAACCACTCTTCTAATTAAAAAGTAACCTTATTTTTATTCCCTTGCAGGTCACGGGAGGCTCCATACTGTTGTAGAATTGTTACAAAAGGAATGTGACTGCCAAGTGAAGAAAATCTTGGAAGACTTCAAGAAAAATAGGCAGTTCAAGAAAAAGGTAAGTTTTCCTTGATTAATTCTTTCTTTATTCAAGAGCTATGACTTAACATTAAAGCACCATTTGTGACAGCATTGAATTATTTGATCATTCAAGTGGGGATAGCACTAAAGGGCTTACTTCTGATAGGTTTAGTTGGATGCAGAAATAAATGTGAATATGGGAATCATTCACTACAGGACATTGTATAAGCATGATGGGTTTTGGAAAAAAGAGATATTGGTAAAAATTTTTACGTTTCAGTCAGAAGACTTAAACTGAACAACTTTTTTACAGATAGTGTACAATGTTCATACGTTTTTGGCTGTAGAATGCATAAAAGAATCAAAATGCTTGAGATATATCTTCTTGTAGCCCTGTTTACTTTTATTTTACCCCACCTGAAAGTGTGTTATGGTCTTGTGGTGTGGTGTGTTTGTGTCTCCGAGCATTCTTTTTGTGTTAGTTTTTTAGTAAAGGTCACTGTTTATCCAGGCGCAGCAAGTGCAAATGCTCCTTCGAAGTTCTAAGCAGATGGACAAGTAAGTGCCTTTTTTGCATTAATTAGGGCTGCTTTTTTTTTCCTTCTTGCTAGCATTGAATTTTTTTTTTTTCCTTAGGTTAGATCCACGTGATTTGGATGTCCTGCTTGCTGAAGTGGCACTTTTGAACAGCCGTGCAGAACTCTACCTTCGGTTCATTCGGAGGAGAGTAGCGGTGGGTCTAATGTTTTTGTTAAGCCCCTTAACCTGTGCACATGCTCTTCGTGAATCGTAATTCCTATGTAACCACTGAAAAGAACTATTTTTTCATTTTGAAATGCTTCTGTAATTACAGCTGCACAGTCATGCCCTAGTCAACAGAATACATTTTAAATGTCTTATTGCAAGACATGTGCAGATGTTCATACCAGAAGCCTCATGGTCAGTGCTCTGGCTACCAATGTCACATGCACTAAAACTAAGTTATGCTGTGTGTCACGGGGAGTCTCTAGTAAAAAACTGAGTTTCTTGCGCTTCTTGTACTACATTAAAAGCTCATTAATTCAAACTTCAAGGGAGCAGTAAAAATGTTCTAATTATCAAATGACCTGAAAAAGACTGGCAAGAACCGCTTTCATCGTAGTACTATATATTTTTGGTGAAAGACTGCACAGTGGTCACCTGCTATTGAGATAGGTGCTTTATTGCATGCATACTGTTGGATGCATCGAAGCAGAACAGCTCCAAAGTGATAAGCGCTCTAACGACATCCTTCACGGGACAACGCGGTAACAGTGGAGCCCCCTCACAAGCGGCTGCATTGCGTGTGAGAAGGCTTCACCGCACAAACGGCGGATCGCACGGGATGAACGCACAGTTTTGGCGCCCTCATTGGAATGGAAGAATCATGTAACTGTGCTTGGTTGGCTGGCTGATGATGGTTGGCTGGCCACAGCCATCGATGCGGGCTGGTGTGAAGCTCAGAAAAGCAAAACTGAAACTACGTAACCATAATGAAATTAAGCAGTCAGACTATTCTCAGAAACTGGGCCGTCTGTTTTTCATCATGCCTGCCGCTGCGCACACATCAGAGGTGCATGGAACTATGCCGCATGCAATTCAAGTTTGAGTGGCATTATTTCGATGAATGCCTGCCATGCCGGTCTCACCTGGACACGGCCTACCTTCAGGGAGCCCGTTTGGATCAACCATTGCGAGGCCCATAGCGTCCAAATTAGCGAGCGTTTGCACCGTAGACTTACATGGGCAATGGCCGGGACCACACCAGGAATTAAAATGGTACAGTTTCCTGAGTTAACAGTGGTCGAATTAACGAGTTTTTACTGCTAACGCGGCTTCGCATGCAGATGATGAACAGCCCTTTTATTTTTAAAAAAAAGGTGTGCAGCTGCTACAAGAATTCCATCTGTGTTCTGTATAATTACTGCTCAGCAAACAAAGGGCCAGGAGGCCATCTCATTCTGTTAGTTTAGTAAAATTGGTCAACTTTTGAATCTTTAGCTCTGAGGCCCACTTTGTAGCAGTAGTATGGAAGGCAGTTGATGTAGCAGGATAATAAAATTTACGAATTAAAGAAGGTGTTTCTATTTTTGAGTTTGTTGTCCTACTGCACTGTGTTGTTTTTAAACTTCGTGCACAAACAGTGTTGGAAGTGCTTCTCACGCGATGCTTGTAAAAAGGATGCTTTCATGTTGCCAAAATCGTCACCGTCTCACCTGCCAGCGTAGCTCTTCAGCTGTCTTACTGCTGCCCTGGATAAATGCTTATTTCTTTGCAAAAGTGCTGATATGTATAATCAACTAGTATTGCATCTGGTGCTTCAAGGGAATGTCTGCTTTGATGTGCAACTGATAGACTGAGCCATTGTGAACATCTCAGCTAAGTCGCATAGCCCTACACAGCACATGCATGTCATCATGATGTAACATTGTATGTGTTGAGTCAGCATCTGTCACGACCTTGGCAAGGGGGTGATGCTTGCGGAGGCTTAAGTTGAGGGAAGGCAGAGGAGAAAAGCTGTGAGGGAAGTGGCTAAAACTGAATGTTGACATTTAATTTTCCCCCTCCGGTTAAGAAAAAAACTCTTTCGGATGACATTGCTTTTAAAGCATCTTGGAGTCTTCATGGTGCTTCTCATGATTGACAAGGAAAGATTCAGGGCCATTTTAAAGTAGCACTGAGGACAGCTCCATCCAGTTTTAGTGCGCAGCTCTTATGCGCCCGTTCCTGGCTTTCACGTAGGTGTTGTTGGTGTAGTCGTGGGCGTAACCGGTTGTCCAATTAGAAGAGATAAACGCCGCCTGGAAGGTGGCTGCCACGGGAAGGTCCCGCAGGGTGACGAGCAGCATGACACACCACCTGACAGGTGACAGGTGGCTGGTAGTAGCAGAGCGAAATCCCGCCTGCCAAGGCGAAAGTGGAGGAATGGACAGCTGGACGGTGACTGCCACAGGAAGATCCCGAAGGGTGGCAAAACGAAAATACGCGAAGAGCTATGCCCAATCTTCACATTACCAGCTATCGTAATCGTCTATCAATTTTTTTTAATAGCGGTTTAGTATAGCATCGGGCATCTGCGTATATAAACTGTTAGGTGTAACCAGAGGTTGCTTGCAAAAACAGCTGGCGTTGGGAGTATCAATATTTACTTTTTTAATCTTTTCTGTGCTGTGTAATGGTTATTAATGCTCCATTTTTAGGGAAAGTAGCCTCTTAAATCTCAAAAAACGCGGTAATCTTTCAGTACAGGCCAACTTCAGTTCTCCTCAGTGTCTCATTAAGACAGGTGCAAGCACGAGGGAAGACCGTCCACCAGTCTAAAGTAGCCAAGAACTGCTTCTTGCAGAATCACTTGAAAGCCCCAAGTGTAATGATGATTTAGATACATTGGCACTCTGGGCTACGCAGTGAGCCGCTTATCAATAATGGCTGTGATAAAAAGTGTTGGGTTCTCTGTGCGATATAAGTTTTTATTGCATAATTTTATGAGTCCAGGCATTCCCATTAACCTCCTGCTTTTCTTCATATTTGCAGAGTGATTTTGATGTTGCATATCAAGACCCAGCCATAAAGTCAGGTATGTGGCCATTTATGTGATTTATAGAAACTGCACTTTGCTGTCTTTGTTTGCTTTTTTTTTGGTTTTTGGTAATGCTGGAACCTAGTCATTTTTAAGGCTGAGTCTCATAGCACTCCCTCACACCATGGTTGACTATGGCATTTTACAGGCCCAAGTATCTAGTTCCTTTGTAGCAGCCATACAGATTTAAATGGTGGTAAAATATGATACCTTTTATGCCGCAAAATTAAATTTTCTTGGAATCTGTTAGAGACAATGCTGCACCTTTCCTTTTACTAGCTATTAAAAACTTCTCTTGCCGTGAACAAAATGAAAAAAAAAAAAACACACAAGAACAAAAAAAAACCTCCAAGTCAGCTTCTGTGCACAACACAGACCCCTTGACCATCAACATTACTAGAACAAACTCAGTTTCACAGCTCCGCCCAGAGAGGTGCACACGGTGGTGGTCGCGCAAACTACTGGGGCCTCGGTCAGGTTTTGCTCCTTCACCGCCGCTGGCTGGCCGCTGCTGCCCCTTGGTTAAACGTATTCTCACGACCGCTGCTGTGCGTTGTCCACTTCTCGGTTTTATTTTTTTTTGTATTTTTGTGACATCGGGCCTCTCCATGCTGACCTGCTCCGCACCGCGGTGCAATAGTGGGTATCGCAACGATGACTTGGAGGCTAGTCATTTCTTTGGGCTACCGAAAGACTCCATCTAGTTTAAAAGATGGGAGCATGCTCTTCGCAGGAAAGATTGAAAACTGACTTTTAAATGCAAATTTTGTGATCTGCATTTCGAAGAAGACCTGTTGAAGTACTATCGCCATATAGTTCAAGGTAAGGAAATACTTTTGGCGGAATGGAAATGAATGTTAGTACCAGGTGCTCTTCCGAGGCTGTTTACTTCAGTGCTGACACATATCTCAAAGCATAATTTAAACTGACTATGTCAAAGAGAAAGCCTCCAATGGATCATGCTGTTCAATGTCTGGCGACAACAGTGCCTAAAGAGAACTTGTGGGATTCCAAGAGCGTATTAGTGCAGTCTGAACCGACAGCTGACAACCGAGCTGAGCACCAGGCCAGGGGAAAGCTTGTACCCATTGTATCACTAGTAGGTACCTGGCGGCACTGGGGATCGAACATCGCACCTTTTGCATGCAAGGCGGATGCTCAACCACTTGGCCACCGCTGCGGTCTTGGGCTAAGTACTATAACCAGAAATCAGTGATGTAATATATTTTCATAATCAGAATTGCATGGCAAAAATTATGATAACTTAAAAAAAATTGGCGATATTGGTACGTTATTCGGGAGTTAAATTGGCGGTTAAAGGGTTAAATAACTCCACCCACATGACTTCCAGAAAACACAGCAGTAAAACTTTTTTATAATGATTTAGGGGAGGGCTGATGAAGGTATATTCTACGCTAGACGTCAGAAGCAGGACTCTTAAGAAAAGCACTTCCGATTAGACGACAATGGAGGCAGCTTGCTTGCATTCTGTGTTCGCTGTCCCGCTTCATGCGAGTGGCCCAACTTCAAGCACTTGGTGAGTAGACTGCTCAGGCTAGCCTTCCGCATGCAGTGCAGGCAATCTGCACAGCGCAGCAGTAAGCATGACATTCACTATGTTCCCTTCTAAGGTGCACCCATGCACTGAAACTGTGTCTGATCTGTTTACTTTATAAGAACTGTGCACTCAAGTATGCGCGACAAAACAAACAATATTGGGCAATGCAAGCAACGTGCTGGTGAGCAAGTCGACAGCATGAACAAATTAATTTCACATTATACAAGCATCTTCTTTAAGATAATGTGCAGCTTAGAAGCAAAAGCTGCCGTAATGTAATTATTATTTTACTGCAGCCATGTAGAGTGCAATGGCAGCTCGCAAAAATCGTGTGTGCCGACCGCACCACGCTTCCGCACCGTGTGTAGCAGACGATGCGCCCGGCAGGAAGCAAGACTCGACTGCAGCACCGTTAGTTCCTGCGACCGCCACTTGGGACACTCTCCTCTGCTGAAACTGAGTTTGTTCTAGTAATGTTGTTCACCATAGTGGCACGGCCTACCTTTGTGGCATAAGTTATGTTCAGTGCTTGGTTATTGTATGGGAAACATGTGCATGCAGTCACATGACATCTGGGGCATAGTGGCTTTCTAATTACCCAGTGCTGCCTGTGCAGTGCCCCTTTAGTGCTGCGGCTCACTCTAAGCCGGAGTGCCGAGTCTTGCAAAGAGTTCATTAAAAGGTTATGTCAGCCACAGATTTCAGCATCCAGGGCACGGTGGGCTGTGACAGGTAACTAAAACTGATGTGCAACTATGTAACATGGTTCGAAGCCTACTATAGTGCAAAAAGGCTGCATTTTATTCAGCCTGTGTTGTCATTTAAGCAGTATATTGAGTTCATTTGTGCCTTCTTACAGATAAAGTCCAGCAGTTTGACAGGAAAATCAAGGAAAGTGATCTGTGCAAATCAATGCAAGAAATTGTGAGCACATACATCATAATGGAAGAGTATTTCCTCATTGAATCTGTTAGAAAGGTGAGAACATTGAAGTGTGCATTTTTTTTTTAAATCTTATCTATAGTTAAGTTTTTCATGTGGAAATGTCTCCTTGTGAGTGCTCATTCATAATGCTTCAGTTATACCTTTTTCTTTTTATTCCTTCACAATAAGGCATGACTTTGCTTTTTTTTTTCTGTTCACAAGGCTATTGAAGTTGACACAATTGAGGAGAATTCCCAATGCTCCAGCATGCTTGACGACATCTTCTTCATCTTGAAAAAATGTCTGAAGTGAGTCCTGCTTTTTTGCTTGATTCATTTTTACATGCTGAAGTTCTCTTGAAGAACCTTTATCAGGAGTGGTAAGTTACATCTGTTCGGCCAAACGTTTTTTCTCCTTGATTGAGCAACTGGTTTTCATATGTTAAGAAAGCTTTTTCCCTCAAGTCTGAAATACTACACTACTGCTGCCTGAGCAGTAGCTCGGAGCCTTGGAAAGGAAGCCTAGCAGCAATAAATTCTGAATTCAAAAGTGAGATCAGGAAACACAGGAAGCCTTCTTTTGCGCCTTTCAGTTTACTGTCGTCATTATTTGTAAGGTCATAGTATGAACAGTTACATTGACAAGTTACCACACTAATGTACACAAAGTTCAGTCTAACCAAACGGTGGGTACAAGTGGGCCTGCGTGTGCCATTTTGCTTGCTAGTTTATATTTTGCAGTTTATTTATTTATTTGTTTATTCGTATCCTCAGTGTAAAATATTAGAGAAAGGAGTGGGGGCCAATCCAGTAACACTTCCAACGTTAAAAAAACAAAAACAAAACATAGTGTGTGATGGAACAGGAAACAAAACCAAGGAGAACATGGTCCTAATGACGTCTACTATGAGAGCATCCATACAATACAGCTTAAAGCACTCTTACTCACGGCATCACCAAATAGCATTGGACACTGGGGCTTGAAGCAATGATAACCGTCCAGTTGTTGCCAATGAAGAGGGAAGCTGGTTCCAGTCCACGGATGTTTGAGGTATAAATGAGTCAGAAAATGCTTTAGTGTGACATAAAATTAAGCCAACTTTGTGCACGTGATTGAGGCATGAGGATATATTTGGTTGGGGATGCAAGCAATTCGTCATGCAGTGTTTCGTGCTAAAATATTTTATCAAAAAGAGCAGGCACATATGTTTGCGGCGCGTTGCTAGCGGTGGTAAGTCAAGATTTGATTTTGTGGTTGATATGTAGGCAGTGCAATGAAAGTTTGACAAAATGAAATGTGCTGTTTTATTCTGGATCATTTCTATCTGGTTTTAGTTTGTAAGGACACCTGGCTCCCAAATTGTCGATGCGTATTCTAATTGCAAGCGGATGACAGTTTTGTAAAGAGCTAGCTTCATGTTAGTAGGGGCTAATTAAAAGTTGCATTTGAGGTACCCAATCATGCCATTGGCTTTGTTGACGACGATTCTGTGTGTGTTTTCCAAGTAAGAGTGGAAGTGATGTGAATGCTAAGATACTTATATGACTGGACTGTTTCTAAAGGGTTACTGTCGAAGTGATTAAGTAATAGGTTACTGGGTGAGTGGGAAGCACGCATGAGTTTACATTTTTTAGCTCTCCTTACAGCTGAAATGTACTCATCATTTGCATTATGGTACAATTCCCAACGGGTCTGATTATGAAATGATTCAGCCATTTGGTAAAAGTTTTTTACTGTTGGATAAACGTCTGATATGAGAGTTATACCATGTTGCATCCGGGTTTTATGATAAACTTTGAGTCGGAATAAAGCAATTTGTAAGTTCAGCAACTTTGTTTTTGAATAAATTCCAGTTCACTTCAACACAACATTCTTGAAGAGCATCTAAGAATGAGGTTACGAACAAGTGAGGGTGCATATTAATTTGGTCAAAATCAGCCCGCCTTTAGTTGCATAAATTTTTTGTCGTCTTGGTTTTTTTTTTTCATCGGAATATTGGTACTAAAATTTAATATAGCGTGGTCACTTAATTTTGGCAAGTAGGTCAGCTGAGAACATAGTTTGGGACATCTACACAAGACTAGGTCTGTTATGTTAGCTGTTGTTTGTGTGACCCGGGCAGGTTTAGTAACAGTTTGGCTGAAGCTGAAGAATGAACACAAATCGGAAAATTCATGTCCCGGTTGACAAATGTGCAGTTGAGATCCAGTCAGTCCCAGAATATTGGAGTCGCCTAGTAAAAACACGGGGCCAGAGGGATATCGCGATATGACGGCGTTAACATTGTCGGGAAGCTCATTGATAAATGTCGATGACTTGCTGGGAGGACAGTAGCAAGCACCTAGAATAATTTGACAATGGGCTAACGTAACTGATACCCTAAAGACTTCTATGTTTGCCGTAATATTGAGCACGAACGATTCCAAATGCTTTTTGATAGCTAGGAGAACACCACCACCTTTCCTTTCAACTCTATCAAATCTGTAAAAATGGAATCGGTTTCCAGGGTCAAGGATTTCACTGGACCTGATATTCCTATGCAGCCACATCTCTGTTAGTTCAACAATATCAGCGGAGCATGAATTGATAACAGAGGAAAGTTCTGTGCGTTTTTTTATGATGCTTCTAATGTTAATGAAAATGACTGACACATGCATTCAGGGATGACTATGGTCACTGCCGCTTGGTATTCCCTAATCGGATTACTCTTCGGTTAGCGCAGGACTGTTAGCATGACTCTTCGGTTAGCGCAGGACTGTTAGCCTGAAGGTGTGGGGCGAAAGTGGCGACTTCATAAACGTTGTCAGCAGCAGGACCAAACATGAAGCATTTGTTGGCAGTGAAGAGCTTATTGTATTTTAGCTGGTGAAATGGAAAGGCTGGCTGCAGTTTAACGAAATCAGTTAGTTTTTTCCAGGCAAAGTAAGTTACCGGTGAAAAGTCTTTCGTTACCCAAATGTTCTTTTCTTTTAGATTTGAGATACACTGCAAAAATTTTTTTTTTTGCTTTATAACTAGCGAATTTGACTGTGACAGGGCGGCAGCGCGAGAGTGAATACTTGCCTAATCTGTGAGCTCGGTCGACATCAGATGGTGACAAATGATGATCAAGACAGGTTGCTACTAATTTTTGAAACTTTGTCTTTGGTTTTCGCCCATGTTTCTATGTCTGATATTCCGTGAAAGGTTATGTCATCGCCACGGCTTCTGTCTTCAGGCTTGTCGATACGAGACTGTAACAGTTGGTTTTGCTTCCAAGTTTTGTCAAAAGTGCATGTCTAGTCCTGATTATCGCTTTCAAGCGTTTCCTACCTTCATAATGCGAAAGCATTTCTAGGCTATGTCAGCGGGGTCGTGTCCACAAAACGTGTCAGCAAAATGTGTCCGCAGCAGTTGTGTTGTTCAAACGGGTGGTTGTAATTGAAAGAGGATGATGTGAGGGTGCTGCGCAAAAAAATAAATTGTCGCTAGGATGATTAGTTAATTAGAGCCAAAAATGTCGAAAAAAAAAGTCATAATAGCATGGACGCTGATATAGTGAGTGGACAGGAAAACAGCCGTGAACAGCAAAATAGTGGGAAAATAGGCAAAGGAGTGAAAATTAAGTTTGAAATGAATTGAAATGTATTTGATGAGTGATAATTAATCAAACAGAAAAATTTGACATAGATTATTAGTTAGTTAATTATCAGCAAAAACCATTGGACAGTTGAATAGGCTGGGCGGGGATGTAGTAGTAAGTGGACGGGAAAGCAACCACGGTGCCCAATTTGAAAAACCAAAATGTTTGATTGAGATAAAAGAAGATATCAGAGTAAATGAATTTATCTTTAATTAAAGTTATTCCAGTAGTTAAATTAATTAACAAACAAAAATAAAATGATAAAGAGAGGCAACGAGTGCCAAGGAGGCGTCAATGCTTTCGCATTCTCCCAGTGTGGGTCGCCACAGGGGTCTCTAATTTTTTCCTCAGTTGCTAGTCTTCTGCCATTATTTGCAAGTGAGGCTTCACTGCTGTGTTGGCCAAGCAGAATATTATGCATGCCTCTTTTTAATTCCTTATTGCTAGCCTGAAGTTGCCTGAAGTGGCAGCAAAATATAGCAAGATATGACCTGATGAAGGTTAAAAGTCTTATATTATGTCAAGGAATAGTTCTGCTAGATTGGATGAGGTGTTGCTGAACACAAAGTAAAAGCCATTTTATGGTGGCCTTCTGTTCTTAATATGATATGTGCTTGCTACTCAATTGTACTTTTGCTGTCACATCCAGCCAGGGCATAGGTGGCTATAGTAGTAAAAATAATGTTAACAGCTTTTAGACACGTTGGCTATTGAACTTTTGCTATCACATCCAGCCGTGCCATAGGTGTCTATAGTAATGGTAAAAATAATGTTAACAGCTTTTAGACACGTTGGCTATGCTGCTTTTGCTATCACATCCAGCCATGATATAGGTACCTATAGTAGTGGTAAAAATAATGTTAACAGCTTTTAGTCATGTTGGCTATTGTACTTTTGCTATCACATCCAGCCATGATATAGGTGCCTATAGTAGTGGTAAAAATAATGTTAACAGCTTTTAGACATGTTGGCTATTGTACTTTTGCTATCACATCCAGCCATGATATAGGTGCCTATAGTAGTGGTAAAAATAATGTTAACAGCTTTTAGACATGTTGGCTATTGTACTTTTGCTATCACATCCAGCCACAGCATAGGTGGCTGAAGTAGTGGTGAAAATAATGTTAACATCTTTTAACACGTTGGCTATTGTACTTTTGCTATCACATCCAGCCATGGCATAGGTGCCTATAGTAGGGGTAAAAATAATGTTAACAGCTTTGACATGCAGCCTTGTGTAAGGGCAGATAAAGATTTCCTCATTGTCCACTTTGGTGTCCATTTATTGTTTGGAAAGCATATACCAGCGTAAGTGAATAACTTCTCAATGGAATTTTATCACCCTATACAGGAGAGCAATGGAGGTGAAAAAAAAAAAAAAAAAATTCACAAATTTTTATTACTTTTACCTTCCTAGATGACACTGCCATTCTTTGAAGTCTGAAAAATTCACTGAGTTGAAGCTCATTTCTATTCTCCTGGCCTTGTTGCAATTGATTTTTAGTTTATTCATAATGTTAAAGTGCCTGTCGGGAAAAATTTGTTCGGTAATGTCATAGCAATCTAGAAATAATAGGGTGCACTGAAAAAAGGCAGTTTTTACTTTTTCGGTAAACCTGTTATCTAAAGGGTTGCGCTGACGTTGATAACAGTTGTGTTGAAAAGTATTCAAAGGCTAAGCATTTAGATCAGAAAGAAATGAAACTTGTGCATAAATTATTTCTGTGGAACTAAACATTTTGGAGGTCCCTTCATATTTGCTGCCTGCATCTAGCCCTGGGCATTGGCAGTCGAAAGCTCTTTGTGCAACTGCAGCTTTGGACACACCCAAGCCAACTGCATTGTAACGAATACAGTGGCATCTCTTTGTTTGGTGGTGAATGTGTAGGAAGGACACTTCACTGTTGCATCAAGGAGGAGGGCTGTGCTTCCAGCTTCACACATCACTCTCTGCTTTTTCTTTTGAGGATAATATGGACTGAGAGAAAAGTAGTAGTGCTATGTCATTCAGATTTTTTGCGCAGCACATAACTTTGTTCAGCTTACAGAAACAGCAGCGGAGCAGCCTGTTCAGAATGCTGTTATTCTTTGTTGGAAGCTAGAGCAGGATGCTTTTTGTTGAAAGTGCAGAAGCAGAGACACCTGAAAAATATTGTGTATCAGGACTGATCTTTTAGCTGCAAATCATCACTTTTGTTACAAGAGAGTTACTCCCTAGGCAAGAAATACAACATGGTGTTGGATGCTTCAACTCCAGGTGACAGCCCATCAACATCATTGTCATGCTTGTGACTGAAGTCATTTGGCTGCTTTGTGAGTGACCTAGGAGTACTTCTGACACTTCCCTTTAGGCTTTATTAATAATGATAGTGATGGTCTGACTTTTATTGCGTAAGAGTATTCAGTGTAAACTTTTTTTTTTTCTTTTCAGGCGAGCTTTTTCAAGTGCTAGCGTGGATGGGGCATGTGCCATGCTGAACCATAGTTGTTCACTTTTGGAGACTGACTTTGCCGATGAGCTTTCGGAGCGCTTGAAACTAGGATTCCCACCATCAGGGATCTTGGATCTGAGTCAGGCCTACTCCATGATCCAGAGTAGCTTTCAGCAAGGGAGAATCCAGCCAGCAGAGACTGTGGAAAAAGCCAGAGCTGTTTTTGTGGTAAGCATAAGTGACACTTGTCAAAGTTGTGTTCAGTTAAAGCAGCCAAGTAAAGTTTCATTGTGATTCAGTAGAGCCGAGTGCTTTACTGCTTGTGCGCCAGTTCCCAAGTTGACTTGGCTTTGCCAGTTAACAAAACCTGATATATTAGGCTAATGTCTGTCACGTTGACTCAGCAGCGATGACATTTGGCTGTTGGGCGGGAGTTCATGGGTTTGATCCTGACCACAGCAGCTATATTTTGATGGAGAAAAATGTAAAAATGCTTTTCTACAGAGTTTTCAGTGTGCATTGAAGAATTTCAGTAATTCAGAATTGATTGAGAGCTCTCCACTACCCTGTACCCACCGGCGGTACAATGGGTGCAAGGTTTTCCCTGGCCTGGTGCTCGGCTTCATTGGGGTGCAATGCTTGGAAAATAGGTCTCTGACCCCACCTTGAGTAGATGAAAGCACCGTGTGCCATGGCACTCTTTGGTCACAGATGCCCTCGCACCATAAAAAAAATCATCATCACCCACTACCCCGTGGTGCACAGTATTATTTTGGCACATAAAAATCCATCGCTATTTTAGACTCCCTTTCAAATGAATATGACTGAACCCTGAAAATCAGTTTAGCTCATATGAGATTCAACTAAACAGGAGTGCCCAAAATGAAATGTGTTCAGGCACATGGGAACTGTTTGTAAGCCATGAAAGAGGCAAGCATTAATGAGCAGGAGTTTGCTAGGAAATGTTTGTAAAAT
This sequence comes from Amblyomma mixtum, assembly GCF_055824585.1. Taxonomy (NCBI): domain Eukaryota; kingdom Metazoa; phylum Arthropoda; class Arachnida; order Ixodida; family Ixodidae; genus Amblyomma; species Amblyomma mixtum. The sequence continues at coordinate 65,949,073 of NC_143014.1, forward strand.
ACTTTGAAAGAAATATGAGGTCAGCAATCTCACATAGCACTTGCATTCAACCATTCATTTCTTCTGCAACAGTGGCTCTTCTGTCAAGTAGGAGGAAATATACCATATGTTTGCTAATAGTGCTCACAACCCTTTTGCTCCTGAAAAAACAGTGTGCTTAAAGGCATAGAATGTGCCTAATTATGTGCTACATGAAAAGCCACCCATTTAATGCTGCTGCTTTACCGCCCACCGCAGTGGCTCGGGGGTTGTGGTGTTCAGCTGCTTAGCCCAAGATCATGGGATCAAATACCAGCCATGGCGACCGCATTTTGATTGAGGCAAAATACAAACATGCCTTTGTACTGCAATGTCAGTGAACTGTTGTAGACCCTGGTGATCGTCAGTACAGTATGCTCAAAGGGAATTTTGTGTGGTGTGTCGATGTAAGTGCATACCTGGCCAAGAAGGTAGGATAGGTTTTCCTTGCTATCCAGATGGGCTTGGAAGAGGAAGGGGCTGTGAATGTAGAGATAGCCTCCACATAGAGACTGCATGGGCATCTGTGGTAGCTCTAATGAGAAGACCCATGAGGCTGTGCTGAGAAGCTCAACGCAGTAGCCACTGAGCAGGTCATGATGGAAGCAGGAGTAAGAGGAAGTTATGAGCAGAAGAAAAGCGTATGCATTCCTGTAGTTGGTTTATCGAGCACATGAAGATGCGACTGCGAATTTTTTTTGGTGCCTGTTCACGTATGCTCATGGAGCACTGCAAGGGTTTGTGTTAATGAATGTGCACAAATTGAGTGGTTCACATTTTAATCAGGTTCATTCTTGCATATTGTCAACTAAGCAACAGCTCCTAAACTAGATACTAAGAATTCTGCTTTCTGAAGTTTGTCTTAATGTTTTTATTGGTGTCTTCATCTTTATCCTTCACTGTGGATTGCTCTTCAAACATAGACGTATATTGTGTTGCTCAAAGCCTGTCCTGAAATACCAAAAGTGTAGCACACACATTTGCTACTCTGTGTAACTCTTATCTTTGAATGCCTTTTCTGTCATGGCTTAAGGAGCTCATGACCATCATAGAGAGGTTTTGTGATGAGTGTAGCAATCGGTTACCGGCATGTTTTTTATTTTTAGAGGCAGTTGAAAACACCCTCATTTACAGGCCACAGTAACTGTAATTAATGTCGGAGATCATTGTACTGTAAAATGATTTACTTGACGACTTGCCTTCTTGTAAACTGGTGGGTTTCTTGCAACACTAACTCCTCTGTATATTGTGAACAATTAATAGATGCTTCTTGAACTAAATGTTAAAAAGTTGCACAGATAGGTGGAGTTGTCTAAATGTCAGCATTTGAAAACTATCACAAACAGCATCCTTGGTTTTCTAGCAATACTGAGCAGACTTGGATGCTTGACACAAGCTCTTAGCACCCTGGCATTGTTTCAGCTAAAAGGCATTTGAGATTAAAGAGGAGATAAATCTCTTTAGGTGGCATTTTAGTGCCCTTGTACAAAGGCAGATTTGTAGAGTATCTAACGTGAGAGTGACAGAATACAGATTTATTTTGGTCACTTTTATGTTGTCTTTGCCACATTGGCAATGATAATGAATGGGTGCATGCCACATTGGAGGACTTCAGATCGGTTTCAATCATTTAAGGTTCTTAAATCTGCGCCAGCATCTAAATATGCACACTTTTGCATTTTGCCTCTTTTAAATCTGGTAACTGCAGCCAGTATTGGTATTAGTATTTGTACACTACATATGTTATACTTCATCTTGCAAATCGTTTGCAGCACTGTGAAGGGTAGAGCTCTCTCATCCAATCAGGACCAAGGATGACAAGAAATAGTCCCTCAAATATTTGAGCAGTGTTGTGGTTATTTTTCTACCAATTATTGCAGTAATTGAAAAAGTAGTTCAGGATGTGTTTTGAAAGTACAGCGACCATTTCGTTTGCTGGTTAAATTAGCAGAGGAAGTCCACATGAATACAGTACTGTGGAGTCCTGATGCTATGAAAAATGATGTTTTGCCCTACCATTCAACATGAACCAACCAGCCCGACTCAGCCCTCTCCTTGAGTCCTGATGCGAAGTGATGCGTGCGATTCGTAAACATGGAGCTTGCTGAGTCAGCCAAGTCTCCTGCTTGCAGCAGCTGGACACTAGTGTTCTTTCCTTCCTAGGGATGGAGCCACCAGTCAGGGGGTCAGGGGCATGGAGGATGCACACTGTTCTGATTGGCTCAGATCGTCGCAGCGTTCACAGTATCGCAAATGACTTGTGATATAAAGTATAGACAGTAGCAGTCAACTTGAATAATTTAGTTCTAACGGTAACTTTGCAGTCACCTTTTGGAGGTATACAGTTTGGAATCCTTTATTAAGGGAAACTGCCCACATGTCTTTCTGCAGTCATGGGTTCTGAAACTGGGTTCCGTTGGTTGTTTTTGTGGGTGCCACGAGCACCCACAGTGGCAAGTCCCCCATTTCCGGTAACCTTCTGGTGCAGACAGTACCTGGTATGTTAAAAATAATTTCAGAGTGTTAGCTGTTCTTACCTTGTTTCTCAGTTTCATGCCGTCGGTGCCATCCTCGACACAGGCCTTGGCAGCACACCAAGACGTTGCATGCCAGTGACAGCCCCACATGTTTTTTTTTTTTGGCGGAAGCGCTGCCAATGTTGGCTCGCCCAGTGAACTTGGCAGTGTACCAAGAGACTGCTGCGCCCAGCTGCGCCAGTGCACGTATGTTTAGATCGCTGGTAAGATGGTGTGGAAGGGTAATGGCGCACAAGGCAATGCATGTTACATGCGCTCGTGCACGTAGCGACTGAAAGTGTGGGGCGCACTGCCGAGCTAGTGGAGGCCAGCCTAGATTAAAAAAAAAAAAACTGTGTCTCTTCGGGCGTTTTACCGGGCGAATCGGTGGCGCTGGGGCGAAGTTTTGCTGCCAGTGAGCGCCCATTTGCACCAGAAAGCCAGTATCTTTCAAAATTAGAAAAAAAAAAAAAGTAACATAGACGTCGCATTGATGCCACAGTGAAGAGCAGCAGATAGCCAGTGAAAACCAAATGAGGCAACATGTGATTTTGTGCTCAGCCCAGCCAGTTGAGTGTGCGAATATGGAGGAACGTTTGTCTTGTATAAATTTTTAGATAAATACAACTTGCTCACACCATATCAGTTCGGATTCCGGAAAAACAAGTCTACTGAACTAGCACTCTTAGAGCAAAAAGAATATATTCTGACACAGTTTGAACACAAAGAGCTCGTAATAGGAATATTCATAGACTTCTCAAAGGCATTTGACTTGGTTAATCATAAGTTACTTCTAGAGAAGCTATGGCACTACGGAATTCGGGGCCAGGCTGCAGAACTAATAAAATCTTACCTGTCAAAAAGGAAACAAACTGTCAACATAGATAATACATATTCAGAAATAAAAGAAATTTATTCTGGTGTCCCACAGGGAAGCATACTTGGGCCCCTACTTTTCAACATTTACCTTAATGATATTGTGAACATTAACCCAAATGTCAGGTTTATCATATATGCCGATGATACTAGCATTTTTTTTCTCCGGAAGTAACATTCATGACCTGATACAAATGTGCAACACAACAATGATCACACTGGAAAGATGGTCACAATCAAACTATATGCGCGTGAATGAAAAAAAGACTAAAGCTGTAATATTTCGACCAAGAAACAAACCGATCACCCCACACGATAGTATTATCTTTAACTCGAGAGAAATAGAAATAGTTGATCACTTCAAATGCCTAGGTGTAGCATTTTCTTCGCACATGTCTTGGGAAGATCACACAAATCATGTTGTCCGGCAGTTAGCCAGGGTAACAGGCACGATTGGCTGCATTAGATACATTCTTCCTAAATCAATTAAACTACTTCTCTATAACACACTGTTCTGTGCCCACATTAACTACTGCCAGCTTGTATGGGGCACTGCAACGTATTCTTCATTACAAAAAATTCATGTTCTGCAAAAAAAGTTTCTTCGCTACGTCTTTAATGCGGACTATGGAGCACCCAGCAAAGCGTTCTTTCGTGAAACGGGCATAATCAAAATCTTTGATTTATATCAATATCGACTGAGTGTGCGTTTTAAACTAGAAACCAAAAATAACATAAATTATATTCGACGTCTGGCAAATTTGAAAGAAAAAGAAGCGAGTTACCCTTTTAGAGAGCCTGAAACCTGGTTGGTGCCTACACCACGCATAAATACCGGTAAACAGCGCCTGCAATATAGACTTCCTTCTCTTCTAAACACATACAAATCTGCCAATTTCAACTTGTCTACCTGTACTAATCGTGAGCTGCGTTGCTTATACATAGACTGTGTTACAAAATGATTTTTTTTTTCTTTAAACTGCACTAAGAGGTGTTTTTGTTTTGTTTAATTTGTATTGTTTGATTCATTGTGCTTTTGTTGTACTGCTGAAAGATACTTATGCAATGATGTTTGGATGAACATGTAAATTGCCCACATGTACAATCTAGTGGTAAGATTTTTTTTTTGGTGTTAATGTGTTTTTCTCTGAATTGTTTTCTTTTGTTTGTTTTGTTATTTTTTCTCGTTGCCTGTCACTGCTGCCCGGTATAATGGGGGCTGCGGCTCAGTCAAGCTGTCTATGACAGCTTTTTCTGCAGCTCCTCTGTCACTTTTTTGAGGCAGAAATAAAATTGATTGATTGATTGTTACTATTATCTTGTGCGTTCTTGTTTTGGGGTTAGAGGGGTGATGAAAGCACGAAAACTAACAGATACTTACAAAAATGAATGAAACGGCAAAAAAAACAAAAAAACTTAGGGTTCATTCACAAGCAACACTGACTGATTGTGACACTTGTTATGACCGATTGTGACGACGGGGGGTGAGGGGTTCCTTGTGTAAGGAAGACGACGGCCGAGTCCACTTATATGGCTTGGTGGTTGCATCCGAAGGCATCGTGGTAGGGGGTAGCGTTCGGCTACAGAGTTCCAGGGCGAGAGGTTATTACCCGGCAGCTGCACCATATGTAAGGTGAGGTTTATTTGCAGAAGCTTCTTACGGGAGCAGGGCCAACAGCAGTCCGAGATCAGCTAGTCCAGCCAAGAGTGAGCACCAGGAGATGGCCATGCTGCTCGCGCGTATGCCCGTCGTCTTCCTTACACTTGGAAGATCTTGAAAGCTCTTGGGGATTTCTTGAGGCAAAAAAGTTTGAGAACCCGTGGCAGGCTGTTTTATAATAAGTGATGTATTGCTTGAGTCGGCTACTGTTCGGTTTGATATCTGCTGATATGCATACTTTTACGCTGGAGGAGACTTTTTGCCTCCATTGTAAGCCAAAGCATCTGTAGTGTGCTTGTGTATTTGACCTCGATTTGAGTGAAGTATTTGTTTTTGGCAGACGACATTGAACAACGTGGAAATGGCACGGGAATACACTAAAACACTAGCCAGCTCTCTTCAGGTGAGCAAGTTATGCTTTATTACATTGTTATTCATATGAATTGCCAGTTTGATCTAATTTTCTGTTTTCTTTTTTTACAGGAAGACCTTTGCAAATCCTTTTCTTCAGCCACTGAACAAGAGACAGCTAAACTGGAGGTGAGTTTTGAGTTTGGTTACTCATGTCTGTTCCTATATTGGTTGGCTGGCTTTTTTATCTGCTGTAACAAATGATGAGGAAGCAAGTTTATTTTAGTTCGTATTTACAAATGCTGTCTCAAGTTTGCCATCAAGCATTAAGATCTTTACTGAGTATAGCCGCCAAATTTCGATTCTGTATTGTTTCGTTGCAATGATGTGCTGGACATTGGTAAGCATAATTCTGCATGTGCTATTTGTCCATGCCCTGTAAATAATTTATGATTGAATTACTTCTCACAAATTTTTGTTTTGGTTTCAGTTCAAACAGTTGAACGATGACTAGGACGTCAAAGTTTATTTCAGGTCGCATGAGGCATATGAAAACAGTGATATTATAGCTGTTTCTTTTTTTGTTGTCATTCCGGCTCTTGGGGCAGGCTGGCATAAGAGTTTTAGTGGATTAAAATGACAAAGCAGAATTTATATCATAGTTCTTGTATGCCTCATGTTACCTTAATTGAACTTTGATCTCATAGCCACCATTTAGCTGTTGAAACCAAAATAATGTGAGATAAATTCAATTACATATAAATTATTTACTGGCCACCGGAAATTTCCATGTAGTGGTTCATGTTTGCTAATGTCTTACGCATCATTGCAGAGAATAAAATATGCAACCACAAAACTTATGTTCATACTCCTTTCAAGTTTTATTGTAGTGATATTGAACACTGCCTTGTGCAAAGCCTCAAATTTTTCAAATGTAAGCAAGGTGCTGATGAATTACGTGACGTGCTGCTTTTTTTCTTTTTTTTTTGAAGTATGAACTCTTTACATGTCTAGTGGTGTATGCACAAAGTGTGTCAGAAAACTGTTTACAACTAGCAGAAAATGAGAAACTAGCACTTCTTTGTTGAAGCTGGTCCAGACAACGATAGACATGCACCTAGGTACATATGAAAGACGCGCCATTCGTGCATCATTTTGTGACCTCCTCTTTATACAGTCGTGTGTGCATGCTTGATTATGTACACTTAATGGAACAAAAGAAACAACTTTCTTCAAATTCTAGTGCTTTCTCCCCCCACCCTTCTGTGCACACATATTTTTTTGTCTATGAAGAAATCTGGATTTGTTCCAGCTGATTTTGGCTTGGTTTGGTTAAGTTTTGATGCATTTCCTTGAGAGCGCTGCCAGGAAGCCAAGTATATTAGACGGTTGGTAGAGCTCTGCAGGTGCCATCGCTAGGAATATTTTTGGCCACAGTATCACAGTAGCAGCTTTTTCTCTTTTGGCTTGGTCTTTATTGCCAGCGCATGTGGTAGGCCTTTAGCGTGTTAGTTTTTATTAGGGCACTATCACAATGTTTACTGCTTGAAGTCGTCTTTACACATTGGTTCCTACCATTGTGCTTGTGAGTTGTTTGCTGTGATCGCTACTTTTTTGGAATGACAGTAACTGTGCAGCTTTACTGTCTTTTAGAGTTGCCTGACTGACCTGAACAACTCTGCACTGAAGTTTCAATCTCTTCTAAGCCATGGTGTGGCAGAGCTTTGCAATGCTGCAGTCAAGCCACACATCAAGTCATGGGCTGATACATTCCAGTCAACTGACCACTCTTTGACAGAAGTGAGTACATGATGCAAGGCAGCTTTTTGAGGATTGGAACATAACTTTGTGCTCATTTTTATAGGATGACTTCACTTCATATGAGGCCAATGATGGAATCAGACCATTTTTACAAACATTCATTGTCACACTCGATGGAGCACTAAAAGCTTTCAAGGTGAGTGCTATGAGTGCATCTTCTTTGCATTCGTTATTGTAAGAAGTTGCATGCCATTATTATTTTTTTGCAGTGATAGCGTCATTATGCAGTGGAAACCCACTTGAGTAAACTCACATATAGTAAAAACATTGATGTAGTAAACTGAAACTGCAGTTTCGCCATGCTGGAAGAATGGAAATACACACAGATAGAAGCGAGGGAACCCCATATTGGCACCGGGGCGGCAAGACGCCTTTGGAAAACAAACAAAAAAAGATCCGCAACAAGGCGGTCATCATTCCAAATGGTGTATGGCTTGGCTGGCTCGCTGATATGCGCAGCCAATAGCCACTGTCTCCACGAACTGGTGATAAAGCTCCGAAAATGAGACTATGCGGCCGGACTCTTTCACAGCCTATCGGCGGGAGCCTGCCAACCGGCAACATGCCTGCCTTTGCACGCAAATCAGACAGAGGAACGCGGGAGAAAATGTAATAAGCAATTCAGGCCTGTGGGCGAATATCTGGACGATCGCCTGTCGAGCACATCACATGGGGCCCATCCGAATTGACCGATGCGAGCCCCGTGGTGTTTAACTCTTTCGCTACCGCGCCATAGGCGATCGTTCGCATATGATCGATTCAAATCGCCCGCGCAAAAAAGCTAATTTTGGAGCGTTGTGGACGTGCTCCGCCATCTAGTTAGCGAGCTCAACAACTGCTCTTTCGATTGCAGCCTTGGTTTTAGTGTTTTGACATGAGGGGGCGCCGTGAAAAATAAAACTTTTAACGGCCGCAGCACCGTCAGCCGGAGAAAATGGCGTCCGCGTCGCCGCGCGCTCCTCGGAAGCGAAAGCTGACACCGAGCACGTCGGCCGGTTTCGGTTTCGTTTTTTGCGACGAAAGCAGTGGTTATTAGTCGGGCAACAATGTACAAACGTTGGATTTCGGTTTCGGCAGCGAGACTTCGCCTCGGGAGCCCGGAACGTCAGCGCGTACTTGCATGTAAGTTCTGTTTTCGTTCGCTGTGTGTTTTCTGCGGTGCATACGGTTTGTAATTGATGACAGTGGTTTATTTTTGTGCTTCAGGGTCTTGACAACGTATGGCGAAGACAGTTTGCCAAATGCTCAAGGTCGCGTCGCGTTTTTCAACCAAGACGACAGCTAGGTGTCCATATCGGCACATCGCTGCGGAGCGGGGCTCGGAGATTCGCTCGAGTTCTAGACTTTTTTTTGATGCTCTTCACGGCGGAAATGATGAAGATCGTGTGCGGAAACACTAATAAGTATGCATGGATGAAGATTTTCAGCAAATTCGGCGTGACGGCTCATGGGAAGACGTGAATCTGTTGGAGATTCTGATGTTCATTGGAATCATCATATACATTGGAATTGTTGACTTGCCACGACTGTATCTCTACTGAAATACCAGAATAATCTATTCTGGCCCTCTGCCATCAAAAATAATTTCTCAAAATTGGTTTTTCACTTTTTTCGTTTTTGTTTTTTTTTGCACGTAACGGACCCGGATGATTCAGTGGCGGCAGCTTCTATTGGCAACACTTGAAGAGTGGCCTGGCTTTTGAACCACATCGATAAAACTTATTTCATCGATCCTGATGTTTTAGAGCTTGCCTAAAATGCCAAATTTTATCAGCTGGCTTTCAGGGAGCAGCTCATTCAAGAAATCTTCGGGTATGATGAGGGAAAAGAAGTCCACGCCCCCAATCCTCTCATAGAATCCATTCAACACCAACCGAAAAGAATGAAAAAAAGAAGAAACTACAAGCTCGGCTATCAGAGAACAAGGGAGGAACAAAGATAAAACCTTATGTGAAGCACTTGTCAGTCTACCTCTACTTCACATCTTCACCTCTGACTGCTCTTCACAGTGGCACCACAGTCATGACCCCTGACTTGACAAGCCATGGAAAGTGCAGTAAATTTTTCTCATAGTTGAAACTGTGAATAATGACAGCTATAAACATGTGCAACAGTTTGTATATTCCAGTTTTCCTCTAATCAAGTTCGGGCTTAGTGCAGCCGGTAATTTTTGTTTTTGCTATTTACTTTTTTGTGTTTCTAGTAAATTTCACAAATAAATGTTCATTTACTTTTGCACACACAACTCTGGTGTTTGTTTCATTCAGAAGTGTAACTAATAAGCTACAATTTCATGCATTGCAATATGTGCTGGGTGTATTAGTTCTTGAGAAAAAAAATTTTCTTTCAGTGCGCTCCAAATCGTGCATTTTTCCGCGGTAGCGAAAGAGTTAAATGAACAAGCTTCCAACGCCATAGACTTGCATGGCCGTTTGGCGGGACTCCGGCAGCAGTCCGAATTTCTAAATTGACGGGGCTGAATAAACGAGGTTTTACTATAGCAGCGCTGCCCCTTGTACGTTTTTTGTTTCGGAATGGAGGGTGGTTTTCAGCCCAGCAATGGTTTCCGGATGATGACAGTAGTGATGCATATCTCGAAAACTGACTTCAGCACCATTCCTGGCATGTCTTCAGTGTAAATCAACCGATGCGCGCGCGAATTCACTCCGAATTAACGAATGCAGGGTGTCATTGACTTAAATACATTTTTGATGGAAGGGAGCAGGGAGGCCGAATTACCTGAGTTTCCGAATAACGGGGGCCGAATTAAGGAGGTTTGACTGTATTTATTAATAAAACACAGTAAAGAGCATTTGCAATGGTGACATACCTCCGCGGAATGATGATGTTGTGACACACACTCGGTCTAGAACATTTCAGAGAAACAGACGTGTAACGGTGTAATCACAGGGTGAACAGTCAGAGGCAAATGGATATTGAAAACGATAAAGTGGCATTCTTTGAAACTGCTTAACCACCAGGCCCGTGAGCTGCGAGAAGTCAATGTTTCGAAGGTCTCAGCGCTGTGAGGCAAAGCGCACAGTGCACTAAACGCTGGCAATGAACATTGAAAATAGGCAGATGAGGCCGATGAGTAAAGGAAGGGGAAAAGAAGGGGACGAAAGGTGGCAATAAGCGGAGGCATGGTAGCACTGTGTGGGGGGTTTTGCCACACTTGGGAGACAGTGCCACATTCACACAAAGATTGCGTTTCCACATAGACTTTAACTTCCTCCTCATGTTATATTCATGGCCGCATTATATTTGTGCTAATATGGTACTTCCACAAGACTTGGACGAAATCGAAAACCTGGTAAGATAAAATGTGATAATTAAAAATAAACAGCAGCATATAATGGGACGATGAGAGCAAGAAGAAAGTTATTTTCAAGTGTTTCTTTTCTAAACCAATGCTATTTGTTTAGTAAGTAGCCAAATTACCAGGCACCTCATGGGGGGAAGGGGACAGGAGAAGCAGTTGGTGTAGCTCAGTTTAAGTTGCATACTAGCATCTGTTGGGAAGTTGATTGTGTTTGTTTCTGTGTTTTTTCAAAGTAGCCCTAATACCCTTATTGGGTGGGTAATACATCTGGTCAAAAGTGTACTCATTGAAAATCTCAGTGCTTGTGCAAAACTGCTAGGCCAAAGTAGCACAATTCATCTTAGGTTAATTTTAGGTTTGCTTTGTGTTCAATTCCTTTCTTTCTTCCTTTCTTTCTTATTTTCTTTCTTTCTTGCTTTCTTCCTGTCTTTCTTCCTTTCTCCTTTTTTTTTTCTGCCTCCCTACCTTCCTTCCTTTTCTACAACTCTCAGAAGTCTGGCTTGACTGGCTGCTTTGTTTTACAACAAGGAATTTTTTTTTCCTAAGAGTTAGGGTATAGGGTATAGGTTAGGTTCCTTATCACTGCAGCTGCCTTTCAAAGGATCCACCGTGACATCCACAGCTTACTACATCCTGTAGTTGGCGGCTGTAAGTAAATGTAGTTCTTATTGTTATATTTTGTGTCTGTTTTCAAGGCTGACCTCATTCCTGCCAACTATGACAGCCTGGTGAATCTCACTGCTGCGGAGACCACATTTCAACTTGAAAAAGCACTCTTCAAGTGTTCTTTCAATCGGGTGAGAGTAACTTCACATAATCTCAATGTGAAGAGCTTGAAGCACTGACCAGTAGAAAGTAATTTTTGATCACTGTTAGCTCCAACGATGCTGATTAGATTTGAAAAATTTTTGCGTTAGTTTACAACATAAGGGATGCACATATGCTGCATGCTGCATATATTTTGCAACTTTGATATAGTGTTTCAGTGCCCCTTTAAGACAAACAGTGTTCATCGAATGTGTGCAGTAATGCAAGTTAATCTCATTGGGTAGGTTCTACACCATGGTATGGCGTACCTGCTTCGGGAGACACTCCCTGCAGGCACCATACAGCACCAAGTAGACCTGAGGCTACGCACCCCTTATATTAACTGCTCTATGTGCAGTTGTATGCATCCAGTGTATAGATATATTAGCAATGTGTGTTTGAGTGCAACATTTTCAGTGTTGCTCTAAATATCTACTGCCAGCAGTGCTCAGTAAGTTTCCTTACTGCCGTGACTGTCGGCTAGGCTTTGCTGTGGTAAATACATAAGTAGTTTTAACGCAATGGCATTAAGGAGCTTGTGCCACAGAAATTCCGGCATCAGTGTTGTCTGCGTGGCTGACCATGAGAAAAAAATCCTCAAAAAATCCCCTGACCAGCTAAGAGGCAGGTGGGCCACTTAGGCCACATAACCCTGTGGTGTCAACACAACCTGCCCTCCGGATTGTGAGCAAACTGCACACCATGGCAGGGGGTGGTTAAATTAATGATTGGTTTGCTCGGGAAGAGCAACCTGGGTCGCACAAGCCCCACTGGTGATAGCACCTGCCATTGCAGAGTATGCAGGAGTGGATGCCATTGCAGGAGTGTAATGAGGATTTTTAGGGATCTATGAATGTTAAGCAGAGAATGACCAATTCTGCATATGTGGGCGTTAACCCACTAAAGCTATCATGTCATACCCTTAAGGCGGAGCTTAAGTGTCCCCTCCAACTTTTCTTCTTTTTTTTTTAGATCTTTGTGGCATTGTGCATTTTTTTTAATTCTTCTGGTAGAAGTACCAGTAGTCAGTGAAGAGAAATGCTAGAATATATTTGCCAGACTTTTAGTCGTTTAATTCTGGTGACACAGTTCTGATATTGGAGCCCAGATGTCATGGTATTGCTCAATGATGGTGTTGCATGTAGTCAGCGAGCTGTGAAAATACCTGTGGTGGGTGAAATGCTTATGCTACTAGCTATGCGGTGATAAAGCTTTAACAGAGTGCAGCATCTACTCATTTACTAACGTTGCTAAGGCTTCAATGTAGACTGTTGCACTGCATGTTCATTGTTCCAGTCAACCAATTTATGTGTCAACCAATGGGGTCTTAACCACCCAAGGTTGAACAGTAATATATGAACATATTCTGCAAAAAGGTAACACATTGTGCAGTTGCTTACAAAGCCTCCAGCAGTTGCACATTACAAATGTTTGCTTTGCACATGACCTTATTTTTCTTGCCAGTACAACCTTAAACTCATTGCACACTTCTATTGAACGGTATAGCTTTACGGTACGCAGTGATCTTTTGTTCATTCTGTATTTTGTGCTTGCATTTAGTCTTTTAGATGACCATTATCATGTAGGCTCGAATTTATTGTTAAATATTATTTGCAGCTTGGGGGCCTTCAGTTTGACAAGGAACTGCGGTACCTGATTAGCTACATGACGTCTGTCACAACATGGTCAATTAGAGACAAATTTTCCAGGGTATCACAGATTTCTACTCTCTTGAACATGGAAATGGTGAGTAGACTGCACAAGTTTTTGTGTTGATTCACTCAGCTCACTTACCTTAAAGCCTGTAGAAAAACTGTCATTCAGATTTTGTTCTGTCAGCTTTCTGACAATAGATTTTTACTTACCATATACAGGGTGTTTCACCTAAGACTTCGCATAATTTTTAAAAACAGGCTTTTTGAGTCTGAAGAGTGTTTTTTTTTGCCATAGCATTGTCAGCAGCATAGTACATCAAAATAAAGCTAAGACGTGCTAACTAGCAGGCTAGTTAATTAATATTGAATAGTTAACATTTTGACTATTACTGTTAGGCTCCTTAATTATTGAGAAGCGCCTAGCCCACTGCAAATAATATCCATATCAGTTCTTAGATTTTCAAAAACGCGGGTAACCTTGGCGCTGTGACAAAACAAATTTTGGCTGTTTTGGCAAGCTACATGCACTGGAGGAGTTGCTTTGCCTGCAGGCTTCTCGAGAGCTCATGTATTTTGGTGCGATGTAGCCAAAATTTGATGGGCCACAGCACTGAGGGTAACCGCGTTTTTGAAATTCCAGAAACTGATATGGATATTAGCTGCGGTGGGCTACACGCCTCCCTGTAATTCAAGAGCCTAACAGCAATAGTTAAAAAGTTAACTATTCAATATTAGTTATCCAGCCTACCAGTTAGCACATCTTAGTTGTGTTCTGATGTACTACACCGCTGACAATGCTATGCCAAAAAAAGCATCTTCAGAAAGCCTGTTTTTAAAAATTATGCAAAGTCTTAGGTTAGGTGAAACACACTGTGTACACATGAGCTATGAGGCATGCCCGAGTGGAGGGCTCTGGATTAGCCTAAATCACATGGCGCTTTTTAGCAGGAACTTAAATATAAGTAAAGGAATGTTTTTACAACTTATCTCCATGAAAATACAGCTACAGCAATGGGGATCAAATGTGAAACCTAATGTCTGAATTATGCTTTGTGCCATGGTGACCATGAGCAACTTGTAGCAGAGATAAGACATCTACACCACTAGGCACTTGGAGAGGGTCATGACATCATCTAGTGGCTACCAGGACACAGTGGCATTGTTCGAAACGTCAAAGCTGATGCTGGAAACTCGGCGTGCTGTTTACACCGCCTCGACCCTTTACTTCAACCCAATCCATCATCTGGCCTCTCTCGCTGCGATGCTACACTCTTGTGTTGCCTGTGTCTGGTCCCACTTAGTCGCAATGGCACTCTCTCCGGCATTTGAGAACTGCGGGTGCGATGAGGCAATTAAGCACCTACTTTGTGATTGCCCTCTGTTTGAGCGTGAGCGTGTCTTCCTGGCTGCAATGCTCTGCCGCTTAGATCTAGATCCTCATCCCCTTACAGCCAAGATTCTGGGTCCTTGGACTAAACCTTCATCGCAGAGGACAGCTGTGAAGGCACTTTTGAAATTCTTGAAAGACTCGGGATTGGGTTCAAGGCTGTAAACTTTCAGAGTATGCCCGATGTACCCGGTTAGTTACGGACTACGAACATGTGAAAAAGTGATCTACCTTCCTCGCTCCCATTTTATCTTTCCCTTTGTTTCCTTTCCATGTGTAGGGTAGCATACTGGGCGTCACCTAGTTAACCTCCCTGCCTTTCCATTCTTCTTTCTCTCTCTTTTTCATGCTCAGAAGCAGAGTACCCGCTGTAGCAGGCATTGATCAGCTTCTTGCAGAACTTTTAGGCATTACTTGCAGTTATTATATCAGGTTATCACCTCACGACAGCTCTTATGTAATCACTGTCTGTTTTCTGTTTGCCACAGTTTAGCTTTAAGTTTAGCTTCAGTGTTGCTACAAGCAGAAGTGTCTGTGTGGTCAATTCATTACTGCTTCTCTTTCATCGCTCAAGTAGGAGGCATAGCTTAATGCCACTGCTACCATTGAATACAGTCCAATAAAATTTTGCTGTTAATCTGTTAGTCCAGTGTCCGATATATGCCATCATTGAGTGAGTGATAGATAGGAATTGGCTGTTTAAATGTATCTGTGAGAAAAAAAAATGCAGCTTCATGTGTTTTAAATTTTATATTTAGCACTGTCTTAGAACTGTACTGGAATTTTTGTAAGTGAATTAATGGGTTTTCAATCTGTAACCCTTTTTCTTTCAAGTTTATATTCATTTTACATATTAAATGTTAAAGGTATACTAGATTCTTTAACACGGAGGCTATCGTAAGCATGCAGGAGACATTCATGTCAGAGTGTGAAACCTACTGTCAGAAATGCAGCTCCCTATACCACATTCAAAGGTTTCATTTGAAGACTGAATAACAAAAGGGATCGTAAATGCTGCATGGGAATGCTGCATAGCTTTGTGTACTCGATCAGCTCATGTTGTGCTGAGCAGAGCATCTATTTTCTTCAAGTTTCTTTGTTTTTTTTTTGTGCAGAATCAAGCTTAGAGATAGCTACTGTGGACCAGCAGCTGAGTATTTTCCTACTAAATTTAGAAATTTGTTTAGTACCTGGCTGCTGTGAGTGTGTGTTGATAAGAACAAAGCATAATAATGTGCATAGTGTGAGAATTTCTTGTTTGTTAAAAAAATCAGTAAATCAGTAAGATATGAATAGAGCCCTCTGTTATTGCACCACTCTTAGACTGCTTGGTCATTTGAAAACTGAAAAAAAGTGCACCTGTCATGTCACGCATTGTCGTAGACTATCTGTGCATGGAATAGTAGCAGAAACTAAAAACCTTGAATCAGTGTGATTGCACGAAGGATCATCAGTCAGCTTGGTGCAGTGCTTAGTGAAACGCTTTTCTTATGTCTTTTTGCACCTTTCATTTGTTTCCTTATGTTTTACTACACTCCCGGAAAACATTTTCAAAATATGGCGATTGCTGTTGGAGGGCTGGACTGTTTATTTAAAAACTTCTCAACATAAATGGGATTATGTAGTATATATGCATTGATCACGTTGTGAAATCCTTACTTCAGACTTTTTACTCAAGGACATTTTATATATTCTGCTGCGAATTTCAGGTTTCTGAAATCCTGGATATTTGGGGAACCAATGCTGGACCAATGACTTGGAGGCTTACCCCCACAGAAGTGAGACAGGTCTTGAGTCTGAGGTAAACCGGCACTCCTTATTTTTTCATTCTGTTGAAACTGGTGCAGCATGTGAGTCACGTTTTGAGATCAGAAGAGATGTCATGAGGATCCTGATTGAGAGTGTTGCCACTTCTGCAGAAGTACCACATGAGCTCGGGATGCTGCTGCCTGTTCCTTGCTGAAAACTTGCTCAGTCATCCCTTAACTACTCGAGTCTGTGGCGTTAAATATGATGTCTTCACAGAAAATGTCTGACTTTTTTTTCAAAAAGTTGGCAAACTAGACTAATGACATGTTTACGCAAAAGGCGTACTGGCGCAAAAAAAATGGAGACAACACACACAACAAGACAGGACTGGCGCCAACTTCCGAGTTTATTCACAGAAAAACCACTTAATAACCACAATGATTGCAAGTGGTTTTTCTGTGAATAAACTCAGTTGGAAGTTGGCGCCAGTCCTGTCTGGTTGTGTGTGTTTTCTCCGTTTTTTTAGCGCTAGTACGCCTTTTGCGTAAACATGTCATGCTACAACCAACTAGCTCAAATCAAAGTATTGCTAGACTAATGACATCTGACCCACTTCAGAGTGCCCCCCCTTTTAAGCTCGCGGTGTTGAGAGGTGAAATTTATTTTTTCATGTAGAGCAATGAAATTTGGAATGCTTTTTGAGAAGTAGTTGGATGCTTAAATTCAGTATTTCACTAAAAGTCTTGACTAGTATTGACATTATAAATTTTTAAGGGCTTCATTGCTATACCAAATGCACAGAAAGCCTGGCGTGGCAACAAAGCATGGCAGGAGCGTAGTATTTTTAGCAGCCTGGCTTTTTTTCTACACAAAATGCTATATCACTGTATGCATAATGCACTCATCATCGTGTCAAATTAGTGACAAAGTGAAAAAATGAGAAAGCAATTGAAAAATATAGGAATGTCACTGCAGAAATAATTTATCAAGGAACACAATAAAAAGTGCATAAAAATCTGTAGAGCCATTGTCATGCTATGCTTTCTGCAAGCGGGGCAGTCAGGTAAAAAAAAAAAAACACTGTAGAGAAAACTGCATTTTCACGGGAGATTTCAGCCAGTTTCTTGCTACCTATGGTTACAAAAACATTGTTTAAAGAAACTTCTGGGCTGTTTTCAGTGAAAATTTTTTGGGATATAATTAAAAATCCTTAGATACAAAATATGGTGGTTTCGAAAATCTGAATTCTGTTGGAGATTTTTACAATTTGATCCCCACGTCCCTTCTTAAATGAGCATCCTCTTACTTCTTGAAGTTGATTTCAAATACCTGTTTTGAGATTGTCACCTACTGCTGTAGTGTTTTTGTTTTGTTTGTTTTTCTAAATCACTTTGATAGTCGGAAATTTTATGCCTTTGAAATTAAACTATGCTACTTCTTGCTATCTAAAAGCTGAAGGTGTGTCTGGGCTGTAGTGCACAGCAGATGCCAGAAGCAGAACGAGATTCAGTTGTGCTGACCAAGTCCCTCTGTCATTGCGAATGCGACACTCGCTCTACACATTACCTCATTCAAAGTGATGCCTTACTGCCAATCAAGCAGACAAAAATGCTTACATACACGCTGTGGGGCCCTTCAGTAGTTGTCCATGTGAGGTGCTAGTGGAGCCATAGGTTTTGAGGATCATAAACCTGGTCAGATACTTCCCAGACAGTCCTCATATGTAAAATTTACTTACTTCTGTTACTTTGTTCTAACATATATTTTGACAGCAGTTACAGGCAGCTTTAGTATGTTCATACTCAATTAAAGGACGGCATTACTATAGTCGGATACAGCTCAAAAAAAAAACAAAGCAGAAAACACCCATCAAAGAAGATACTCCAGCCAATGGCTTCAACTGATTGTCATGACTTCACAGTTAATTCTTTGGAGGCGTCTGGCCTTCACCTGCAATGTCACACTAAGGGATTAACCACGACATCATGATGAACTGTCAATGTCAATGAAGAACAATGTGCCACTTGTTCTTCATTTGCTTCTTTTACTGTCACTATGCAATAGTGCAGCTCCTGTTTCATTTGCAATTACAGGAATGATTTCCGTCAAGAGGACATAAGAAGACTGAAGCTTTAGTTGTATCTAACACTGAGCCTATAGTTGTACGGTGTATCATAAAAAAGGAAAGGCCAGCATTGCCTTGGCCAGTGCAGGTGACATTTAATTTTTTGGGACAGATGGTGCATAGACCAAAGTCATGCAGTGTATGCACTTATTGTGCACAATATGGAAGTGCTAAGTACCGGTTAACTTTATTTAAAATGGAAATAAAAAGATCACCTTGTGGTATTGAACACAAGTCTCTTTTTATTTGATCCTCTTACATTGCAGCAATTGTATGTAGTTGATTTTTTAGGAGCAAAGGATGTGAATGAAAGCCCATGAGGAGACCTTTGAAAGGGGCTCAAATGTATTGAAATAATTACTCCATCAGAAAATGTGTTGCCGCCGCGGTGGCTCAGCGGTTATGGTGCTCGGCTGCTGACCCAAAAGACGCGGGTTCTATCCCGGCCGCGGCGGCTAGAATTTCTTTGGAGGAGAAATTCTAGAGGCCCGTGTACTGTGCGATGTCAGTGCACGCTAAAGAACCCCAGGTGGTCAAAATTTCCGGAGCCCTCCACTACGGCGTCTCTCATAGCCTCAGTCGCTTTGGGACGTTAAACCACATAAACCATAAACCATAGAAAATGTGTTGTGCACCTGCTGCCTCTTGAAACACAAAGAAGCTTCACAGAAAACGTGATGCTCTAATGGATTTAGTGAATACACGCATCTTTTCTAGCTTTCAGGGGCATCAAAATATGTTTCATGAGCGTAGGTAGTTGATGATAACAAGGATTGGCTTTTAATTATTAAAAAAATATGTCAGACCTGCTTAATGCAAAAAATGATTTTTGACAATGTAAGTATTTCATCTATGGGCTCTCATTGAAAGAAATTGAACCACAAGAGACCAGAAAAATATTTTCATTTATCAGGAAAGAGAATGAGCACAATGGTGCACTATCACCGCAAACTTTCTTGCAAAATAGTGTGCAGTGGATGAGAATGTTTTTTACAAAGTACTGTCAATGAAATATGATAAAAATTATCAATAGGGGATATTCAAAATTCCGCAAGCGCGCTTTCTCGCATAACAATGTTGTCCCAAACAAGATGGCTGACCATGAGTTTCCAGCTGAAACAAAGCAAGAAAGACTGGTTTTTTGTTTTATTATTCCAAAATACGTTTCTTACATTCCATCCACACCTTTAGCGCCTGTCCTGTAGCCCACGTAGTTCCTTTACAGCGAAGTCGGCCATCTTGTTAAGGGCAACATAGTTATGTGGGAAAGCGCACTTACGGAATTTTGAATATCCCCTATTGTACAGGCATTCTTCCACTTGCAAATAAAGTAGAAATGGCCACCACGTACAGTGAAAAAAGATTTTACAATTACTTTAGCTCTTGCTGTCCTTTTTTCCGACTGGTATCACCCATACTAGAGCGGTTGTGCAAAAACAGTTTTGGGCCTTGCTCTTGCTGAAAGAAGCTTTTCAGCAGAGGTGTGCAAATATTGAAATTCCTGAGTGCAAATCGAATACGAATATGAAGCGAAAATGCCTTAGAATGTCAAATACCATATTTACTCTCTTAGCACTGACACATTTGCATGCCCCCCACATTTTACCCGGATATTTTATTTTATTTTTTTTTCAACTTTTATTCGCATGTTCTGCATTCTCTGCTGCGCCAGACCACTAGTGTGTACACGGGTGCGCTTAAGGTAGGCTTGAGAAAATCGTTGCGCCTGCATCGCCATTGCAGTCGCGAAAGGTGCGAGTGGCGAGGGCATGAATTGTGCGCCGTTTACATGGCTCGATCGCGCTGGTGGTCACTTTCCCAGACGATCATTTGCGCGAATGCCCAAATCCGAAACTACTATACCAGAACTACCGAACTGTTTACTGTTCGGTTTGTCGCTAGTCAGCCAGACCGCACGCAAGGGCGCTGTTTTATCACCCGCTAACTCCTTTGCCTCCCACTGCTGGCTTTGCGATTGTATCGTTGTTTATTGCTTTGAGCTGCACACGTGCCATCTTGCCATCCACAGGAAACTACAAAACGTTGGGCAGGGCAGGAGAGGGAATGCATGCTATATTTGGAGCCAACTTTTTTTGGGGGGGCCCACGAGGGATACATACAAGGTAGGGGCCCGGTCTTTGTATAGGCGGTAATATACAGTATATGTTGCATGTAATTACCTTTGTGGAGTTTTTAGGATATGCTCAGAAAATTTTCGCTTAATTTACATACCTCCTTATTGCAGCCTTAATTCAAAGAAAAAAAAGTGCGCAAGTTACGCAAGTAACAGCAATATGTTCAATATGAAAGAAACAATGTCAAAGCTAAATTGACAAGCGTTGCTGTCCTTACTTTTGTCAAAGTAGTGTGCGCTCTTTACAACTGAAATTAAACTAACTGCACTGACACAGTACCAGACACATAACTTCGACAGAAATGTGTACTACTTGATTAGACAGCATAACAATGTGCAGCCTGTAATGGGGTCACGCAAATTAAGTGATAAAATGAAGTCCATCAATTGACATATGAGTGGAAACTAAAAATAATGAGATGAGTAGTAAAACTTTATTAATTCAGACTTCAAGGGACCAGAGGAGATGCATATTGGAAGATTGAATTATCAAGTGCACCCCCCGAAAAATATATATACTGCCGAAAATGCAGTGAAGCCTTGTCAGGAGGGGTCGCGACTTGTGGGGTGGACTTCTAGATGGCAGTACTATACCATATACTTTGCACACCCCCTTTTTGAAACATTAATTTTAGGAAAGTGCAAATTATGCGAACAAATACGGGATTTTGGCCTGGAGACAGGGCCCCTGCTATCATCGTTGTGCCTGCCATTACGGGCATTTCAGATGTACGTGGGCTACAGACTGCCATGCAGTAGACAGGATTTTTACAGAATTACTTCCAGTCATACCTAGACTCGGCCCCTCTTTGGGAGCCCCCATTCGAAATTTTGCAAATGGGTTTTCCCACATATCACAGTTGACCAAACCAACATGGTAGAGCTCACACCTGATGTGTTGTGAAAACAACAGGGCAAGTGCCACGGGTGTGGCCGTTCAGTATAGAACACAATACAGAAGGATCAAACAAAAAAAATGCGCACTTTCACATTGTGTTTGTTCGAAGTGAGTGGTCGACCATCTTGTTTTCAAGCATTGTATGTGGGGAAGCCCTCTTGCCGAATTTCGTGTGCGGGCGAAACCAAGCAACAACTGAATGTTAGTGGTCCACGCGGTAAACCATGGAGAAGAAAGCGAAGAGGACACCTTTTTACTGCTTTCCTGACACTGTAGACTCAACTTTTGGATAATTTGCCTATATAGGTATTGTAGCTTTACCACATCCAGATTTAGGAAGTCGACAGTGTTTGTTCTGTGCTGAATATTCAGAAATTTTCAAACATCCATTTTTGGAATTTGATATAACCCAAGTAAAAGATACATTCAATTCATATTCGAAATTCCAAATATTCATGCACTCCTACAGTCTTCAGCATTTGCACTGCCTATACCAGCAGTGGAAAGGGAAACCGGAGAGAAACTGGAAACGGAACCAGGGAACAATGATAGCCCTGAGCTTGCCCAACTAGTTGCTGTTTCGGTTTTGTTTGTGGTTACTTTAACCCACTGGCGGGAAAATTTTGGTTCCGATTGACCAGATTTTTTTTACACTGCCTTATTACAAAGCCAACTAACCCTGAGGCTTGGTGTTCTGTTTAAGCAGTGGTTCTGTTTAACCGATTTTCGTTTGTTTTTCGATATTGTGATTTATTCATATTCAGTGTTGGAAAATGTTACACTTAAGCCAGTATTTCATGGTCGCTGCTTCATCTGTGTTATTATGGTTCGGTCACATGCTCACTGGCCTATGGAGGGCATGGAGATGCAATTAATGGCACCATAAGTTTACAGAAACATGTTATGGTACACTGAAGGTTGGTTGAGTAGGACTATCCTTTAGTGGATGTTCAAGAGCTATTCATGAAACATGTACCGGGCTGCATGTTCCATGAAGAGTTATAGCATTGTGCAATGCACTTCTGCATGCCACCAGTGCGCACGCCCCGACTGTTTCAGACACAGCAGGTGTGCGTGCAACTGGCCGGCGCCTGGTGCTTCTGGTGCCCGCAGGGCTATCGGTGCGTGCACAGTAGCGCCCTATGGAAGCTGATCGCGGTAGAGAATCGGGCTGTACTATAACTCGAATATTGCATTGAGTCAAAAACATATTGTGCTCTGGCCCCAATGAACACAAGTACAAGGAAACTATCAAGCTTCTTTTATTATGTTAGCCATCAGGTTTTATTATGTTAACCATCCAAGGGGCTGCCCCCCCCCCCTCCAATTTTTTTACCAGTGCTCTTGTGCTTACATCATACAGCACACCCACTCCCATGCGAGAATTTACTTCTGGCCCCTCCTGAGAAAAAAAAAAATCCTTTCTACGTGCCTGCTAACCATTTTGCAGTGCAGCTATCACAGTCAGTTTATCGTAATTGGAATTCTGGTGTTCTCAAGGAACTCATTGAGGACCTTCTTGGCTTCTTCCTCCAGTTTCTGGCGCAGTCTGTCAGCGTGATATTCCAGTATCAGGTTCATGATGGCAACTCCAAGCCAGTTGAATGGTGGCGTCACTCCTGTCAGCCGTGTAACTTGCACTTTGCCAATGCTGCTGAACTGCACCAGGCAGAGAAAGTATTGTTAACTGTCGCGCTAAACCAAAAAAGTTTGATGGAGGGAAAACGGCGGCATACAAACATTGTAGGCTGTCAGGGTGCCTGATGCTGTAATGCATTTATGGTGTATCTTGAAGCAAGGTCACATACAGGTTGAAAACATCGTTGTAAACTTTAAAATGAACATATTTGCCTTGTGTATATCATAGAAAAAGATAGGACCATCCCAGACTACACAAAGAAACTGTGAACGCTGAGCCTGCAGTGAATACAAGGCATACTAGTACTCCACCTGTTTGTGCACTGGGGCAGCAGACTCCTAACACTGCTGTCAAATTTCCAGGTTGTCTTGTTCAGATGAGAGTGGTAAAGATGGTGACAGTTTTTGTACTCAACTGATCATGTAAGGAAAGAAACAAATTGTATGCACAGAGGAGTCAACCTTGTTTTTGGAATAAGCTGTATGGTTGTGTATTTCATATCATTTTATTTACATCTCAAAGCTGTGGGTAGGCTGCCCGAGGAAAAAACACTTTACAGATTCATTCTTTATAAGCTTTATAAATGAATATAAATTCATTCTGTGAAAGCTGTATTCAAGCAACAAGAGGCAGGAAAGAAATAAATTTGTCTTCACTCCTGTATGGGTTATAAAAGAAGCAGCATTGGATAGGAAGCATGCTGCTTGTACATTGCTGGTAGGTATATTTAAAAGTCATGGTAAAAGTATAACACAACATCTAGCTAGTGGGTTGAGTTCCACAACTTGGAACAAGCCAAAATTATTGCTTTTGAAGTAAGTGACTGAAAACAATGACTTTTAAATTGGCTAATGACAAAAACAGATAGTGATTACAATAAAGGGACTTCTTATACTTATCATACATATCATTAAGGAGCAGTGAGATTGTTTCGTCTATAAAATGGATTTTTAGATTTTGCAGCCTTCTGATTGAGCGTTTCTTAGCTTTAAGAAAGCGCAACGCACTTAGGTAGACGAGAATCCAAAATGCTTTTTTAATAATTTTTCATGATGACGTCGAGCACAAAGGTAAGAGTTTTTAGAGGCACTATTTGAATTTTTCTCATTCCATTTTGTTTTGGAAAGAGATTTTTAGATTTTGCGACATTCCTATAGAGCATGTCTATAGCTTTCAGATAATATATTACACTTGGGTATTCGAGACTTAAAAACTTTTTTGCGTCCTTTTTCATGGTCAGATTGAGTGGAAAGGTTTGAGTTTTCTGAGGCTTTATCTGCATTTTTCTCACAACAGCATTTTTGGAGGTCGATGACTCTCTTTCTCAGGAACTATCATCATCATCAGGCTGACTACACCCACTACAGGACAAAGGCCTCTCCCATATCTCTCTCTCCAATTAACTCTGTCCTGTGCCAGCTATGGACACCCTATCCCCCAAACTTTTTAATCTCATCCACCAACCTAACTTTCTGCTGCCCTTTGCTTCGCTTCTCTCCCTTTAAGGACCATCGGTTATCTTGCCTTCGCATTACATGCCCTTTTTAAGCCCATTTTTTCCTCTTGATTTCGACTAGGATGTCGTTAACCCGCGTTTTTTGAAGAAGCGTAGCTTGTTGGGCCAGTTGGTGCATGGTATGTAGAAAACCAGCGAAAAAGACGCATTCACAAGGAGGAGAAGTACACAGGACAACGCTGGAACACAGGACAACGCGTTTTTTCTCTCGGCGTTACACCTACCATTTTTCTTTCCATAACTCGCTGTGTTGTCCTTAACTTAAGCTGAACCCTTTTCGTTAGTCTCTACGTTTCTGACCCATAGGTAAGTTTCAGTAAAATATAGCTGTTATATACTGTACTCTTGAGGGATATTGCTAAACTGCCAATCATGATCTGAGAGAATCTTCCGTATGCGCTCCACCCCATTCTTAATATTCTAGTTATTTCACTTTCGTGATCTGGATCTGCAGTCACTACCTGCTTTAAGTAGACGTATTCCCTTACCATTTCCAGCACCTCACTACCTTTCGTAAACTGCTGTTCCCTTCTGAGACTGTTGAACATTACTTTGGTTTTCTGCATATTAATTTTTAGACCCACAGTTCTGCTCTGCCTGTGTAACTCGTTGATCATGTTTTGCGTTTCATCTCCTGAGTGACATAGCAAAGCAATGTCATCAGCGAATCGCAGATTACTAAGGTATTCTCCATTATCTCTTGTCCCCAACTGTTCTCAATCCAGGACTCTGGATACCTCCTCTTAACAGGCAGTGAATAGCTTTGGCGAGATCGTGTCTTCCTGCTGACACCATTTCTTATTGTAATTTTGTATAGGAACTGTAAGGCGTAAAGAAACAAATTTTCCGCAGATTCGAATCGATGCCTTTTGCATGACTGGAGCTAGAATCAGTTACATAAGTCAGTTTGTATTTTTATAT
Organism: Amblyomma mixtum; assembly: GCF_055824585.1. Classification (NCBI taxonomy): domain Eukaryota; kingdom Metazoa; phylum Arthropoda; class Arachnida; order Ixodida; family Ixodidae; genus Amblyomma; species Amblyomma mixtum. The sequence continues at coordinate 65,974,468 of NC_143014.1, forward strand.
AAAAAAAAAACATTCATGGGTGGCAATTTTACAGCACAAACAATTTGTCCTGTTGTGCAACAAACATTTCTAATCTCATACAAAATTTCAGGACTCTGCATCCATTAGATTTTAAGAAAAAGGAACACAAGTGGAAAGAATTAGTCTTACTAGATAGAATTTTAATCTAGTTTCGAGCTCTGTGCAAGCTGCATTACTGGCAAATTTCATGGCCATGGCTTTTATTACGACTAGCTTACAGCCAGTCCTTGAAAACAATTTTAAAGTCTCGCCGCACCTTAAATTGACTACTGCAACAAAGCATTTCACTTAGTAAACGAGGTGTTTTACCCACTGATCTCCAACAGGTGGTTGGATGCTGCATTCCCGCTCACCGAGGTGAATGCAAGTGAAGCCACCGGAAGTTAGAAGGCTTGTCCCGAAGTAGGGTGGCTGCTATGTACTTCAATGCAATAAGTCGTTTTGTTCCATTCGCAGTTTTTTGCATTTTCATGTATATTATCTGTTGTTGCATCAAAGGAATAAGCAAGCTGAACACGAGAAATGTGACCATCGTTGGATGACATTATTTTCCTACTGGGCATGCTTTTGACCTAACTCCACAGCACAGTTTCTAGGTTGCCTCGATGACTACCGTCAAGGTACCCCAACAGTCACGATTGTACAGCGGCACCTACAGGAAGCACGCGAAATAATTTTCAGGCTATGGTCATTAGCATATATTTAGAGGCGCACAACGCGCGAGAGACGATTGACGAGAATGACAAATGCTGCGGCGAGTGCCTTTTTAGATGTGCACAGCACGGGGGGAATGGCCAACGAGAAAGGAATGAAGGATAAGCGCTGTTTTTGGGTCGACTGCACCAAGTATGATGAATAAAAGGCAATTAAGGCGCAGTTGAACCCGATTAAATAGAACTCTACGGGGATCCTGAAATAGCTCGATATACCGATAATTCTTACGTGGTATGCACAGGCGTACAGCCGCGCCGCGGTGCTACGCCGCCGGCCGCCATGATTGAGGTGCACGTCCAACTCCTGCTCCGCAAGCATGTTTTGTTCGCGTGTCGCACTGCCGCTTGTAATCCGCGTGCATCGTAGATTTGGCCGGAAGTCGCTGGGCGCGATAGCCGCACGTAGCTACGTCGTGAACGAATGCCACTTTGATTGGCAACTGCGCCTATTAGCGCTGCTCGAGCCGGCCGAGAAAACGCATGCAGCTACGAAAGTTGGTCGTTGGTTTGGTTCTCGATTCTGGGATCGAAGCTCGGATAGAGGTCAATGACAGCAGCGCGTCCGTGAAACCGCAGAGCCGCATGTTGTTCAGGCACATTCGCGAGGAAGAGATCGGTGACCCGGCGCCACTAGAGAGCTGCGGCGCGTCTGCGGTGTATGAGCACTTCGGGTAGGATAGGATAGGATAGGATAGGAAAACTTTTATTGTCCAACAGAAAGAGGGTAGCCAGAGGGCTACCCGCCTAGACGACGGCCGAAAGGTCTTGACTCTCGGCGGTGGCTTCGGCCAGTCGGACGAGTTGTAACTGAGTCGCCGGGTCGGAGCTCAGTAGCAAGGTCTCCCATTGATCTTTTGTGTTTATACTTCGTCCCTCCCGGGGAGCATGAGGACATTCCCATAGTATGTGGTCCAAGGTGGCCCTAAGTTCGCAGTTTGCGCATGTTTCTGAAAATTGCCCTGGGTACATAAGACTCCAGAGGGCCGGGTTTGGAAAGGTGTAAGTTTGTAACCGGCGCCAGTTGATGGATTGGTGTCTGGACAAGGATCCGCTGGAGGAAGTCTAGCTCGTTGCAAACGATAGTGTTGTGTAATTTCTCTGTAGGTCACCATGCGATCCCTGTCTGTAAAGACCACCTCGCTCGGGTCCGCCCGGAAAGAAAAGCCTCGGGCGAACTCGTGGGCCGTCTCATTACCAGGCAGGGATCCATGTGCTGGTGTCCAGACTAGTGTAATTTTCCGGTCTATTACATGACGGCTTAGAATTGTATTTGTTAGAGGGGAGACCCGGCCCCTGCTGAAATTTAGTATGGCGACTTTGGAGTCACTGATGATGTATCTCGCTTTTGTGCCTACACAGGCCAGTGCTATATGGCAGCTTCCTCTGCAGTCTCTGGGTTACCCGAGAGTATGGAGGCACTTATTTTGGGGAGTTGTTTATTATTGACGACCGCGACGGTCATCGTGTTCTTACCATACTCAGCGGCATCCACGTAGACCACGTCCTCGTCTTTGTAGGAGCAGAAGCGTTTCTCTAGCGCCTCTGCCCGCTTGGCCCGGCGCACTGAGTGATGAATAGGATGCATATTACTGGGTAATGGGGGTACAACTATATTGTCTCGAATTTTTCCGAGCATGTCAACTTTGGCGGTTGTTCTGTTATCTCGGCTCAGATTGAGTTTTTCTAGAATGGCCCTGCCGGTTGTGGTCCCGGCTAAGCGTTCGATTTGGGACGTTCTCACTGCTTCCGTAATTTCTTCCAGGGTATTATGCATTCCTAGCTCTAGGAGGCGGTGAGTGGATGTACGGATGGGCAATCCTAGAGCTTGTTTCGTGCATCGCCTGATAATTCCATTTATCTTTTCCTTTTCTGAAACTTTAAGATCAAGGAAGGGGGCAGCATACGAGATACGGCTTACTACGAATGCCTGTACCAGCCGTAGGAGATTCTGCTCTTTCATGCCGTGTCTTCTGTTGGCAATCCGCTGTATGAGCCGCATAGTTTGTTGCGCGCAGTTTTCCATCTTAGCTATTGCATCACCGTTATACAAAAGGCGCCGATTATGTCTAGTGTGGGAGTTCTCTGCACACAACGCATACACATGGCCGGACTTGGGAAGCGTTGTTACCACTCTGGAGTAGTCGTAGCGTTGTTACCACTCTGGAGTAGTTTTGCACAAAGGGGGCCGGTGATTGTCGGCCCATATCTGCGTGACGTCAGAAAGAGTTGGCACGGCGAACCAATGGCAGGCCTCCGCTGCTGACGTAACGAGCGCTTTAGCTGCATGACGCGTTGCGCGCGGTTTCGGGCGAAAGCCCGTGCCGCAGGTCGCCCCGAGACGTAGAAGCGCGAATTAAAAAAAAAAATTGTAAATGATCGGTTTGCTTTTGAGGTCTTGCAGGCGGTATGAACGCTGGGCAGCCTATGCTGTTCATAATTCAAGCGTATTTTAGCCAGCCTGAAACACGTTTTCAGGGACCCTTTAAGCAAACTTTGGTGGCAGTCCTGCGCTTGTTTGGGATGCACTTCGTCAAAAAACTTCGTAGGACAACCAAAGATAGAGTAGAGCTCGGAAAACAACGGCTGTGCGCAGGTATGTAGTCCACATTTATGCAAGGAGCACCACAGACGCACCGCAACTATCGACTGGCGCCTGGCGCCTTTCCCATGAATGTGCCCGAAATACGTGCGGCTCTTCGGTTTCACGGAAGCGCTGCTGTCATTGATCAATATCCGAGCTTCTTTCCCAGAATCAAGGGGAACCAAACCCGCGAACACCTTTCGTCGCTGCGCCTTTCCTCGACAGGCTCGAGCAGTGCTGACAAACGCTGCTGCCTAATCGGAGGGGGGTTCGTTTACGACACAGTTATGTGCGATTATCGCGCCCAGCGACTACCGGCTGAATCTCCGATGTATGCGGATTCCAAACGGCAGTCTGAATGCGACACGGGAAGAAAATACGCTTGCAGTAGTTTGTCTGCTACGTGCACCTCAATCATGGCGGCCAGTGGCGGCGCACCGCAGCGCCGCGGCGCGGCTGTGCGCCAGTGCCTACCTAGAAGGAATAATACATAACAGTCGCGCTAGAGCCGCGGTTCTTGCAACGGCGTGCTGACCGCCGTCGTAATGGCAGCGCACCGATCGCAGGGCGTTGCTATGCCTAACTTAATTGCTTCGCACTGAAGCCGCAGTGGGCGGTTCTTTGGGACTAGCCAATGCCTGCTATAAAATGTCTAATATTGCTACTTTATTTCATTATAAATACAATAATCGCTCATTAAAATTGGGGTTGAGCGTCCCTCATAGCCTTAGTCGCTTTGGGACGTTAAATTTGGGTTGAGTTCGTTTTCGCAATGCCTTTTGCACAGGATTTTCAAAGGGATAATGTGTGGGTTCGGCATAGCCAATAAATTGAAATATCCGGGTTCGGTGTATCCGGGCTCGACTGTACTTTATTTGGTACAAAACGAAACAGTACTTCGCACCTTCCGTTGGAAAAGCCGTGCCATATACTTTTTGCCGGCGTTCAGTGAACCAGAGCTCCGGCCGGTTCGATCGAAACACAACTCGGCAAAGTGGTCACTGCAAAGGCGGCTGCCTGGAGATTTCCACTTGTCCCTTTTTAAATTTATCACCCAGTGTGATGGTATAACTTGTGTCTAAAGCGCGGAACCGTGCATCGCAATGAAGCCCAGCGTCGGCGGCGCTAGCGCAACAGGGCGACGCAAAACAGAGCAGACAAGGCTGCGTATATATTGTGTGCACAGTGACGTCCTGTAGTTCCCATTGTGCTGCAAAGGACCCTTCTTTCCGAGACGTCTTTCCGGAAGACTTTGTTGGTCTCCTAATACAGCTGACTGCGCAACACGCAAGAATTGTCGTGGAAAAAGACGAGAATGACGAAAAAAAGAAATGCGAAGTGAAAAACAAACTGAAACGCCGTGCTGCTGTCTAATTTCGTGCACTGTCAAAGGCCGATTTCCGGGACACGGCTGCTTTCGGTGGCTTCACGATCGGGTGCCCGATGGGCCATCCAGTCGATCAGACGCCTAGGGAATGCCGGTTGTTGGGCCGTTTTAGCAGCAGGTAACACCACTGATCTCCACTTTGTGGCTGGAGGTCGACGGATGCGATGCCGTTGGTCTGGTCCTTTGAACTATATTTTAAATAAGGCGAGTAGGGTTTAGTGGGGGCGACGCGGAGCATTCTTCCACTGCGTAAACCGCGCCAGCTACACATACTTCTTTCCCCATTTTTCGCTTAAATAACCGTGTTTCTCGAAGCTTCCCATCTTTCGGATAGCAATCGAAGCTTACATCTGGTTTCGTTGCGTACATCTGGCATTAGAGGCCTTTAACGTTCAGGAGACGTATTAGCGTGAACGTGTACCGGTTTATCGGGCGCCTCCTGCGCACGCGCAGTGGCATGGGTGGGACTATACGCGGTCACTGCGCGCGCGCAGTCGGTGACCGCTAAACTGGTACACGTTCACGCTAATACGTCTCCAGTATGCTAAAACCTCTATTGAGGGACTAAGCAGTAAACCCCCCGCGCTAAAAGCATAACCTGCTGCTGTTACCACGACGACAAAAGATGAAAATGTGTAATGCAGGTGCTCGATAACAGAAAAAAAAAAACAATAGAGAACAACGTAACCTGTATCTATTAAAGCGCAGAAATTCTCTCGAGCGCCCATTTCTGCCTCATAATCGTACCAATCGTACCTTCTGGGCAAGATCTATGCTGTTCGCTACAGGGGTGGAGCTCGCGCCCAATAGCAGTTAGTATTTGCGGCTGGAGTGAGGTTGTCACGGACCGCTCTTGGCAGCTTACTGTGACGCATAAATACGTATTTCCTGGGGCTGTGGTCGCACCGCTGTATTCTCGCTACTGACAGAACGAAACAGCAGAGCTCGCTTTCAACGTCTGCACTGCATACATCAGGGGTGGCCAAACTGCGGCTCGCGAGCCGCATGCTGCTCCTCGCGGATCCAAGTGCGACTCGCGACTCTCTTGCTTCTGTACCCCCCCTCCCATTTCTGACTCTAAAGACAGCTTCTCTTGTGTTCTAGAAGAGAAGGCGCACGTAGCTAGGCAGCTGCTGCCAGTTGGCGCCATCATGCGGAGAAGCCGCAAACTGATGCGTGTGCTGCTCATAGTTTCTAAATATTACCTCCATGGTCCAGTCGGTCCAGCGCAGCTTCAAGCTGCTTTCTGCTCGAAAGGGGCATTGCAATGCAGAGGCACAGTGAGCAATCGCTGCACGACTGGCATTCACTGTTACCAGCAGTTTTGTTGCAAGAAATAAAAAAAACTGCCACGCCCCTTTTATATTGCGGTTCTTCACTGAAAACATTTTTTTTTCTTTTGCATATGCCTGTCTGGCCACCCAGGCCATACAAGAACGCACAATTAGCAAGCGCTCATTATGAAAAGGCGAACCACTTTCGTTCATGGGTCCTCAAAAACTGGGAGGGCCGGTTCTAGTTGCATCGCTTACTAGTCTCTGGCGTTACAGCGCCGCATGCCCGCCTAATCTGTCCTTCCGCCGCAACGTAAACACTTCTGACGTTTACGTCACGTGTTCAGTCGCAGCCGCGTTTCGATGGAGACGAAACGCAAAAGGCGCCAGTTCGCTGTGCGATGTCAGCGCATGTTAATGAACCCCAGGTGGTCGGGGTAATTCTGGGGTAATTCCTTCACTATGGCGTCCCTCATAGGCCATGTGTCGCTTCGGGACGTTAAACCCCATTTTTTTTTTTTGCTTACGTCAGGGGTGACGTTACGGTGAGAACGTAAACATGTGTGAGGCCTCACTGCCATCAGCTACTCAAGGGCTCCCTATAATATTCAGCGATAAGCCGATAGTTCTCCATTCTTCAGGTTTAACTATTGCGTCTCATCATCTTGCTGTCGATAGATATTATTTGCTGTCACAAACAAACTCATACAGATACCTATAGATTTAGAGATAACGAACAAATTAGTTTAGATGATACCACATCACGAAACTTTATGTAGCACTTCCAGAACATGTCCCCTCCATAAAACTGGCGTACGAAACATACATTCGCGCTAAGCTAACCAGGCCTACTGAGCTCATTCGCTCGAAGCTGCACAGAACCGGGCAGCACGCTTCATCACTTCTCAGTATACATATCGGCACAGCGTTACTGAGATGAAATAATCTCTCGGCCTTAAATCTTACCGCTTAGGTTTATTGGTTTATTTTTGTTTAATTTCCCAAAGCGACTCAGACTATGAGGAACGCCGTAGTGAAGGACTCCGGAAATTTCGTCCACCTGGGGTTCTTTATCGTGCACTGACACCGCACAGTACACGGGCCTCTAGAATTTCGCCTCCATCGAAATTCGGCCGCAGTGGCCGGGATCGAACCCGCGTCTTTCGGGTCAGCAGCCGAGCGCCGTAACCACTGAGCCACCGCGGCGAAACCTTAGCGTTCCGCCGAACAGTTCAACATTTTATATTTTGCTTAAGTTGTGATTTAACTTTCCTGCACTTCGCACAAACTTATTACATGCTCCTTTACGCTCATCTCGTCGCAATTTAATTCATCCAGCATTCTGCCTTTGCACGGTTTAACCAACGCCTTAAACAAATCTTTCCTTCCCATTGTCCTAGAAGAATAGATAATCTTCTCGAAAACATTTTTACGAAGACTAATGCTTCCAGATTTATGGAGCTACTCTGACCACTTCGACCTGCGGTACTTTCCCTCGTGCTCCTCTCCCAGCTATCCGATCTGCTTGTATTTCTGCGTTATCTCCTATTTTGCTGTATTTCTGCATGCTTTGCCACATTTGTTTACTGCAGTCCTATTTGCCTGCACTACTTCATTACTTTATTACTTTAGATTTTTATGTACTGCTACATGGTTTGCGATATTTTGCTTTGTTTTTTTAGTGGGGGTAATCTGAGTGTTTTGTTAATTTTATGTTCATTTATATTTTATTTAAATATTTATTAATTTTTTAAAATATTTTTTTTTTCGTATTTTGCACTCTTCAAAGGTTTATTTGGAATGCATATAAAACTTAATTTGAAATAAACAGCTTTATAAAGATGTGCGCACGAGAAGTGATTGAGGCCATAAAAAAAAGTTTGTCCGTAGTATGTTTCAATTCTGCCAATCCTTGCTCATGAGCAGGGGTCAGTCAACCAACGACTTCTGTTGGGACATGATTGCTTTGGGTTACCCTCCCTCCATTATGTAATGTCCCTAACGGAACCTTTGCGGAAAAATGAATTATGATTATGATGAACACTGCCTCGATACCGTACGTAGTACTGGCCGATGTTTATCTCGTATTTGAAACTCTCGCAGTCAGCCTTCCTTGTGCTGCAGCTTGGGTGACATTTCGTGCCTGCATTTAAAGGCTCAAATGCATCGTGTTACTGAACAGTCTTCCCAAACATCGAGAAATGAACGCCTGGGCCCGTGGATGTCTGCACCTTGAACACGTCCAGGGCGGCTGTGGCCCTTGCCACGTTGACGCCGAGCATTATCCGGGCGGTGAGGTTGGTGACGCGGCCGTCCACCTCCCCGGCCAGCTGGAGGGGCTGTCGCGGCCCGGCGTTGTATTGGCACTGCACGAGCAGCTCGTCGAGGCCCAGGCCCCCCGACAGGGCGAGCACGCCGTCCTTGAGCGACGCGGCCACGTCGCCGTGGCGCTGCAGCGCGGGCAGCCCCAGCACGCGCACGTCGTGCACGCGGCCGCCCGGGAAGCGCAGCTCGCCCGGAACGCGCAGTGGCGTCAGGCGCTGCACCAGCGCCGCGCTCAGCCGGAACACGCGCAGTATCTCGTCCACGATGACGTTCGCGATGCGCGTCGTGTCCAGCCCCCCGTGGCGCGGCGGCGTGACCCGAGCTGCTGCTGCTGCGTGCGCGCGCGGTGTGGAGAGACGGGCTACGGACCTGGCACGGCAGAGGCCGAAATTGGCCCCTCGGCTCGCCGCGGACGGGCGTGCACGGCGCCCCCAAGGAGCCACTGCGCAAACGCAGTCTGCAAATCACACCTCGCAACTATTTACGCGTCATCCTGGAGTAAAAAAAGCTTTCGGGGTGTGTGGTGGCCAGTTGGCTAAACTACACTGAAAAAAAAATTTGCACCCTTAAGGGTGCATTTCCGTGTCTATAACTCACACCCTTGCACGCTCACAAAAGGGTGCAAAGTATGTTCGTCGCACGCATACTAATCTTTACATTTGCACCCTTTTTTCCAACTACCCAAAAGGGTGCAAAGTATGCTTGCGCACCCATAGTAAGTGTTGGATCATTAGAGTTGCACCCTTTTTCCGACTGCTTTACAGTTTCGTAGGTTTTTATTGCTTTAAAAGGCGCTGATTAATTCTTTGGGAGGGAGTGCACTTTTGTAGGGAAGCTGAACATTTCCTACGAAAAGCTGCCGACGACCTGTCTACCTTTGCACTACAGTTACGGAATCTTCTACTATAATTATTATACTCAGATGTGCCTTTCGCGGTGTTCCTGAACCTCCTTGCTGTGGAGTCACATTTGTGATGTCTGCATGATTTGCACGGCATGATTTTGCTGAATATATATATAAAAAAGAGCTTGCTTTCAGCAAACCCGCTCGCACAGTAACACGATGCTGTAATGTGCCACATATTTTTGCTACAGGAACAAACGGGTATAAGCTTAACTGGAATGAAACATACAAAGCTACTGAGGAGACAGAGTTAAACACAGAAGACACCACTGCTGCGCGCAATACTTACTTGCAATAACGCGCATAATTTCTCCAAGTTTATACACGCCATTTCAGCGAGCCCCCACTTGGAGTCAGTGATGCTTAGCACTTCAGCTAAAATAATTCAGTTAATCATCACATTATGGGGGTGCAGATCGCAGTCATAGCTGCTCGCATCAAGGCTGCAGCTGTCATTTAATGGATAGCTCGAATAGCTCATATCATTTTAAAAGCAAGCTTGATTGATCTATTGCAGTGTTGTTCAACAAGTCAAAGAGCACCCGTACCACCTTACGCACCCTTGCACCCGAAGGAGCTGCAACACTTACACCCATGCACCTTTGATGGGTGCATTAAAGGTGTTAACATGATAAGCGCACCCTTTATAAAAAAACAACGACAAAAATAAGTGTGGGGAAAGGGTACAGTTATTAGCGTTACACCTTTAAGGGTGCAATTTTTTTTACTGTGTCAGCGGCGGTCTGCAGCTTTAGGTACGGACTATCCACTCATCTCACTGTCGCCGGCAGGCTGTTGCGGATTCTCGTGGGTAGACTGCGATGACCTTCCGTTACGCGTGCAACGGCATTTCGTTCACGCCGAGAAATGCAAGGGGACGTTGACGTACTGGAAATTACTGTTGTGTCATTATTTTTACCCATTGTTCATTTAGGTAGATCCATGCGTCGCGGCGAGGCGCTATGCCGCACAAGTTGTAACTTGGCTGGAAAGGTTGCAAGGGCAGCATATATTTGTGTCACGATAACCTGCATAACCTTTTAAAGCGAAAGCTTTACTACTTGCACTTTCAAGCCTTTGCCGTGACGCGGCGGTGCCACCATTGACCTTTCGCATGACCTCTGTGTGACGTCACGCCGGAGAGCTGGGCGACCATCTCGCGCCGTCTGCAAGTAGTGGCGGTGCCACCACCGGCGGCCTTAGATTAGATTGGATTATATTAGATTACATTACATTAGATTGGATTAAATTGGATTGGATTTGATTGGATTGGATTGAATTCGATTGTATTAGATTAGATTACATTATATTTGATTTGATTGTATAACCGATGCATCACCACAAGTCTAACCACAAGCACCACCACCAGCTACACTACCAGCTGAACCATGGCGTAGGTACGGTTATTGCTTTCGCAATTACCTGGCTTAACCAAGCTAAGCCACAGCGAATTTTTTTACGTACGTTTTCTGTGTAAAACTGGCATTGCATTATTATTATTATTATTATTATTATTATTATTATTATTATTATTATTATTATTATTATTATTATTATTATTTCGGCTTTGCGGCGGAGAAATTGTGGGATGTTGATCACTTAATGAGCGCTTGTATGAATGACGTGGTGCGTAGAAATTCGCCACTCCGAGTCAGAACCCTGTCGTGGTGTCAGGTGTGCAGGTTTTAGATTCTGTCTATGCCATCTTTTAGGTTTTGTTCTGCCAGGCCTGTCCTGCCGCTGGGCAAGGCGCGCAGATGTGTGAGAAAGAAAATTGCGGCGCTTTTACTTTTTTACGATTTGCAGGTTGGCTGAGCGCGAAGCAAACGAGGACAAGAGAGGGACACAGGACGAGCGCTAACTTGCGACTGAAAGAAACAGAAGCAGAATTACGAGCTCGAGGAACTGAATGCGCATGCCCAGCTAACCACTGATAAGACGAGGGGGCAGGATAAAGACAATCTGAACCAAGATAATGTGGTGCTAAACGACGAGATAAAGTTGCACGGAAAGTAACAGGAAGCGCCTCTTCCACCTTTAAGCAGCAAAATCCAAGAAATTGCGCAGCATTTATAAACATAGATTCCTTTCTTTCGCAACATATTCCTTTCTTTTTTTTTTTCAGTTTTCTTTCGAGAAGAATCAAAGCGAGGACGTCCACGCCGCGTGTGCATGCTTCTTTCTGGTCAAGTACTGGGTATTTTCTCTTTTTTTTTTTACGGTGTTCGTTGAGTATGTTGACTTGGGGCGGCACGAACTGCCCATGGCAAGCACCCCGATGACCGTCATTTCTACGGAGCGATTACCTTGAACACAGGATGTATTACTAGTCAGGCAAACGGGGTCGTTGTTAGCTCAGTGTTTTTATCAGTGGTCGGAACTCGAATCTTACGTAAGCGTAAGCACCGCCATCGTCATTATTTCCTTTTTCCCCCGGCCCTCCGCGGTGGCTCAGTGGTTATGGCGTTCGGCTGCTGACCCGAAAGATGCGGGTACGATCCCAGCCGCGGCGGTTGAATTTCAGTCGAGGTGAAATTCTAGAGGCCCGTGTACTGTGCGATGTCAGTGCACGGTCGAAATTTCCGGAGCCTTTCACTACGGGGTCCCTTATAACCTGAATCGCTTTGGGGCGTTAAACCCCCATAAACCTAAACCTTTCCTTTTCGGAGCGCGCGCACGAGATCTGGCCCTAACCTGACACTGCAGACCGATGTGACAGGCAGACCTGTCTACATTGCCTTTTTCTTTGTTTTTAATCGTTTCCTCTCTTTTGTTTTGGAGTTTTTTTCAATCGGGCCTCTCGGACCACTTAGCATGCGCATTGCGAAAGCGGGAGCGCCGGCCTTGGCTGGGGTGCGGCCGGCGCGTGGGTGAACGTGGCGATGGAAGCTAAAATATGCAAGCCCCCTCCTCTCATTTCCTTCGCTGTGAGTTGACAGACTGCCCTCCAGCCCTCCTCCCCTGAAATCTATTCTTCTGGACAAAACCGCACCCTTCCACGTACAAGTGCCGGGTCCAAGGCTGGCAGTTCAAGCGTTCTCCAAGCTCTGCTGGAAATAATTAGGGCTGCCTAATTAGAGAGTCCTCCCTTAGCGGAGAAGCAGCAGCTGGTGAAAAGGACGCGTGACCACCAGAGTGACGTCATAAAGGCACAGTCGGCGGCGACAAGCACGTTTGCGTCTTCCGCCCCGCCGCGGTGGCTCAGCGTCACGTGAGAGCGCTTGGCTGCTGAGCCCGAGGACGCAGCTTCGATCCTGGCCGCGGCGGCAGCGTTTCGTTGAAGGCGAAATGCAAGAGACGCCCGTGTACTGTGCCATGTCTATGGACGTTAAATAACCTCAGGGGGTCAAAATTAATCCGGGGCCATCCACTAAGGCGTCCCTCATAAGCAATGTCGCTTTGGGACGTTAAGCCCCATATACCGCTTGCGTTTCCCGTGGCCCGGGCCGAACTTTTTTTCCTTATTACAAAACCGCTGCTTTGCTCTCTTACTTGGCAGTTTTGATCGAATGCCACAGAATAAAATTCAAAACGTCACGATATGTAAACGCTGATAGCATTCCTCCGCAGAATGAATGGTGACCAAAGAGATCTGTGAGAATCGGACATACAATGGAAATTTGCAATTGCCAAATGGCTTGCTCTTTGGCATTGCCTGTCGGTTCCTCCAGTTTTTTCTCTGTTCTTTGGCTTGTGCGCTTTTTTTCCTCCCTCTTTCATCGTCGCGGTAATGGTATTCGTCTTGGTAACTCACCTGAAATGATTGTGCACGTTGTAAGAATCAGCAGACTGTGCATCGCGGGACGACACCGTGGCATTCTCGCTGCGGGATTCGCTTTCTAAAGCCACAACTGAACAGCCAGCATGCCCCAGATGCGAGCCCGCATCGCCTAGGAACGCTGTCAGGTTTGATGGACAGTGCGCGACCAGAACCCAGAACCGTTTCTACTCTTACTGAGGGACGCTCTCGCGAGTTTTAATCGCGCAACCCTTCTTCCCAAATGCTCGGAATCGGTTGTTGTAGTCTCTCTCTCTTGCGTAATAGGGCTGAGGCACGTAGCCAGGAATTTTTCTCGGTAGGAACCTAAGGTAATTTTCGAGCTGACGGAGGGGGCTGACCTGGGGTTAAGCGGCTCGCCCCCCCCCCCCCCCCCCCCCCTTGGATGCGTGCCTTATAAGGCTGGGTACCTTAGCGCACATCCCATAATTTATTCCGTGATATATTAGTTACCACAAAAGGAAGGAGTGAACTTCGTTTCTCTCTCTCACTCTCTGTGTTGTGTTGTGTGTTATTGTGTTATACGTATAAGCAAGGTTGTAATCCTGCCGTCGGCGCGGGAAATGCGGCGCGAAGTTTTGGGCCAAGTACAATACCGTGTCGTGCCTCGGACAGCGAGCGACCGAAGCGGACGCCTTCTCCCGACCATCATCATCAGTAGCGGAGGCATTTAAAATCATGCATACATCTTTCGGCTGCGGTATATACTGCTGCGGTATATACGGTATATACGGTTATATACTAATACTCCATTCGTGTTGCAAAGAGAAAGAAATGCAAGGTGAGGATGAATGCGACATTTTATTAAGTACTATACAACATCACCGGGTGATATCAAGCGCAAGTGTAATTATATAGGCTACTACTGACGTTTCCGTGTAGTGGAAACCATGATTGACCAGCTTCAAAATGCAACTTCGTTTGCGCGAAGTCAGATGGCCCATGTAGTGGGCATATGTTTATTTTGGTTCGAGCGTAAAGCTGCATTAAATATGTGATACTATGCGCAACTATATATAGATTATAATTACATTAGATACAGCTAACCAAGACTCTTCTCTGTGTCGTTATCACAGGTATCGCGTTTTCAAGTAGAGAAAGCAACGCTGGTGCAGTATTGTCACGCTGCACAGGTGCGTGCGTGCTCCGCTTGGCAGCACGCATCGCCACCGGATTTGTTGCGCACAATGACAAATACCGACTCCGGAAGCTCTTCAGGCTGCGTGCGGTTAAAAAAAGCTATATTTGTTGACCTACTGGGCACGCAGAGAGTCGCCGTTTCTTTATGAAAGCAGACTGCGTGCCGTTGTGCTAAGAGATCTAGTACTGCGGGATTGCTTATGTGTTCACCGCGGTGTGGGGCCAGAAACTCTCATTTGGCTACCAGTTTGGCTTAGAGTTAGTCCCAGACTGATCAGAAGGCTTGTTCGTACAGCTCCTTTGGGGCAGATTGTGTTGCGAGCACTCTATGGGTCTAAAAGCTGTTGTGCAACTCTCTGGCTAAAAGTGGCGAACGTTTCAAGGTACTGTGATTTCTACACAGTTTGCTTCACGTCCTAAGATTATGTCCGCCTCTTTAGTCACGCGTGCAGGTATTGCTGACGAAGTGGTGAGTTGGAGCGTGCACCAACATCAGTGTAATGCCCAGCTAAAACCCTAACCGCACGAAACTCTGAACATATGCGTATTGCTTAGCTTTGCGATTAAGTGAACCAGCACGAAAAGCGCAGCACCTCGTCGCCCCTTTCTTCCCCGCCCAAAATGTTGAGCGCGTAGTCGGGAGCCCCGTTTTGCTGCCGACTGCGCGCTCCACCGTGACCCCTCTCCGTCTCTGTCGGCAGCCGGCCGCGCAGGGCACGACTTAGCGCTTGCGGAACTCATTGAGCGAGGTGAGCTTGCTGCCGAGGTCCTTCATGGCCTCGTTGATGGCCATCGCCCCGTCGGTCTCCACCAGCTGGATGATGCGACCCTTGTTGGCGTTGACTGCCCAGTTGAGGATGCTGCGTAGCGCCCAGTTGAACAGGACGGACGCGCCCGTCGCCCGGGTAATTCGTATGTCACTCAGCTGAACCACCTGCGAAGCGACGCGCATTCCTCGTCAGACACTCGAAAACGTGCCGCTCAAGGCACACAACGCGGAGCGCACGGCGGTCGCACGTGCTAGTGAAAGGGTTCTTACACTGGCCATTCGAGTGGCCGTTATTTCACAAATGACGTCAGAATCGCAGAAATACAGTGTTAATTAAAGTAAGCCAACAGTCGCCGAAACCAAAGAAAGCATAGGGGAATGAGTTTCATTTGTGGCGTCAATCAGTGGGAAAATAATAACGTATTTTTCTACTTTCTAATCAATTATCTTTCAGCCATAAAAAAATACGCTATTATTTTCCCGTTGATTAACGCCACAAATTAAAAAATTAAGTTAGTTTGCTTTAAAATATCGCAATGGCAGGGCTTCGGAAGCAGCGTAGAAGCGCGACCAAGCACACGAAGCCATTCTCTTATTAATTATGAGGACCCATGTAAATGCCTTTGGTTTCTCAGGTCGTTTAGGCTCAAAGTATGACCATTTCCAGTGTGGATCCGCCTTGCTTTGGGCGTTGCTTGTCCCAAACAAGCAATGCGAGTAAAGGATCCTGCGACCCGTGCTATCACAGACTGGGGCTATGCAAAACATGCTCGTGAGGTCCAACCAATCAAACGAGTCATTCGTTCCTGTCAAAGCAGTCGTGCTTCTAAGCACGAACGGTTCGCTGCACGACCTCAACTGCAGCCCAGAAAAGCTAAAAAAAAAAGGAAAGCTTTCCTAGGCTAGTTGAAGCCGTGCAACGAATTTCTCGTGCTTGGAGGCATTTGTCTCGTCTTTTCCCGGTACCACCGCTTGTTTGCATAGAGCAGCTCTTATGGTAGCCTAGACGCGCGCCTTCTATCACCAGCACTGGCTGGGCGATACCACTGTGTAGGTTCTTTCATCCTGAACGTTCCGTCGACAGTGCATAAACCTGGATAAATGCAGTGTTGGACACGTCGTGTATCGTGATTTGAGTGCGGAGTTTTACTTCCGACATAAAGCGTGATTAATTCCGGGCGTGAAAGCTAACTATTCATTGCTATTATTGTCGTTTAGGCGTTTGTTTGTTCTTTCGCTTGTCTGGCGGCGCTTCCAGGGGTTTCTGCTGGACGCCGCAGCTCACCTTGAGTTTTCGAAGCGAGGGCGTGCCGCTGTTGTCGACGTTCATGTCCATGGAAATGCGCACGTCGTTCACTTTGGCGGCCAGCTTGCCCCTGAACGGGATGAGGAGCCAGGTCCTCTTCCAGTCGGACTCCAGCGCCAGGTCGCGCGCGCCCAGATGCACGAGCACGTCGAACGAGGAGTCGCCGAAGCGGAAGGTGCAGTTGTCGCTGCGGTACACTGAGTTGACTCCGTACAGCAGCGCGTTGGAGAGCACAAAACCATTGTACTGCAGCATGCCCAAGGACGCCGGCGATATCTTTGCCTGGATGGTCTCGCTCGTCTGCACTTCCTCGAGGATCTGGTCAACGAAGTCATTGGCGTCGTTGATGTCCTCCTCGCTGTCATCTTGGGCCGGCTTAGTGCTCTGCGCGGGCGTCGTCACATCGCCGGCCGCCGATGTGGACAGCGATGGTGCCGGCTGGTCCCCGGCTAAGTTCGGAGTTGTTGGCCCTTCTGGATATAGAGAGAGGGCAAGGCAGCCTAATGATATCACGGCAAAGTCGGGCGCTCCGAGAAGCATGTCTGTACCAGGAGCACAGTGGTGAGTATGATTTAGCGGTCTGTGAATAACATTGCGAAAGGCGTATATCGAAAGGGTGTGAACATTCAAGAATGTTGTTTGCGGACAATGTCAGGAGAGAGAGAGGTAATTCTTTTCTGTTTTTTTTTTTTTAATAAAGACGCTCAGTGGATAACGTAGGAAAAGTTAGCAAACAATGCGGATGGGGATCGAAAGGTGAAGAAGCTTAGGAGGGAATGGGTTAATGATAGGGTGAAGTGGAAGGGGCCATCAGAGACAGTGACCTCGTTTAAAAATGGGGAAAAGCTTCAAAGAAGACGACGAAGACCAGTCCGACGCTCCAGAGTACCCACTTGGCCACTCCCCCGTAGTGGGTATGTGCCATTTTATTTGAGGCCAACCAACCAAGTGGCCATGCTGAGCCATCAGTGCAGAAGCAGTGCTTGATGCGCATAAAGTTACTCCCGTACTAGAATAAAGTGCAGTTCAGAGACGGCGTGCCATTAAGAACGGCATACACCTTGCAGTCGCGGGGCCTTGCTCTACCAAGTGGGAGCTGACCGTTCATGTACCCATTCGCAATGGTCTTCGATAGTCACAACTGCTCGCGCGAGCGGTGGCCTAGTGGTTTGAGCATCCGCCTCGCATGTGGGTAGGGCGGGGTTCGATCCCCAGTGCCGTCGGGTACCCACCGGTGGTACAGTGGGTACAGGCTTTCCCCTGGCCTGGTGCTCGGCTTATCTGGGGTGAAATTCTTGGGAAATGGGTCTTTGACTTCACCTTGTTGTGTAAAGAAAAATTCCTTGTCCCATAGCGCTGTTCGGCCAAATCTGCCCTTGCGCCATAAAAAATTATCATCCCAGCTTCTCTTCAAAGCAGCGTTTCACTTCCCTTGATCCAGACCGTGCAGCGTCGAATTTTCGACGACCTCGCAGCCTCGACAGGTTGTGGCGGCAGTATGGCGGCTGAGCTTTGACGGTCGCGAAATTTCATGTCATAAATGCAGAAATTGCACGCCTAATGCGTGGTCAGGAGTGTCATGGCAAGGTCTTTTAGAGGTGTAAGGAAAAGAAAGCACCACTGTGCGGACAGGTGAGGGTGTGTTTGCTCTGGAGTTACCAAAATTCCTCCAGTACAGAGCCGATCACACTTGTCTAGAGCGCTCTAGCGGTGTGCTAGGGAGCAAATGAAGTTAAATCTTATCGCAGCTGCTTTGCTGGGGGTGAGGTGCTGGTGCCTGTGTGGTGCACGTGTCTATTAGGCTTCTCCCCAGCGCAAGTATTATCAGTGAAAGTCAATGCCTACTTTAGAATTTCGCTTTATTGCCACCGGACAGCACCGCTCGAGCGCTCTAGAAAGGTGTGATCGACTCTGTACTTTATGAACATAATAAAGCTACACATTGGCACGCTTCTAGCTCATTTGTAAAAAAAAAATGGAATGCACTAGGCAGCACAGAAATTGTCCACGTGAAAGACGAGAGCATTGAATTACCTTGGCAGAGAACACCGGCTACAAGCCAGCTCAGGAGTATCGCTCGCAGAATCATGGTTATCTGGAAACTGAAAAAAAAAAAAGAAAGAAGAGGAAGGGGGATGAGAAGGCATCGTTTTTAGCTTCTGACTTAAGGAATCATTTTGAGGTGTTAGCACAGCGTGAAGTTTGGTTGGTTGGTTCATTACGTACAAAATTAGCGCCAAAAAACGGGACGAAAAGATGCAGGCAGCACGAGCGCTGCTAACAACTGAACGTTTATTGCGAGAGACGCTATAAATAGGGGGGCTCAAAGCACAAAAACAGAACGGCGAAGATAGTGGACACGAAACGCCAAAAACAATTGAAAGTGCGTCATAATGTTTGCCTAGCTATTAAAGTATGCAATCTCCGTTGCTAACAGGGTGAAAGAGAGGAATTACATACCTTGATAGATAGGCAATCATTATGACGTACTTTCTGTTGTTTTTTTGTTTCGTGTCCACTCTTCTCTGTTGTGTTTTTATGATTTGAAGGCTATCTATTTATTGCATCGTTGGCAATAAACCTTCAGTCGAGCGCTCGTACCGTCGGCGTCTTTTCGTCCCGTTTTTCCGCGCTAATTTTGTACGACATTTCAAGTGGGTTTATCCAAAATTCGCTGGCCTGGGAGTATGTTTCGTCAGCATTCTACATCCAACCGATTCGCAGTACTGTCACGTGGTAGTGACGACAGGCAGCGGCAGTGGCGTGACCCACAGACGACGGGCAGGCTAGCTTATGACTCAAACGAATAACTCTTTATGACGTGAACTTGTCGCCACAAATATGAAACTCGGCGATAACAACAAGCACACTGGGAGGTCATCGGAGGCAGGCTTCCCGTTGCTGTCGTCCGAGTAAGTTCAAAGATAGCTTTAAAGATAGCATAACTATCGTGATAAGGCGCCTGAAACACCGACAACAATCCCGAACGCTGTGGAGGTTCTCACCCGTGATCATGATCGCTCCAGGTCGCGTTTCGCGTAGCGAGCAAAGCGATAAAGGCGATTGCCGGTGGCAATGAACTATATGAGCATGAAAAACGAGCATAGCTTTGCGGCAATATGTGTAAATGTGTTGCGCGCTTGCTGTGATGGAATTTGTTGGCGCGGTACAGCACTGGAGAAAAGTTTGCGGGATGTAGTTACGCCGAGAAAAAAATTATTTTTTTTTTATTTGATGCCTCAAAGGCCCCTGGTATGGGGCATTACATGAGGGAGGGACCTGGTTTGTCGCGGTCATGGACCATGAGGGACCTGGTTTGTCGCGGTCAGACAAACCAGGTCAGCGAAAACCATTTGAGCTTGAAGGGACATTCTTGCTCCATCCGCTGAAATAAATACAAACTGACTGGCGAGCCAGGGAACGCGGGAATATTTTTTTTTTCTCCGCGAATCGGCATCAACTACCCGGAGTCCTTTAATGTGCACTGAAAGCTCCGTACCCGGATGTTTTCGCATTTGGCATCCATTGGAATGCAGTCACTGCGGCCGCTGTATGGAACCCGCGAAGTCGTGCTCAGCAGCCAAATGCCACAGCCGCTGAGCGGCCGTCGCAAGCCGGAATGAATGATGGTTTTCGCGATGCTTCCTAAATTTAAGGGTTTCTTGGCGCATGCGCATTGACATTTTTTTTTTTTTCTGTTGTGATCACGCGAACGGGAAAATATTGTAGCGGATACAATATTTATTGTTTTGGTTTGGTTTAGTGGGGTTTAACGTCCCAAAGCAACTCAGGCTATGAGGGGCGCCGTAGCGAAGGGCTCCGGAAATTTCGACCACCTGGGGTTCTTTAACGTGCACTGACATCGCACAGCACACGGGCCTCTAGAATTTCGCCTTCATCGAAATTCAGCCGCCGCGGCTTGGATCGAACCCGCGTCTTTCGGTTCAGCAGCCGAGCGCCGTAACCACTGAGCCACCGCGGCGGGCAATATTTATTGTATCCGCTACAATATTACGGGAAAATATTGTAGCGGATATTCAGCGTTCTCAAGATGCCGTTTAACATTTCTAAACGTTGTAATAGCGGCGCATTAAAGAAGATATTGAAAGGCTAATTCAAGAGTGGCCTCGTCGGATACTGTAATTTCGGTGCCTACATTAATTGTGACATACTTTGGTTGATTTCCTACAGTAATGGCACGTGGCGGCTGCTGATTGCGAGAGCAGTTAAAACCTGAGCTCCCGCTTCGTTACGGAGACACAGCGTAAGCTTCGTTACGGAGACACAGCGTAAGCGGTGCACCATTCACCTGCATGTTCGCCAATATCTCTTCATTGCGCGCGCCTCTGAACTCCGTTTAACGTATGCATTTCACGCAGTAAGGTTGCAAATGAAAGCTTTGAAGTGCAGAAAACATTTGGCGGCAAGGGGACAGAGAAATGAAAGAATAAATGAATGTGAGGCTGTTTTAAACGTTTTTTTTTTCTTTTTTTTTTTCGCAAAAGGTAGACCCGTTCACTCTAATACGTGAGCTCTGTCTGCCGAGGATGATTCAGGGTCTCGCGTTCCCGACATGGTTGAAACTATCAATACACATCCGTTTTTTGTTAAGTGTGCAATATAAATGCGTTTCGTAAAGGTCGAAAATCCAAAATGACATTCCTGAATCGTCGTCGTCATTATTGTCAGTCGTATTCAGTCCACTGCAGGAGAAAGGCCTCTTAAAATGACCTTCAATTTACTTCTGTCTTGCGCCAGCCGTAGCCACGCTATAAAGAACGCGCGCTGCCTAGGTGGCACGGCAGCTGTTCCATTCGGCGACTAAAAACTGCTGCCGTCAGCCGCTTGGGCCGCTACAAACGCGAGAGAACTATCGGGGACAAAAGTGGTATGCTCCCCACGCGGCGGGAGCCGGAGAAACGGAAAACTGCGTTGCAACGCCATCTACACGCGGCATCTGGGATCGAGACAGCGAATGCGTGACCTTTATTATCAGCAGGCATGTCGCTTGGCTTGTTTCAATGTTTCGTGCGTGCTTTAGCTCGCCAAAAAATGCCGCAGTTTTCCGTTGCTCCGGCTCCCGAGTGTACCACTTTTGTCCCCGATAGTACATTCTGAACGATTAGGGGCCCGAGTCTGGCTGATAGCAATAAATGATAGCATTCATTGCCTATAGCTTCTCTCGGCGTAGCCCAGATAGCTGACGCGCGGCATGTGTGGCTGCGACAGAGCGCTGACGCTCATGAAAATAAGCGCGCTAAGGTGGCGTAGAAAAGCAGTATACGAGTGCACCATAAACTGCTTGCTACTGTCGCTAGGATGCATGTTACGGCGCTGCAATCGACACGGCAAACTTCAGCGCAGGTTTCCTATACCGGAAAATTTCTCAAGTTTGTTAGTTCATAAGACTGTCGTGTGCCGTTATGTTTTACTTCTATTGATATTCACTCTGACCCTCTAAGTTAGCAGCGGTTGTCACTTATCTGCGCATTACATGTCGCGCCCATGTCCATTTTTTTCTTTCTGATCTCAGCTGAAATATCAAGTGGCGCTGTTCTAGAACCCGCGCTGCTCTCTCTCTCTCTTAATGTTATATGGTTTGGTTGGTTTGGTTGGTTTGGTTGGTTTGGTTGGTTTGGTTGGTTTGGTTGGTTTGGTTGGTTTGGTTGGTTTGGTTTGGTTTGGTTGGTTGGTTTGGTTTGGTTGGTTGGTTTGGTTTGGTTTGGTTGGTTGGTTTGGTTGGTTTGGTTGGTTTGGTTTGGTTTGGTTGGTTGGTTGGTTTGGTTGGTTTGGTTTGGTTGGTTGGTTTGGTTGGTTTGGTTTGGTTTGGTTGGTTGGTTTGGTTGGTTTGGTTTGGTTTATGGGGTTTAACGTCCCAAAGCGACTAAGGCACTGAGAGACGCCGTAGTGGAGGGCTCCGGAAATTTCGACCACCTGGGGTTCTTTAACGTGCACTGACATCGCACAGTACACGGGCCTCTAGAATTCCTCCTCCAAAGAAATTCTAGCCGCCGCGGCCGGGATCGAACCCGCGTCTTTTGGGTCAGCAGCCGAGCACCATAGCCACTGAGCCACCGCGGCGGCCCCAATGTTATATACCTGCAACATTCCTTTTCGTTGCTCGCTGACTTATAGCCTATTTGTTAGCATCCAGGTTTTGGCTTCGTAGGTGAGTACTAGCAAGATACAGCGAATATGCATTTTCCCATTCGTGGATATGTGTGACTTGCTCCTCATAATTCGGCAGTGAGGGCCAAGTGCCCTGCATCCCATTCTCATTCACCTGCTGATTTCCCTCTCATGATCTAGGTCTGCCGTGGCACCTTGGCCTGTAGACAGGTGCGCATATCGCAGATCGTTATTCCTGTGCCGGACCGTTCAGAATTACTTTCATTTTATTCATATTCATTTTTACGCCTACCAATGCACCTGCGTGAACAGGTACTCAATAAATCGCAGTAATCCATCCGTCAGTTGCTCATATCAGGGTAACATCGTCGACAAATCTGATGTCACTGAGGCGCTCTCTGTCAGCTACTACGTCTCTTACTGTTCCCAGTTTAACGCTCTGAACACTTCTTGTTGATACACAGTGTATAACCACTGAATGACTCTTTTCCGGCCTGACGTTTTCGATTGGCACTTTCACGCACCGCTTATGGCGTGCTAAGATATATTCTAAAAAATGTGCGTATGTGAGTCATTTCTTGGCAGACTCATTTTCCTGCGTTTTTCAATCAGATCCTTTGTTTTCTGCGAGTTTTCTGTTGTCCTATTTGGCTGTCTGACTCCCTCTTTCTGTTGCTCATTACGCTGAGCCCTTTCGTCAGGTTAGCGTTCACTGCTTGTACAGGCGCGGCCATAAGTAAACGGAGCACGCTATTGCGTTCGAAGTGCAATCGCGCTTTCTCCATTGGTAATGAAGAAGCGTTGTTTGTCTACAAGAAAGCCCACCAACCTTCACTACCAGCATGCGCGCACCACTGCTGGAAATTTCAATTAGGTGACGCGTGAAAAATATTCGAAGGCAGTTGCGTGCTCTGTTTACTTTTGTCCGCGCCTGTACATACTGCCGTCTTCTCCGGCTAATGCGAAATATTTGTTTTCGAGTAAGACCGTGAACTGCCCCGCATTCCCTCTTACCGCTGACTCGTATATGTGGTTTTTCTTGACAACTTTCAGCCTCTCTTTTTTCAGATCTAGGCTAATTTTAGACGTCGCGGACCATTCTGTGACCACTACACTTTATCTTGCAAAAAAACCCTCATCTTGCACGCTGCTGGTATCCGTGCACGGTATGTAGTCTATTAAATTTCATTTTTGGTCTCTCCATTCGGGCTTCTTCATGCCCGCTTTATGTTCATGAGTTTACGAAAGAATGCGCTCAATATTCTCAAGTCTCCTGCTTTCTACAAATTCTGCCAACAGTTCTCCTCGACCATTCCCGGAGCTGCGCGAAATATAGTTTCGAATTGCCTTTTCACCTGTCAACTTCTCACTTCAGGGCTGAAGTCGTCCAGTAAAATAGTGCACTAAACGCTTTTACTTTGTCCTCTGCTGTCTCCATGTCATCGCAGAAACTTTCGGCTATTTCGTCTTCGCGATTTGGTGTTGGTGAGTGCGCTGTGAGCCTGTGCTTTTTTCAGTTTGTCTCTCTTGTTGAGCTTTATTGCTCTGGCTGCTACCATTTCGTTAATGCAGAATTCGTTTACGCTTCCCGCTACTTGTTTGTGCGTCAAGAATCCTACTCCGTGTTCTTTTTTGTCAGGCGGTCCTCTCTGC